>NC_141695.1:432575586-433176979 GCF_964263255.1 Lissotriton vulgaris
TCTCCTCTCTACCTTGCACCCTTCGCCCCTCTGCCTTGCACACTTCTCCCCTCTGCTTGGCATCCTTCTCTCCTCTGCCTTGCACCCTTCTCCCCTCTGCCTTGTACCTTTCTCCCCTCTGCCTTGCACCCTTCTCCCTTCTGGCTTGCACCCTTCTTCCCTCTGCCTTGCACCCTTCTCCCCTCTGCCTTGCACCCTTCTCCCCTCTCTGTTGCACCCTTCTCCCCTCTGACTTGAACCCTTCTCCTCTCTACCTTGCATCCATCTCCTCTCTGCCTTGCACCCTTCTCCCTTCCACCTTGCACTCTTCTCTACCTTGCACCCATCTCCTCTCTGCCTTGCACCCATCTCCTCTCTACCTTGCACCCTTCTCCCCTCTGCCTTGCACCCTTCTCCCCTCTGCCTTGCTCCCATCTCCCCTCACCGGTGCACCCTTCTCCCCTCTGCCTTGAACCTTTCTCCTCTCTACCTTGCACCCATCTCCTCTCTATCTTGCACCCTTCTCCCTTCCGCCTTGCACCCTTCTCTACCGTGCACCCTTCCCCCCTCTGCCTTTCACCCTTCTCGGCACCCCTTGCCCCCCCCTGCGGACGCCCACATGGTGCCTTCTAACAAGAGTGCTTACCTGAGGGCACCATTTTGCTGCCTCATCCCTTCTCATATGAGCTTTGCCCCGGAGAATGTGCTCTCTGGGGGCCCCCACTCCCACCCTTGTCAGGGTCCTGAGCAGTGCTCCGTGCTGCCTCCTGCTCTCTGGGGCCACCACCCCACCCTTGTCAGTGTCCAAGCAGTGCTCCGTGCTGCCTCCTGCTCTCTGGGGCCCCCACTCCCCCTAGTCAGGGTCCCAGCAGAGCTCTGTGCTGCCTCCTGCTCTCTGGGGCCGCACCCCCACCCTTGCCAGTGTCCCAGCAGTGCTCTGTGCTGCCTCCTGCTCTCTGGGACCGTCACCCCACCCTTGTCAGGGTCCCAGCAGTGCTCTGTGCTGCCTCCTGCTCTCTGGGGCCCCCACCCCTACCCTTGTCAGCGTCCCAGCAGTGCTCTGTAATGCCTACTGCTCTCTGGGGCCCCCACCCCACCCTTGTCAGAGTCCCAGCAGTGCTCTGTGCTGCTCCCTCTCTCTCCGGGGCCCCCAGCCCCCGTCCTTGCCAGGGTCCCGAGCAGTGCTCTGTGCTGCCCCCTCTCTCTCTGGGGCCCCAGCCCCCGTCCTTGCCAGGGTCCCGAGCAGTGCTCTGTGCTGCCCCCTCTCTCTCCGGGGCCCCCAGCCCCCGTCCTTGCCAGGGTCCCGAGCAGTGCTCTGTGCTGCCCCCTCTCTCTCTGGGGCCCCCAGCCCCCGTCCTTGCCAGGGTCCCGAGCAGTGCTCTGTGCTGCCTCCTCTCTCTCTGGGGCCCCCAGTCCCCGTCCTTGTCAGGATCCCGAGCAGTGCTCTGTGCTGCCTCCACTCTCTCTGGGGCCCCCAGCCCCCGTCCATGTCAGGATCCCGAGCAGTGCTCTGTGCTGCCTCCACTCTCTCTGGGGCCCCCAGCCCCCGTCCTTGCCAGGGTCCCGAGCAGTGCTCTGTGCTGCCCCCTCTCTCTCTGGGGCCCCCAGCCCCCGTCCTTGCCAGGGTCCCGAGCAGTGCTCTGTGCTGCCTCCTCTCTCTCTGGGGCCCCCAGTCCCCGTCCTTGTCAGGATCCCGAGCAGTGCTCTGTGCTGCCTCCACTCTCTCTGGGGCCCCCAGCCCCCGTCCTTGTCAGGATCCCGAGCAGTGCTCTGTGCTGCCTCCACTCTCTCTGGGGCCCCCAGCCCCCGTCCTTGTCAGGATCCCGAGCAGTGCTCTGTGCTGCCTCCACTCTCTCTGGGGCCCCCAGCCCCCGTCCTTGCCAGGGTCCCGAGCAGTGCTCTGTGCTGCCCCCTCTCTCTCTGGGGCCCCCAGCCCCCATCCTTGTCAGGGTCCCGAGCAGTGCTCTGTGCTGCCTCCTCTCTCTCTGGGGCCCCCAGTCCCCGTCCTTGTCAGGATCCCGAGCAGTGCTCTGTGCTGCCCCCTCTCTCTCTGGGGCCCCCAGTCCCCGTCCTTGTCAGGATCCCGAGCAGTGCTCTGTGCTGCCCCTTCTCTCTCTGGGGCCCCCAGCCCCCGTCCTTGCCAGGGTCCCGAGCAGTGCTCTGTGCTGCCTCCTCTCTCTCTGGGGCCCCCAGTCCCCGTCCTTGTCAGGATCCCGAGCAGTGCTCTGTGCTGCCCCCTCTCTCTCTGGGGCCCCCAGTCCCCGTCCTTGTCAGGATCCCGAGCAGTGCTCTGTGCTGCCTCCACTCTCTCTGGAGCCCCAATCCATCCTCTTTCGGGCCTGGCACCTCTGACTGAAGAGAAATAAAGTATGTTGATACTTTGTTTCTCTTCAGTCAGAGGGAGGGGGCAAGGGGCTCAGAGCAGGCTGCAGACAGCCTGCACCTGCTTCAGAGGGAGAGAGGCTTGCTTCATCACAAAGCAAGCCTCTCTCACCGAAGAGCTGAGGGGAGCCGGGGCCCCCTTCATTTTCATTACATGCTGCTTCAGCCTGCCTTAAATCAAACTGGTGGCCTACAGCCCACTGAGCCACCTGTTCAGTACTGGTACTCTTTTGTAACATGCACACGTCACTTTTCTCTTGTAACACACTGTTTGCTACCTCTTACATTTTGTTTGCTTTAGATACTTGCACAAGTGCCACCATTGCCTCATGTAACGTTTGTCCTTGTGCTGGAGTGTCTGCCATTTATTGCAGTACTATACCTCTACTTGTACTTTGTATGCTTTTGTAACCTGCACACATATCACTTTTTCCTCCTGTAATGTATCGTTTTCTACCTCTTGTATTTTGTTTCCTCACAATTGTCACTTTTGACTCATGTAACTTAACGTTTGCTTTTGTAATTTGTTCACTTGTAATTTTCTCCTCATGTATCATTACTGTTCCTATTGTGAAGCGCTCTGACACCTTCAGGTAAAGTCCGCGCTATATAAAAACGCATAAAATAAATAAACAAGTCTTTCCTGGAACATTTGTAAACCGGAGTTAGGGCCAGAGGTGACAACGTCTGTACTGGGGAACCAGGTGCCAATCTCCACATTTTTGATTGGTCTTAAGGTCTGTCCAAGGTCGATGGAATAGGAATCAGCGAGTGTGGAAGTGGAAGTGTGCAAGAAAGCAATTCAGATGTGTGGCGACTGTAAAAGCCTTCTCATACGTTCTTTTGTTATGTCCTAAACAGTGCCTCCCACCGCCACCCATTAGATTGTACAGCCCCCTCTTAGCGCCCAATGTGAAAGATCTTTGGATAAGCAAATGACTCAGCAGACACACCCCTGGTCTGATTTACAAAGAAGCTAACGCTGGGTCCTGGTGACGAGCTCCATTGATTGATTCTGTGCAGTCCTTGAAAGGTGCTGCCGTAGTATAACTTGAGGGATAAAGGGAGCGCGCTGCCTCGGTTAAAGTCAGATCCCCATGAGAACTGGTACTCTCTTTCTTCTAAAAAAACGTGCAGGTACTCAAGGGGAGAAAATGAAGAAGTGCCGGTACTCAGTACCGGTGAGTACCGGCCCATTTAAAGCACTCAATCCCCAGTCCAAGCTACAGATCGTGCTGTGTTTAGAAATAAGTTATGGGTTTTAAAAGCACCTGCTGCAGAGTTCCTTGTATGTCGAGCAGTTTTCAGGCAACAATAAAAATGTCAAGATAACTCTGATGATTAATGTTCCTGCTGGAGAGGGTTTGGAGTTTTGTCTAGTGCCATTTTTGACTCATAAAGCAGCATAGAGGGTTAATATACCTGCTGTAAAGAACATGTACATGGAAATCACTGAACTGTATTTTATGTGAATAGTTCAGTAGGTTAATGCATTTTCTACTGAGATCCTTTTGTTATTTGCAGTTCAAAAGTTATAATCCTAATATAGCACAGTGAACTATGAACTTTCATCAAAGAGCTGCATGCATTGTGTATGGTATAGGATGTTCGAAAATTATTATTTTCCCTGTCTATCATTATCCTAAAGGTGCTAAAAAGGATTTGTTTTGTAGAAATACATTCTTGTTAGCAAAGCCAACCCCAACTAATGTAATATGTTTTAAATGCTAGTTTGTGCTTTTCCAGACCAAGCACCTAGAATATACAGCCTACTAGTATTGTTGACATGTGACTCCTACACTATGTAATTCTCGTTGTCTTATGAAACAGTTACTATAGACTGATTTACTACATTGTGATTCTTTGTCTCTGTATAATAATGTGTGATGTAAAGTGCTCTGACACCCTACACTGGTCTGAGTAGCACTATAAAACAAATGCAATGCATGTGATAGAGCTATGGAGATATAAAGGGCACTTTTGGAGGTTGGTAGTGAGGAAATCCATAGGGATAGAGAACAATAAAGAGTGTCGCACCAGACACCCATAATGCCCTGTTTACAGGTGAAGTACTTTTGTTCTGGATGCTTGATGTACTGCAACTCCTTCTTGTCAACAGCCATGTGACTAAATAGCTTCACTTCGCAGTTCTTTCTCCCTTTAAATGCCTTCTAAAAACAGGGTATTTAATGCTCCGTGCCAAGCAGACATTGAGCAAGAGGCAAATACTGCAAAAGCCCACTGTGCAACTCCCATTCCCAGGCTAAATGTGAATCCCCCAGTAGCACCCCTGTAAGCTCTGCACGCCCAGGCTAATTGTGCAACTTTCTCCCACCACATGGATTTGACACCTCTGACACTCTTCCCTGCTCGTTGCCTTATCTCCGTCACAGAGTGGCAAGAGACACACTACCTTTCACACTGATTATCATTTTAAAAGACAAGCTGTAGCAAAAGACAGCCTCTAATGACCTGTGTGCTCACTGGATACCCTTGGGCGCTTTTGGAAGGCTGTGTATGTGCGCGTGCAGGTGTGCATTCTGGAGGGTACATGACTCAGGACACTAATAGTGTATCAACAAACTGTGCGGATAGGAACACCCGGAGCCTAATATCTGCCACAGTACCTGAACTCTTTAGGAAGAAAAAGTAAAGCAACACTAGGCTATCCTGGTTTAGGTTTAAACCTATAACAACAGATAAAATTTCACCGAAAGGAAAATAGTCCTTACCAGTGTAACATATAAACAATGAAAAAACACCTTCACAACCACAAACTAAATGCCATGAAAAGAAAGGAAAAGGTCAGTGAAAGAGTGCTTTTTATTTCTTCCTGAAGGGGCCACTACAATGTAACTTTGTTGTACAAAGCAGCAGCAAGTAAGACTGGGCTAACATTAGTCTGCTTGAGTTTGTTGTTTAAATATTGTTTCTTCTTCATTTAGCCTTTTTCAGTTTTGTGGTCTTTGGTCTAAAGATGCAGGATTTTATTTTGGGGTATTATTTAATTATTTTATAAACTGTAGAGAATCAGGAAATATCAACATCATATTTGATATTTTGGCTACGTTTGATTCATCGACAGATAGGTAAAATGCCTGGCTTCATAAGAATCTTGCCCAATTTGTACCATCACATTTACCCACAGACAGAGAATGGGTGAAACCCTTTGATATATCACCCCCTTTTCTTTCGAGTCAGTATTGATAGTAGGTGAATTGCCAAACACCCCAGGTTTTAAACATTAAATGCACATTGTGGTGACAGGTATATGTGAAAAGATTGCTGGCACCAAGCATCTGAGATAGTGGTGAAAACCTGACACCAGACATTTGGAAACCATGGAATGCAGTGTCACTTGGAATGCTGCTTCTAAAATTTCTTACCAAGTTCAAAAAAGATTGGAGTGATATTGTTTGTATTTGCAGTAATTCAGATACGTATATGAAAAAGTTGTATTTCTGACATATTAAAATCAATATCTGGGCTGATGTGCTTCCCTGTCATAGATCCTTGACACTTGCTAGATGGTATGCTGAAAGCATCTTTACAATCTTCTGAGTTAATGAAGAATGCTACTGACTTTGTATTCCATTCTGGTGCACTGTTTCGTTATGGGCAGACACTAAAATGCAAATATTTCTCCTTTTGTGCTTTATGTGGCATCAAAGAAAGAGTCATTCCAACTGTGTTATTTAGCCTGTGATTCTCAGTCCTAGAGGCCTTGAATCCTACATTATCCATGTGCTGACCGTTTACAGATTTTTTGCTTAGTGATGATGCCAAAGGTAAGAAATGTGAAGATCTCTGGTCACATATTGATAGTGATGTGAAAAAAGTACACTCTACTGCATTCTTAGATTTTTACAGGAAAACATAACTGCTGTAGTGGACATAATCAAAAAACGAAGGACTGAAAGCACCCTTGTCTACCAAGTGTTCAGCGTAATTGCTGTAAATGTGAAACATCTCCTTGAGAGTAGGCTGGGCGACACTTTTAGTGGCTTTGGAACTGCAACATGTTTGATGTTAGAATTCTTGCCAATTGGTAAGCAAGGATTTGTTGAGAAGCTATTCACGAAATTTTATTTTACAGTGCGCAAGAAATGGCTTGCAATGATGCATAGAATTGTCCCGTCACCATCCATGGCATTTGATGTAAATAAATCCTCACTGAGGTACTCTGTACTAGTTCTATATCCCTTCCTGTAAAGGGAAATTTTCTTCGGACTTAAAAAACGACAGCTTCATTTTTGACTGCTTCAATAACTTGAATTGTGTACTGGCTGTTTTGCTGTTGCCCGTCTCAAGTGCCAAAGTTGAGAGGGACTTTTCACAGATTAACTTTTACATGGGAAGGAGAAAGTGAACGCGCATGACCAAAGACTCACAAAAAAAAATTGTATGGTGCACTACAATAAATTTGATTAGTGAAAATGTATTTGGACCTCATATACCCTGTATGTACACTGTCTATACACATGCACCATCAGTGCAGAAAGCAAGCAATAGTAAAAGCAAACGTTCCATAAACACCGGAAAAATACTTTCTGTTTTTTGGCATGAAAATGTGTAACCATTGATAACCACTGTTTTTTAAGGTATTGAAAACACCGAAAAAAACACCAGAATTTACTAAAAATAGAAACTAAAAACAGGAAAGTCTACATAAACCCAAAGCGCCCAGGCTTGCTGGTGAAACCGTTGGCGCAATTACAGCGAGATTCCACTCGGCCCTAGTCCACACTGAGATGCTTCACCTACTGGCATGAGTAACAATATCGAGTTCCAAGTATCAAACCGCTATGAACTGCTTACTGTACTCGACTTGGAGCTGATTACCATTGCCAGTGTGCACCATGAGGGAAAAACCTCTCTGCAATTGAATCCCCTAATAGACAAGTTGCGGTAGATTAGAGACTTAAAGGTCATGATGACCGCAGGATCTAATTCACTTGCTTAACTAGTTGTCCTGCTAAAACTGGCTCGTCCTAATGTATGGGAGAACACTAAACCACATCTCTCTGAAGCAATGGTGGCTCCTCTGCTAAGGCGGAGGAATGTTGCCCTGCTGCTATGCAGCAGTAAAAGAAAGGAAAAATATAAAGATGATAACGCAATGTTGTTATCATGTAACCTTCCCTGCTGCGGCAGCATGAGGGTGGGGCGGGGCTTCTCTGCTGACAGAGCAGGGGAGGAGTTTTGGGCACACTAAAGTGCGCATCGTGTTATGACCGGCCATCTCCGGCCGGCCAAACTGTCATGCACACTTTAGCCTGTTCTTCATGCAGGCTGCATTGAAGCCTGCATGGAGAACATGCCCAGGCCCTCAGTCCCAGTCTGAGTGCCGAACCACAGCGCCCAGACCAATCACAATGCTACATTGCAGCGTTGTGATTGGTTATGGGTAGCAAATCACAACCCTGCATTGCAACATTGTGAATGGCTCAGGGGAGCCTGGCTGCTTCCTGTTCAGCGGAGGAGAGATAACATTGGATATAGCGGCAAAGAGGTAAGTGAATTTTTCTTTTCTTTTTTTACACTTATACCTTCTCAACCCCCGGCCACCACCCCAGATCCATGCTGGCTGCCACTGGTCTGAAGTTGAATGTGAGGAATGTCTGACAACCTACCCAGTTGTGCTAGCTAGTTGGAAGCTCACCTCAAAGAAGGAAGCCTGGGGGCTTATCTAAGTGGGTAGTAAGGTCATCATCCACAATGAGGAGCCCAAGGAACGAACTCGCAGCCCATACTTCTATCTCTAAACATCATACCTCCTGGCCAAACATTGGAAAGACATCCGGTGCTGTGAATGTAAGGATTTGGTCCTCTTCTGATAGTACTGGAGTGCTGTAAAGACCCAGAAATATAAATAATGTTAAACTATCCACTTCCCCCAAAATTACAATACATATGGTGTCCATAAGAATCTGGCTTCAGATACGATGTGTTTTTGGTTGATGAGCCAAAAGGGGGGCATGAAGATGAGAGTGCACTCATCAACAAATGTACCCATTGGTTTAGAGCAATTCGAAACTGTAAGTCGATCATAACGGCGGACATTGTTAGTGCCAAAATATTTAGCTGTCCCTCTGAGGTGGATGACTATATACTTATCTACCTAGCAAATAGGAAGCTAGTGGAAGACCTAATTACTATGGAATTAAGAACAGGTATTTCCAACACAACACAAATCTGATGCAACCTTAGTCCAACAGCCCAGCATCAGCCAGCTCACCACCTTCTCCCACTAGCTCAAGACCCTGGGCATAGATCAATCTTGACTCCTGTTTGAGGAGCCCGGTTTGACTTTGTGTGCAGTACCCTGTCTTTGGGCCCACTTCCCGCCATCTACTAGAACTGGGCCATTGGCCAGCCCAAGGGTAGATTTCGAGATCGTGGGCTGGGTTTACCATGTGGGAATTGCATGGCCCATGGCGCAAGTGCTGATCGATCGCAAGGATAATAAATATCCTCTCCTGGAACACTGCAGGTCTGAAGTCTAATCTTTATCATCCAGACTGGGCTCAGTTAATTGAAGGCTTTGACTTTTGCATGTTCCAGGAGAAATGGAGCGCCAGGCTTGTCCATAAGGTAGGCTACGCTAACATGTGGGTCCTGACAATAACTACCTCACATGGTCATCACTCTGGAGGCCTTTTTATGTGGATAAAATCAGCATCCATTGTAACTTCTGAACACTAGATATTATGTGAGTTGAATTGAATTACTCTACGGGCAGAAGGCTGCAACTTTATAAAGCCTTATAGCCCGCCGTAGCGGGCTATACCGGCTATTAAATGCCCTCTCCAACGTTAAAGGCCCGAGCCGTAGGCGAGGACCTTTAACAAGGGAGAGGGACTTTAATAGCCAGTATAGCCCAGCTATGAAGGGCTATAAGGCTATTAGAACATTCTCCCCAGTCGGCTTGGATGCCGGCGTGAAGTACCGACGGAGAGAGCAGTGCTTCTTCCTCCTGAGCCGCTGCCAGGTGGGGCGAGGCTTACTTCTCCTGCACAAGAGTGGTACAATTGAGCCATGTGTAGGGAGAATACAGACACCTAGGATGACAGGTGATCACGTTCCTTATATTTTTTTATTTATCATTGTTTAAAGTCACTTTAACATTTTTGCAGTAGCATTACTTACAAGGTCCTGAGGAAGGCAGGGACTACTTGTTCCATTTCTGCTGAAACATGTCAATCTACACTATCTAGGCAGCTATTCGGTTCAAACTGCCTTATGCTTTTCTGTTTTTAATATTAGACTATTGAGCATAAACCTGAATAGAGTATTTGTTGCTCTATCACCCTATTTTTATCTTACTATCATTCACTTTTCACATGCACTGCTACCCCATCACCCACTATTAAGACATAATCTGGTAACAACATAAGGACAGGACAACAGACTATTAGGTATATGAAGGATATTCCATCTTTTCCTCATAGGTTACCTATAGTACGTATGTTGACTTATCCTTAAGGAGTCGCAAATGATGAAGGGCGGTACCGAGTGGTGACTGATGGGTACCCTTAATAGGAGGTTAGGGAAAGATTGATTCATTTTTTCTTGCTTGAGTCTTTAGTTTGTTTGTGAGTTGGAAAGTTGTTGTGACATCACAAGGTGCTTTTGCTGTTTAGACCCGTAGATACCCTTTGTGTATGTCATTGATTAGTTAGGGAATGTATCTATGCCTGGTCTTTAAATATTTCCCTTAGGCCTCCATCCACCTTCCTGTTTTTGTTATTAGAACATTCTGCCACTAGAGGGCAGAATGTTCCAACAAATAAAACAAAGCTTTAAGGGAGTGTGAGGGATTGGAATCCCCTCAGGCTCCCTGAAGCCTTTGTTAACAGCCAGAGCTGTGAACAAAGAAACATTGGAATGTTGGATCTCCAGGCTTATACCAGCCATTATAAGCCCAGGGCCCTCCACTGCAGCTATTGTCACTTACTTCGTCTATAGGCTTGAGAGCATGGAATGGCCACTCCAAGTGTGACCCGCTAGGGGCAGTGACCTTTAATCGAATTAATAAAACAGCAGGATTGATTACATTTCACTGGAAGTTCAGCTTTGGACACATGTTTTAGACATGGAGGTAATACTGCTGGTTGATGGCGACCATAATGCCCTACACCTTTCCTTGAAGGGGGTTACTAACATAACCCCGGGGCCTCATAATCTGTTTTGCTCAAGGTAGGTCATCGCTGCAAATAATCGGCACACGCTCAAATGGGATAAAGTTGTTCATAGTGCAGAGGCATAATTGCTGCTTGTTGGGACTATTTTAACACCTTAGAATTACTATTTAGGGTGGACTTTGGGCAAAGAGTTTAATAAAAACTACAGGATTGCCAAAATAAAACTTCTTAAAGCAATCAATTCCAGATGTCCACCTAGTGTTGCTCTAGCTAGGAAGAGCTATTAGGCAACGCTGCAGGAAGCCGAAAAAGAATGGGATAACACCATATCTGCCAACCTCTTGGTGGTAGCCCGGAGAAGAGGCTTATGAGCTTCTGGCAGACCGTGGCCAACAACCATTCCAACCAGTATGAGGTAGCTGGAAATTCCACCCTGCCGTCTGTCTGGTACACACATTTTTTCACTCTCTAGTCTATTGAATATACCATACTTGACTCTGTTTGACTGGGCAGATTTAGCATTGACTCTGGGAAAATCTAAGCCCCTACTATTTGACATAGCAGATACAATTAGGGCAATAAATAGCATTAAACCCGGAAAGTCAGCCTGACTAGATGGTATCCCGGGGGGAGTGGGGCCTGTATCAGCATGAAATATACAACTGGGTGCTTTACATAGATTATATCAGAAATGCCATATCAAGGGGTGTCCCATTCCTGCGTTGTAAAAGGGCGCAGAAATGTGTGGGTCCTTGGTGAGGGAGAGGATGAGCTGGGTGTCGTCGGCGTAGATGATGTTCAAGTCGTTCTGGCGGGCCACTTGTGCAAGGGGGGCCATGTAGACGTTGAACAGGGTCGGGCTGAGGGATGAGCCCTGGGGTACGCCGCAGATGATGTTGGTGGCTTCAGATCGGAAGGGTGGGAGGCGGACTCTCTGGGTTCTGCCGGTGAGGAAGGGCGGGGTCCAGTCCAGGGCCTTCTCCTGGATTGCGGCTTCTTGGAGGCGTGTCCTTAGTGTGCGGTGGCAGACTGTGTCGAAGGCGGCTGACAGGTCCAGGAGAATGAGGGCTGAGGTTTCGCCGTTGTCTAGTTGGTGCCTTATGTCGTCTGTGGTGGCGATGAGGGCTGTCTCGGTCCTGTGGTTTCGTCTGAATCGGGATTGGGACGGTTCTAAGATGTTGTTGTCCTCAAGGTGGCGGGCCAGTTGCATGTTGTTGATTTTCTCAATGAACTTCGCCGGGAAAGGGAGCAGGGAGATGGGCCGGAAGTTCTTGAGGTCCTTGGGGTCTGCCTTGGGCTTCTTGAGGAGGGCGTTGATATCGGAGTTGAGGACAGTAACATCTTATCTCCTTGTCCAGCAGGCTTTCGGCATTGTACCAGCACAATCAATCAGGTATTGAGATTTTTTTACCCTATATTGGGAAACTGTTAAACTGGAAGCAAGCCACCTCTACATGGCATTCATCTATTTAAATTAGGCTTCAATTTGATCCCCTGGCGAGATGCTGTGGTCTGTTTTTAAGAACTTGGGTTGGGGATCCCGGACAACATTTTATATCTTACCATGCTCTTTCATCAGAATACGTATGCACAAGTACATTGGGGAGTGCAGGTCAATTAACTGAGACTTCCCTCATCAATGTGTTTGACAGGGTTGCGTTATTGCACTGACCCTGGTCACTCTATTTTTGAATGATGTATTTACACATCTGGAGGGTAGTGCCCATGATGCTCTGGCCAGCGCTGTACAAAAGGGGGTGGTGATGGACGGAGCATCTGAACCAATCAAACACTCACACTCAGTCAACAGATCTGGGTTTAATCCATCACCGTTCTTTAGCCCACTCTGCCACCCCAGTTCAGACATGGCCATATGCAAATCAGTCTGACCCTGTGCCTCATGGGAACAGCCCAGCCCGAACTGCCAAGCCATGCCTTCCCTGGACCGGAATCAAGCTTCCTAGGACTGGTTTCTGGCATTCCAGCCGTCTTCAGCCAGGCTTGCTTGAATCAGGTGGCAAAGTGAGCAAGGGACTCACGTCTGAGCATACCCTGCCAACGTATGGCGAACCAAGCGGTCCAAAAGGGGGTGGAGATGGACGGAGCATCTGAACCAATCAAACACTCACACCCAGTCAACAGATCTGGGTTTAATCCATCACCGTTCTTTAGCCCACTCTGCCACCCCAGTTCAGACATGGCCATATACAAATCAGTCTGACCCTGTGCCTCATTGGAACAGTCCAGCCCGAACTGCCAAGCCATGCCTTCCCTGGACCGGAATCAAGCTTCCTTGGACCGGTTTCTGGCATTCCAGCCGTCTTCATCCAGGCTTGCTTGAATCCAGTGGCAAAGCGAGCAAGGGACTCACGTCTGAGCATACCCTGCCAACTAATGGCAAACAAAGCGGTACAAAAGGGGGTGGTGATGGACGGAGCATCTGAACCAATCAAATGTAAATGTAAATGTAGAGGCTCTTATATAGCGCACGACTACCCGTAGGCATCTCGGCGCTTGCTTAGGGAACCCGTCCTGGTATTCCCCTGTGAGATAACCCCAACAGGGCATCCGCAAGGTGAAAGCCAGGCATCCCGCCGCGAGGGGCTGTAGTGGAGATTAAGCAAGCTATTGCCCAGAGCTGCAGAGTGTGAACCCGTGAGTCGAGTAGGCACCGGAGCGAGAATTATCGAGTCCATGGAATTTTTGAGCTCAAGACCCACCGAGGCGGGGAATTGAACCCTGGTCCAGGACCGATCTCAGCTTCCAGGTCTGCCTCCTCTAACCCCTGAGCCACACTTCTCCACGAACACTCACACCCAGTCAACAGAACTGGGTTTAATCCATCACTGTTCTTTAGCCCACTCTGCCACCCCAGTTCAGACATGGCCATATGCAAATCAGTCTGACCCTGTGCCTCATTTGAACAGTCCAACCCGAACTGCTAAGCCATGCCTTCCCTGGACCGGAAACAAGCTACCGAGGACCAGTTTCTGGCATTCCAGCCGTCTTCAGCCCGGCTTGCTTGAATCCAGTGGCAAAGTGAGCAAGGGACTCACGTCTGAGCATACCCTGGCAAGTTATGGCGCTGGCACTGAAATACCAGCGTTGCTCTTCATGGATGATGATACATTACTAGTGTCAAAGACTCCCATGGGGCTTCAGAATGTTATTACTTCTTTTGTTGACTTTTGTAGAACGTGTGGTTTAGTAGTATAGTAAGTGGCACAAAAAACAAAAATCATATGCTTGATTCCCCATCGCTCTTTTAAGGGCACCATGTTGCTAGGGGTTGTCTGCTAGTAAAGGTTACAGAGTTTGACTATCTTGGGGTAAAATTATCATCAAACATGGCCTGGTCAGCCCAGACTCACAAAAGCTGCCTGAATTAAAAACAGATCCGAAGGGGGGTATTGAAATAATATATTTCATGCCTCATCTTCCAAACCATTGCTACCAGCATTCCACTTATATCATGCCAAGGCCCTAGGATCGGCTCTCTATGTAGGTGAACTGTGGAGACATATCCCCTGGGAATGCTCTATTATTGGCGGAGAATACATTAATTAAATATTGTTGGTTCCACCGAGCACCCAGGTGTTGCCAATCAGAGAGCACCCAGGTGTTGCCAATCAGATTAGATGTGGGTCTCAAATCCATTAAAGACAAGACTGCTGCTCTATTTAAGGAGGCTAGCAACTACCTTGGCTACCAACTATCTTGAAATGTATGCTGAAGCCCTGAAGGAGGTGATGGCCCCGGATACCCATCACATAATTCCCTGGTTACATTATCTGCATAGCTCCTTGGCGAAATTGGGGTCAGACTCATGTTAGCTAGAGGGAGCTGCCACTACAATTCCCACAAAGCAGGAACATAAGGCATCCGTCTGGGATGCTAGGGTAAACAAGGAAATTATGGACACCTGCCAGCCGAGGTAAACGAAAGTATTCTTTTAACCTAAAGCCAACTATATACGAACCATAAGGGAAGGGTGGGTTCCCTTCCCTTAAATACCCGTTGTTCTGGATGGTAATTGTCGTCCACTGACGAATCGTGGGGCATATTACCAACAACTAGCGATAATTATCACTATGTTGGTTTAGCGGCGATATTTTTATCGCCGAGCTGCGGCTATTTTTATCGCTTAGGATCCTTGCTATTATCAAGGTATATCTCCTAAGCGATAAAAATCGGCCGAAATGCATGAATATCGCTGAAAAGTCAGCGATATTCATGCATTACCGAGCTAATGCTCTTAGCCATGTTATCCACCTACCATTGGATAACATGGCTAAGAACTGCTCAGGGACAGGTGTTAGCTTTTGGAGATATTCGCGCTTAGCGCGAATATCTCCAAAAGTTGGTAATAGGAGATAGCGATGTTAGCGACTGTTTCCAGTCGCTAACATCTTGGCACGCCCACTTTGCATGTAATTAGTGATAAATATCACTGACATGCAAAGCGGGGCCCAAGATGGTCGCTATCTCCTACTAGCTGTCGCTAACTGGTGTTAGCGACAGCTAGGTAATAGGGAGATCATTTTATTTCCGCTTTCTTGGCTTTTAAAGCCAAAAAAGCGGAGATAAACCCCCATGATAATATGCCCCCTAGTTGCCTGCTCGGTCTCCCATTAGAGGAATCTATTGCACACTTTCTGTTCTTCTGCTCGATTTATGCTGGCGCTAGAAACCTGCTGAAATTGCGAGTAAGAGGGCGCATAGAGGCCTTGGGAATCTTACAAACAGCCATTGGTAGTGCCATTTTTTGCGCTATGGAGAAATATCTTGGGCGTGCATGGAGGTTAAGGGCCAGACTCCTGGCAAACATTAGCCCCGAATAAGAACTGTTATTCTAGTGCACACGTGGGGGCAATTGTAAAGTTCTAATTCTGTATCTAGTCTAGGTGAGGGGCCTTCAGTTAGATATCCACAAGAAAGGTAAGCAACTCGTTCTTTGCAGCCTAGCCCCATATAGCAGTTTACTGGTTACGCAACCTCCTGTATGACCCGTCTGGTTATAGAAAAGGAATACAACAGAGAGCCTTAATGTCATGTTTGCCCAAGCTCACCATTCTTATGCAAACAATGAGATACACAGCATGGGCCTGGAGAGAAGTAAATAGGCAGGCACTTTTGGCTCAGTTATATTCTCCTGCCATTCCAGTCTGGTCCAACTCATTGCTTCCTCCGTCAGTGAAGAAAACAGTGGGAGACATACTGATCAACAGTGGCCTGTCCCAGTTGGACACCTTTAAGAACTGAGAGTAAATTTATAATGTTGATCGGTTCCAAGGGTGCCAAGGGCGTAAGGGACCGGTTTTAGGACTCGGGCAGGGGTCCGAGAATACCTCTACAGATAATATGCCATTAAAATTCATGCTTTTACAGTGAATTTTGTTGTAAAGGTATGCGTGGTAAAGGCATAGTTGTGGTTAAGACTATGCGTGGTAAAGGGATGAGTTCCAATGGAATGCATTGTAACGTCATACAGCCAGTTTCGATTAAGCTTTCAGCTTTGTGGTGAAGCTCTGTCTTACTTCTTGTCACTCTGCGGCAGTTCCAGTTATGCTTTCAGCTGTGCACAGTAGCGGCCTGTTACGAGAGTTCCATGGGTCGGAAAGGTGGGGCAGGGGAGGATCAGGGTGGGGTTAGTAAACACTGGAATATGGATGATTGGAGGTAAGTAAACATTTTACTAAATAAAACGAATTTCGTAGTGCGCACTGCATCGCATTTTGCGTTGCAGTGCCCGCTACTAAATTCGTTTTATTTATTTAATTGTTTACTCACCTCCGATCATCCATATTCCGGTGTTTACTAACCCCCACTCTGCCCCTCCTCTGCCCCTCCTTTCTGCCCCACAGGACTCCCGTAACGGGCCGCTTCTGGCTGTGCAGTAAGGCGTTGTGGAGCTAAGCATCACTTCTTGCCGAATTTGATGAAGCCTTCAGTTAGTCCAGGAGGAGTTCTCTCTAATGCCAGCCAATGGTCCAGGACCTGGGGAGGCACCTTTTGGTGATCAGGAACTCACTTCAGCAGAGGCCAGCGAAGCACAGGCAGGTCCAGTGCAGCAGGTCAGCTGGGCAGTTGCAGGAAGGCCCCTGGAGTTTGTCCCCCTGTAGCTCAGAACAGGAGGTCAGACAGCCGACCCTTGGAGTCCCTCGCCTTGCAGGAAGGGAGCAGGTCCAGTCTTCCTTCTCAGGGAGGAGCAGGGCAGGCCTCAAGCAGCAGGGCAGTCCTTCTTCTGTAGTGTCCACAGGTCCAGGACGGCATTGAAGAGTTGATCTTAAGGTCCAATATTTATTCCTGGTGCCAGCTGTTGAAGTGGGAGAAACTTCTAAACCCCCCCCCCCCACATCCAATTCTGGAATTTACTTTCTTACCCTGCCAGGGTCCATAGGGTTTGGGGTGACAAAAGGGTGGTGTCAAGTTCATTGTGAGCATGCTAGAAGCAGCCCCTTGAAAAGTAATTAGGGCAGGGTACAAGTCTGCCCCTCCCAACCTGGTAGGATGGCCTATCCTGCCAACATCTATTCCCCCTTTGTTTCACTCTCTGGGAGGAATAGACAAAGGGCAACTTCCAACCACACTCAGTCATGCGACCCAGGATACAGGCTGCAGGCACCACATAGGTCAAGAACGTGCCCAATTTCTAAAAGTTATATATAATAATCAACAAAGAACAAGGGCCTATACTGATCGTAACTTTGTAGAAATGCTCTAACACCAGAACAAAGAAAGTTTATCAAAGCTGGGATATGCTAGTTAATAGCTTTTTATTATTATAACTGGGTCAAAAAAAGTATATTCGTATTAGTCATATACTGTTGAACAGAAACAACATTTTTTTGTAAACACAAAAACAATTTTGGACAAAAACAGTGAAGCATTAAAATCAAACATGCATTCCATACTCAATCATATCACAATCATACCTTCCATTCATACACAAAATACATACAAATACTCAGCCCTATTGAATACGAATAAACAAGCGGATTGAGTATTAGGTCTGCTGCAATATATACAATTATATACATACAATTTATCCAGTGAATTCGTATAAGTCTGAATCAAATAAATCAACAAAATCAAATGCCACGGTCAAGCAAAATATATAGAACAGTTTCTAAACCAATAGTGTAACAGTATATTCACACTAAGGAAAGAGCAAAAGGAGCAGACACTGTGTAGGAGAGTAGGGTCTGCAATCCTATGATCACCCGGACTTTTTGCTTTTGTTTCACTGGTTTACTACTTTCTCGGGCTGTGGGCCTGCCAATCAGACCCACAGCCTAGCTGTTCTCTCGCTAAATTGATGTGTGTACCCTAGGTGCATTACCCAATTGGAACTGGGCCACCCTGTCAGACCCTGTAACTCAGGGCATCGGTGTACCCAGGGCCTACCAGGGGCTGAAGCATGTATTATGCCACCCCTGGCTGGCCATCTAAATCTGACACAACTGGCTGCACGACAGCTGGGGCAACGTGGCGTATTCGCCCGTTGCTGTAGGTATAGTATCCCTATACCTAACCTTAAAATGGACACCCGAGTTCTTATCAGTCACTCCTATGGCAGGCCTTGACAATCCTGAAGGCAGAGTGCATGGAACCGTGTGAATTGGGCTCTGGCACGAGCCGAGCCCGGTTGCAGCTTGCGGAACCAAGACCCAATGGCTGTTCCATGATAACGCGTATCATATCAGTAACTTCGGTATCGCATTATCAAGACATGTCGAGTAAGGTGTCATACGAATCGGGATGCTGCCCCCTCACCAATTCTGGTGACGAGGTTAGCATTCCGCCCTTCTAGAGGGACACGACATGTACGTAACTGCGAACCCCGGTTAAAGTTAACTGAAGCCTCAGCTCCACAAAATGGACGCCGCCACCACAGACACGAGTCTGACCTCCTGCTGCTGGGAGTCCTTCCAGCGAGGAGAGCTTGGACAAAGGGTTTCCTGTCAGGGGCGGTGTTCGCACCATCCCAGACAGGGTTTGTGTATTCTGGGTAGGTAGGGCTTTGCAAGAAGGTGACTGCGGAGTAGCACCCCGGTGCTCACTACGCATCTGCCGGCTAGAACCAGTTCCAGGGGCGCGCAGCCCCTGACCTGGGGAAAGTCCGGCAGGGGAGAGGGGTGTAACTACCCCCCTTCCTGGTCCCACCCCTAGGGCAGGACCTAGTCATGTACCCACCCCTTTCTTTAGGATAAAGGCTGGAGCGGAGACCCTTCCAAATTAGATCATCTTTGAATCAAGAACTACTTTCTACGAAAGGACATTCGAGACTCTTCTCAAGATTTCTCCCTTGTGGCTAAGGAGTAGTCACCCTGCATCCGCAGGCACCATCTAAGAACTCTGCGGTTTGCTGCAAGTCCTTCCTCAGGAATCCGACGACCCAGCTCGATGAGAACCAGCTTCCCTGGCACCTCTGACCTCTACCCACATCGTCAGCTCAGCTGAGATCTGTGGGTGCGACGAGACCTCGAGGGACCGGCCATCATCAAAACCTGCACGCTTTCTTAATCCAGCACGACCACCGAAGGAATCCTCTGGTGAGTGCTCTGGGGTCCGAGAAGCCCCGACCCTGAGCATCTCCAGCACTGAAGTGCAGCCTCCCAGCATCTCCACGATCTGCGTGGGGCCCTTCTGCTCGCCGCTCAGCCCGTTGTCCGATCACTAGCCGCTGGCTTGTGACCTTCTTGACGACATCCGACAACCAACGCTGCTGGTCTGGTTGCTCCAGACCGGCCTTTGCTCCCCTTGTACGAGAGGAGCACCCCGGACCCTCCTGGTCCACTCAAGACGCCATTTTAGGCCCACCACGTGGCCCTGAAATCTGCCAAGGCTTGTTGCCCCAATCCTGGGCCCAGCGACGCCGACAGCATCAACCTTCGTGGGACAGCTCGCACCTCCATCCTGGTCGCCGACAACGCCTCCTGGTCCGTGAGACTGCAGAGTCTAGCGTCGCCCACTCACCTAGTCGAGGTGACGGCCATCCGGTGCCTTCCTGGTACCCTCTGACTACTGGCTAGTAGTACGAACTTGGTCCCCTCTGCTTTCAGGTATCATCGATCTCTGATCCAGGCTTGGATCTCTACGAACTATTCTTCACTGGTCGCCGGCCAGCAACTCCTTCCTTCCGGCTCCTGGCTCGTCAGCGAAGACCCCCGACGCCTGTAAGACTTGTGCAGCCGCAGCCCTTGTGGCTAGGTAACTCCGGCATTTCGGTGCCCGCATAGCCTCCTTACTTAAGGGTCCTGAGTCCCTCGCTTCCGACTTGCCTTATCGGGTCCGCCCGAGACCACTAAACTTTCCGTGCCCTCGGGCATTTGTATTGATTGTGCACTTGAAGTATTTTCCTAAGAGTTTGTTATGTGATGGTATAACAGCTGGCTTAACACGCCCTCTAGAGTTTAGCCCGAAGACTGCTCGTATCCACGCTACTAGCTGGTCTAAGGTTGACTTACAACCAATCACCATAAGGGTCGTTTGGACCGATTCATAGTGGTCACTAGAATAGTGAACACTGCATATCGGGCCAACTTCTCACACACTGGACATGAAAGGGCCTACGCGTTTCGAATCCCTATGGGTTGGGAGGGATTCTCATCAGGGCCAGGTAGCTCACTGTGGAGAATATCCAGAGAAAAGATAGCACCTTGGATGTATACGGTAGCCAAGCCTATATAGAATCAGGTGGAGGAAGCTGGGTGGCCGGGAGATCGTGAAAATGGACGTCCAGGCACAGGATCATGGAATAATCAATTCGAAAATGTTTGGTTTCAGCCTCGGTCGGGAAGAAATGTTGTTTGGAATGAAGTCGCCGGCGTCTCCAACAGCACTAGTCTCTCACACATGCAAAGTGGCATTTTTAGAAATCTGATGATAATCCGACGTTACCATTACAGAGGGTTTTAAATTACAATTAATTTGACTATACACATGAGATTCCTCCCTACTATCTCTTATTACATTTAACAAGGCAACCTAATATTATGCTATGGAAGAGGTAGGTCCTGCAGTAATAAAAAATAAATGTGAGTATTTGACTACCAGGACATGTAAACTTTAAAAGTACATGTCCAACTTTTTAAATACACTGCACCCTGATGTAAGTATTGTTTAGGACCTACCTTACGAGTGACTTTTATATATATTAAAAGAGAAGGTTTAGGTCTGGCAAAGGGTTTATTTTGCTGAGTCAAATTGGCTCTTTAAAGCTGCACTCAGGCTGTAATGGCAGGCTTGAGTTATATATTAAAAGACCTACTTAAGTGGGTGGCACAATAAGTGCTTCAGGCTCACCAGTAGCATTTAATTTACAGCTCTTGGGAACATGTTGTACCACTTTACTAGGGACTTACATGTAAATGAAATGTGCAAATTGACCGTACACCAATTTTAGCATGTTTAGGGAAGAGTTCACATGCACTTTAGCTCTGGTTAGCAGTGATATTGTGCACAGAGTCCTACGGTCAACAAAAAGGATTTCAACATACAAGAGGGGAGATGCAAAATATTTAGGGGAAGACCACACCAAAGACTGTCAAGTCTAATATTTATGTGTTATTGCCCAGTTTAATTATGCTCCGACTTAGCGAACGCTAACTATCCATTTGTCATGGTATTGCCCTGGCTTTCACGACTTTTGGAGTAGGGTTGCGAATACTATCTTGTACACTATCTCGAATTTTTTACACACCCTTATAAAGCATAAACCTGTGCTAAATAAATAGTCAGACGAGAGGTCATTATTTTTTAGTAGAAAGTTGATTTATTCAGCAGCTGATCGAACACCCAGGAACATACGCTCCATGCACGAGAGAGAACATCAGAAAATTCGGAAAGACATAACATCTAATTACAATAAATACTGAACCATTACAAAACCACAAGCTGGCGGGCCATGTAGTAGATCTTGTTTGGCAGTCCTACTGATTTTCCTAGGCAAATTTCGAGGGGGCATGATACAGTTGAAAGGCCCTTACGCAAGCCACGAGATTCAATTAGATTTTACACTGATATTTTGATCAGTGTAACCTATAATTTCTAGACTGGGTGGCAGATTTACAATAAGTGGTGCATCCCTGCATATTAGCAGGGATGCGCCACTTATTGTGTGCCATGCCTCCGCCACCATTGATGCGCTGCACTTACAATGCGGCGCAGCAATGGGCAAAAACGGCACAGATGCATGACGCATCTGTGCAGTAAAGGCGGCGCATTGCTGGAGTTGCGTCGCAAGCACGACGCAGCTCCAGCAAGGCTCTGGGGGGCCCTATCTTGTTAATGCTGCGTCAATCCTTACGCCTGCTTCAGGCAGGCACAGGGTTTTGATGCAGCATGGGCCCTAAAGTAAGATTTCACTCAGCCACTTTTAGGAGTCGTTCCTGTACCAGAACGCCCCCCCCCCCGGCGCAGGAATGCCTCCTTCTGGCTCAGGGCTTTACAACGCGCGCATATCCCAGATGCATCACATTGTAAGTACCCCGCACCATCGCGCATCTTTTGCGCCGCCGCTGCCTCACAAAAGTGACGCAACAGCGGCGTAAAAGGGGCGCAAGGGGCTTGGAAATCTGCCCCTTAGAGCCTTTTAGGGGACCCGTCGCGGATATCCCTCATCTCTGGATGCAGAACTCTGAAGCGGGTCCATACTTGCAGCTTTATAGGTGACTGTGGGGGATTATACACCATTTATGTTTCACCAAGTATATTGTCAATTAGATTTTGACAACTGTTTCACACGACCGTCTTTCTTTGTCTTGTCAATCCAACTATGATATTCCGAACTTTATACATCATCAACACTGATTCATTAACAATGTACGACAGCTTGTGCATGCGTTAAAATGTGCACCTCTATTCATGCCTGATATTTGTAAGTTCTTGTTGTGGGTCTGACGTATGCTTGTAAGTACTAAAATCTTTCGATTTGTTCCCTATTTTTCCCAAAATAACCAGCAGATGGCAGCAAACCACAGAATATAAAGAGGTTTCCCGACTGTTATGAGCAGGGTCACTGGAATTATGCGATTGTGCTTTTGTTGCGATTTTCCCATAATTGTAGATTTACCGCTTTTGCCACATATTCCATCATCTGCCACATAATCTACAGATTTAAAGGAAGAAAACAATGGTTTAGTTAATAATGTATTCAATAGAATTTCATTATCACTTTGTAGCGTTATTTACAACGGCTGTTTTATTGAACCCAAACTCATAGTTGTATGTTTTCAACGGAGATGAAAAGTAACAAGCCATTATAGATTATGTACATGCTCCGCAATATGTTTTGGTTTTTGGATTTGTATCTCTTTTAAGAGATTCAACTCGATGCTTTCGATTCTTCTAGTATACGTGAAGTATATTGTCACCCCTCCAAAGAAGTCTCTTCAGATATGTGGTAACTGTAAACATGGTTATTTGCAAGAAAATGATACATTCTAATACTTTGCATTACCTCTACGTCCCTCGTCCTCGACCCAGTCATAACACATGAGGTATTCCACCCGACAGGAAACAAAACAGGAAACGCTTTTTCAGACTCCACCCACCCTCCTGTCAGGTGCTATGTTACACCTCACCACCAGAAGCAAATCCTGTTTTGTTTCCTGTCGGTCGGAATGCTGATGGGTTACGCTGGGGTGAGTGCTGGGCACTTACCTGCATCAGGAGTCCTGTGGTGTCTTCCTTGGCGGGGCCTTGGGGGAGCTCATGGACCGACGTGGGACCTTTTACAAAGCCGGGCTGCTGGGCTTCCTGGGCTTTCCTCCAGTCGGGGACCCTGGGTTGCGGGGCTTCTCGGGTCCCCGTGGATCTCCTGTCTTCACCTCCGCTTTGGATCCAGGGCTGTTCGCTGCTGGGAGGGGCAGTCGGCTGCCTGCGCGTCCCTCACTTGCCTGTGTTTGTGGGCGGGACGCGCTTTCTTCCGCTTCACTGCTGCCGGCCCCTGTGGGCGGGGGCCGGGTTGGCGGGGTTTCGGATTGCCGGAGTCCGGGTGCATCGGCCGGGTGTGGAGCCCGTGTGGGGAAGCGGGACGCTTCCGGTGGCACCTTCATTTGCTCCGTCTGGCATGGTCCGGAGCCCGGGTGGGCTCTGGGTTCCCTGTCGTTCGCCTGAGTGCCGGGATGGCGCGTCCTGATGACGTCATCGGCGCGTTTCAGCTGGAGTACCGTTTCTGCTTTCCTCATTGGCCTTTGCTTGGAGACTGCTTTCTGCCCCTCCGTTTGAATTTCGAAGTGGCTGCAGCTGCGGGGGTGAGTGTTTCAGTTCCTATATATTGTCCTGGAGTTCAGTTTGGAGTGTGACGCCTTGGTGTTGCTGTGTTTGGAACGTTTTGCTGTATTTCCTGCTTCTGCTGTCGTTACTTGTCATGGGGAAGCACCACAGGAAGAGGAAACATGTCTCTCCTGTTCGGTACTCTTCCTCCTCCTCGTCCTCCTCCGACTGTGAGGATTCTGCGCCTGCTGGTCGGCGTGCTGGTCAGAGGGGCGCGGGACGCCTGAAGCGCCTGCTGTTGGAGACTCTGTCCAGTCTCAAGGCTTCCAAGAAGGGTGCAGGGGGTCGCTCTGGGGAGGCTGCACCCCTGTATTCGGACATTTCTTCCGCTGCTTCCTCTGATGAGTCTACCTTGGGGGCGTTGGATCTACAGGGCAAGTACATCTCGAGGGAGTTGATGCCTGATCTACTTTGCCATGTGCGGGAGAATATGGGGTTCCCGGTGGAGCCTGTGCCCAGTACCTCCCAGGATACTGTGTTGCCGCAGTTTCGGAAGCCTGCATCCTCTTCTATACCTGTGCACCCGTTTGTCATGGATGTCCTCCTTAAGGAATGGAAGGACCCGGACCATATTTCTGTGCCCAGGTTCATGTCTAAACTGTATCCTTTGCAGGATCTGGAGGTTGCCCTGCCTGATTCTGTGCAGGTGGATTCGGTGGTTGCTTCACTGGTGGGTCGTCCCTCCATGGCTGAGGATAATATCCTGCAGGATGGAGTTGACAAGAAGATTGACTCTGCTCTTAAGAAGTCCTATGCTGGCTCTCACCTGGCTCTGCGGTCGGGAGTCTATGGGGCTTATGTGGCGCAGTCCTTGCTGGCTGACTTCAAGACTTTGTTTTCTGCTATGCAGGAGGGGATCAGCTGTCCTGATTTGCTGGAGTCGATGGAGCGTCAATCAGAGTTCCTTTCGGACATCGCTTTTGACTCTGTCAGGGCTTCTGCGTTGTCTTGTGGTTCCTCGGTGGCTGCCCGTCGGAACTTACTGCTGAGAGGATGGAAGACTGATGCTGCGCAGCGTTCTACGGCTTTGAGGTTACCATTCTCTGGTACTCAGCTTTTTGGGGACGCCCTGGAGACCAAGCTGCATAAAGTCTTCAAGGAGAGGAAGCATTCATTGTCGTTCCGTCAGCCTGCTGCTCAGAAGGGGTCGTCCTTCTCGAATGCCAGGTCCTTTCGCCAGCCTTCCAGGTTCCAGCAATCCTCGTTTAAGGGCCAGCGGGGGGCTCGCAGGTCCTTTCCTCGGAGGTTCCAGAAGAAGCCCCAGCCGGAGGGGGGGTCGGGGGCTGCTCGCTCCTGACTATTCCGTTCCAGTGCCCGCTCTCGCTGGGGGTCAGTCCGCGGTTGGTGGGAGACTGCAGCTGTTCCTCCAGGCTTGGCTGGTGACGACATCGGACCAGTGGGTGCTGGATGTTCTTTCACGGGGCTACCGGATGGAGTTCCTGTCCCCTCCTACTCCCTCGGGGTTGGTGGTGTCCCCTGTACCTGCAGACCCTGCTCGCCGGAGGGCGTTGCTGGAGGGGGTGGGGTCACTGTTCGACAAGAGGGCGATTGTCCCGGTTCCCTGCCTGGAGCAGGGACTGGGGAATTATTCTATTGTCTTTGTGGTTCCGAAGGTCACGGGAGGGTTCCGTGTTGTCATCAATCTTCGGGCCTTGAACTTGTTTGTTCAGAAGATACCTTTCAAAATGGAGACGCTGCAGAAGGTGATCCCCCTGATCCAGGAGGGTTGGGTGTTCACGTCGCTGGATCTCCAGGATGCTTACCTGCATGTCCCGATGGCGTTGGAGGATCAGAAGTTCCTTCGCTTCTGCCTGGATGGTCGTCATTGGCAGTTCTGCGTCCTTCCTTTCGGTCTCCGGTCCGCCCCCAGGGTGTTCACCAAGGTGGCTGCTCCCTTGGTGGCCCATCTCCATCTCCTGGGGGTGTCCGTGTTTCCTTACTTGGACGATTGGCTGCTCCAAGCTCCATCTTCGGAGGTCATGTCTGTACACCTTTCGTTGACCATGCGTACGCTCGAGGCCCATGGCTTCCTGGTCAATCTGCCAAAAAGTCACCTGGACCCGTCTACTCGGCGGACCTTCATTGGGGCTGTGTTCGACTCTGTGATGGGCAAGGTTTTTCTCCCGGAGTCCCGGCTTCTGCGTCTACAATCCTTGCTGAGGACGTTACTTTCCAGGAGGTCTGCTCCTCTCCTACAGTGGTTGGTGGTCCAGGGTCATATGTCTGCCACTGTGTTCACGGTGCCCTGGGCCAGGGTCCATCTTCGGCCGCTGCTGTGGCATGTTCAGCGTTGGGTGCCCTTTCCTGTCCTGGACTTCTCGATTCCTGTTCCGGTGACCCCAGGGTTGGTGTCTGCTCTCCAATGGTGGCTGGATCCCTCCAATCTGTCGAGGGGCATGTGGTTCCATCCTCGGCCCCCTTAGGTTTTGACGACGGATGCCAGCGCCTCCGGTTGGGGGGCGACTCTGGGTCCTTGGGCGATCTAGGCACGTTGGCTTCCTTCGGAGTCGCACCGGTCTTCGAATTGGAGGGAACTGTCGGCGGTGGAGAGGGCCCTTCGCCTGTTCAAGGATCGTCTTCTGGGTTGCAACGTGTTGGTGAGGTCGGACAACACGGTGACTGTGGCCTACATCAACCACCAGGGCAGTACCCGCTGCCTTTCCCTGAACTTGGTGGCCTGTGCCATTGCGAGTTGGGCCGAGTGTCATCTGGTGGCCCTGTCTGCGCAACACATCTAGGGTGTGGACAACGTGGTGGCGGACTCCTTGAGTCGGAGGTTCCCGTCCTCTATCACCATGTGCCTGTCCCCTCGGATTTTCAGGTTCCTGTGCCTGAGGTTCGGGACTCCGGGGCTGGATCTCTTTGCCTCGCTGAAGGACGCCCTGCTTCCCCTGTTCTGCTCCAGGACTCCGGAGGAAGGGGCTTGGGGAGTGGATGCCTTGACTGTTCTCTGGCCTCCTTGGTTACTCTATGCCTTCCCCCCCTTTCCTCTGATCCCTGCTTTCTTGTTGAAGGTTCAGCGGGTGGGGGCTCAGGTGGTGGCTGTTCTGCCTTATTGGCCTCGCCGCTCTTGGTTCCCGCTTCTGCTGCGGCTGGCGGTGGGCCCTCCCTGGATCCTGCCCCGCTACCCGTCTCCTCTGAGTTGCCAGTCGGCCTCGCTGTTGGTACCTCTCACCTTGGCGGTCTGGAGGTTGAACGGCTGTCTCTTGGGGTCCGGGGTTTGCCCGATCACCTCATCACAGTGATGCAGGCTTCCCGTAGGAAGTCCACGCTTTCCTCATATTCTAAGCACTGGGTTTCCTTCTCTTCTTGGTGTGCTTCCATGGGCCTGTCCCCTGCCTCTTGTGCGGTGTCCTCTATTCTTCAGTTTTTTCTGGATGGGTTTCACAAACACTTTGCTTTGTCCACTTTGAAGGGTCAGTGGGCTGCTATCCGGGCATTTCGGGATCCTGATTCTATTTTGCCTTCGGATGGCTTGTTGGTTTCCCGTTTGTTTCGGAGCTTTTCTCTTTCTGCTCCTGTGGTACGTTCCCCGGTTCCTCCCTGGGATCTTTCGTTAGTTTTGGGTGCCTTACAGTCGCCCCCTTTTGAGCCTCTGGAGTCTGTGGACTTGAAGTTCATGTCCTTCAAGGTGGCCTTTTTGGTCGCTGTTACATCGGCTCGGAGGTTGGGCGAGCTTACAGCATTGCGCTGTTCTCCCCCCTTCTTGAGGTTTCTGGACGACGCGGTGGTCCTTGCTTTGGACCCCGGGTTTCTCCCTAAGATTCGTTCCAAGTTTCATTCCTCCCAGGAATTGATTCTTCCTTCTCTCTGTCCTTCTCCCTCTTCGCCCTCTGACGTCTTGCTCCATTCTTTGGATGTCAGACGGGCTTTGTCTATTTATGTTGCTCGTTCTGCTGCCTTTCGGTCCTCTGACTCCCTCTTTGTTACCTTTGGTCTGGCTGGTAGGGGTAAACCTGCCTCTCGGCTTACTTTGGGTCGTTGGATCAAGGAGGTGATTTCCTTGGCTTACCAGGGCTCTGGTTTGCCTTGCCCTTCTGGTGTTCAGGCTAGATCTACCAGGGGTGTGTCTGCCTCTTGGGCGGCTTTCCATGGGGTCCCCCTGGATGAAATCTGTCAGGCGGGGACCTGGGCGTCCGAGTCCACTTTTGTGCGACATTATCGCCTGAATTGTGCTCTTTCGGGCCGCCTGAATTTTGGCTCTGGGGTGCTGCGTGCGGTGGGGGTTCCTCCACTTGTTTGATTTGGTTTCTTAATAAACTATGTCTTGCTGCACGCTTTTGTGTCTGTTCTTGTTTCTGGTTGTGGTGTGCCAAAGGCCGTTGGGGTTGCTTTGGTATGCCTCATGTGTTATGACTGGGTCGAGGACGAGGGACGTAGAGGTAATGCCTGGATTACTTGGGGTAATCCCCATTACTCTTAGTCCTACTCGTCCTCGACCCAGTCATACAACCCGCCCGCCCTCCCTTGCCGGGCCTTTGGTGCTTGGTACATCAGGATTTGCTTCTGGTGGTGAGGTGTAATATAGCACCTGACAGGAGGGTGGGTGGAGTCTGAAAAAGCGTTTCCTGTTTTGTTTCCTGTCGGGTGGAATACCTCATGTGTTATGACTGGGTCGAGGACGAGTAGGACTAAGAGTAATGGGGATTACCTCAAGTAATCCAGGCATTATGCGGAAATAAGGCAACATCATTGTGGTGACCCAGAGCGAGGGCTGTGGCGGCGGGTAATTATGAGGCACTGACGTGTCTTTCTTGCTCAAACACTCTCTGTGCGAAAGCACGCGGGCATACCTTAACCTCTTCTTATAATATCGCACTTGACCTCCAGCGTGAAGTCAGATGCATGCGTGAGGGTCAGCATGATGTTACAGTTGCAGCCAGTGGCGGCTGATGACTTTAGAAAGTGGAAAGGCGTAAGCTGTTTTTGATACTTTTTGTTGTACTCACCAGACCGTTTGAATTTTAAGGGATAACTCGGAATTATTTTAATGCTTTCCTTGAATATAGAAAAAGAAACACTACAAGTTCTTTATCGTTAAATCCTTGATTCTGCATTGGATTCGGAGGTAGGCGGTATGTCCGTTTCGCGTGTCCAGTGCTGTGCGACAAGTAAATGAATAAATTACAATGGCGCACTCCTTATTCTGTCCAAATTCATGAGGGACCTTTACATGTCTCAGATTAGATCCCCTGAGCAGCACAGAAACCGAGTATAAAAACAAAGGCAAAGGCGATAAAATAAGTTTAAAAAAAATAGATGTGCCTGATTAACTGTGTGCACAGCAATGTATGTCCGATTTTAAATACTATGTCACTTTTATGTCCATTCGTGCGTAGTAACAAGCTTTGCCCTCCCCCGTACCTGATTATACAGGGGCATGTTTAAGACATGATGAGGGACCTTTACATGTCTCAGATTAGATCCCCTGAGCAGCGCAAAAACCGAGTATAAAAACAAAGGCTAACCACCAGGCACATATGTGATAAAATATGTTTAAAAAAAATAGAAATAGTCGCGGCCGGCATTACGGGCGGGTGGGGGTGGAAATGGGGTCGTCGCGCCCCCTTAGGGAATGAGGGGGGAGGGGTTTAAGGGAAAAAAAAGATAAAATCATTAGCAAAACTTACCTTCCCAGAGACTCCCGACTTCCGCCGTCCTGGTTTTGAATCCTGCATGCTCGTCATCAGGCTCCCATCCAACGCAGCCTTGTGATTGGTCAGGCCGCTGCCCCACCCGCGTCATTTTCTCTCTGTATGCTGCAAGCATACACAGAGAACAGGGAGAGTGGGCGGTGTTTCTCGAGGGCAGGGGGAGTGGCTTGCCCACTGTTGTTAATACTGACTGTTTGGGCGACCTCAGGCTGCCCAAACAGTCAGTATTAACAACAGTGGGCAAGCCACTTCTCCCTGCCCTCGAGAAACACCGCCCACCCCAACCAGGAACTTCAGCTTTCTCGCCGTGCGAGAAGGCAGAAACAAATTGTTTCTGCCTTCTCGCATGGTGAGAAAGCAGGGGGCGGCGCCCAAACGCCCCCATAGAGGAGCCGCCACTAGGTGAAGCCCTGTGACGTACTGCGGGACATATCATCAAGCTGCAGCGATAATTATCGCTGGACGCACTCAGCGTGAAAAATGTTATCGCCGGCTATCGCTGGTAATTATCGCCATGCTAGTGCTGTATTAACAACGCATATCGCAATGGCGATAATTATTCCAGTGATAGCGGTATTTTCCATGGAACATCGCTGATTTTTCAACGATGTTCCATGGAAAACCGCGATAACCTTGCTGATACGACCTGTGGTCGTATCAGCATAATCCACCCCCAATGGTAAGTATACCTAAATCAGCATTTTTGCAGACGTTAGTTTTTGGGGAAACCCGCGGTTTTGGCCCAAAAAAATCCATCTGCAAAAATGCGTGGGACTCCTTGTAAATATTGCGATGTGCACATCAGCGAAGCCCACTTTGCATCTCATTAGAGATGTAAGCGAGGTGTCGGGAAAACGGGTGCTAACATTCGCTAATGTATGTTAGCATCCCCTTGTAGATAGGGCAATGCCATTTTCGCAGCAATTTTAGCTTTTATAGCCAAAAAAGCAGTGAAATGGTTTTTGATAATATGCCCCTAATTTCCTCTAAAACGTTCAAATTTTATGTAAACATTTAACTATCAGTATAAGAACATAACACAAATGTGTCCTTAGAGCCCAGAGCATGTCCGTCCTCTTCAGTCACTTACAGACATACTTCTCAAGTTTCCTTGGTCTCCCGATGGCAGGTCTAAGTCTGTATGGGTGTCCTTGGTGTGCCTCTTGTCCCAGCAGGATGTTTGCTATTTGTGGGTGTTCAGACACCCTAGTATCATGCTGCAAGATATCCTCTTGTTCCAGTTCCCACTCATCAGGGGGTGCTGGCGGAAGCCACACTTCCTTCTTATTGGGTGTCCGCGGACCCCACTTGGTGAAGAATGACACGTTTCTTGTATCTTCGCTGTTACCATGTTGCTCTTCCCTTTGACAAATATCATTAGTGATGTCACTGACCATGTCATGAGGGATGTACTCATGACATGAGATATTAGATATTAGATTACATATAATAAGCATGTGAGTAGCTACATAAGTAGGTATGTCAGTATCTAAGAGACAGTAAGTATCTGATTATGGGTGTATAAATGGGTATATGAGTGACTGTATGTGAGTGAGTGTCTCAGTGCCTCTGTGGGTGTGTCACTGTATATGTAAGTAGCTGTGTAGGTGTATGACTGGGTGTTTTTGGTGACTGTATGGGTGCCTAAATGGGTTTGTAAGTGGCTGTATCGATTGGTAACTAGCTGTATTAGTGGGTGTTTGGGTGTGTAAATATGTTTGCAAGTGTTTGTTAGCAGTGGATACATGCGCGCTCTATGGATGTGTGAGTGGATGGTTAAGTGCCTCTGTTGCTGTCTGACTGGTTGCTTGAGTGACTGTATGCCTTTATAAATAGGTATGTGAGTGGCTGTAGGGTGGCTAACTTGGTGTACGCGTGTATAAGTGCATGTGTAACTGACTCAGTGCTGGGAACATGAATGGCTGTTTAGATGTGTGAGTGGGTGTGACAGTGCCTGTATGGATGTGTGAATTACTATGTAAGTGGATATATAGGTGAGTAAATGTGTGTGTGTGTGTGTGAATGGTTGTATGGGTGGGTGACTGAGTGGATCAGTCACTGCGCAAATTGTGCTTGGGCACAGAGATAACATAAATACAAATCTGGTACATAAAATCCCCCTTTCTTGTAGTTTAAAGTGAGCGTTTCCCAACCTACTTGAGGCTTCTTACCCCCCCAACCAGTTGCACCAGTTGAGAGCGTATGTTTTTAAAAAGCTGGCTGGGCAATTTGATGGGTATGTTACTAAATAAATACAAAAACCGTGGTAATATTATCATTTTGATAAGTGCAATCCGATCGGCAAGTGAAAGCGGTAACCGAATCCAACTAGTTACTTGCTGTTCCAGCTTATTATATGCCTTGCCGTAATTTTCCCTCACCACCAATTCCAGGTCCCTATGGACCCATATCCCTAGGTACTTGATGGATACAGTAGACCACTCGAGGGGATGTTCAAGTTTGTGTGGGATGGTGCCCTCAATTAAAGATACAATAATGGATCTATCCCAATTTATGCTGAGCCCCGAGAGCTGCTCAAATCTGGTGTATTCCAGTAGAATTGGTGCGAGATACTGCTGCGGCCCCCCTAACGAACGGCACCATATCGTCAGCATACAGAGATCTGTCTATAGGCCGCAGCACTGTCTGACATCGCAGGTCAGCTGCTCCAGCAGCGGAGAGAGAGGGCACCCTTGCCTCGTTCCCCTGTGGATCTCTATGGGGTCTGATGTCACTCCGTCTATCCTGACTCTCGCCATTGGATCAGTATACAGCAGCTACACCCATCTACTGTAAAACTCAGGCAGCCCCATTCTTTGCAATATCCTGAACCTATAACTCCACTCAATGGAGTTGAATGCTTTGGCAGCATCTAACAGGGCTGCTATGGCTCGAAGGTCAGGGTTCAATAGGTGGTACATGGCAAATATAGTGCGCAGGTTATGCGATGTAGATCTGTCCAGTATAAAACCGGAGTGGTCCAGTAAGATCATGTTTTGCAGCAAGGGCTGGCGTCTGGTAGCCAATATCTTTGCCAATATTTTGGCACCTATATTAATGAGTGACAATGGCAACTATGATTCGCATCGCGATGGTGACTTGTCCTTCTTGAGGAGGGTAATTATTAGGGCTTCCTGGAGCGTGGGTGGCAGCCTGCTTTTCTCATATGCCTCCTCATACATGTCTAACATGTATGTAAATGCTTTACAGAACTCACTCGTGAGTCCATCCGGCCCTGGGGCCTTCCTGTTCTGGAGGACCTGTACTGCTTCACGAATCTCAGCTGCCCTCAATCGATTGGCTTAGGTATTCCTGTTGCCTATTGGATAGCCAGGCAAGCGCGTTATCTGAAGGTATTCATCTAACTCATGAGGGTCTGTCTGACCCCTCGAGATATAAAGGTCTGCAAAGAACGTCTGTAATTGCGATAATATTTTTCGCAGAGTGTAGTGGTCACCCTCTGTGTCGTCCGTGATTTTTATTATAGCGTGTTGATCACTTCTCATATTTATTCTGGTGGTTAGATTGTGGCTTGGTCTCCCACCCTCACCATAAGCTCAAACAACATGTCTCTTTGACAGGTAGCCCATTTCTCCAGCTGCCAGATCGTTATAATCTATCACTTACTGTTGGAAAACGAGGCAGCATCTGTGAGGCCTGCAGAAATAACATGACACATTTGTCCTTCACTGGGAACCAAACACCCTAGGGCAGCGCCTGACTCTCAGAGGGTAGCGTTGCAGAGCAGTTTGAGGCTTACTCAAGGGAGGTGGTGTGGGCTAGTAATCGCCATTTGCAGGTGCTCAACAATAACACTCAATAATTGATTGTCCAGTCTGTACTTTGCTTTATAAAAGTAAGCGTACATTTATTAAACACACACACCACTCAATACTACACATCAATTGATAAATATACATAAGCTGATGGAATTACATTGTGACATTTCATAACATCTCCACCCCTCCCGCAGGGGGGGGGGGGGGGTCTAGTACCACCACTCCCATGTATGCACATCATCTTGCCCCCAATGCAGTGAATTGGTCTTAACCTGGAGCGAGGGCCCTGCGCACTGGCACCATCCCAGTGTCGACCCCCCCATTACCTTAACAAGCATTAAACAGGCTACACCTGCCTTGGTGACACATGACCCTGACTGAGCATCTCCTACTGACCATACAGTATGCACCTCTTCATCTTAAGGGCTAACAGTCTGGGGTCTTCACCTAAGCGCAGCAGCAAGAATACATGTTTACGCACACTTTAGAATGACAGTACTCAGCACATTTGGATATCATTAAAAATGCAGTGCAATTACAGCCCCTAAAGGCATCACAAATGATCACAGGATTAAGTTATAAATACTGTCAGACACCCTAGCAGGAGTGTCTAGCCACTTAAATCCACTTTGCCTATGACATCATCTTACACCAATACTTCACATTGAAGTCAGTCCCTCTAATAGAATAATGTTAGTAAAAGCATTTGTGGTGCAATTACACCTCTTCCTCTCCAGGAGATGCCTTCTTCCAGACATCCACCACCTAAGCCTTTCACTTAGAAGCACTTTTCATTCACCCTCAGCTGTAGAACAAAGGTTCCAGTCCAGTAGGTTTAAAATGCATGCTGAGCCCTTGAGGGGTTATTCTCTCCAATTCCCCAAGACACTTAGAGTGGGACTTTTCTTCTTTGGGCTGGGGGAGGCTGCGATGCTCCTGAAGCTCCCCCTGCCCCTCTTTCAACAAATGAGGGTGACCCCCTCCTCTGGGGGCCACCAGCATCCAAAACAGCAGAGTTCCTAATGCCTTGCAAGGCATTCTGGGGCGCTTCGTGCTGATTTCCCGCATATTAAATGAGTGGCTCCCCCAGTGTGCTGGGGAGAGCCACGACGTGTGCCCCACGCCGCTTTGGATGTGGGTGAGTCATTCGGCTCGGGTAGCCCACACCCGGCCGATCCGCCGATTTTTGGGGGCCCGGTCCCGCCCGGGCCCCTGGCATTTCTCTTGTTCGTCTTGGGGGTCCCGGTCCCTTCTGAGACCCCCGCATGCCCACGCGTTGGAGGGCAGCCTGGGAAGCCCACACCCGGCTGCCCCCGCCGGCTCCCCGCATGGCCAGCACCCTTGCGTGCTGCCGCGGGAGCCGGCCCTGTAGTTGTGGTCTGCCGCAGGCAGACACGGAAGCTTGCGCCTGCCTCTGGAGAGTGCAACGGCACTCTTCCCTCCTCCTGCCACACTCCAGGGCCCGGGGATGGGGTCCACGGCCCTTAGGCCAACTTTCGGGGGGACGCGACGGCACCCCCTACCCAGCGTCCCCATTCTCGTTGGGGCCTGGAGTTGGGGTCCCGGGCCCCGCCTTCTCTTTGCCGGGGGCCAGGGTGGGCTCCAGGCCCGCCCGTAGGGGTGAATCTTCACGGGAAGCACAACGGTGCTCCCCGGCTTCGCTTCGGGCCCGGGGATGGGGTCCCGGGCCCCCTGGGCCCATTTTCGCGGGGGCATGAAGGCGCTTCCCAGCCTCCTCGTCCTTCAGCATCTCTTCACGGGGAGCGCAACAGCATTCCCCAGCCTCAGGTTCAGCGGGGGCCAGGGTGGGCTCCTGGCTCCCCGCGGGGGACACTTCACGGGGTACGGGATGGTGCACCCGACTTTGGTTCTCCTGGGGGCAGCCCCCGGGACCTGACCCACTCCGGGGGCATCTCTGAGACCGGCGGCGGAGCCCCACGCGCTTCATCATCTGTCTTCTCAGGGTTCAACTGTCGCTTACCTTCTGGGGGCCATATCTCAGCCCCTGGGGGTCCGATCTGCCCCATTTATGCATCTTCTTGCTCCTGGTGGCGTCCCCCAGCCCTGGGAGCACTCTCCTTCACCCTCCGGGTCTCCAAGAGGGTGCATTCTGCAGGGAGCGATCTTCACTGGCTCCCTGCGCCTCTCTTCTCCCTGCGCAAAGGCCTCTTCTTCTGCGCACCGGTCCTGGGCTCTTCTTCTGGCACTGTTAGGGGCCTGGGGGGCAGTCAGGGGGGTGCTCCTTCCAACTGCCCATTGCACCAGGCTCCAGCGCCTTTCGCCTCAACAGACCACACCCCAGAGAGAGCTTCTCTTCCTGTGCAAGTACTTTTCAAAATTTGAGTAGGGGGCTGGCAGGAAGTCTCTGTGTGTCCTATCAAACCACGACACATCACTTCCCTGCCCCTGCTCCCTCCTTCTTGCCCAGCCTCTGGGTTTGGTCAAAATGGCGGCGTCCAGTGCCTCTGGCCACATGGCCTCTGAAACCCAACTCCTTCCCCCCTTCACTGCCTTCCCTCCTTGGTGCAACCTGGTGACTGGCACCCAGCGACAGCAGTTGATGGATTGGCTTGTAGCTCCACCTATCTTTTTTCCTTGGATGGAAGATCTTCGCTCTGGGAAGAAAGGTCATTAATCTAACCTGCCATGGCCAGACCCCAGCCAGGGACTCAGAGAAATATGACATTTCTGGACGACCCAAAAGCAGTACAAATATGACTTTGGACTCTGCAGAATACTCAGTTTCACATCCACTACACAGGACATTAGTGCATGTCTAGAACCTGTAGGCTTTGTGGAAGTCATTTTAGCCATGGGCCTCACATCCCCTATGGGAAATAATGAAATGAAAACACAATAAAACACACTTACTTTCCCTGGCATGTTCCTTCCCAGGGTATAAAGCCTATTCCATGTCACCATCTAATTCTGCATACGTCCTGCCACACCATTCACTCTGTAGCTGCTCCTGGACTGCGCATGCTAGGAATCTCCCCTGCACAGCCCCTACACGTGTGCACACGCATGTACACCAGTGTCTGCATGTAACCAGCTTGGTGTGCCATGCTCCAGCTGCTGCGCAGCGGCCTAGTCAAGCCAGGGGTACACCAGTAAAATCTCCATGCAGTCTCCTTCATTATGGGTTCACTGTGGGTGAGTCCCAGATTATAAGGCTCCCCCACAGTAAAAGCTCAACAATTAGGTGCTCAAAAAGCGAAAAATCCGGGTGGCCCATAGTGTCAGAGCCACCTACTAACACTAGCTCTTTAGTTTTAGCTAGTGTGTACCCACGCGGATTGGCTTCCGGCTCCCACTCAAGTTGCTTTAGCTCAGCCTCCACCTGCGACAGTTGCCCCCGAATATCCTTCAATATACTGCAGTTGTACTGATGCATGTTCCTCTAATGGTGGCCTTAAAGGCTTCCCGGAGCGTGGCTGTCTCACTGACCAATCCCTTATTTATACTAAAATATTGCGAGATTGCCTCCCTGATTATGGCTTTGCAAATCGGATCTAGCAGCGCCTCTGCCCTGAATCTTCATGTGAACAGACTGGGTACGCTCATAGGGATATGCAGATTGTGTTTGACTAGGTTGTGATATGATAGTGTTCTGGGCCGCCGTCCTATATCAGTCACCAATGCATTCACCCCGCTTAATAACCAGTAATCTAATCTCGACCAGCTTCCGTGTAGAGTGGATGTATGCATGCACTCCAGTCTATCCGAATTACGGATCCTCTATGCATCTAATAGGATCAGCTCTTCCATCCCCTCCCTGATGATGTGGGCAGCCTTGGGGGAGATCCCCTCCACCCCTGCTAGCTGGATTTATCCTTACAATGATTTAACTCTCTCCCCATATTATTTCTGATTCTGACCACTTGCGCAGCACATTCAGTATACCAGCAAAGAAACCTGGTTGGTCTGTATTTGGACCATAAACATTCACTAATGCAAAAAGTGTCCCATGCAGCCTACCATGCGCTATGGTGTACCATCCACTGTCTTCTACAGTAGATTGAATCACTGTGAACGGAGTGCCTTTCTTTATGAGTATAAGCACACCCCTCGCATATGACGAGTAGGACGGCGCAAGACGGAACCCACCCCAGTGAGTACCCACCCTCGATTTAGTGTGCCTCGTTAGGTGCGTTTCCTGGAGCAGAGCCCCCTGATTATTGTGCCTGTTCAGGTGGGCTATTACTATTCTAATTTTCTTAGGGGAGTTCAGCTCACATACATTCCATGTCTTACACGAGAGCGTCACATTATCAGCAGTATCCTTTCTAGTGATCTAGACTACAACACACAATGCTTTTAAGTGGGAACGAGCTCCAATAAAAATAGATATCTTAGTTGTCATCAAGCCATACAAAACAACCCTGTGTTCCCTACCCACCTCCCTTCCCCTACCCTCCCACGACAGCATCCCAATCATTCTGAAGACAAGGTCCCCAAAGTCCCCCAACCCCCAACAGTAAACGGTACTTATCAGTTCTGATGGGGTTCTTCCCCTGGGGGTTCGTCAGGAGCCTGAACAGCCTCCTCAATGGAGGTGGCCAGGTGAAGCAAACTCCAGACATCCCCATATTCTTGATGTATATGCTAATGGTAGTTCCTATTCAGCTCCATGTGAACGTTGTGTATCGCTGTCCCCGCGCAGCCACAGCCTGTAACCAGTTAACTAGTCTGAGTGTTCTGCATCCTGCGAGCAGTGAGCACGTTTTGTCTTTGCTGTTTTTAAAAGAAATATCTGCACTGCCTTTGGAGAATTGTATATTTTGTGCTGCCCATCGTACTCAATCTGTAGCTTGGTCAGGTATAATATGGAATAGGTTTTGTTTGCTTTTTAGGTCGAGCGACCTATATCAATGCGCATGCGCATTGAGCAGGAGCTCAATATATAGCGGCTTAAACAGAGCTTACCGAGATCAGGCGATTCCCAGGCGATTTCTTGCAGTGCATGTGAAAGCGCGTGCACAATGCCACCAGCCGCTTGCCTCGCATTACCACATCAAAGGCGGCCGCGTCTCAGGCCCCTGCTGCTTCACACCCTCATGCCGCTCTCCCCGCTCCGCCCCCTCACCTGCCCGCCGTGTCTCATTTGCAGAAGCACTATTTTTTGGGCAATGTGTTTTCTTTTTCACCAGCTTTCTTATTTGTCTATTCATGCTCTTTATTTAGTTGGCCGTGCTTTCAGTTTCACGGCCGGCCGGCCATGTAAAGTGCACTTTTTATTTACGATGCCCACCATACAGCCTTCTTGAGCTGTTCTTTTGATGGATGAATGTGGTTGCTTTGATTTCAATTTTTAGTCACTGAACGTGTGCTGCAAGGGATTTCTTTAGCTTAAAAGAATTGTTAAGTAAGTTATTGGTCTTTGTCAGTAATGCTCCATTTCTTTTTGCACAATATATGCAGTTTGCAGAAGCACTATTTTTTGGGCAATGTGTTTTCTTTTTCACCAGCTTTCTTATTTGTCTTTTCATGCTCTTTATTTAGTTGTGTTGGTGACTTTTTATTAATCGGCTGTAGAATGTGCTGTATTCAAACAGCTAAGTGGATAGTCTTATTTATTTCTAAATGATCATGGCTGGTTAAGGTTGCGAGTCAGCGCAAAATAAATCATTATTTTATATTGTATAATCCGCACTTGATGCATGTGGGTTCAATGTAATCCAATACCACATCCACCACCACATCCACCATCACATCCACCATCACATCCACCACCACATCCACATCCACCGCCACATCCAACAACACACCCACCACCACCACATCCACCACCCAATCCACCACCACCCCATCCACCACCCCATCCACCACCACCACCGCATCCACCATCACCACCGCATCCACCATCACCACCGCATCCACCATCACCACATCCACCACCACCACATCCACCATCAACTCCAAATCCACCTCCACATGCACCACCACATCCACCATCACATCCACCGCCACATCCACCGCCACATCCACCGCCACAACCACCAACACACCCACCAACACACCCACCACCACCACATCCACCACACCCACCACCACTACATCCACCACCCCATCCACCACCACCCCATCCACCACCACCACCGCATCCACCACCACCACCGCATCCACCATCACCACATCCACCACCACCACATCCACCATTAACTCCAAATCCACCTGCACATGCACCACCCCATCCACCGCCACATCCACCTCCACATCCACCGCCACATCCACTGCCACATCCACCGCCACATCCACCGCCACCACATCCACCACACCCACCACCACTACATCCACCACCCCATCCACCACCACCACCGCATCCACCACCACCACCACATCCACCATCACCACATCCACCACCACCACATCCACCATCAACTCCAAATCCACCTCCACATGCACCACCATATCCACCATCACATCCACCGCCACATCCACCGCCACATCCACCGCCACATCCACCGCCACATCCACCACACCCACCGCCCCATCCACCACCACCACCCCATCCACCACCACCACCCCATCCACCACCACCACTGCATCCACCACCACCACTGCATCCACCACCACCACCGAATCCACCGCATCCACCACCACATCCACCGCATCCACCACCACATCCACCTCATCCACCACCACATCCACTATCACCTCCACATCCACCATGACATCCACCGCCACATCCACCACCACATCCACCAAATCCACATCCACCGCATCCACCACATCCACATCCACCGCATCCACCACCACCACATCCACCACATCCACCGCATCCACCACCACCACCACATCCACCACCACATCCACCACCACACCCACCACCACCACATCTACCACCACATCCAACACATCCACCACTGCATCCACCACCACATCCACCACCACCACATCCACCACCACATCCACCACCACATACAACACATCCACCACCACCACCGCATCCACCACCGCATCCACCACCACCACATGCACCACCACCACCACATCCACCACCACCACATCCACCACCACCACCGCATCCACCAACACCACATCCACCACCACCACCACATCCACCACCGCATCCACCACCACCACTTCCACCACCACATACACCACCACTTCCACCACCACATCCACCACCACTTTCACCACACCCACCACCACCACACCCACCACCACTACATCCACCACCCCATCCACCACCACCACCCCATCCACCACCACCACTGCATCCACCACCACCAACACCCCATCCACCACCACCACTGCATCCACCACCACCACCGCATCCACCACCACCACATCCACTGCATCCACCACCACTACTTCCACTGCATCCACCACCACTACCACATCCACAACGACATCCACAACCACATCCACCACCACATCCACCATCACATCCACATCCACCATGACATCCACCGCCACATCCACCACCACATCCACCACATCCACATCCACCGCATCCACCACCACCACATCCACCACCACTTTCACCACATCCGCCACCACCACTTCCACCACCACCACATCCACCACCGCATCCACCAGCGCATCCACCACCACCACATCCACCAACACCACATCCACCACCACCACCACCACATCCACCAACATATCCACCACCACACGTACCACCACCACATCCACCACCACATCCAACATATCCACCACCACTACCACCACCACCGCATCCACCACAACCACCACATCCAACACTTAATCCACCACCACCACCACATCCACCACACCCACCACCACTACATCCACCACACCCACCACCACTACATCCACCACCCCATCCACCACCACCACCCCATCCACCACCACCACTGCATCCACCACCACCACTGCATCCACCACCACCACCGCATCCACCACCACCACATCCACTGCATCCACCACCACCACCCCCACCACCACATCCACCACCACATCCACCATCACCTCCACATCCACCATGACATCCACCACAACATCCACCACCACATCCACATCCACCGCATCCACCCCCACCACATCCACCACCACATCCACCACCACTTTCACCACATCCACCACCACCACATCCACCACCACCACCACATCCACACCACATCCACCACTTCCACCCCCACCGCATCCACCACCGCATCCACCACCACCACATCCACACCCACCACCACATCCACCACATCCACCACCACATCCACCACCACATCCACCACCACATCCAACACATCCACCACCACTTCCACCACCACCGCATCCACCACCACCACCGCATCCACCACCGCATTCACCACCACCACCGCATCCACTAACACCACATCCACCACCACCACCACATCCACCACCGCATCCACCACCACAACCACCACATACACCACCACATCCACCACTACTTTCACCACACCCACCACCACTACATCCACCACCTCATCCACCACCACCACTGCATCCACCAACACCCCATCCACCACCACCACTGCATCCACCATCACCGCATACACCACCACCACCACCACTGCATCCACCAACACCCCATCCACCACCACCACTGCATCCACCACCACCGCATACACCACCACCACCACCACATCCACTGCATCCACCACCACCACATCCACCACCACATCCACCACCACATCCACCATCACCTTCACATCCACCATGACATCCACCGCCACATCCACCACCACATCCACCACATCCACCACCACCACATCCACCACCATTTTCACCACATCCACCACCACATTTAACACGTCCACCACCACTACATCCACCACCGCCACATACACCACCACACCCACCACCACTATCACCACACCCACCACCACCACATCCACCACACCCACCACCACTACATCCACCACCCCATCCACCACCACATCCACCACCACACCCACCACCACCACATCCACCACCACATCCAACACATCCACCACTGCATCCACCACCACATCCACCACCACCACATCCACCACCACATCCACCACCACATACAACACATCCACCACCACCACCGCATCCACCACCGCATCCACCACCACCACATGCACCACCACCACCACATCCACCACCACCACATCCACCACCACCACCGCATCCACCAACACCACATCCACCACCACCACCACATCCACCATCACCACATACACCACCACTTCCACCACCACATACACCACCACTTCCACCACCACATCCACCACCACTTTCACCACACCCACCACCACCACACCCACCACCACTACATCCACCACCCCATCCACCACCACCACCCCATCCACCACCACCACTGCATCCACCACCACCAACACCCCATCCACCACCACCACTGCATCCACCACCACCACCGCATCCACCACCACCACATCCACTGCATCCACCACCACTACTTCCACTGCATCCACCACCACTACCACATCCACAACGAGATCCACAACCACATCCACCACCACATCCACCATCACCTCCACATCCACCATGACATCCACCGCTACATCCACCACCACATCCACCACATCCACATCCACCGCATCCACCACCACCACATCCACCACCACTTTCACCACATCCACCACCACCACCACCACATCCACCACTGCATCCACCACCACCACATCCACCAAGACCACATCCACCACCACCACCACCACATCCACCAACACATCCACCACCACACGTACCACCACCACATCCACCACCACATCCAACATATCCACCACCACTACCACCACCACCGCATCCACCACAACCACCACATCCAACACTTAATCCACCACCACCACCACATCCACCACACCCACCACCACTACATCCACCACACCCACCACCACTACATCCACCACCCCATCCACCACCACCACCCCATCCACCACCACCACTGCATCCACCACCACCACCGCATCCACCACCACCACATCCACTGCATCCACCACCACCACCCCCACCACCACATCCACCACCACATCCACCATCACCTCCACATCCACCATGACATCCACCACAACATCCACCACCACATCCACATCCACCGCATCCACCCCCACCACATCCACCACCACATCCACCACCACTTTCACCACATCCACCACCACCACATCCACCACCACCACCACATCCACACCACATCCACCACTTCCACCCCCACCGCATCCACCACCGCATCCACCACCACCACATCCACACCCACCACCACATCCACCACATCCACCACCACATCCACCACCACATCCAACACATCCACCACCACTTCCACCACCACCGCATCCACCACCACCACCGCATCCACCACCGCATTCACCACCACCACCGCATCCACCAACACCACATCCACCACCACCACCACATCCACCACCGCATCCACCACCACAACCACCACATACACCACCACATCCACCACTACTTTCACCACACCCACCACCACTACATCCACCACCTCATCCACCACCACCACTGCATCCACCAACACCCCATCCACCACCACCACTGCATCCACCACCACCGCATACACCACCACCACCACCACATCCACTGCATCCACCACCACCACATCCACCACCACATCCACCACCACATCCACCATCACCTTCACATCCACCATGACATCCACCGCCACATCCACCACCACATCCACCACATCCACCACCACCACATCCACCACCATTTTCACCACATCCACCACCACATCTAACACGTCCACCACCACTACATCCACCACCGCCACATACACCACCACACCCACCACCACTATCACCACACCCACCACCACCACATCCACCACACCCACCACCACTACATCCACCACCCCATCCACCACCACCACTGCATCCACCACCACCAACACCCCATCCACCACCACCACTGCATCCACCACCACCACCGCATCCACCACAACCACATCCACTGCATCCACCACCACCACATCCACCACCACATCCACCACCACATCCACCATCACCTCCACATCCACCATGACATCCACCACCACATCCACCACCACATCCACCACATCCAACACATCCACCACCACCACATCCACCACCACCACCACATCCACCACCACCACCACATCCACCACCACTTTCACCACATCCACCACCACCACATCCACCACCACATCTAACACGTCCACCACCACTTCCACCACCACTACATCCACCACCGCATCCACCACCAACACCACATTCACCACCACCACCACATCCACCACCACTACATCCACCACCCCATCCACCACCACCACCACCCCATCCACCACCACTGCATCCACCACCACCACCGCATCCACCACCACCACCACATCCACTGCATCCACCACCACATCCACCACATCCACCACCACATCCACCACCACATCCACCACCACATCCACCACCACCACCACATCCACCACCACATCCAGCATCACCTCCACATCCACCATGACATCCACCGCCACATCCACCACCACATCCACCACCACCACCACATCCACCACCACTTTCACCACATCCACCACCACCACATCCACTACCACATCCAACACATCCACCACCACTTCCACCACCACCGCATCCACCACCACCACATCCACCACCACATCCACCACCGCATCCACCACCGCCACCACCACCGCATCCACCAACACCACATCCACCACATACATCACCACACCCACCACCACCACATCCACCACCACATCCACCACTTCCACCACCACCACTTCCACCACCACCACATCCACTACCACCACATCCACCACCACCACATCCACCACCGCATCAACCACCACATCCACCACCACATCCACCACCACCACCGCATCCACCACCACCACATCCACCACCACCGCATCCACCAACACCACATCCACCAACACCACATCCACCACCACCACATCCACCACCGCATCCACCACCACCATATCCCCCTGATCCACCACCACCACATCTATATGTGTGTGTGTGTGTGTGTGTGTGTGTGTGTGTGTGTGTGTGTGTGTGTGTGTGGCTGTGTGTGTGTTTTTAAGTATTAATTATTTACAAAATTAAAAGCCATTGTTATTTGTAATATCAATAATTCTAAGTCACGTAAATACAACACACATTGCATTACAAATGCTATAGGTGTCACATTTGCGAAAGTTAAAACTATTGACATTGTAACTGACAAAGCTATTAATTTTGCTATTTTCAAAACCAACACATAAATAAAAAAAGTGTCATTTACAATACCAATCGCTCAAACTTTCCTAATGCGAGACCTATTGCATTTCCAATGCTTGTTGTAGTTCTTTCTTTACCGCTTGATCCTCCCTCATCACCGCTTGCTCTCGGCCAGGGCATAGCAACGCGTTACATGTGTTGGCGCCACTTTGTGTTGCTTTTGTTTACATAGTTGATGTTGGGAGTTTTTATGTTTGTCTGTCTAGAGTTCTAAGTTATTCTGTTTGAAGTGTGTTTGTGATTATTTTGCTATTAAATGGGTGAAACTCAGGCTAATGCGGTCCCCTGCGGTGCAAGGGGGCTGGGAGTTCCAACCATCAGGGGGGCTACAACCCTTCAAGAAGTTCCCATTCTGCCCAAGGCATATATTTGATATTTGCAAGACTTGGGGTGACTCTCATCACATTCTGCAGAAGGGCCTCGTCATTTAGTGTTACGCCCCTGCGTACCTTTTAAAAATCTTTACATAATTTTGTAGATGTTAAAATGCAGCCAGGACCACTCTTTGCAAGGATTTTGTCATATATACAGTAATTACCTAACAGGTTGCTGTTACTCCTTTGCCATTGTTTCAGATGACATCAAAAACTGGGAAGCTGAATGGCCAGCAATGTGTAAATGTCATAAGAATTGGAAATGGATGAATAGGATAATATTGGGGTGAAGTGGCCCTCACATCCCTGAGCCACCAGGGTGTCACACCTGCAGCCCACATGGTGGCAACACTCTTACTTGAAAGTTTCTTGCATAATTTCAACGAGGGCTACGAAGTTATAAGGGGTTTCAAAAATGTGATTTCTCCTTTTTCAAAGCTTGTAGTCAGTTTGGAAATGTGCACAGCAAAGAACTGCTAAATGGAATGACTCCAAATTTGGCATACACACTTGTGATATCAGGCCCCACCCCCTCCCTGCACCACTGTGCAAACGCGCCCCATGGCACGTTGTAAATTGGGGGATTAAGTCCCCTTAATCATAAGGGTCCCTGGGGGCCAACAAGCCCATCAGGTACCTCCAGTAAGCGCCACAGAGCTGCGTTGCTGAGAGGTGTTCTGTGGCCACGCCCCTTTTTACACCACTCTGCAAACGCAGCTTCTGGTGCACTGCTAGTGGGGCGATGATGTCCTCTTGAGTCCTGAGGACCTCAGGACACAAGTGGACTTTATCTTCCGAGCAGCAGTGCGCCAGAAGCCGCGTTCGCAGTGTGGTGTAAAAAGGGACGTGACCTCGGAACACCTCTCTGCAATGCAGCTCTGTGGCGCTTATTGGAGGTACCTGGTGGCTAGTTGGCCCCCAGGGACATTCAGGATTCAAGGGGACTTAATCACCCAACTTACAACGCTCCAGGAAGTGCGTTTGCACAGTGGTGCCGAGAGGGGGCGGGCCTGATATAACAAGTTAGCTATCCTGCTGTGTGGGACTTATTGAAGGTAATAAAAGGGGTAGTTGGCCCCTAAGGTTGACGTTGGGGTCTAACTACTACTCCTGTTACCTCCAGTAAATCCCACACAGTGGGATTGCAAAAAAGGGTTTGGAGGCCACACTCACCTTTCTCCACCACTCCGCAAACGCGACTGCTATTTATAGTTAGAAATTAGCATTTAAAAAACCTTTAAAATTCACTAAAAAAACATAGGTTTCAGGGACGTTATAGTTAGCTATTAGCATTTAAAAAAACGTTGATATTCACTAAAAAAATAGGTTTCAGGGACGTTATAGTTAGAAATTAGCATTTAAAAAACCTTAGAAATTCACTGAAAAAACCATAGGTTTTTTGGGACGTTATAGTTAGTTGGACATTTCACTCATACAAAACCAGAGAAACTCCACCGTTATAGTTAGTTCAGCTAACTATAACCCGCGCCCCCGCAATGCACTGCTGATGATGTCACATATTACATCATGACATGGTCAGTGACATCACTGATGACATCTCAAATGACATCACTGATGACATCATCCACATGAAAATCTGATGCACCTCCGCACACCCTAATATAAACTTTGATACACCCACTCTAAAATACAGACTATCATTTTTGAAACCATAGACACACCAATACCAGTTACTACATACGCATTCACTGATTCCTAGGTCTACACACCCATCCACTCATTCACCCATACAGTCACTCATACATGCAGTCACTCATCAATACAACACTATCATGCACGGATACACCTATACAGACACTCACATACCGCCACACATCCAGAGTTACTCACACACCTAGTCAGTCATGCAAAGAACCAATCACACTTCCATTTACTCACCTACACAGTTATACACACACCAGCTCACTTATTCATTCTGAGGTTCCGTGAATTCTGAACCTGTGTCATAAAGGTCGTGGTTCTGTTACGATTTTGGTAACAGCGAACCGTAAACAGTGAGTTCAGCAAGTATGAGTGTTTTCGTCATGTTACACCGATGGATTCCCTGTGTATTTGAAGATTTCGTTCTGTACCCTCGGGTTCCATTTTGTGCATGGCAGCCATTTTGTGGTTTCCCTCACATAGGCCGATGACTGTGGCCAAACGAGTCTTTAGGACACGTACACCTTAGCTTGAGTTTGTGCTGACTTCTGTTTGACCTGAGTGAACTGACCCTGTTGCCTGAAGCTGACCTTGCCAAACCAGTTCTTGCCCTTTAGCTGATCAAGATTAGGGATCAGAGCACAGGACATCGTAAAGTTTTACCACACACAAACATGCCTTATCCTACTTCTATCTGTTTCTGTTTCTTTCTTTATGGTCTATTTACGATGTGGGTGTGGTCCTTTTTATTATGGGTTTGTCCGGCTTGTCTAAAAGAAGAATGTTTATCTTGGGTTTGTTTGATGATTAATTATGGGCTGGACAAACTGAAAAATGGGTTTGTCATCATGCAATGCTTTTTGTCATGGAAACATGTGAGTGGTCAAACTGTAAATAAGGAATGTTTGCCTGAAGCACAATTTTTTGTATAAAAAGGGATGGCTTGCTTTGTAAAGTTGAGCAGTCTCCTGAGAACATACACCGTGTTGTACTTCTAGGACCTCTGTTACTGGCTGCAGCCAATAAATTTGATCTTTGACGCCACCAAGAAGTATCCTGTGCCTCTGTATTCTAAGACAGGTGAACCCGAAGACTTTGGGCGTGCCCCTGGCGCCGCTGGGTTTAAATCCCGGTTCTTCAATACAGATACTAACACATACTTACTCTCATATACAATCACTGATACAAGTACACACTCATCCATACAGCCACTCTCACAATCGCCCACTCTCACATATAGTTATTTATATACACCATCACTCACTTATACTGCCTTTTACATATGTAGTTACTCACACATGTACCACTGAGACATCCATTCACTCACCAACACATCCATACACACACTCACCCACCCATACAGCTGTTTCCACATGCACTCTTGAACCCATACACCCAGTGAATCAACCACTCACACATCTATGCACAGCATCACACACCTCCCAACCCCCCCCCCACACACACACTCAGACACCCATACAAATACTCGGGCAACTAATCAATAACCCACATAGACATTCATGTAGCTACTCGCCAACCCATGCAGCAGCTTACACAACAGACAGACTGATACAGACATTCACACAGTTAAGTCACTAACCCATGCATTCAGTAAGACACATTTAATCACTCACTTATACAGTCAGTCACGCACCTACTAAATACTCCATCCAGGCACTCATTCTTTAATACACCTTGGCATATATTTAAAACAAATTTAAACTTTATAGATGCAAGGCCAAGGAAACTCCAGACGTCAATGGTTGGTGTGGGTGTCTCTTTGATGTCAATTTACTTTGTTCGGTGTTAGGGTTAATGTTTTGTTTTGTTTTGTTCTTATTTTCCTTTTTTGGGTGCACGCTGCAAACGTCATCCACTAAATGCATACACCTACACACGCTCGGCTCCCTGATACCACCAAGCTTCCCCCCACCTCCCCCAGGATTATGGGACCTTGAGCTGATCCACCGATTTCCAACTCTGCCCCCAAATGGTTAGGGTAATTTCCTGGAATGTAAATGTCTACCTGATTGTATCAATAGATTGGCAGTGCTGCACTATATATAGAGTTTTTATACAGATGTGTGTATGCTCCAGGAGACACACCTTGTAGGTTTCCATTGTCTCTTCTTTGCCGGTTTGGGTATGATCAAATGTTTCTCACTGGATTCTCTAGAGGTTCACGGGGGGTCACAATCCTGTTGCATAAGGCCTTTCTATTGGCGGTGTCCTCCTCACACATTGACCCACAGGGAACATTCATAGGGATTGAGGGCCATCTGAAAGCTAGGCACTACAACTTCATATTGTCCTACATCCCCAGAAGATGTTACAATCAACACTGCAGGCACTCCAGGAACTCCCTCAGGGATCACCCTAATAGAGGGTGATTTTAATGCATTCCTGGACCAAACATAAGACACTTCCGAAGCCCCTCACCTGGGACGGACTGTGCGTTCATGGGCACACTTGATGGATCTGTATGATGCGTGGCGATCATGGAATCTCTTGCAGAGGTCCTATACGCATTTCTCTATGGCACATAAAACAGAATCCAGAATAGATCAGGTTTGGCTCCCAGCTGGTAACCTCCTCACACTGCAATTCATACGGAGCCTACCCCACGGCATCTCACATCACGTGCCCCTCCTCTTAGAAATGGGACCCCAGAGCTCACTTGGACCTATGTGGCGCATTAATGCTTGTCAACTGGTAGACCAAGACTGCTCCGACTTTGTAGCGGAGAAACTCCAGGCCTTTTTCAAACTCATTTGTAACTCTGTGTCCTCTTCTGGGATTCTGTGGGTGGCGAGTAAACCCACCTTAAGGGGTCTGATCAAAGGGTCTGTGAGGAAGAAGGAGTCACACCAGTTGACACAAGTAACACAGCTGGAGGATCAGATCCTTGATCTAGCACAGCAGCCAAGACATTGAGCTCCGGCTGATATTGACAAGGTCTATGCTGAAACAGGTTTCCCTAGATGAGGTGAGGCAGTGCTGGAGAGCATCAATCCAACGGGTCTATGAATATGAGGATAAGTCCAGTTAAGTGCTCTATTGGCTAGTGACTCACAATGCCTTGAATAGGATATTAGCACCCTTTTGTGACTCCTTCCAGAGCTTCCCATGAGGGTACTCCTGTGATCCCTGTGCCCCCACAAGAGGTCATGTCCCCACTGCTACATGATATTCCTCTGCCTTTGAATCCCCTTTCCATAGACCAAGAACTTGACCAACCGCTCGCAACCATAGACCAAGAACTTGACCAACCGCTCACAACTGAGGAAATAAACGAGGCACTTTCATATCTAATTTCGGGCAAGACCCCAGGCCCAGCCGGATTCCCCATCGAATTCTTTAAAGGCTATTACACACATTTGGTCCTCACCTATTGGCCCTCTAAACTAAGGTGATGGAGCGTGGGGCATTTCCCCCGGACTTGGACATGCCTCCATCAAAGTGATACCCAAGGGGAAACAGCCTACAGGCAGCTGCTCCTCAAACAGGCCTATTTCTGTCGTAAATGTCAACATTAAGGTGTTTGCGAAGTTTCTCGCGGCTAGATTGAGTCAGGCATTATGGTGTCTGATCCACCTGTACCAGTGTAGCGTAATGCCTGGCACAAGTACTCGCAATTGCGTACGGAGGGTTCAGCTTGCCCTCTCTCACCCGTACCACCTGGAAGGTTCCCTGGCTTTACTCCTAATTGACTTCACAAAGGCCTTTGACACGGTCACATGGACCTTTTTGGAGGCAATGTGGCAACGAGCAGGCTTTAGACCATACTTTTGTAAACTGTTAGGTCTGTTATAACGCCCCAACTGCCCAGGTCTGGGTGAAAGGAGTGTTATCTCAGCTCTTCTAGATCCAAAGGGGCACATGCCAAGGCTGCTCCCTGTTTCCATTTGTTGTTTGACCAAGTAATAGAGCCCTTGGCATGCCTGATTAGATTTGAAGCTCAGATTTGGGGATGGCATTGGGAGGGGAGGACATACTCTTTATGCAGATGATTTTCTATTATTCCTGGTTGACCCACAGTCTTCAGGCCCCAGATGCCATGAAATCCTCTGTCTGCATGGGGAAGCCTCTGGCCTGCAGATCAATATGAACAAATCACAACTGGCACCAATTAAAACTGAGGCAGGAGGTCACATCTGGTGTCCTGTGGTGCCATTACAGCGTCTCTCCTTCAAATACTTAGGTATCTATAACTCTGGCCTCCCAGACCTTGCCTGGACCCTTAATTTTCAACCCCTTATGTCAGCCATGAATATGGAAGTGGGTCCCCCTGCCTCTGAACCCTAGAGGCCGCATAGCTTTATTCAAGATGATGTGCCTTCATTGCTTTCTATATGTCCTAGCAAACTTCCCTCACACGATCCCCCAAAAATGGTTCCAAATGCTCACATCAAAGATCACCACCTTCTTCTGGGTGGGGGGGATCACCTGGTAGCCTTCATCTCTGTGAGGAAATCCCTGTACGACGGGGGCCTCGTAATGTTCATGGGTACTATCTTGCTGCGCAAACCGCAATGATCAATGACTGGTTTAATGGCGGGTGGGACGACCCCACCTACTGCATTGAACTTCTTCTCCTTGGTCTTAACGTCTCCTTGGCACGGAACACAGATACCACGCATTCTCTTTGACTCTACCCGGGTGACAATACTCTGTTGAAGAGCAGATCTACGTTTTATTATTTGGGACCGTACATTCATGAGAATGACGCTGTTGTGGTAGGGCACATTGCTAAGGAAGGTGTCAAGCTTTCAGGCCCTTACACAATTGGACAGTATAGAAATTACCTATCTACAAGATGTTAGACGTGGGGGCATTGATGTCACTTCAAGAGTTTCAGGACCTTTACCAGCTCTCCCGCACACAATTCTATTGCTATCTCCAATTCGGCCATGCCCTACTCGTCCAGCTAAGCTAAACTGCTGTCAGGGAGAATGGACAAGGGGGCCATTTCCAAGATTTACCATTCCCTTATGGTTAATGCCCCAGATTATTTCATGGATTCTGATACGAAGGTGGCAGGTTTGGGTGGGAGAGCTAGACGATGATGATTGGCAAGTGGCATGTATGACCCCAAGAGAGTTTGCAATCTCCTCAGCCCTCCAAAAGGTCCCACTTAACTAGCTCCATATGACGTATCTGACCCCCAGCAACTGCAGCGGGGAGGCCGTGCTGCTCAGGCCACATGTGCAATGTTCTCCCTACCTGCAGCTGCATTTTCAATATGGTCTGGTTATGCCCAGTGTTATCCGTCTTTTGGGAAGAGATAGGCTGTGAGCTGCCTGTGGTACTGGGCTGCTATATTGATCATGATCCTCGGACTGCCCTGCTGGGTCTCTTGGAGGAAGATGGTGGCTGCGACAGGAAAGGACATTTATTGGAGTAGCACACTGTTGGCCAAAATGTATATCTTCCGTTACTGGACACTGCCGGAGACCCCCTCGTTGGAAGTATGGAAGAAAGGGCTGGACTGGTGTGCTTTAAAAACCAATCTATGAGGTACAGGTATACCCCCGAAAACATGATAAGATATGGAGCGGGTGGTGGGCACATCATGGACTAACGATGTAATGCTTTTGACATTTAATGATGCATGTACTGTTTCCACATATCCAATGGTACTGTGGTGGTGATAATCAATTGTTGGAGGTAATAAAAATTGGATATCAAACAATTTTTCATAACTTTTTCCCATGATAGGTATTATGGCTACATTTGTAGCCTTTTTTCCACAGATTTGTGGGTTCTAAAGGTAACAATCCAAACATTTCATAAAACTAAACAGCAAATTGAGCCCATGGAGAGGTATGACTTTTGTGGATCCAACTATGGGGCCGATTAGGATTGGGGTGAATCCGCATCCTCCGGGCCGGCGGAAGCCACCGCCGGCCTGGAGGATGCGGATTCACCGCCTTAGTGAGGGAAAACACCAACCGCCACATTACGATGGCGTTGGGATCAGCGGCGGACGGCAAGTCTGTCCGCCGCTGATCCGCGGTGGGTGTGCGCATATATGGTGGCGGTGTCTACAAGACACCGCCAGCCATATTATGATGCAGGCGGAAACATGCTTTTTCATGGCGGCTTTTCCGCCGTGGAAAAGCATGTGATCTTTTGTTTTTGGGGGCCCGTTGCGAGCCCCAGGGTGGTGGGGGGTGGGGTGTGCACATGGTGGGTACCTATGGTACCCCCCTGCATTTGCATGCACAATGCGGCAGGCAGCGCGCGGTGCCTGCCGCTTTGTGCATGCAAATGCACAGCATGCATATTTGACTTTGCGGCGGGTGCTGCTTAAAGCAGCACCCGTCGCGATATCAAATACACGGGATGTGACCGCCAGGGTGGCGGTCACATGCTAATTCCAACGGAGGGACCGCCGCTGCCCCTGCGGACGGTCCCTCCACCTCGGGGGTGACGGATGGACGCAGGTCCGTCCACCATCCTAATAGGCCTCATGGTTTTCTTTCAAAGTCTGGCATGTAAGCCTCAAACTTTTGTTAAAATCACATATTTTTCTCAAACCTCAATGAGGTAAACTTGTGGAATGTGTGGGAAATTCCACAAAATTACTACCACTCAGCAGTCTCACACTTCTCCCAATACAAATTGTATCCCTGGTCTGCACCCGGGAAGGGGGGGTGGGGCGGAAAGTCTGCTAGGGTCATCATGAGGTGGAGTGGTGGGTGCACACCCAGGCCCTTTTATTTTATTTTTTGCCTTGGTGTCTAATGAGTTGGAGTAAAATCCTTAATCTCTCCCCCAAAGCGGGGGACAGGAAAACTTTATTGCCTCTTTTCAGGTGGGTCAAAAGGGGGTGGTGATGGACAGAGCATCTGGACCAATCAAACACTCACACCCAGTCAACAGATCTGGGTTTAATCCATCACTGTTCTTAAGCCCACTCTGGCACCCCAGTTCAGACATGGCCATATGCAAATCAGTCTGACCCTGTGCCTCATGGAAACATGTCTGAACTGGGGTGGCAGAGTGGGCTAAAGAACGGTGATGGATTAAACCCAGATCAGTTGACTGGGGGTGAGTGCTTGTATTGTCAACGCTCCGTCCATCATTTCCTTTGGTTTTTCTTTGTTCGCCATAAGTTGGCAGGGTATGCTCAGACGTGAGTCCCTTGCTCACTTTGCCACTGGATTCAAGCAAGCCGGGCTGAAGACGGCTGAAATGCCAGAAACCGGTCCTCGGTAGCTTGTTTCCGGTCCAGGGAAGCCATGGCTTGGCAGTTCAGGCTGGACTGTTCCCATGAGGCACAGGGTCAGACTGATTTGCTTATGGCCATGTCTGAACTGGGGTGGCAGAGTGGGCCTAAGAACGGTGATGGATTAAACCCAGATCAGTTCACTGGGGGTGAGTGCTTGTATTGTCAAAGCTCCGTCCATCATTTCCTTTGTTTTTTCTTTGTTCGCCATAAGTTGGCAGGGTATGCTCAGACGTGAGTCCCTTGCTCACTTTGCCACTGGATTCAAGCAAGCCGTGCTGAAGACGGCTGAAATGCCAGAAACCGGTCCTCGGTAGCTTGTTTCCGGTCCAGGGAAGCCATGGCTTGGCAGTTCGGGCTGGACTGTTCCCGTGAGGCACAGGGTCAGACTGATTTGCATATGGCCATGTCTGAACTGGGGTGGCAGAGTGGGCTAAAGAAGTGATGGATTACACCCAGATCAGTTGACTGGGGGTGAGTGCTTGTATTGGCAATGCTCCGTCCATCATTTCCTTTGGTTTTTCTTTGTTCGCCATAAGTTGGCAGGGTATGCTCAGACGTGAGTCCCTTGCTCACTTTGCCACTGGATTCAAGCAAGCCGGGCTGCAGACGGCTGAAATGCCAGAAACCGGTCCTCTGTAGCTTGTTTCCGGTCCAGGGAAGCCATGGCTTGGCAGTTCGGGCTGGACTGTTCCCATGAGGCACAGGGTCAGACTGATTTGCATATGGCCATGTCTGAACTGGGCTGGCAGAGTGGGCTAAAGAAGTGATGGATTACACCCAGATCAGTTGACTGGGGGTGAGGGCTTGTATTGGCAACGCTCTGTCCATCATTTCCTTTGGTTTTTCTTTGTTCGCCATAAGTTGGCAGGGTATGCTCAGACGTGAGTCCCTTGCTCACTTTGCCACTGGATTCAAGCAAGCCAGGCTGCAGACGGCTGAAATGCCAGAAACCGGTCCTCTGTAGCTTGTTTCCGGTCCAGGGAAGCCATGGCTTGGCAGTTCGGGCTGGACTGTTCCCATGAGGCACAGGGTCAGACTGATTTGCATATGGCCATGTCTGAACTGGGGTGGCAGAGTGGGCTAAAGAACGGTGATGGATTAAACCCAGATCAGTTGACTGGGGGTGAGTGTTTGTATTGGCAACGCTCCGTCCAACATTTTCTTTGGTTTTTCTTTGTTCGCCATAAGTTGGCAGGGTATGCTCAGACGTGAGTCTCTTGCTCACTTTGCCACTGGATTCTAGCAAGCCGGGCTGAAGATGGCTGAAATGCCAGAAACCGGTCCTCGGTAGCTTGTTTCCGGTCCAGGGAAGCCATGGCTTGGCAGTTCGGGCTGGACTGTTCCCATGAGGCACAGGGTCAGACTGATTTGCATATGGCCATGTCTGAACTGGGGTGGCAGAGTGGGCTAAAGAACGGTGATGGATTAAACCCAGATCAGTTGACTGGGGGTGAGTGCTTGTATTGTCAACACTCCGTCCATCATTTCCTTTGGTTTTTCTTTTCATGTGGGGGCATGGCCTATTGCCAATGTGGGCCACCCATCACCTTCTTATTGTTCCCAAAACATCCCTAGTATCTGTTCTGACCGGGTTTTTGGCTCTATTTCTGAGTGATGGTGACTTTAAACTTGCTACCATCCTGGATCCCTATTCATAGCTTGTTTTGGTCCTTTTAGGCCTCTTTTCAGACCTAGAAGCATAAACTAGAGGATAGCTGCTTTATATGATGATAGATCCCTTATTCTTGACTCTAATCCATCTATTGCCTATTGGCTTTGACATAATTATGTGTCCTTTCATCATCCTACCTATAGTAGAGGGTTGATTCTGTAGTCCTGACTTTATATTACATATTGGTATGGTTTGTGTATGTACTCTGACAGAGCTAAGTGTTATTTCATCCTTTTCGGGCCTACAAGGCCCAGAACCAGGGAGACTCCATTTTGCTTCCTGCCTCTGCAGACTGAGATGCTTGCAGGGTAAAGGTGATGTTTTAGTTATGAGGTGTTGTTCGCTCTTTGCAAACTGGAGAGAACTGGCCGGAGCTGAATCTTATCAGGAAATGTCCCTGGGCTCAGGTCTCTAGACGAAACAAGCAGTTGATCACTGTGGGGGCGTCTGGAGCAGGGAGCCTGGTGCATGGAATCGGTGGGAGGAGGCTACTGGCTGGAACTTTCCACTAGGAGAGAGCATTCCATATTAGCGAAGTGCAGAAGAGGCGGAGCAGTCAGTGAGTTGGAACCAGAGAGAGAAGTCAGTCGGTTCTTGGAATGAGAGAAGTCAGTCAGTGAGTTGGAACCAGAGAGAGCAGTCAGTTGGAGCTGGAGAGAGAAGTCAGATGGTGTCTGGAACTGAAGAGAGTGCAGATGGTGTTTGGAGCTGAAGAGAGAAGTTAGAAGCAGTTACTTATCAGAAGGAGTTGTGATCAGCTGGAGCAGGCAGTTAACAGCTGGAGTCTGGAGTGATGCCTTTTGGAAGAGACTGAAGTTATATCGTGGATTAGTCTGTGGGAGCAGCTCGAGTGAGTTGGATATTGGAGGTGGGATAATCAGAGAGAGTGAAGAAGCTAGTGAAGCAGACGGTTATCAGAGCGGCAGAAACTATATCCTTAGACTGAAGCTGAAAGGTGAAGACAGTTCGTGGGGGAGAGGAATCCAGTGCAGAGTGATCAGCGCAGATGTGTGTCCAAGAGTGCAGGGGAGAATCTGAGATGAGCCAAGGCACAGACGAGAGAGGAACCCAGATGACAGCTAGAACAAGACTTCATACTAATCAGGTGATATCTGTCCTGTTATATTAGTGCCCATATACATTAATCTTGTCTTTTATTTCCTAGGCTAGATTCCCTACTGTATTGCTAACCCCTTTTCTTTCAGCGGTGTGAATCCAGTTCCCTTTTTAGCTATCTACAGTCCCTGTCAGTTACATGTGGATGTGTTATAGTAATAAAGCTGTCCATTATAATAAAGAGACCCCGCAGATCTGTGTATGTGTCTATTCCCCTTTACTTTTCATGTTATAATAATAAAGGAACCCCAGTTGTTAATGAACAGCTGTGCAGATGTTGTTCTTATGATAAAGCTAACCTTTCTTTTAGCCAGATGCTGTAATGGTAACTGATGGATCAAAAGGGAGAAGGAGCGCCTAAATCAGGGAATAACCTTTGCATATAGTGTGTAACTGTTATTATTTATATTAAAGTTAACCTTTCTTCTAGCCAGATACTGTAATGGTAACTGATGGATTAAAAGGGAATAAAGGAGCACTTGTATTTGATAATAACCTTTGCATATTGTGATTTGGCCATTCTTGTGTACCACATAAAATATAACAATTGCATATGAGACATCCCCAGTAGATATTAGATGTATGAGAGAAACTTCCCAACAGAGAGAGAGAGAGCTGAAGGTATTCATAGGAAAGTGATCGTCGTTGTGTAGCGCGTTAATGAGAGCATTGACCGTGGTCGATGTGTATACCCACAAGATTGTGGCTTACGAGAGCACCGGGGGGATACGGTGTGTAATGAGATCGCCTCTAGGGAAAGCGGCGTTAATGAGAGCATTGACTGTGGTTAATGTGTATACCCACAGGATTGTGGCATGTGTCTGTATGAAATAGTGAGAGCACTGGGAGGATACAGTGCATATACCCACAAGATTGTGGCTTGCGTGAGCACTGATGGTGATCAGTGTGTAATGGTAGATAATCGGAACTGCCTCAGGGTAGTCTAGTCTGGGCCCCTGTTGCCGCAAGACTATAAGGTATGAGTGTGGTGTAGAGCATGGACGTCCTTAGTAATCAGTGAGTATTCCTAGTAACCCTATAGATTTAGTGGTGTTTTTGATGATATGAGCTTGTATATTGCTAATTCCCCATCCTCAGGTAGGTACCCAGGTGCCTGGATAAATGGGTCCTGAGGAGGGAGATGGTTACGTTTCGGCTGGGTTAGTGGTGTTCTAGTCTGATTCTATCTGGTCCAAAAATCCGGTTGTTACAGTATCTAATGGACTTTCAGCCCCCAGAGGAAAGGTAGCTGATTGAGGGTAAATACCCCTATCTGCACCAAGGGGGGGGGGGGCAGACAGAATGTTGTGGCCTGGCGAACCAGAGCACTAGCCCATGCACAGCAGGGTCACTCCACCCTCAAAAACATGTCCTTGGTGTAAGAAATCGGGTTACTGGTTGAGAGGGGTTTGACCCTTTTCATAACACAACCACAATTTCTTCTCATTGAGAAGTGCCAAGCAAACCCTAAATTAACCGGTGCTCGAAACTCTGGTTCCTTGGCACAGAGCAGTCAGGCTTAACTCATGGCCGATGTGCAAATTATCTGTGCAATACTTTAAACAGTAACAAAGTAAAAACACACCACTGAAGGATCCCACACCATCTTAAATAATAGAGTCGATTGCGAGGAGCAGTGATGCGGAATCCGGAGTTCTCATCAAGGCTGCCGTCGACGAGGGATGTGAGGGCCTCCACTGCAAGATACGCTTCATAGCAGTGGTTCCAATGTAGCAATGGGCTGTGATGCATTTCCAATTGATGCAGTTGCAGCAATGCATCGATTGTACTCTGGGTTGCGCAGGACAGCACAGGAGATGCGTCTGTTCGCTGGACCCATAGAGGCTGGCAGAGCACCTTAGGCCCAATTTCAAGAGACCAGGACTGGGATGGCACCACTTGCCAGGGTAGACTCACATATAGGAGAGTCCAGGTGCTGAACCAAGGATGTTGGAGTGTTCTGTTCCTGAGGCTGAAGTCAAGAGGCCAGCCAACTCATCCTTGGAGTCACTCTGGGGTTCTGGGTTCAAGATATACAGGTCAAGTACTTATCACCCAAGCAAAAGCGCAGCAGGTCAACACAGCAAGGCAGTAGTGCAGCAGGTCAGCAGTCTAACTTAGTGACAGTCCTTCAGCAGCACAGCAGTCCTTCTACCTGGCAAAGAATCCACGGGTCCAGAAGTGTAACGAAGTGGTGGTGTCTGAGGTCGGTATTTATACCGAGTTGTGCATCTGAAGTGGAGGAGAACCTTCTGAAGGTTACACTTTGAAGTCCTCAGGCATACTGCCTTCCCAGACGTGGCTCCAGACTAACTACAGGGGGTATATAGCCTTTTGAGTGGAGGCAGGACACAGCCTATTTAAGTGTAAGTAGGGCTGGGTCCAACATCACCCTACCATCCTTCCAGTGATGGCCTATCCATGTACACCTAGGCTCCATATTCTATATGGCTGTCTAGGAGGAATACACAAAGTCCGACTGTCAGCTATACCCAGTAATGTGACCAGAGATAGAATACAGGCAATAAATGGCTAAGGCAGGAAAATGCCAAATTTCTAAAAGTAGCATTTTTAAAATTATAATTTAACATCCGACTGCATCATAATTTAAGATTTTTCAATACAATTCCGAAGATACCAAACATGATCTGGTAACCTGTTCCTATTTGGAAACTACAGCTTATTAAATGTAGTACAGGAACTGTGGTAAATATTTGATTTACCGTCCTAATTTCTATGCAGGTAAGTACTTAATCAATAATAACTCAATCCGAAAGAAAAAGGCAGAGTCCGTGGTGTTAGAGTTCTTTGGGGTTTTATTCCTTAAAAAGGAATGGTTCTAGAACTGGATATCATGTTCCTGCAACCACAGGGGTTCAGGAAGGGATAGAGCAATATTTTATTGACAATACATAGCTTATATACTTAAGTTACATTATAGAAACCAATACAGTAGGCGTAACAGCTGAGAGAAACAAGATAACAGCATCCACGTGGTAGTGATACGTAATTAGAAGGCGTGAACTAGGCGTGAACATAGAGGTGTGTGCTAGAAATGTCACAGATAGGTGTCACAAGTGGGTGGCACAAAGCAGAATCTTGTAATGTCAGCAGAAATCTGAGGCTTGGATGCGCGCGCAGCTGCATGACGTGTGATTGACGTGAAACTGGAGGGTGCAGGGGACTTGACATTTACACTGACGGAAAGAGACAGAAGTCTGGCATGTCAGATCAACTCGTACCTCTATCATATCTGATATCTGATGTTTGGGAACCATATTATCTAAACGGAAAAGGTCTCTGGGGCAGAAGCTATTCTATACTAACTGGGAGTGCGTGTATTAAGCGCCTAAGTGTCTACATGAGAATGCGAGGGGCATGGGCCTACCATGGTAACAGAGGCTATGAATTACTTGCACGGAGACAGTGAGGCCGGGCCCTTTGCTCTGCAGCTGGGGGGATGTTTACTTAAACTAGTAGGCAGGAATGCATTTTCGAGGAGCGGAACAGATAATTCGAAGGTTGAATACAGTCTTGGCAGGCAGCAGGCTGAGCTAAGCGCCATGAGCCGCACAGGGAGTAAGGCAGAGGTCACGGGTACAGAGACAGCCTGGGCTGAAGTTTTCAGAGTCAAAAGGCAGGAAAAAGAGGCTCGATGGCAGAATTCAGGGCCTACTTTGCCAGAGCTGAAAAACGTGTAAAGTACACCACAAAAAGACGTTGGCATAGCATACTTAGGAACGGAGCATCCAACCCATTCAGGGTGGGTCTGAAAGAGGACATGTTAACGTTGGACGCAAATGTATTTGCGTCTTCATAGCTGGTACAGGAGGGAAGTTACATGCACTTTAAGCTGGTACATGGAGACGGTGGGGTACACGGTAGGGAACATTACTTGACCATAAAATTTATATTTCCTCATTCCCTCCTTGTTCCCTACGGACCCTTCATGATATATCGATCCTCATAAATCGATCAGTCTGTTCTTGTAACATCATTTGTTCTTCTTTCTTTCTTTCACGTTTTGAGAGAAAACTGGAATGTTCAATGCACGATGTGGCACACAGTCCACAAATCGCTGGCCCACACTGTAGGCACAGGCAGCAACTGAATACTATGACTAGGCCAATGCCTAGGAAGGATAGGATCTTCCATCCCCAAGCAGTTAACGTTGTCCAGAACCAACCGGACCAAGTCCAGGTGCCTGGATTCTGATGTATCTGACTTGCAATTTTATGAAGACGTGTAATAGCTTGGTATACCGTTGGCGCGTTTTCTGGGATGAAAACACAGCAACTTGACCCGATGACCTTACAAGCTCCGCCTCTATCTGCCAAGATGACGTCAATAACAAGACGATTCTGAAGAACAACAACCCGCATGGCGGACTGCTCCTCTGTTAAGTTACCTAGGGCGGAGGCAGTTTCATTCACTACTGCTTCAAGTGTTCTGGTTAATCTGCGTATTAGTTTACTATTTTGGACGGGGCCTGTGAAGAAAAAGAATCCTTTATTGAAATCTGTGTACTGCTCCCATGCCGTTTCAGTGTAGTCGACAATCGGGAGATCTCTTCGGAGCCTATTCTTTACTAGATTTGTATTTCTGTGATAATCGGGAGGGGCTAGAAAAACAGGTGGCAGAAGGAATGCAATGTAACAGGTACCATCCCAATCTAGAGGTAAGCGTACGTATGCGGTATGACCACAAACAAAGTAGGAATGACGGGTAGCTCTAAAGGAAGATTTACCTTGATCACTGAATTCGACCACAGTAGTACATTTACTATGACCTAAGTGTACTGAACCTTTCTTACTGACACATAAATCACCAGTGACTGGTAATACTGACATAGCAGGGAGAACTGGTGCAGTTTCGGATTCAACAGTAAGAATCATAAGGTTAATTGTATAATTACCTAATCCATATACTTCATTTTCTAGATCAGTTCCTATTCGAGTGGGAAGTCCCTTCTTGTCGGGGTAACAGGCATTAAGCAGAACTAAGTTCAAGTTTCCCCAAACCCAGCTCCCTTTAAAAACAGCAATATCAGGATCTAAGGAATTAATTATTCTAAACCATGCACCACAGGAGCCATTGTGAGTGAACGGGTACGGAAAGAGGGGCAGAACTCCCTTGTATTTCTGGTAGGGAGGGAGCCGGCCACATATCCAGCAGTTGGTAGCGTTGTTGGTCTGATGGGAGTGATGTAACATACTAATGAATGTGTTGTTGCGCAGCGCAAGTCTGTAAGAAAGTTCGTGGGGAGGTAATTCACTAAAAGAATGTTCAGCAGAAACATTGTAAGCAGATTGTTCACGCTTGAAAATAGGGTAGTATAAGGAAGCAATATACTCGCAACAATAATCAGAAGACTTAGAAAAAACATAATCAATAATGTCACTATACAGTGACTGCGGAGTGATTTGCAATATGTACGTTTCTTGAGTTGTCTCTCTCTCTCTCTATCTCGATCTAGGGGATACATGTCAGAAACTATTTAACCGATTCACCTAGGGGAGGACTTAAACAATTAAACTGTCTGACTTGCTAGATCGGAGTTTCATGCGGTATTCTTCTTGGGGAGTTTTCTCTTGTTTCGGAACTTTAAAGTCACTAGGTTCGATACAGTCTTTGGAAGGGGTGGACGAGTCTTTTCCTGGCATCAGTTCATTGCATTTTTTTATATGGCTTGTATGGATCCACCCCTTTCTGCCTTCAACTTTGATGGCGGTCCTCGTTGTAAGAAGGACGGTCTTCGGCTCTTTCCAGCGGGGCTCCAGCGGACTTTTCCTGTCGAAGTTCCTAATTAGGACCAGATCTCCTGGACGGACATCATGCGGCTTTACATCAGTGTTGTCAGGGAAAGCTGCGGCAACCTGTGAACGACATGATTGGAGTGCAGACATCAAGGAGGCAAGGTAATCTGTCAGCATGTTACAATCAACATCGGTAATTTTCTTAGGTAAGGGCGTCCCCCACATATTCGGTGGTCTGCCAAAGACCACTTCATACGGGGATAGTCCTGATCGCGAGTGGGCGACCATCCTCATATAGAACAATGCAACTGGCAGGGCGACTAACCAGTCGACCCCTTTCTCTTTACAAACTTTAGCAAGGCGGGTCTTTAGTGTCTGATTATGCCTCTCTACAAGGCCAGCGGCTTCGGGATGTCGGACACAATGGAATCTCCACTGATATCCTAGCAGCAAGGAAACTTGTTTCATAAGTTCGGATGAGAATGGCTGTCCGTTATCTGAGTACACGACACGGGGCAAGCCGTATCGTGGGAAAAATTCTCGAACCAGCTGCCTGGCAGTGGTCGGAGCAGTGTAATCTGGGACTGGATATGCTTCGGTCCAACGGGAAAGTGCACAAACAATTACGAGGACATATTTGAATCCTCGACAGCGGTCCATCTGGATATAATCCATCTGGAGGACTTCAAAAGAGTGATCTGGAGGATGAAATCCACCTTGCTCTACAGGGACGCTTTTACCTGGATTGAACTGACAACAGATCATGCAAGTACGCACTTTCTGTATTGCTGCTGCTCGTAAGTGTTTGTTGTACCAGAGATTCTGTAAACTGTCTAACATCGCTTTCTCTCCTAGATGTGCAGGACTATGTGCTGTATTGATTATGACTTGAACCATAGAGTCGGGGAGAAACCATGTAGATTTTCCCTTCGTCATCCAACCTTGATCTGTCTGGATCCCTCCTAGTTCGGTCCATTTCTTTATTTCATCTGCAGTAGCATGTGTCTGGATATCGATTACATCTAGGGCGGGATCCCTGACTGTCATACAATGTGTCGGTACTATTGTCTTTGTCACGTCAGTTGTCTGAGTGTGAGTCAATGCTGTATGTTTTGCTGTCTGGTCTGCCAGGTCGTTACCCTGGGAAACAGAATCTGTAACTTTAGTATGTGCTTTACACTTCATGACGGATATGCCTGAAGGCAGATGTATTGCTTCTAACAGTGCTTGAATGAGGGGACCGTGTTGGATCTTGGCACCATGAGAGGTCAAGAAACCTCGTTCTTGCCATAACATTCCGAAGTCGTGTACAACTCCGAACGCATAACGGGAATCAGTGTATATGTTAACATTTCTGTTCTTGGTTAGTATACAGGCTCGGGTCAGAGCAATAAGCTCTGCCGCTTGAGCGGACAGTGTGTCAATACGATATGTTTCTTTAACTTCAGTTTCAGTGGTCACTGCATACGCGGCCACTAATTCTCCTGTACTTGTTCTCATACATGAACCATCCACGTAAAGTGTCAGGTCTGGATTTGTCAATGGAACATCCGTTAAGTCTCGTCGAGGCTTTGTTACTGTATTAATGATCTCTATACAATCATGCGGGGCTGGATCTGTCATAATTGAAGGTAACAATGTTGCGGGGTTCAGAATGCTGCAGCGTCTGATTTCTATGTGTGGCTGGAATAGTGTTAATTCATAACCTGTCAGTCGTGCTATAGTCAAGTGTTGAGTCTGAGTTCTGTTTAAAAGAACCTCTACAGAGTGTGGAACTTGTACTGTTAATTGATGTCCTAAAACAATTGAGTCGCTCTGTCTGATTGCTAGTGCTGTTGCTGCTACTGACTTTAAGCACGCAGGGAGTGCCTGGGCTACTGAATCCAATGTACTTGAAAAATAAGCGCAAGGCTTATGTGAACCTGCTTGATCTTGAGTGAGGACAGACAATGCTGTACCATCACGTTCTGTAACAAAAAGTGTAAAAGGTTTGCTGTAACATGGTGTCGCTAAAACTGGTGCTTGGCATAAAGCTTTCTTTAATTCTTCAAAGGCTTGTGTGTGTTCCTGAGTCCAAGGAAGGTCAGTCGAAGTCGCTGCCTCCTGTGTTGTTAACTGAATGAGTGGTTTAGCTAGAAATGCATACTGAGGAATCCATTGTCTGCAGTACGAGGTGAGGCCTATAAAGGCCCGCACTTCCTTTTGTGTCTGGGGTTGCGGCATATTTACAATTAACTGAATGCGATCAGGAGTGAGCTGTCTCCCCACTTTGGACAGCAAGTGACCCAAGTACACAGCTTGCTGAACACAGAATTGTAGCTTCGAAGGGGACACCTTGTGTCCCTTGTCGGCCAGGAAATGTAAAACTGTCAGTGATGCTTGTTCACATTCGGGTTCACTTCGTGCGGTGATCAGCAGATCATCGACGTATTGCAGTAAAGCGGTGTTAACTGGCATTTGAATACAATCTAGTTTTCTTTTCAGTGCTTGACTATAGATGCTGGGGCTTTCTGTGAATCCTTGAGGTGCGCGTGAAAATTTGAAACTTCGTCCATTTAAACTGAATCCAAAAAGGTATTGGCTCTCTGGGTCAATAGGTACACTAAAGAAGGCGTTCTTGAGGTCAATTACAGTAAAGAACGTTGCTTCAGAATCAATAGCAGTCAATAGGGAAGAGATATCGGGAACCACAGGGTACTGTGGTACAATGCATTTATTCAGTTCTCGTAAATCAATCACCAGCCGATATACTGGCGGTGCATTGGGATCAGTACGTTTAAGAATCGGAATGATAGGGGAATTACAGATATTGGAGTCGGTCTCTACGACCACTCCTGGGGCAATGAGCTCTTCAATGATTTCCAGTAAAGCCACTACAGCATCGGGTGGTAACTTGTATTGTCTGATTCGGGGTAACACAACACCTGATTTCAGTGTAACACGGTATGGTGTAATGTGCATGCAGCCTACATCGGTTGGGCCTTGTGCCCACAGGTGATCTGGTACATTTTTCTATCTGACATCAAACTCTCGTAATACATAGTGACCCTTGAAATCTCGCAGAAAGAGTCTAACTCCTTCCGGAGAACAACATATCACAGCTCCTAGAGCCTTCAATGTTTTGATACCTAACAGATTTTCTGGACATGATTTTGTAAGTAGCAAGTCTGTAACGCGTGATAATGGACCCACAGCCAGGGGGACTGGTTCTGATACCTCATTTACAATAGGCTGTCCTGAAAAACCAAGGGAAACATTCTGTGAGCCTGAGAGGGGTGCCCCTGGGACTTCGTCATGGCTGATTGTTGTGCGTCTTGCCCCTGTGTCAATTAAAAACTTTCTGTCTTTTCCCAATACTTGACTGTGTACATAAGGACCCTCTTGATCTACAGGAATCTCAATAAGAGGCAAGCCAAACTCCCTCTCTAGGCTGTTTCATGTGTACCGTGGATAATCGGGGTAAGCAGATTGGGCATACTGGTACATCTGTTGTGAAACTTGCTGAGTCGCGGCAATGGGCTGTGGCTGTGGTACCGCTACCGTCTGTGCTGTATGAGATGAAGCATGCATAGGCTGTGTATTCTGCATGGGCTGTACATTCTGTGAAGTCTGTTGCTGGGCCTGATCTTGTCTCGGTGGATGCGGTCTTTCTTTAGTTTTACCTGTTGCTATATTATGTTTCAGAACTGGACACTCATGTACGTAGTGGCCTGGCTGCTTGCAATAGTTGCATGTCCCTTTAACGGGAGCTACGGCGTGACCTGTCTGGGTCGTACCCTTTCTCTGGCCGTCGGCTGGAACCGATTGGGCCACTAACATTTTCATTTTCGTGTCTTTCATACGTTTCTGTTCATGATCCTGTGATTCCCTAATTCTGTTCTGATGGTATTGTAACATTTGTAACATCTGTGATGGCGTATTTGCTTGCCATGTACTCTCAACCTTGTATACACGGTTTTTAACTGCTAACAGGGAATCTTGCTTCTGTTTACAGGCTGAAATTGCGTCCCAATCTTCCTTTCTAGTTGTCAGTAATCTTGGCAGAACCTGCACTATCAAACCTGGTAATGCTTTAGTTTTCTCCCCAAGGCCTAGCCCTGGGGTACGTTTTTCCTCCTCGTCTTCTATTTCTGCCCATACAATCTTTTTGTCTCCCACCTCCCATTCTTTTTCCTTGAGTTTCTCGTAGATGCCCGTGGGCAGCAGTACCTTTAACATTTTCATGATATCTTCATATGTGTAATCCCCCATCAGTAACATGTCTTTAAGTTCTCTGTGAAAACCTGCAGGGTCTTTATCATGACAGGGTACTAGTTTCTTCATTTCTAACAGTTCTAACTTGGTCAGAGGCGTGTGTACATACACACGTTTCAGGTTATTATCGGTACCCATAACTGGATGTACTTCTCGTAAGGGGTTCTGACTTTCAATGCCATGCAGACGCTCCATATGATACATTTTTCTTTCTGGGGGCGGAGCGGGAACATATTCGGCACTTAAGAAAGTGTTGTATCTATGTCGTTGTTCTAGAATTATTTGTATTAACTTGGTACTTAGGCCTTTCCATCTATCCATGAGTAGTGCTTCTAATGTATCGTGTAAGGGACCTGGATCAGAATGTTGGTTTCTGTATAACGTGAGAAGGTGCTGAATCATGTATACACCTGCTAATTTCTGCTCGTCTGGGGAAAGGTTCAGAAATGTCTGCGCTACTGTGTCATCATTGTATATGTTCGGATTGTCAGCCCATAATACTGCTGACCGGGCTAGTTCTTGTTCATCCATCGAATTGAGTACATGGTACCCCATTCGTTCTCAAAGCCTTTTATCAGTCTCTTGGAACTGGTGTTCCGGAGAATTCGGTTTTGTTATGCCAGAGAGAAAAACTCTCTTGCTTTCCGGACGAATGCCTTTCCTAAGGTAAGTTCCCTTACCTACATACGCTATCGTGTCTGTAGTCTTTTCTTGTTCTTCAGGTTCTTCCTCCTCCTCGGAGGAGGAAGCTTTTTCTTTCTCTTTTTCGTGTATTTCTATTACTGCTTTTCGTATTTTCCTGTACATACTGGCTATGCAACCCCCTTTATCATCTTTTCCTTCGGATATATTTTGACCCCACTTGTTGAGTCCATCTAATTCCTCCTGTTCTGTCTCAGGCCTGTCTCGTTCTCTTATTAAGCAATTTATGAAAAAACGTAGTATATATGCTTGAGTGTCAACTTTCTGATGCGTCATGGCATCCTTAATACTGTCAGGGTCTTCCCCAGTCTGGACAAAATGATATATTCTATCGAGGTGCTCTTTCATTCCTGAGAAAAACAGTAGGTAATCTGTAGCATGTCGTAAGCGTAGTGATGCTATCATCATTCTATCGTCTTTGCCGGGTACTGGATCATATCTGCAAACTGAAAGCGGTTCTTTGAGTATGTCGAGGCGGGGTGATTGGAATGTAAAAGGGTTCTGCATATCCCTAAGCTGTAATCTGTGTGTTGGTGGCGGGGTCCGGCAACCCCCGGTCGCACCTCCTGAGGCGGAAGCTTGGACATTACCTCTCTGCGGAGTCTGTATCTGTACTTGAACTTGTCTTTTAGTAGGATCAGGTAGAAGCGGTTTCGGTATATCAATTTTAGGTGCGGGAAGTGGTGGAGGTGGAGGAATGATGGGCTGTCGAATGGGGAAACCTGGTTGCGGTAATGGCGGGATATGGTCTGGAGGCGGGTTGCCACCCCCATCACCGTCAGTAGGCGGGACGCGGGCAGGCAGATTGGTGTAAGCGGGTGCTACATCCTCTAGATAGGAATTCAGGAATATGTCTTTAGTGGTCCTGTGAGTTACTTTAGTTGGAACCAATGGTGGCGGCAGATTTTTCGGTATTTCTGAAGTGGCCTCAGGCGAACCCTCGGCCACGAGGTACATGCCATTTACGAGATTGTTTCGTGCGCGGTCTATTTGCTCTGATTTTACTCGGATCCCTTCAGTAACTAATTCGTTTTCTTGGGCTTTATCTGATTCTTTAAGTCTGTCTTCTCTACAGAGTGCTTTTTCAGCACGCTTATGTGATTCCTTACGCCAAAATTCTATGGCGTCTTTCTGAGACTGTCTGGCTTTCTTTTTCCATAGTGCTTCTTCTACCTTCATGATGCACTCGGCATCCCATGTTCCGGTAACAGGCCATCTATGTCTTTCGTCTAGATGCTTAGTATAATCGGCCCATAAATCTAGATACAATATGGCATCTAAGCCATGCTTGTGGTACATAAAATTTCCAGGAGTGTCGCTAGGGGGGATAGGAATTTCTTCCTCTAGTATCCCTTTCCTAGTTCCTATCTGCTTTAACTTATTGAAAAACGGCATCTTGTTTACTTAATACTGAATGCTCAATCCTTGCTACTTAATACTGAATACAGCTAGTTACACAAGAACACAATAATGCACATTAAAAACAGTCACACTCATACCACGACATTAATCACATGAAAGACATTTGAGACATATATGACTACCCCCTATACCGGATGTACTGCTAAACAGCACAGATACACTGCTAAGAACAGTGCAAGAACTTGAAATAACTGATATACTGCTAAACAGTACAGATACACTGTCTAAAACAGTGCAGACCGAATTTGTGTACCCAAACCCGTCTTGATACGTCCCAGCAATGGTACTCACCGGGAAGCACGGAAACAGAAGGCCTCGGAAAACTCGACTGGACCGGACTGGACTCGACTCGACTCGACACGTGGATACTTCGGAAACTGGTGGGCCTCTTGACACCTCGGACCTTGCTTCTTTCGGCTAGGCTCTGGTCGGGATCCTCTGCACTCCTCACCGCCTCGTCTGGGTGCTGATCGCAGTCTTCGTCACCTCCGTGGGCCAGAGGGAGATACAGGAAATCCTGCCAGTACGCGTAGTTTCCGTCTAACTGATGGCAGGGGACAGAGCTTGCAACGCACCAACCGGCGCGTGGGGTGGGGGAGGGGTCCCTGTTCGGGCGCCAGAATAATGTGGTAAATATTTGATTTACCGTCCTAATTTCTATGCAGGTAAGTACTTAATCAATAATAACTCAATCGGAAAGAAAAAGGCAGAGTCCGTGGTGTTAGAGTTCTTTGGGGTTTTATTCCTTAAAAAGGAATGGTTCTAGAACTGGATATCATGTTCCTGCAACCACAGGGGTTCAGGAAGGGATAGAGCAATATTTTATTGACAATACATAGCTTATATACTTAAGTTACATTATAGAAACCAATACAGTAGGCGTAACAGCTGAGAGAAACAAGATAACAGCATCCACGTGGTAGTGATACGTAATTAGAAGGCGTGAACTAGGCGTGAACATAGAGGTGTGTGCTAGAAACGTCACAGATAGGTGTCACAAGTGGGTGGCACAAAGCAGAATCTTGTAATGTCAGCAGAAATCTGAGGCTTGGATGCGCGCGCAGCTGCATGACGTGTGATTGACGTGAAACTGGAGGGTGCAGGGGACTTGACATTTACACTGACGGAAAGAGACAGAAGTCTGGCATGTCAGATCAACTCGTACCTCTATCATATCTGATATCTGATGTTTGGGAACCATATTATCTAAACGGAAAAGGTCTCTGGGGCAGAAGCTATTCTATACTAACTGGGAGTGCGTGTATTAAGCGCCTAAGTGTCTACATGAGAATGCGAGGGGCATGGGCCTACCATGGTAACAGAGGCTATGAATTACTTGCACGGAGACAGTGAGGCCGGGCCCTTTGCTCTGCAGCTGGGGGGATGTTTACTTAAACTAGTAGGCAGGAATGCATTTTCGAGGAGCGGAACAGATAATTTGAAGGTTGAATACAGTCTTGGCAGGCAGCAGGCTGAGCTAAGCGCCATGAGCCGCACAGGGAGTAAGGCAGAGGTCACGGGTACAGAGACAGCCTGGGCTGAAGTTTTCAGAGTCAGAAGGCAGGAAAAAGAGGCTCGATGGCAGAATTCAGGGCCTACTTTGCCAGAGCTGAAAAACGTGTAAAGTACACCACAAAAAGACGTTGGCATAGCATACTTAGGAACGGAGCATCCAACCCATTCAGGGTGGGTCTGAAAGAGGACATGTTAACGTTGGACGCAAATGTATTTGCGTCTTCATAGCTGGTACAGGAGGGAAGTTACATGCACTTTAAGCTGGTACATGGAGACGGTGGGGTACACGGTAGGGAACATTACTTGACCATAAAATTTATATTTCCTCAGAACTCCAATGTTTTTCTTAAAGGATATGTAGGCCTTGCAGACGTGAAAAACGAATTTGAGTTTTTTACTACTGCAAGACATGTCAAACTAAAAAGTACATGTCCAACTTTCTAAATACACTGCACCATGTCCTCTGGGCTGTCCAGGGCCTACCCTAGGGGTAACTTATAAGTATTAACAAGCATTGGAAATGCAATAGGTCTCGCATTAGAAAAGTTGGAGCTATTGGTCTTGTAAATGACAAATATTTTATTTATTTGTTGGTTTTTCAAATAGCTAAATTGATAGCTTTGTCATTTACAACGCCAATAGTTATAACTTTTGCGAATGTGACACCTATAGCATTTTGAATGCAACATGTTTTGTATTTACGTGACATAGATGGCAGCTCTGGTCGTTAGGCCACATCTCTAGAGAGCAGGAGAGTGCAGCAGGTGTGAGAGGGTGAGTGGGTGTGTGAGGGTGTGTGAGGGTGAGGGTGTGGGTGTGTGAGGGTGAGTGAGGGTGTTTGAGGGTGTGTGAGGGTGAGTGAGGGTGTGTGAGGTGGTGAGGGTGAGGGTGAGGGTTAAGGGGTGTGAGGGTTAGTTAAGCATTGCTACCTGTCTCTTTAAGCTGGTCTGTCATTCCCTGTAGCCTGAAAGTAATATGATGCATTTGTTGTCATGACAACAAGCCCTGCTTACTTAGCTATGCCGAGTAAAATCCATCGCAAGAAGCCAGCTTGTTAAACCTCACCATAGCAAATGGAAACGTTGAAAATGCGGTTTTAAAACAAATACTTCAAAATTCCATTTGTGAGGATATACGGGCTAGGTCATAAAAAAATAGACGGCACCATTTTGATTGCATAAATGCAAATGTGCTGTATTGTACTACTGCAGGTACCACTGTGAGTGTCTGCTGATGTTGCAGACATCGATCAGTCTATTTTCTGATAACGTTTAGAGTACTACACAAGCACGCATCCTTAACGCATATGGACACGTTTCTAGTCCACGAGCATCCACGCGGACCCCGAGAAGCGCCACTGCGTCTGGTTAAAAGGAAAAAAACGTAAGGATGGCATCTGTCTAAAAGAACTAATGTCTACAGTTCCACAAGGCCGGCTGTTCATTGCTGAAGCGCCCGCGAGGGAGCAGGCCAGCGCCAGCCCCGGCACGCTCGCGGGGACCTGTGAGGACATGTTCGCCATTGGCTGCGCTCGCACCTGAATGCCCTGTAGTACTACCGGTGTCAATGCCGCGCGCTCCCCGAGGGAGTGTCGGAGCTCTTCACGCATGGAAGGCGGACTACTCAAGCGCACGCATTATCTAATGCAGCGCGAATTATTAAATAATGCGTAGCCTTCCTCAAGGAGGTTTGTTATTTAAAATGAAGCAATATATTAATACTCACTACATCGAAAGGAATAACATAACATTCAATACTTACACAGTAGCAACCAGACAACACATGCACAAAAGATACAAACACATTTCCAAACAGAAACAAGCAGTGGGCCGGAAAGTGAAGGGTGCGGGGCGTCGGAGAACCTCGAGGAGGGAAGGCAGATAAGGGGAGGGGGGAGGAGAAATGCGACACGGCGGGCAGGGGAGGGGGCGGAGCGGGGAGAGGGAACAGATGGAGGGAAGCCAGATAAGGGGAGGGGGGAGGAGAAATGCGACACGGCGGGCAGGGGAGGGGGCGGAGCGGGGAGAGGGAACAGACGGAGGGAAGCCAGATAAGGGGAGGGGGAGGAGAAATGCGACACAGCGGGCAGGGGAGGGGGCGAGGGGGGAGGGGGGAGGAGAAATGCGACGTGCGGATGAGGGAACTGATGTGCACGCGCTTTTAAGCTCAATGCGCATGCGCATTGAGCTTAAAAGTCACGGGCACTGCAAGGAATCGCCACGATTCCTTGCAAGTTGGTTCAAGAGTGGATAAGCCCCCATAGTCTCGCAAGCTCGATGCGCATGCGCATCGACAGGCGAGACCTAAAAAGGAATGTTTGGCCCGGAAAAGGTTTGTTTTGCCAGGTCGAAATGGCTGTTTTGAAACTGCATACACAGGCATCAATGGCAGGCCTGAGACATGTTTAAAAGGCTACTTAAATGGGTGGTACAATAAGTGCTGCAAGCCCACTAGTAGCATTTAATGTACAGGCCCTGGGTACATATAGTATGACTTTATGGCAAGTGGGGATAAGCCAATGTTACCATGTTTTGAGGAGTGAGCTAAAGCACTTTAGCACTGGTCAGCAGTGGTAAAGCACGCAGATCAGCAAAAAAAGGGAACCCTTATTAGCAACATTAGGAATAGATAAGGAAGGACTAGAGAAAAAACAGAACGTCCTAATCTATTTTATGCAGTTTACATGCAGCTTTGTGATGACAGTTCCTAACAGTCACTGATCTGTATTAGGAATGTATCTTATGAACTTTGGTAACAAAAGGATCTCTGTGACAAAAGCAGTAAACCACTCAGCTATTCACATAAAATTCTGATCTGTGGTATGCATTCTTTACTCTGCTCTACTTTATGGAGAGTCAAAACTGCCACTAGACAAACTCCGATCTCTCTCTAGCAGAATCATTCATCCCAAGAGTTATTTTGGCTTTTTTTGCTGCCTCAAAGCTGGATGAACAAGGAGCTCTACAGCAGGTGTTTTTAAATTGTAAGTTATTGCTAAATACAGCACCCCCATTACCCCAAGTCAGCACCTAGTGCGGCCGCACAGGTACCACCACCCTAAAGCTGGCCCTGTTCTTGATCCTACTCATCCAGATTATCCTCATCCTCTTGCTCCTCTGAGGTAATCAGTGACTAGTGGACCTCCTACCAAACCCTCAGAGATTTCTACAGCACCATCTTCTGTGTACCCTTCTAGGTAGAGAGACCCCTTTCCTGGTAGAACTGCTGAGGTCAGCCACAGTGTAACTTTCCAAGTTGACCAGCTCGAACTGCATCAATGCAAGTTTGGTCAAAGACTGTAAGATAGGAAAGGTAGTAGATTTGGCAAAGCAAAAGTAGCCAATCAAGGAGTATTTAAAAAACTTGAATTGGTCTTAAATTATTTATGTGGGGTGGTAGTGCAACACCAAATTACTGTATGGCACTGCACAAACACAATCCCAAATTCTCACTGCTGAACACCAGTGTAAGAAATTGTGTGACTGGTTGGGGGAGAGGGGTGAAACCCTTCTCAAGCAGCAACCACAATTCTTCTCAGGAAGTCACAAGCACACCTTAAATTAATCTCTGCTCAGCACTCAGGTTTCTTCCTACTGAGGAGTCAGGCTGAATTTGAAGGCAATATGTAAAAGTATTTGTGCTGCAGTTCAAACAATAACACAGTGAAAACACACCACAAAAGGATCACACATGAGCTTAGCAAAATAGAGTCATTTAAATAATAAAACAAGATCAAAATGACAAAAAATTCAATTAGTAGAACTGGAGATATTTCTTTTTAAAGATTTTAATGAAAATAGTGCCAAGAATCATGAAGCACCAACTGTGAATATCTGGTGGCCCGGACAAAGTCACAAGCTCAGGCCAGCTGCGTGGACCGGCAACAGGGACATAGTTAGGCTTGCTAAACAGAGTACCTTATATCCTTGTTAGCGGAGCGTTTCGAGGATCTGCAACGGAGATGCGTCGTGCAGCAAAAGTGGTACATCAGTTCTGAGATTCTGCAGTGCTAGGGCCTGCACCGTCATCAAAGATCCCGTTTGCCAGTCTGGAGTCGAGGCTATGCCACACAACGATGCATCGGTTTCGAGGAGCTGTGATCCAGAGTCCAGCATTGTCGTCAAGGCTGCCGTCGATGAGGGATGGGAGGGACTGTGCTGAGGATGCATTATGTAGAGAGAGTACCAAAGTGGCGCCGGGCTATGATGCGGGTCTGTGCATCAATGCCGATCCGCGTGATTCATCCGATCAAATGATGTTTCAGTTCTGCTCTGGGTCAGGGCACGCAGCAGAGGGGATCTGTTGTTTCCACTGGATCCACAGAGGCTATCAGAGCATCCTAGGCCCAATTCCAAGGGTCCAGGTATGGGGTTGCACCAATTGCCAGGGTATACTTACAGATGGCAGAGTCCAGGTGCTGGGACAAGTTTTTTGGAGCCTTCTGTTTCTGAGGTTTAAGTCAGGAGGCCATCCAACTAGCCATTGGAGTCACTCTGGGGTTCTGGGTATAAGAGATGCAGGTCCAGTCCTGACGCAGGCAAATGAGCAGCAGGCAGCAGGTCAGCACAGCAAGTACTTCAGCTGTACAGCAGCCTCTCTTCCTGGCAGAGTATCCACAGGTCCAATGGTGTACCGAAGTGGTGATGTGTGAGATACAGTATATATAGAAATCTGTGCCTTTAAAGGGGGGAGAAGCTTCCCTTTCAAGTCCCCAGGCATCCTGCTTTTCCTGCTATGGCTCCAGACTAACCACAGGAATTATGCAGAATAGGACACAGCCTATTCAAGTGTAAGTAGGGCTGGGGCCAACTCCTCTCTCCCACCCTGCCAGGGATGGCCCATCAAGGCACACCTAAGCTAGGAGGAATACACAAAGCTCAACTGTCAGCTAGACCCAGTCATGTGACCAGAGAAAGGCTACAGGCACTAAATGGCTAAGGCAGGAAAATGCCAACTTTCTAAAAAGTGGCATTTTCAAAATTGTGTAATTTAAAATTCAATTTCACTGCAATTTAGGATATTTTATTAAAATTCCAACAACCCCAAACATGAAATGGTTACCCTTTCCCATTTGGAAACTACAGCTTATTAAATGCAATAAGGTAACTCCAGTGTTATCTTATGGGAGAGGTAGGTGTTGCAGTAGTGAAAACAGTGGCGGCTCCAGAGGAGTGTTGCCCCACTGGTCAGTCACAGAAAATTAAAATGATAATAAAACAATGACATCATGTTATTTTTCTGTGACTGATTGAGCCGATACTAGTGTATGGTGGGATGAGCCGGGCTATGGCAGGGGGAGGAGTGATGGGCACTGTAAAGTGCGCATGTCAGTTTGGCCTGTCATATTTGGCCGGCCAAACCGACATGCACACTTCTATTTCTCAAACCCAGCTGTGTTGCACAACCGGGTTGGAGAAACAGCACAGACTTCAATGCACTGTCTCAGGTGTGGACCAGGCCACTCAGACCAATCCTGGTGCTGCTCTCAAGTTATCCTTAGCATGAGAGCATAGCATGAGAGCAGCATCTTGATTGGGCGGGGAGCCTGTGCTTTTGCAGTGACTGCCGGGAGCCGGGAACCACAGAGGCTTGAGTCTGAGACAGGTAAGTTTTTACTTAATTATTTCCCCTCACTTTACTTTGGTGGCGGCCACCACTGAGTGAAAAACAAATGTAAGAGTATTTGACTACCAGGACATGTAAAACGTAAAAGTACATCTGATACTTTTTAAATACACTGCTGTCTGCTTTCTGAGCTGTCCCGGCCTACCCTAGGGGTGACATATATGTATTGGAAAAGCAGGTTGGTGTCCAGCAAAATATTTATTTTGCCAGGTCGAAATGGCAGTTTAGAAATTGTACGCACATGCTGCATTGACAGTCCTGAGACATGTTTAATGGGCAACTTACGTGGGTGGCACAATAAGTGCTGCAGGCTCATCAGTAGTATTAGATTTACAGGCCTTGGGTACATGTAGTACCACTTTACTAGGGACAAATAATTAAATTAAATATGCCATTCGGGGATAAGCCAATGATACCATGTTTTGAGGAGTGAGCAATGCACTTTAGCAGGTCAGCAGTGGTAGAGTGCACAGACGTCCTAAGGCCTGCAAAAATTAAATCAGCTAACACAAAGGGAAAGAGGAAGGCAAAAGGTTTATGCGGAAACCACTCTAAGGCTGACAGGTTTAACACTTGGTATCTAGTTGATGGATCCCTGCTTGAGGATTGCAGTCCCGAAGAAATCCCCAAGAAGGGATCCACTTTGGAGCAGTATCTATGGAAAGGGAACACTGCCCTACTGCTGTTCACAGTGAACAAAAAAACAAACACTGGACGCGAGTGAAGGTTTTTGCTAGTGTCCTTTTTATTGGAATTTACTACTGAGAGTGAGATTTGTTAGTGCTTTGACCTTAAGGGTAGCTGTAAGAAATTGTGTTATTGATTGAAAAGGGTGAAAACCCTACTTAGACACAACCACAATCCTTCTAAGCTACCATAAATGCCACTAAATTAACCTGTGCTTAATCCTCTGGTAGCTTGGCATAAAGCAGGCTTACCATAGACGCAATGTTTAAAGTATGTATGTGAAAAACAGTAATAAAGTGAAAACACAACATAAAAGAAATCCAAAACCAATTTAGAAAAATAGAGTACATTTTGATAAATCCAATCATACCAGAATTAAAAAAATCGAATCAATACAACCGGAGACTTTGAATTTCAATGTTGTTGGCGAAAATGGTGGCAAGAAGCAAAAAGCGTAACTCGCAGTTATCTGGTCACCATAGACCAGGGAAAGGTCTGTAGTTTGTGCGACCGTGATGGAGCATAGATCAGATACAGGGACCAAATTTGTCCCGCTGTAGAGTTACCTTCTCAAGTCTGTCTCGAATAGTTCCTTTCACGTTAGAAGGGGCCGTGAGGAGGAAGCTTTCGGCACGAAAAGGTCATTACTCGAGCTTCTCATTGGCGGTTGCCGGAACCTGTCGTTGCTGTAGTTCAAAGTGCAGGTCCCGCATTGCCTGTCATCTCAGACGGTCGCTGACGGCGTGAAGAGCAGGTCTCACAAGAGCTTCAGATTAGTGGTTGTCACAGGTGGCAAATTCTTGGCATGAACTGGCCCATTTGCTGTCACAAAGAGCCCAAACCTCTAGATGTTCACATTTGTCTTCAGGAGGAGCTCTCACTCAGGCCAGTCAAGGGTCTAGGACCTAGGGACACCTCTTGGACATCAGAACTCACTCCAGCAATGGGCAGCAGGAGTGCTTAGGCAGGTCCAGGTGCAGCTGGTTAGCTGGCTAATTGCAGGGAGGCCTCTAGAAGATTGTTGTGTCCCTATAGCTCACAGAGGAGGTCTGACACCCGACCCTTGGAGTCACTCTGGATAATTTATAATTAACAGAAAGCAAAGTTGAGGCCTTTTTTGGCTTGCCCTATTCCACTTTTACAGTTGTCTCTAGAGGCCCTATCTTTGTTTTGTCTGATATGCTGTGTGATCCTACAGATTGGGCCTTCTCATAGTGTTGTGTGTAGTGGTAGGAGATAGTGGGCAAAAGTGAAAGAGGGTCTGCTATATGGTTAATGTGTTAATTTGGCAATGTATACTAGCTCTATTTGTGCATAGGGGAACACTAACTATGTACAATTTGACAGATAAGCTAGGGTATGGCAAATATAAGGATAGATATGTCCAGTAAATATATTAGTTTAAAAGGACCCATGTCACCTTAGGGCTTTGCAAGATATACATGTTTATCTGCAATGATGAATAGTAAATAATTGAAAGACACACAATTGATGGACAGAATGCAGAGCAAATCAAAACATTCACCCCAGTCAAGATATCTGGGTTAAATCCATCATTCTTTTGATCACCATGCCACCCCAGTTTGACCTGGCCATATGCAAATCAGTCTTGACCCTGTGCCTCATGGGAACAGTCCAGGCCGAACTGCCAAGCCAGGTCCTCCCTGGACCGGAAACAAGCATCCTGGGACCAGTTTCGGGGTTTCACCCCTCTTCATCCAGGATAGCTTGAATCCAGTGGCGCAGTGAGCCCGGGACCCACATCTGGGCATACCCGGCGCACTTAGGGCGAGAAAGCAAAAGACACACAATTGATGGACGGAATGCAGAGCAAATCAAAACATTCACCCCCAGTCAAGAGATCTGTGTTAAATAATTGACACAACACAGAGACAGCCTCACTGTACACCAATCAGCTGCATTAAAGCCTTTCCTGTCTGCTCACTTCACATCAGGATCACCCAAAGGCACTTAAAGAAAGGGTGCAGGGGTTGCTGCACCACCCCCCAAAACCATGCTGGAGTTCAGAAAGTGAATGGGCAATACATTTTTGTTTATCTTGTCACATTTGATATTTATCAAAAAAAGAGATCAAATTTCAGCCTACGTCTTCTCACAAATTACTGCTAATTCGTATAACAAGGAGATTGATGTTGACTTTTCTTTCTCTGACTGCAAAGTGAGAGGAATTTGTAAAATGAACTATGTGACAGTTATGCCGGGCTACAGGGAGTGTGAAAAGAAAGGCTGTAGAATATTGATTTCATCTAAAACACAACAACATTTAAATACCTGTAAATGAACTGGATGAACATAAGCACTTTTTTGTAATTCTGAAATGTGATGGCATCAAAAATGTTTATTGAATCAAAACAAATCAAGTGACTTAGTAATGGGCAAGTGGTAAATATTTGCTGAAACCCAATTTACACACATTATCTTTCGTGCACGCTATAGTTTTATCAGTACAACTGCTGCATGTCTGTGCACATTAAGTGGCTTTTCAAAGGAAAACATGCTGTATGTAAATGAAAGTGTACTATCACACCATGCTCTTGTAATATATTTGCAACAGTATGCTCCGCCTCCAAAATGCACCACCGGCTACATACCATGCCCTTACCACTCCTTTGCTGAATGACTGTGTACTACTTGCTGCACTTATTTTTTTTCACAATCCTTATGACTTCCGTAAATGTAACATTGATGCAGCACCCCCCACTCTGAAAACTGTTCCAGCACCACTGGGATCACCAAACGTTAACCCCTTCGACTCCGTCCATTCACTGCCAGTGGTGACCAAAGACCCTGGCCAGACCTGCCTCCCATGGCACAGGAAAGGTCGAGCAACACACATAAGGGATAGGCTCCGCTGCTGCTGTAGCAACAGTTCTGCAGATACACAGGAAGGACACTGACACAGTGTAGCGGTGGGTACGGACCGCCTTAGGCGGCACTATTTTGAGGGCGACGGCTGGGGCAGTGGCCTGTTGCGGCGGCCTTTATTATTTATTTGAAGACACTCACTAACACAACTGTCAGTCACAGTAGTGTTAGTGAGTGTCTCCAAATAAATGATAAAGCCCACCACAACGGGCCACTGCTGCGGCCGCCATTTGAAGTGCGAGCGAAGCACAGCTGTGCGTCACGTGACTTCCTGCTGCTGCCTGATGCCGTAATGCGAGTGCGAGTCAGGAGGAAGTTGTGGCAGCAACGAGCGCGCCTCACACCGCAGGAATCATTAGGGCTCGCCTGCTGTGCGCTTGCGCATAGCTGGCGAGCTATATTGCAGCTTAAACAGAGTTAAACCAACTCGGTGATTTCTTTGAGTGCCCGAGAGCGCGTGCACATCAAAGCCACCAGCCTCCTCGGGCATCTCAAGCTTCCCTCAGCCGGCATTTCTTCTCCCCTAATTAGTCATGCACGGCCGGACGGTCAGCACATCAAAGGCTGCTTCTCCCGGCCCCTATTCTTCCATTCTTGCCTCTCCCCGCCCCCCTTCCCACCACAGCAATGCAGAGGGCTTGTTTATATTGCAGCCCCTAACCATCTCGCATGCTGCTCTTGAAACAATAACCATTGTTGGTCATGATATAATAAACGCTCTAATTATTTTATCAGGGCCACACAGAATTTTATAAAGCCTTTTGCTGGCATTTTCGTTTTATGCTGATTGCTATTAACGCTCTAATTATTTTATCAGGGCCACACAGAATTTTATAAAGTCTTTTGCTGGCATTTTCATTTTATGCTGATTGCTATTTTACACCTTTCACATGCTGGAGATTTGCTTCAAAGATATACATTCATCCTGAATCCCGTTACTAGAGCTTTCTCCTCTTCTGCTATATATGGGTTTTAATTGAATTTCATTGATCTCTTTTACTAATGATTTATAAAAAGTGCAACCCACCACACAGCTCCACCTACACAGCTCCACCGATGCACCCACCACACAGCTCCACCGATGCACCCACCACACAGTTCCACCGATGCACTCACCACACAGTTCCACAGATGCACCCACCACCCAGCTCCACAGATGCACCCACCACCCAGCTCCACAGATGCACCCACCACACAGCTCCACAGATGCACCCACCACCCATCTCCACCGATGCACCCACCACCCAGCTCCACCGATGCACCCACCACACAGCTCCACAGATGCACCCACCACACAGCTCCACAGATGCACCCACCACACAGCTCCACTGATGCACCCACCTCCACCGATGCACCCACCACACAGCTCCACCGACACAGCTCCACCGATGCACCCACCACACAGCTCCACTGATGCAACCACCACACAGCTCCACCGACACAGCTCCACCGATGCACCCACCACAGAGCTCCACAGATGACCCACCACACAGCTCCACTGATGCACCCAAGACACATCTCCACCGAGGCACCCACCACACAGCTCGACCGAGGCACCCACCACACAGCTCCACCGATGCACCCACCACACAGCTCCACCTATGCACCCACCACACAGCTCCACCGAGGCACCCACCACACAGCTCCACAGAGACACCCACCACACAGCTCCACCGATGCACCCACCACACAGCTCCACCGAGGCACCCACCACACAGCTCCACCAATGCACCCACCACACAGCTCCACCAATGCACCCACCACACAGCTCCACCGATGCACCCACCACACAGCTCCACCGAGGCACCCACCACACAGCTCCACCGATGCACCCACCACACAGCTCCACTGACACAGCTCCACCAATGCACCCACCACACAGCTCCACAGAGGCACCCACCACACAGCTCCACCGATGCACCCACCACACAGCTCCACCAAGGCACCCACCATACAGCTGCACCAAGGCACCCACCACACACCTCCACCTACACAGCTCCACCGATGCACCCACCACACAGTTCCACCGATTCACCCACCACACAGCTCCACCGAGGCACCCACCACACAGCTCCACCGAGGCACCCACCACACAGCTCCACCGAGGCACCCACCACACAGCTCCACCGAGGCACCCACCACACAGCTCCACCTATGCACCCACCACACAGCTCCACCGAGGCACCCACCACACAGCTCCACAGAGCGACCCACCACACAGCTCCACCGATGCACCCACCACACAGCTCCACCGAAGCACCCACCACACAGCTCCACCGAGGCACCCACCACACAGCTCCACAGATGCACCCACCACACAGCTCCACAGATGCACCCAGCACACAGCTCCACAGATGCACCCACCACACAGCTCCACCAAGGCACCCGCCACACAGCTCCACCGAGGCACCCACCACACAGCTCCACCGAGGCACCCACCACACAGCTCCACCGATGCACCCACCACACAGCTCCACCTATGCACCCACCACACAGCTCCACAGAGGCACCCACCACACAGCTCCACAGAGACACCCACCACACAGCTCCACCGATGCACCCACCACACAGCTCCACCGAGGCACCCACCACACAGCTCCACCAATGCACCCACCACACAGCTCCACCGATGCACCCACCACACAGCTCCACCGATGCACCCACCACACAGCTCCACCGAGGCACCCACCACACAGCTCCACCGATGCACCCACCACACAGCTCCACTGACACAGCTCCACCAATGCACCCACCACACAGCTCCACAGAGGCACCCACCACACAGCTCCACCGATGCACCCACCACACAGCTCCACCAAGGCACCCACCATACAGCTGCACCAAGGCACCCACCACACACCTCCACCTACACAGCTCCACCGATGCACCCACCACACAGTTCCACCGATTCACCCACCACACAGCTCCACCGAGGCACCCACCACACAGCTCCACCGAGGCACCCACCACACAGCTCCACCGAGGCACCCACCACACAGCTCCACCGAGGCACCCACCACACAGCTCCACCTATGCACCCACCACACAGCTCCACCGAGGCACCCACCACACAGCTCCACAGAGTGACCCACCACACAGCTCCACCGATGCACCCACCAAACAGCTCCACCGAAGCACCCACCACACAGCTCCACCGAGGCACCCACCACACAGCTCCACAGATGCACCCACCACACAGCTCCACAGATGCACCCACCACACAGCTCCACAGATGCACCCACCACACAGCTCCACAGATGCACCCACCACACAGCTCCACAGATGCACCCAGCACACAGCTCCACAGATGCACCCACCACACAGCTCCACCAAGGCACCCGCCACACAGCTCCACCGAGGCACCCACCACACAGCTCCACCGAGGCACCCACCACACAGCTCCACTGATGCACCCACCTCCACCGATGCACCCACCACACAGCTCCACCGACACAGCTCCACCAATGCACCCACCACACAGCTCCACTGATGCAACCACCACACAGTTCCACCGACACAGCCCCACCGATGCACCCACCACAGAGCTCCACAGATGACCCCACCACACAGCTCCACTGATGCACCCAAGACACAGCTCCACCGAGGCACCCACCACACAGCTCCACCGATGCACCCACCACACAGCTCCACCTATGCACCCACCACACAGCTCCACCGAGGCACCCACCACACAGCTCCACAGAGCCACCCACCACACAGCTCCACCGATGCACCCACCACACAGCTCCACCGAGGCACCCACCACACAGCTCCACCGATGCACCCACCACACAGCTCCACCGATGCACCCACCACAGAGCTCCACCGAGGCACCAACCACACAGCTCCACCGAGGCACCAACCACACAGCTCCACCGATGCACCCACCACACAGCTCCACCAAGGCACCCACCACACAGCTTCACCGATGCACCCACCACACAGCTCCACTGACACAGCTCCACCAATGCACCCACCACACAGCTCCACAGAGGCACCCACCACACAGCTCCACCGATGCACCCACCACACAGCTCCACCAAGGCACCCACCATACAGCTCCACCAAGGCACCCACCACACAGCTCCACCTACACAGCTCCACCGATGCACCCACCACACAGTTCCACCGAGGCACCCACCACACAGCTCCACCGATGCACCCACCACACAGCTCCACCTATGCACCCACCACACAGCTCCACCGAGGCACCCACCACACAGCTCCACAGAGCCACCCACCACACAGCTCCACCGATGCACCCACCACACAGCTCCACTGAAGCACCCACCACACAGCTCCACCGAGGCACCCACCACACAGCTCCACAGATGCACCCACCACCCAGCTCCACAGATGCACCCACCACCCAGCTCCACAGATGCACCCACCACCCAGCTCTACAGATGCACCCACCACCCAGCTCCACAGATGCACCCACCACACAGCTCCACAGATGCACCCACCACACAGCTCCACAGATGCACCTACCACCCAGCTCCACCGATGCACCCACCACCCAGCTCCACCGATGCACCCACCACACAGCTCCACAGATGCACCCACCACACAACTCCACTGATGCACCCACCTCCACCGATGCACCCACCACACAGCTCCACCGAGGCACCCACCACACAGCTCCACCGATGCACCCACCACACAGCTCCACCAAGGCACCCACCATACAGCTCCACCAAGACACCCACCACACAGCTCCACCTACACAGCTCCACCGATGCACCCACCACACAGCTCCACCAAGGCACCCACCATACAGCTCCACCGAGGCACCCACCACACAGCTCCACAGATGCACCCACCACACAGCTCCACCGATGCACCCACCACACTGCTCCGCCGATGCACCCACCACACAGCTCCGCCGATGCACTCACCACACAGCTCCGCTGATGCACCCACCACACAGCTCCGCCGAGGCACCCACCACACAGCTCCACCGATGCACCCACCACACAGCTCCACTGATGCAACCACCATACAGCTCCACCGACACAGCTCCACCGATGCACCCACCACAGAGCTCCACAGATGCCCCCACCACAGAGCTCCCTAGATGCCCCCACCACAGAGCTCCACAGATGCCCCCACCACACAGCTCCACCGATGCACCCACCACACAGCTTCACCGATGCACCCACCACACAGCTCCACCGATGCACCCACCACACAGCTCCACCGATGCACCCACCACACAGCTCCACCGACATAGCTCCACCGATGCACCAACCACCCAGCTCCACCGATGCACCCACCACACAGCTCCACCAATGCACCCACCACACAGCTCCACCGATGCAGCCACCACACAGCTCCACCGACACAGCTCCACCAATGCGCCCACCACCCAGCTCCACCGATGCACCCACCACACAGCTCCACCGACACAGCTCCACTGATGCACCCACCACACAGCTCCACCGATGCACCCACCACAGAGCTCCACCGAGGCACCCACCATACAGCTCCACCAAGGCACCCACCACACAGCTCCACCGAGGCACCCACCACACAGCTCCACCGAGGCACCCAGCACACAGCTCCACCGATGCACCCACCACACAGCTCCACCGATGCACCCACCACACAGCTCCACCGATGCACCCACCACACAGCTCCGCCGATGCACCCACCACACAGCTCCGCCGATGCACCCACCACACAGCTCCGCGGATGCACCCACCACACAGCTCCGCCGAGGCACCCACCACAGCTCCACCGATGCACCCACCACACAGCTCCGCCGATGCTCCAACTAAGCTCCACCAATGCACCCCCCAAACAGCTCCACTGATGCAGCCGCTAAGCTCCACCGATGCACACACCACTCAGCGCAACCACAGCATCACTCAGCGCAACCACAGCATCTCTCAGCGCAACCACAGCATCACTCAGCGCAACCACAGCATCACTCAGCGCAACCACAGCATCATTGGTTCAAATATGTTCTTTCAATGTTTCAAGCTGTTTTCAAGCTTTCAAGCTTTATTACAAATCACAAAAAGATGTTAATATTTCACTTCTGTTCTTGAATTTTCGTCACAATAAAAAACACTGAACATAATCTTCACAAAAGTTATTTACAAAAGTTTAAGCTATTGCCATTACAAATTAAATAAATTATTTAAGTATTAATCATTTTTAAAAATTAAAAGCCATTGTTATTTGTAATATCAATACATCTAAGTCACGTAAATACAAAACATGTTGCATTACAAATGCTATAGGTGTCACATTTGCGAAAGTTATAACTATTGGCATTGTAAATGACAAAGCTATTAATTTAGCTATTTAAAAAAAAACACATAAATAAAAAAATTCATTTATAAGACCAATAGCTCAAACTTTCCTAATGCGAGCCCTATTGCATTTCCAATGCTTGTTTTTAAAAATGTGTTCCTGCGACCGGACCCACCCGAGCCGACCCCAAGGATCGCAGCCCAGGGAACACCGGTGTGCAGCTTTGCTGCTGAACCTGAAATTAACCATGCCCAGGTGGCATTCTTTGCCCCTGGAGTCAGTGGGGCCACGAGGAGGCCGTGCCGTGCCGAATTGCAGCCCCCCTAGAGTGAGGCAATTGGATCACTCACTCTGCAAGTTTTTAATTGAAGATATGCTTGCCTTTTAAACTAGCAGCACCTATTATCTTCACCTGCCTGCTCTATGTAGTATGAAGATTTTTAAACACTTTTTATTTATTTTAATTGTAAGGTCAGATGAAACACTAATAATTGTGTTGATTATCCACCTCTTAGCGCTTAGAGGTGATCGAACAATAAGAGCGTTGGAAAACTCTATGTGCTCAGCTCAGATGATTCATGGTCCCTTACTTAAACCCATAGCATGTTATCAATTTATTATCGTTAACTCCTTCCCCTTTTTACCAATCGCTCCACAGCAACACACAAGTCCATGTTCCTATTAAATTCTGCAATTATTGGCAGTGCGCTACAGTACTCCACAGTCGTGTTATGCCACGTTGTTAATATCAGCCCTTGGCTAACAAAGAGTTACAAGTATATATTCACTTCCTGTTTAACTCAAATGCCCATCTGTACGGTAAGCACCTCACCTCCCGGGTAAACTTTCTGCAAAACTGCCTAGACAGATTTGAAGAGTAGACTAATGAACGCCATATTGCTGAGCTTGAGGACGTCATGGTTGAACAGCCCAAAATCCTGCAACTGATTGAGAAGCAAGAAGCTGATTAGGATTGCGGAATGTCAGAAGACCTTTAAAGACCTGAGAAGAGCACTATATGATGCCCCTGAATGTGGTTTGTCCTTATACAATGCCAAATAAAGTTCGAATTGACATTAAGGGCAGAGTTTGTCCAGTGCCTTTCATTAGCCATAGACTATTTTCTAGGAAACAGAATTAGGTGACCATTTAACAAGACTGCTTTGGATACGGAAGTCGTTAACCACCACTCCTTACCCACCACCACCATGAATCTATTCCTTTACTGTCTGGTTACACACATTTGTAGTGACTGAATTAATCAATAAAACATCATGATGCAAACAAATGCATTTCCTACCGATTACTTTAACTTGGATTTATCTTTAAACATACAGTGTGCCTTTATTTTATATGCTGTTACCTGAAGGTGAAGACAATCGAAACTTGGGACAAAATAAACATATTTGTACTTCCAGCTTTGTTTTTAACTTACTGCCCCTCCAAACCCTCTTCCCTCTCATCCAGCCTGGTACTACCCCAACTGCAGAACTCAAGTTAGTCTAGTGATCAGGTGCATTGGACTCACCTGTAGTATCCTGAAGGTGCTGCCAGGGGAATTGTGGTCAAACCCAGTGTGGTGGACTGGTCTGCACACATTGCTAAGGTCATGGACGGGGTAGAAAGGGGACGGGGGACAAGGGTCTTGCACAAGCTGTGATTTTATGAGTGAGATGTCACAAACAGGGTACGTAGAACTGATGTAAGTTTTGGGTTTGCTTCTGCTTTTCCTTCAGCGGCATAGCTAGGTAGGTGCGGTCTGCCCCAGGCGGCACTACTTTGGTGACGGGGGCTGTCTAGACCTGGACCGTGTCATGTATGTGCATGTAACTTGCATGATCGAGGTAACTATTAGCGGCGATACTACGTGTCTCTCGGACCTCTTTCAGGTGCTCGCCGTCCTTTTTCCCCAGCACCCCCCCAGGGGGGCAGCAATCTGAAGGATAGCCCCGGGTGCCACAAGCACTAGCTACGCCTCTGCGCTGACAGGTTTTGGCGGCCTGGTCAGCAAAAGCAACAGTAGTAAAAAAAGGAAAGTAGAGGAAGGTGGGATAAAAGAAACAGACACAGTCATGTACGCTGGAAGCAGCAGAACAGAAACAAACATGTCTTGCCATTTCTGCAGTCAAATCTGACAGCGTTACAGAAGCAAGGTCATAGCTTAGTGAGATTTGGTGGGGAGGAGGGGTGCATCTCAAATTTCCGAACTAAAAAAAGCAGTAGGCTGCAGGATGAATGGGTGAGTTGGCCATGATTTGGGATGAGCTTTTTCCCACAAGTTACATGGTCAGTACAAATTTGCATGCGTTGGGGCTCTGTCTAGAAAGGCACTGGGGTGGAATGCTACACAGAGCGATTGCCAGTGGTTAGACTATTTGCAAGCATTCGTTCTATCAACTTTTGGGGGGTTTGCTGCCAGTACTGTGCCTAGAAATCTGAAACTAACACTGCTTTCTAAGCCTTCTACTGCCAATTTTTGCAAATTTCAAGAGTAAATTTGTACTCATACAAGAAGTTCTGCTGTGGGTGCAGATATTCTACTTTTTTGGTAAACCGGTCTTTATATATATTTGAATTCCTGATCCAAACAACAAACAAATTAAAACCTCTAAGTGGAATCAGGATGATGAGTAAAGCGCGCTTACCTGTCTGTCAAAAATGTAATAAAATACGTTGAAATAAAAAAATAAAAACAAAACTAGTACATACGTAAGAGATCCGACTCAGAGCCCACAAACCCAACAACCAAGCCAAGAATACATTTATTTTGAAGGTGTCATACCCCAAACACCCACCCTCTCCGAAGCGCGAATTTCATAGAAGGAGGATAGAGAGAATTTTGTACAGAACTTAACCCAGTGACGCATCGAAGGGGTCAATGCAATAGTTTTTTTTTTTTTGCCGTTTGTAAATGTTGTAAATAACAGCTTCTACTATCACCTAATTTAATTGTAGTTAATATATCATTCTCGTTAGGAGAAAGACTGAGTTAGCACTTAAGACCTGTAGGTCTCAACACATGTCAGCAGAAAACATTTATCTCAAGGGGGCATCATTAAAGAAGTGCATTGGCTGTTTGGACAGATGCACTGAAATGGCGTATTTCCTGGAGATTAAGGGCCAGATGTATCAAAGGGTTTTGCCCATTCTGTGTCTATGGGGAAATGTGTTGATACATATGGCTCTAAGACTTACAGCAATCGTGGCCTATCCGTTTTTTTTAGTTTTCTCGTACTTTTAGTCCTACATTTATACAGGGGCCATCAGCGCAATAGGTAACAAAATGCAAAAGAACCTGAACAAGTAGAGCCACTCAAGTATGGACCTCAGGAATCTTCCGGGGAGGAGGAGCCAAGATGGCGATGTGCACGGACGTGTAGTCTCTCGGCTCCCCGATCCTTTGTCCTTCTCGACGGAATCCTGTCCTGTCTCCTGTCATGAAACGCTAGCGAGAGGACGGGAAAAGTGAGCTGAGCGGGATGGTGCTCTCCCGAGGTCCCTGCCTGCCTGAAAATCCGCCGGATTGCCGAGTAATCTGCGGCGTCCGTCTTTGCCCCTGCTCCTGTGTCCCGAGTCGGGAAGCGGATATGGCGGCTGCCGGAACAACGAGGAGCTGTGCCTGCGGACTGACCCTGGCGCCTTGACGGGCACTACCATCTGCTGCTGCCCACGCCTGCCCTTCACTTGCTCACTGAGAGCCTGCCGACCGGGAGTTCTTCACGGGTGACTCCGCACCGGGACCCTCAAGTAAGACAAGCTGCGCCACCTCCATGATGGCGGACACTTGAACGCTGCGAGTCCCCCACAAGCCTGCTCCCGATCCGCGGATATCATCACGGGGCTTTTGTTGCGCGCTGTCCACCGCTTGCAAGCCCTGCCCTGGCATAGCGACCTGTGTCCTCGCTGTTTTGGTGATACCTGTGCCTCTGCGCCCCTGTGTTTCCCCTGCTGGAGCCGACGCAATGGTGGGTCTGACCGCGCTTAATGCCAATCCTGCCTCGAATTATGACTGTACTCTGCTGCAGCGCCCCGGGTGCTATCCTGCCATGAGTGCCGCGTTGGTGACCGGTGCGAAGATGGAACCCCCGGCCGCTCTGACCTGTGGCTCTATCCTTGACGCTATTCGTGACCTGCGAGCAGAAGCGCGTGTGGGCTTTCTTTTGCTGTGCGATACACTTGAGGCTGCTACGCCCTCGGCGGATTACGCACCACCGGTCTGTCTCCCTCGTTATGCTGCTATGTCTATCCTGACTCCAGACCGGGCTACAATGTTGCCGCGAGCGCCCATTAACTTTGCCAGCGCTACACTGTTACCGCCTTCGCCGGAGCCCATGGTCTTTGCCGAGACTTTGCCGCCTCGGGGACTGCCGCCAAGTGCCCCTCAACCGCCTAATCTCCTTGCCCATGTTTTTTTGACTCAGCTTGTGACTTTCCTTCTTTTCTCACTTTGGGAGAACCAGCTGGCGTTGCTTCGTGGGGTCAATGGCACTGATCGAGGACGGACCCGTCCATTTTGTATTGAGACACCATCTATCTGCTGGGAGCGGCCATCTTGTCTCTTTGTTTTGCCAGTGGGGATCGCTCTGTGTGGACTTTGGCCGAAGGGTCGAGTGCGGACTGGACAGGGTTAGCTGATTTCTCCGTGAGGACTGCGCATTCCTGGCTAGCGCGGGTTTGATTTGGCACTCCTTCATTTTTGTTCTAGTGTGACTCTCCTTGTTTTATATGATGTTCGCAATGCACTGTATTTCGCTGGCACACATGAAGGGAAATTGGCACCGTCCATTTTGTGACTACGAGTCTCCCCCTTTTTTTACGCTTCCATCTTGTCTCTTTGTTGTGTAGGGGGTTGGCATTCGACGAGGGGTGAGTCCTGGGAATCTCCGAGATTGGGCCAGTGTTAGGCGGTTTCTTTGCTCTATTGCTTTCCCCCTTCTCCTATGGTTGTGACTTCTTGCGGTGGGTGGATTCATGGGGTCGCCCGAGATCGGGCCAGGGCTGGGTGATTACTTTGGTGATATGGACGCGTTAATGGGCTGGGACTAGGATGGGACTGCCCTTTTTCTGATTTATTCGTATATTTTGAAATGTCTCTCCCCACCTGCAGTTTTGATTGCCGCTACTGCTGTGTTGATGACAATTGTGGTTGGGGCTGTTTACGGGGTTGGTGGAGTCCGGGAGACTGCTGCATTTGGCTCCTCCCCCCTCTTCTGAGAGTTTGAGAGTGGGATGGTTTTTCCCGCTCTCCTTATTCTCTTTCCCACTTGGGGGTTCTCTTGGGGCGACAGGCATGCCTATTGGGGGGGGGTGGGCCATGGCCTTCCGCTGGTATGCAGGGTGGGGGGATGGGATGTGTTTTGTGTTTTCTCTTTGTCTCTATGGCCCTCTTTTCTTTTCTTCTTTCTTCTGTTCTTTTTCTGTTACACCTCTTTGTTTCCTTTGGGGTCGGGGTTCAGTCTTATCAAGGGGTTTATTGCATCGTAACATTATGTGACATAGCGGTTGGCCCTTGCTCTCTGAGGACGGTGAAATAGCTTTCTGATACATGCCTTCCTCTATTGCGCCTCCTTCCGGGGGCTCCTCGAATGATAATGGCTATCCTGGTCTGCTATTAGCTACTACCCTTTTTGTAGACTGATAACTTGTATTCCACAAAATCATAAAATTAAACCTTGTTCTATCCTTATGTTATGGTTTTACGCTTTATACAAAATACTGTGTTCAGGGATGGCTTCAACGGCGTTCTGTCCTATTGGTTATTTTATATTCTTCTCCTATATGTCATAGCGGCCGGCCCCTAGGGGTTGTAGGCAGACGCTGTGTACTGTGCTAGTAATAAATAAAGGTTTTAAAAAAAAAATAAAAAAAAATAAAAAAAAAAAGTATGGACCTCAGAACCCTTCTGTAAAAGGGGTATTCAATATCGGCGAAGCAATTTTATGAAAGAGCTCATGAGTCATTTGTCGGTTGAATTGGTGAAGGGTCGCAAATGCCCCTCATGTAGTACACTTGGTGATGTGCGAGTAGTAGAGCGCTCAGTCCTTGGTCTTTATTTGCATTCTGGTGCTGTAGTGCTTGATTAAAAATGAAACAGCCATTGTCAAAACCAATAGAACTCATCTTTGAGGACTTTAGCCAACCTTCTGGCTTTGCCAATGCCTGCTATCAATGCTGCAGCAACAACCAAAGGAAGAAAATATGCTCTTGCTTACATCCTGATATAGTGGCCACTATGAACTTGTTTTAATGATGTTGTTTTTATTTTAAAAAATATAAAAAGTGGGCGAAAACTCATTTAATGAAAGGAGGGGTGTGGTAGGAAATATCTGAAGCAGAGCGGCCCTGCTAAAAATATAAATAAATTAAAACTTAGAAGAGGAGGGCGTGGAGGGAGTGGGGAGGCAAAGGAGATGCATTGGGGTTGGCAAAGGAGTGGTGGTGAGTTGAGAGTGGTCAAGGAACAACAGAGGATACCTGAAAGGGTTGTGGGTACAAATTGAAAGCCCAGCTGGTTGGAAAAGAGGTGGGGAAGCAGAAGACACTCCAGCTTGAGCAGTAGCAATATGAAGAGCAGCGGTGGTGGGATGTGAAGGGCGTGGCATCACACAGGAGCAGGGAAGAGAGCAGGTAAACACATGCACTCCATTGACGCACTGAAAGCAAAAGAAGCAAAGTAGTTTCCTGAATATAAGCAGTGAAAGGATACAAGTCATTCAGTCAAATGAATAGCTAGAAAAGCTGTAATCCATGAGAGAGACAAAGACAATAATAGAAAGGAAAGTAATTGAATAAAAAGCAATTAAATTAGATTGATAAGGAAGGAATCCAAGAATAAGCAATCTGTTGACCCAAAGCCCATTTGTACATATTAGATTGCTTTGTTGTTGAATGTTTTTATTGGCATTTTCTTAATTTCATTACAGTGTGAGTTTCCAGAGAACATGATTTTCTTTGGTGTTACATCAACAGTATCAGTCAACAGCAGTAGTATACATGCAAACAGTAAATGGATATTCACATATAGCAGCATGAGCGCCACCCACCCACCCACCACCCCGCCCTGGTTATCACTGTGAGTCAGGAGCTTTTTGAGACAGCCCCGTGCTACGTATGTCGTTTTCTCTCCTGATGTATCCATGTCCATTCCCCTTCTCCATTCGTCCAGTGATGGGCTCAGTGTAGCCCCCCATGCTCGTGCCAGGTCACGTTTGGCCACCACTAATCCTAAGTGGAGCAGTGTTAACTCCTTTCTGGGGAGGTCAACCTACGTATGTATGCCCAACAGAACAAACAGGGTGCTCAGGGGTAATGTTTCCTCTAAGATCTCTTATAGCTCTTTCAGCAGGGTTACCCAATATGTCTGAATATGTGGATATTCCCATATCATGTGGAAGTATGTACCCTCAGTCATGTTGCATCGTAAGCAGTTGGGCGTGTCCGCCCTCCCGATGCGGTGCAGTCGAGCTCTATCATAATATGCTCTATGCAGGTATTTGAATTGAATCAATCTAAGGCGGGACTTGATGGCCACCTCCCCGGGGTGCATCAGCGCTATTTCACAATCCAGGTCTTCAATCTCACCTAGGTCCGCCTCCCACTTCGCTCTCAACTTCAATAGGGAGTCTGGTTTGTTATTGATTATGGTTCTATAAGTCCAAGAGACTGCCTTTTTCCCGACCTACAACGGGACGTATTTGGGGAGGTCGCCGGTGTCTATGTGTGGCGCCTGGAACGCATGTGCCAGCTGCAAGTATTTATAGTATTGTGTCTGTCGCATGTTGTACTCTTTTTGGAGGTAGGAAAATGTTACCAGCTCTTTACGATGTATTATGTCTTTAATTTGTGAGATGTCCAGCAAGTCCCACTTCCCGAAGCCTCTTAGCTTCGCAAGTTCTTTAAGCCGGCTCCCCACCCAAAGTGGGGTTTCCCTGGTCACCCGATTGTCCCACTTCATCTGCCGTTACGCCTTTTTCCATGCCGTGATCACAATTCGCAATAGGAGTTTTGCGGAACCCCTCCCACTGTAGAGTTAGTGTGTGTGCGGGCGCCGTGCAAATTGCGTCCGTTCCAGTGCGTATGTAGGGTGGTCTCTCTCCATATGTTCCCATTCATTTACAACAATTAAATGAGCTTCCCAGTAATATGTCCTAAGATCAGGTAGGGAAATGCCATCATTATATTGGTTGCGTTGCAATGTCGCCACCTCTATCCTTGTAGGTCTCCTGTCCCAGAGAAACGTCCTCGATGTGTCATCAATTTTTGTGAACACCTCGTCTGGTATCAGTTGATATGTGTTTTGACGAACATATAAGAATTTTGGGAGCACTATCATTTTGTAAAGTGCCGCCCTGCCTAGAAACATCACCGGTAATACATTCCACCTTTTTACGTCGGAGCGAAACTCCCTGAGCACCCCTTAGAGATTACGATCCAGCGACTCTGAGGTATCCATGGTGACATAAATCCCCAGATATTTTATGCCATTAGGGACTATCTGAAGCTGGCTAATGTGATCATTGTACCCTCTAGCCTGAACCACTGGATAAAGGCACAATTTCTCCCAGTTAATTATAAACCCCGCATGTGCACCGTATTCTTCACAACTAGCCTTGATATTAGGGAGTGTAATTTCAGAGTTTGTAACATACAGTAGTATGTCATCAGCATACAGTGAGATGCGCTCGTCAAAGGCCTTGTTCTCTCCCCCTGGATACCTGTTATACACGGATGCGCTCGGAGGACACATGTGAGAGGCTCCAACACCAGAACGAAGAGGAGAGGGGACAGGGGACACCCCTGACGAGTACCCCATCCTATTGAAAATTCTTGTGACACATGCCTTTATTTGTGCTGGCTCTGCCAGAGAACTTTGTGCATAGAAGGCCTCATAATACCCGGCAAAAGCGTTAGCTATTTCAACTGAGTTGTATAGGTCTGACCATCCTCTGTCTGTAGCTGGCAACCCACCTACTATCTAGCTCTTTTTTGCTAAGCCATGCAAGCAATCTACCCTTTTTGTCACCAGAATCATACAGATGCCGATGCATGGCTTATATAACGTACTGTGCGTCCTTCTTGGCCAGTATGAAGTATTCCCTTCGGAGAATTTGTAGTCTATGCAACAGGGACGGGTCTTCGATTGTGATGGCCTGTGTTTCAATCTGTAGGAGCTGGGACTCAAGCCCTGTGATCTCTTCACATTCCTTCCACTTTTTATAAGCTATAGTGTTCTGAGTTCTAACCCGCAGGACAGGTTTATATGCTTCCTGTGAGAAGTTGGCCTGGTATATGCTGTCCACTATTCTAGTGGGCACCTTGCACCTGTCCAAACGACCCTTATTGTTGGTAGGTTTAAAGACAACCTATATAGAAAGCTTTCCTAGTGGTAGCTGAGGAGAGCAGCCTTCAGGCTAAGTCTTGAAGGAATGTAAAGTAGCTTGTTTTACCAGTCTATAATCTCATGAATGACCAAATGAAAGGAGAACGACACCAGGTATATATATAAAATATATGTATTTATTCTAAGCACATCCCTTTAGTCTCTTTATGAGGCTAGAGGCAAAAGTACATTCAGTCAACTTAATTAGCACACAGTAAATTAGCACAATATACGTTGAGCCCTAGGGGCGTACCAAACCATATATTAAGAAAGTGGTATAAGAACCTTGACTGACATAGAGACCAAGCCTAGAACCTGAAGAACCGCTGGGGCCACCAGTAACCACCCAAGGTAGTGACACAGAGGACTCACGGGGACGCGTGCAGTGTCTAAACACAGCTGCGGATCACCATTAACTTCTATGGAGAAAATCGTGGTTGGAATTTTAAAGATTAAGGACACTTAATTAATTAATTAATTAATTAGAAGAGGACTTGGAGCAAACCCCTTTAGAACTAGGAGGTTCTAGAGTCAACACCCACGGGAGCACCAGAGTACCCGAGTTACCTCACCCAGGGAAGCCGTGTGCATAGGTGTCTTTTCGTGCTGGGTTTCGTCGTCGATTTCAATGGCGATCTGCTGCAAACTAAAGCTGGAGACCAAGTGGAAAGTGTCCGGGTGGATCCAAGGGTGGCTTGGAGATGTGAAGAACCTGAAAGCAGAGGGGACGGAGTCTGGGTCACTTGCCAGTGAACAGGAAGGCGATGAGCGGATGCTCACCGATGTTGGGTGATTTGAGGTGAAGAAAGTGAAGCTTGACTCTTCAGCCACGAGGATCAGGAGGTGTTGACGATGACCAGGAGTTGGGTTTGAGCTGTCTCACAAAGGATGTCTAGTGCTGCTGTGTCAGTTTCGGGATTGGACCCAACAAGCCATGGCAACAGCAACCCACGCAGAAAGCAGAGATTGGCTTCGGTGCAGACCAGCAAGGTCTTAGGGACTCGCCACTCGGTGGAGAGTCAGGGCACGTCTGGAATAACCAGGGAAGCCCAAGGAAAAGAAGAGTTACCTTCGTGGGGACCCACCAGTCGACGGACCAGGGATCGCGTAGGGGCCCGAGCGGAAACGCTAGAAGCGGGCTCACGGAACACTCCGGGAGTGTAGGCCCACAATCTTTGGTGCAGATGGTGCTCAGGGCTTGGACTACAAGCAGCCCAATGCACAACTTCAGGAAAGCTTGGGAAGGTGATGCATTAGCAAATGTGCACAGTGTCCAGGAGTTCAGGTTCCACGTCACTCGTGAGGGCTGTGGGTCTCAGCTTGGCTGGGATCTCGTGTCGGCCTCTGAGAAGTCTGGAAGTCTGTGTCCTGAGTCACAAATACTTTGGAGTCCGGCGGGAGCTTCAGAAATGCAGACCGGCAAGATGCTTCTTTGGTGCCTGTATGAACAGGGGAGTCATTCCTTGACCCCAAGGGAGATCTTTCCGTCTTCTAGTCATGTAGAATGTCGAAGTTCCAGGATACATGTATCAGAGTTTCGTCCCGGTGTAATCTAAAGTCCTGTTGCCAGGGGTCCCTTACTTATACTCAAGAAATGGGTTGGACATACTCTGGGGACCCACCTATGGGAGGGTCTGGGAAGAGGGGTGGTTACACTCCTTTCCCTTTGTCAGGTTTTGCGCCAGAGCAGGGGCTGAGTGCCCCTACAACCGGTTTTAACTGGGGTATGCACAGGGACACCAAGTGTGCCCCCAGCACTGTCTGAAAAGCATTCTCTGAATGCACCCACCCAGCCCCAATACACTAAAGCCTGTCTGGGAGGTGGTTACACCTCCCTGTGACAGGAAACCTATTGTCCAGGCCTACCCAGCCAGAGTTTTGTCCAGCAGCAGGAGGTCAGACTTGTGTCTGTGGCTGCAGCATCCACTTTGTGATGCTAGTGTATTACCTGTTAGGTCAGTGTGTACATGTCTCTCCCTCTAGAAGGGTGGAATTCTACCCCACCACCAGGACTAGCGGGGGGGGGGTAGGATTCCAAAGTGTTTAACACCAAACATCGCAAGTTTCCATGTAGCCATTCCAAAGAGTATATGGTCTAGCTGCATCACAGAACAGCCTCAGAGAATAGGCTCCGAAAGCCGCAGAGGGGCCCGGCTCATGCATGGGAACCCTCTCACACAAAACAAAGCACTCTGCCTTCAGGATTGATAAGGCCTGCCAAAGGAGTGACTGATAGGTTTATATGTGTCAGTGATTTAAAGTTAGATATAGGGAACCTATATCTTAGTAAGGGTTCCATGCATCCCCTTACCCAGGCTGCAGTAGTAGACCTGTGGTGCCATTTTGGAACGCTTCCCAGGGGTGGCATATTATATGCTTCAGCCCCTGTTAGGCATCTGGGGTACCTATGCCCTTAGTACCTAAGGTACCATATACTAGGGACTCACAAGGGTAACCCAGTAACCAATCTGGAGTGTACCTAAAGTACCTGCAATTATTTTACAGAGGAAGCAGCTAGGTTGGGGTCCTGGCTAGCAGGGCCCCAGCCAGACTAAAGTTGAGAAACAGTAAAACACCAGCAAAAAGTGGGGGTAACCATAGTAAGCAGGTCCTACTCTCCTACTCTTCCCATAACGTGATGGCGGAGTCCACTGACCCCACATTTTCAAGAAAGTAGAGTTTCGAGTCCACCTTGATTTCTTTGGCAACCTGAGTGTCCCTCAGATCCCAGGGGTTGAGCTTCCATTCCTCGGCCAGGCGTTGTGTACGGCACTTACTGTGAGCCACAGGGGAGAATAGTCTGAAAGACCTCTTGCCAGGTTTTCTATTATTTGATTCTCCCCTATTTATCCTGCTGGGGCTAGTATATAGTCTAACCTCGAGAAGGCTTTGTGGGTGCCTGAATAAAAGGAATAGGCTTTGGTCTGGGAATGTTGCCTGCGCCTTATGTCAGTAAGTATCAGAGTGTCTGCGAACCATTTAAGCGCTGTCTCTTTGGGGCCTCCCGTTGGGATTGTCGTACTGTCCAGTGTGGGGTCCATAACATCATTGAAGTCTCCTCCAATAATGTGAGTGTTGGATCCCGCCTCCAGAAGGACTGCTGCGAGCTACTCCAGCGTTTGTTGAAAGTGATGTTTCGTCTGTCCCACACACCCTTGATTGCAACATATGTACCATTGGGATCTAGCCAGGTGTGATCAGTTCTGAATCACTGACTTTTCCTGACTAGGATGGCCACTCCTCTCGCCCCGGTGGAGAACTCCGCGTAGGCTAGTGTCTTGTATACTCCTCTGCCTAGGAACCCACAGTGCGTGTCCTTCAGATGCGTCTCTTGCAGGAAGATGACATCTGGCTTCAGTCTTTTGAAATACGCCAACACCAGTCCTCTCTTAACCTTATTTCCCATCCCATTTATGGTCCATGAGAGGATCGAATAAGTGCCCTTACTAAGTGTCGTCATCATGGCGTTGTGCTTTGCCCTTCCCACTTCTGGGACTGTTTCCCTGGTCCCTCTGTCTCTGTAACCTCAAAAAACATACTTTCTTACTATTTTGCCAAGTAACTGCGTAAGAACCCCATCCCTGACCCCCCTCCCACCCCCTGCACTCCCCCTCTGCCCAACCGGCTGACCCTTGGGTCAACTTGACCAACTGTGTCTTGTTTGGATTGGAGAGGTCTGTCGCCCACACCCCCCATACTTACTTCCTCAAGTGTCTCCCTGCCTCTACAGCCCCCATGGCTCTGGTCTGCTGGCCTGTATTAGGCTATCTGGGGGCCAGGATCTCGGGCTACCGGTATCGGAAGCTGTCTAAGAGGTGAGGGAGACTCTACATGAAAGTGAACAGTTCAAAAAGTCCAACCTAGAACAAAAAAAGGGTGGGGACAAAATAGGGGAAAGGGGGAGGGAGTGGGGGGAAGGGAGGGGGAGGCAATGAGGGGGGAGTGCAAGGGAAAAGGAAAAATGTAATCCCAATACACCAGGATAAGCTAAACTCGCGGGGCGGCGTGTGAGCTCCTTTTTCAGCTTACGGTCCTTGTGGTTTTTCGGGCCTGACACTGCTCATCATTCTTCTGTTTCTGTTTGCCGGGTCTGAGTGTCTGTGTCATTCTCGGTGCCTGCATCTCCCGGATTTTCAAGGAGATTAATATTCTGCAACAAGGAGTGATCCTCCTCTGAGTCCGTTGTAAGGTCCTGACCAGTGCAGTCTGCTGAGTGCTGCGGAGTGGGTTCCTCCGTCCGCGGTTTCACGCCGGGTCTTTCCATGCGGTGTGTGCTTTCAGAGTCCGAGGCACATGGCTTTGACCCTGCCACCCTCCTGCTCTGATACGGTGTCGCCCTAAGTTGTGCACTCGGGGCAGTTGCGGTGCTCCTCCATTTAAGATGTTACGATCTCAATTTGTTTCCGCGTACCGGCTGGGCTTTCCTTGGGAGTGGTATCGGGCTCCCCGCTGCTCGTATCAGAGGGCGCTCATCCAACCAGTGCCAGGCCTCTTCTGGAGTGTTGAAGAACAGTGTCTTGGACTGATAGATCACTTTGAGTTTAGCGGGGAAGAGGAGCATGTATGTGATTTGTAAATGCCATAGTTTATCTTTCATGGAATAAAATGTTTTGCGTTGTTTTTGCACCTCTCGTGAGTAGTCCAGGAACACCATTATTTTTGTATTGTCCAGCCGTATTTCCCCCTTGTGCCTGGTTTCTCGGAGGATGAGGTCTCTGTCTTGATAGTTAAGAAAACACACGATCAGCAGACGTGGTGGAGCTCCCGGTGGAGGCCGAGTCCTTGGTATTCTGTGTGCTCTTTCGATTACGAAGCATGGTGAAAAGCGTGTATCAGGGAGTGAGTCCAGCAGCCATTTACGCAGGTAAGCACCACTATCTGATCCCGCTACTGCCTCTGGGAAGCCAAGAAAGAGGACGTTGTTTCTCCTGGCCTGATTTCCAGATTAGTCGACCCTCCAGAGCTTATTCTTCATGGCAGCTGTTAAGGCTGTGACCTCTCCTCGGAGCGTGTGTGCAGTGTCTTCAACTTCCGATATGCGTTGCTTGGCTTGCGTAACTTTTTTGGAGATGTTCCGAAGGTCTTGACGAGCAGTTAACGTCTATTTCAATTTCGTCAATTTTACCTTCCAACGACTCTCTGGAGGATTGAATTGTCTGAAGGATAACATTGTTATCCGGTGCATCTGTGGAAGCGGAGGCAGGCGACGCCGTCATAGGCAGGATTTTGGCAAACTTGTCCATTTTTCCCTGCCTCTGCGGTTTTGGGTCTTTGTCCGTTGCAATCTGGGACTATTGCCAGGGCGGTGCAGAAGGATTGTAGAGTCTATGAGGACCGTGGGGCCACCGGCGTCTGAGGGATGTGAGCTCCTAGTGGGTGTCCTGCTGTAGGGCCGTGCCTTAGGCGAGTTTCTTCAAGAGCTTTCCCTCTCACCACACTTGGGCGATGTCTTCCCCGCTTTTCTGCGATCTCCGGGGGCACGGATCTTCGTGCGTCAGGAGCCCCGTATGTCCCCTTGGTGGCAGGAGTACCTTACTGCTGGTGGTCTGTAGTGGCGATTGCGTGCTGCTTTGGCAGATGTTTCTCCCACACTTTACTCTGCAACCCCTACATCAGCACGGTAGAGCCCCTATCCCCACTTGTCGGGTTGCGTATGGGTCTCTTGTCTCCTCATGGGTCTGCGTAGTCCACACAGAGGTGAGCCAGGCCCATGTGGTGTGTCATCTATTCGCCTCCGGGTGTCCCCCGCAGCTTCAGGCGGCAGCCCATATGTCGCAGAACTCGGTCTCCATCCTCGGGTGGGGTCTCCCTGCAGCGTGTCCCTCTGTGGTGTCCTTCGCGGGGCTCCTTCGTGCCGCACTTGCCCCAAGTCACTCTGCCTGGAGCACCGTTGCACAGGTGCATAAAAGCTGCCACACACCACACCCCAGTCTCAGGCTTCAGTTATTCCAGAGTTACACCAGGAGGGTCCCTGAGCGTATACTCACTCTCCAGCCCCGAACACGGAACAAGTGTTCAGGAGGTAGGCAGGGGGGGACGTGCTAAATTCTGCCCGATTTGCCTCCGTGCCCCTTGCGGTCACGCCCACCGGCCCCCCACTGGATCGCCTTAACGCCCTTTGTGGTTGTCTGACCTTGCCTCCGGGGCGGTCACTGGTCCGACGTCGTCCCGGTGCGGGCTGCTTTGGGGCGATGCGGAGAAAGATGGTGTTGTCGCCAAAGCTAACTCCGCTGCTGTTTTGTTCACGAGTGCAACGGTGAAGGCAGGAGGGGGCGTACCTGTCTGCGGCCCCAGCGGCCAGAGCTACTCATCACACTCAGAGTCAAACGGACGAGATTGGGGGGCCCGCACGGAACCCCCCAGCACCACCAAGTCACTGCCTCCGCTCGTGGGCCCTAGCCAGGTGTTTCGCAGCCGGTGTGCACAGCTTCACCAAAGCCTACGCCATCACCGGTGTGGGCATCTTTCCTCCGAGGCCTCGCGCAATAACCACTCCACGCTGTTGCTTTAGTGTAAAAGGCCATTTATTAGAACAGGGTTGACAACCAATTCAAAATAACACCATTAAACAGTTAACAATCCCCCAACTCAATCCTTCCACACATCATCCACTCTCATCCTCCACTTACTCAACTCCCCCAATTCACGTCACGACCTCTTCACTTATCATTCACTTCCACCCTTCTCATTCAACCTCCTCCAACATCTACAGTAATGGCACTCCTGCCTGCCACACCCCCATCCTGCACCTGTATTCCCCTCCACGGAAGGGTGATTCTGCCCGTCATGGACTCCCCACCCCTCCCAAGTACTGCCACACGCCCCCTACAACCCGTCCTAAACATGGCATGTTTAAGCAATCAAAACGCCCCCCTTTTCCACACCTAACTGTAGGGTGGGAGGGTGGTCAAACTTTCCCTGACCTAACCCTGATGGCGCTGGGACAGGAGGAGGAAGGACTTCCTCCTCCTGTCCCCCTTTATAACCTAGCCCTAATCCCCACCCCTAATCCCGCCCCTACCTGACACCCTGTCCTGCTATCGCGTGAACACCCCAGGGGAAGACTGGTCTGCCAACCTCACTTGCCCTGGGGGCCGCATCGCGCAATAACCACTCCACGTTGTTGCTTTAGCATAAAAGGCCATTTATTAGGACAGGGTTGACAACCAATTCAAAATAACACCATTAAACAGTTAACAATCCCCCAACTCAATCCTTCCACACATCATCCACTCTCATCCTCCACTTACTCAACTCCCCCAATTCACGCCACGACCTCTTCACTTATCATTCACTTCCACCCTTCTCATTCATCCTCCTCCAACATCTACAGTCATGGCACTCCTGCCTGCCACACCTCCATCCTGCACCAGTATCCCCCTCCCCGGAAGGGTGATTCTGCCCGTCATGGATTCCCCACCCCTCCCAAGTACCGGCACCCAGGGAACCCCCGGAGGGCGGTTACCTGCCCCACCCAAACCAGTGCACCTTTCGCTCGCAGTCACGCCGACACCAGCTAGACTCATTCCACAACAGACTGATAACATCCCGCATTTCCATTGAATAATACCCGTTTCCCATGTACGAAAGGTGCACTCTGTCGTCCCGATAAAGAAGGGGTTCCTCCAGACGCAGGCCTACGTGAGCAATCACTTTGATCCCTTTATTGGCACAAAAAAGTCTCATGGCCCTATTCAACTTACGCCGCGCCCTTTCAATGGCTGCCGGCTTCATTGCCCTTTTCCAAATACGTCGTGGCACAAACTCTTTCCAAACAATACAGGCGCCAGCCAGATTGCTCCTCATGGCTTCTAAGTCTCGTTGCATCAAATGTAGCAATGCCACTCCCGACTGCTTGACTAAGTCATTTTCCCCCAAATGGAGTACAATCATGTCCAGGCAACCCAGTTGGGCCACCTTCCTCGTCAGCCAGGGCAGCAAATCGCCCCAACGCATGCCACTCTTACCCCACCACTGGACCTCATGATGGCTGCTCCTCGGTCCAAGGCTACGTCCGTATACCTGTCTGTCCGCATATTTTGAGGCCCAGTGAACAAAGGAATGCCCAACGATCCAGGTAACCGTCTTGGCCCCTGGCCCCCGAACGCAACCTACGAAGAAAAAGAGGTTAGCACCACAGTAAAAGCCATAACCGCGCCAAAACAGAGGCCCTCAACAATTCCCTCAACACCCTCCCCCCCGAAACTCATTTGCGCACATAGCGTTCACAACAGCGAGACCGCCAGCGCCCGATCCTCCTAATGGCATCCCAGGATCCCCCCAAACGCGCCGCTGCCGTGGCTGCACCTATCCGGAAAGAATGAGTCCTGTACCGAGAAGGATCCCTGCCCACGCGTCGCAGCACCATCCGCAACACCGCCAGCAACTGAAAAGAAGTCACCCTCCTCAAAGAAGCACGCCAAAATATCTCTCCCGACAACCGTTGCCCCCTGCTGCAAAACACTCTCCACTCGCGCACCGGGCACACCTCCACACAACCACTCTCCCCCAACCATACCCATTTGCCACGTCCACCTTGGTCCGTCTTTGAACGACCCAACCAGATACCCACACGCGACCCATCCAAACGCACGTCCTCAAACTGCCGCCCAGGTGCACCCCTCGCCCCCAGTAGCTCAGACACCCAAAAAGCCCCAAAGAACATCCAAACTATGCACAAACGGAACAACCCTAGTTCCTGGTCATCATAACAACAATGGGGCAATTCCGCCAAAATGCCCTGCAACAACTCAAATGTAGTGGCCTCCCGCTGCCTCTCCCCCCATCCATCCCCCTTAAACGTCCCCAGCCTTTCAGCATTCTACTCAATAAAGGAGAACTGGCAGGATCAAAACCCAAATAAACCATGCTGTAAAACGAAATCCCTGCCAGTTTGCCTGAAATCGTCATCTGAGACAGCCCCTTGTCTATGCAATGCAACACAAAACGAACCACACCTTGCTCACATTCACTTTCGGGCATACGCCATTGAAGTACTGGGTTTTTAAGAACCCAGCGGTGCCAGGGAACACACCCGAAGACTTCGAGTCCTTCCTGTTTCAGACTACAGAAACACAGAGTCTTCTTGGTGAAGTCAAAGATCGTATTTATTGGCTGCAGCCAGTAACAGGTATCCTAGAAGTACAACACGGTGTATATTCTCAGGACTGCTCAATCTTACAAAGCCAGCCTTCTCTTTTTATACAAAATAATATGCTTCAGGCAAACATTCCTAATTTTACAGTTGACCATTCACATATTATCACTACAAAGAAAAAGCAGAGTCATGATAACAAGCCCATATTTCAATTTGTCCAGCCCACAATCAATTACCCGGCAAGGCCCAGTATTTCCATCAGATATCGACGGACCCCAATAAAAACGGGCACCTCCTCCTCGTAAAGCAAGTCATAAAGAAAGAAACAGGGACAGGTGTGTGTAAGATTAGGCATGGTTTGTGTGCGATGAAAGGTTTATGATATGTTGTGCCTTGATACTAATCTCATTCGGCCACTGGGGAAAGGAACTGGCCGAACAGGTTTGGCTTCAGGCAGTGGAGTCAGCTTGCCCAGGTCACAGAGAAGCCAGCAAAGGTGTACGTGTCCTTCAGACTCGTTTTTGGCTTTAGACATTTGGCTATGTGAGGGCAATCACAAAATGGCTGCCATTCACAAAATGGAACCCGAGGGTTCAGGACGGAAATGCCGATTTCAGGGTGATTTCGTCCCCCGAACATGACGAAAATGCTTGTGCATAGCCTTCTAATCATTCTCGGTCTGCTGATACTAAAATTGTCATGATACAACGATGTTTATGACACGGGTCCAGAATTTTCAGTACCACACCATGTGCTTCTGGTCCAGCCCAAAAACGCACCAAATTCAGACCATGCCAATCTGTAGGAGCGCCGTGTGGAGTCCGCGATGGATCTTTCAACCAACCCCACAACTCTCACTCCACCCAGGCCCAGATGCCCTCCAGCACCTTGGTCTTGCAAGCCTCCGCTCCCGGCGCCAGCCTCCTGAAACCCTGCCACTGCGAACGAGACAACGCATCCGCAATATCATTGCTTGCACCTGGGACATGTTGCGCGCGGAACAGCACATTAAAGCGCAAACACAGCAGCATGAAACTTCACAGCAAGCGCAGCACCCTCAAATCCCTCGCCTTTTGGTTGTTCACCAAATCCACCACCGTCCTGTTATCCACATGAAAAAGCACTGACCTGTTCTGAAATTCGGGTCCCCAAACCTGTAACGCCACCAACAAAGGAAAGAACTCCAAAAAGGCAATGCTCCATCCCTGCCACAAGCAATGATCCGGCCACTGCTCCGCACACCATCTCCCATCCCAGAAAATTCCAAAACCTGCTGCACCTGCCGCATCCAAATAGAGCTGCACCTGCCAAACCATCTTATCATGTCCAAAATCCATGGAAACACCATTGAAATCTTCCAAAAAGGTCAGCCACACCCGGAGATCTGACCGGACCCCCAGCGTGACACAGACTCTGTGGTGAGGGAGCACCGCCCCTGACATGGCCATGCCAAGGCGCCTACAAAATGTCCTCCCGGCCCTCACCACCCGGCAAGCAAAATTCAGCAAACCCAAAAGACGCTGCACTGACCGCAAATCAATCTTCCGGACCTCAACAACTTGGAACAGAAACACCCGACTCTCCGACACCTTCTGCTACGGCAAACACACCCGCCAGGCCCGCGAATCAAGCTCAATACCCAAAAAGGTCAAACAGCAACTGGGCCCGCCGTCTTCTTAGGCGCCAAAGGAACTCCAAACAACTGGGCCAAACTCTGAAACTGCGCCAACGCCACCCCACATTCACCAGTCTCTCCTCGGCCCACAAACAAAAAGTCATCCAAATAGTGCGACACCAGCCGGTGTCCACTCCGGGCCACAAAGGCCCACTGCAGAAAAGAGCTGAAAGTCTCAAAAAGCGCGCAAGAAATCGCACACCCCATCGGCAAGACCCTGTCCACAAAAATGCCCCCCCCCAAACTGCATTCCTAGCAAAGAGAAATCTGCCGGGTGAATGGGAAGGAGGCGAAAGGCCGACTTGATGTCACATTTAGCCAGTTCCGCCCCCCGACCACACGCCCGCACCAGACCAATGGCACCATCGACCAACGCATACAACACCCTGGAGTCCTCTTCCGCAATTAAATCATTCACTGAACTCCCCTCTGGCCATGACAGATGATGAATCAGCCTGAACTCCCCTTGCTCCTTCTTAGGGACCACCCCCAAAGGTGAAATAATGAGGTCTGATATCGGCCGCGTGCCAAACGGGCCCGCAATCCTGCCTTCCATGACTTCCTTCTGCAATTTCGCCTCCACCACCGTCAGTAATTCTTTCGCTGACTGCAGATTCTCCGCCCACCGTCTCTCCCGAGGACCCTGATACCCTACCCGAAAACCTTCCGTAAACCCCCAATGCAACTTCAAACCGCCTCTCTATCAGGGTACCGAGAGAGCCATGGCCACCACATCAACCGGTGTAGGGGCCCTTTGGCCCAGACTGTCCCCAGCCCTTTGTAATCCTCCACTGCTCGGAAGGTGTGGCCAGTGTAAAGCACTGCGTAACCGGGTGTCGCCCCCCACACTTGGAACACTCATGTTTGAATTTACAGGGGTGTCGCGTGCAGAAACCTTTGTCAAAGTTCCAGCATGCTCCAACAGTGGCTCCCCCAGCCTTGGGCTGCTGACCAGCAGTCCCTGTGTAGGTAGCTTGACTCCCTGCTCCCACGGAAGATCCCTGACCAACCGCCCCAGACTGGGCGAGATGCGACTGAAAGGACCGGTATGCTACCGGAAGGCCACTCGCCGGGTGTGTAGATGCCGCCACCTGCGTAGATGACATCCATTGAACCCAAAGTTCCTGATCAATATCCCCCATGCCTTGTCCAGGTTAACACTAATCCTGGCCCGAAACTCCTCATCATAACTGAGCCAAGCGAATCCACCAAAATGCAACTGCGCTTTCCTGATGACATCCATATATTTGAAAGTGCTATCGCCCTGTCCCCATGCTTCTCACAATAAATACTGGCATAAATCAAAAACGCCGATGTCCAATTTTCCATCGCAACAGGCACTCTCGGCCGCCTGGTCAATTCCCATTCCTCCTCCTTGGACCCCTCTTTCGCCTGAATCTCTCTATGTAACAATTTGAAAACATCTACGTACTCATGCTTCCATATCCTTGCCCTCGTCTTTTCTGACAAATGCGACCCAAGTGGCATCGCCAAGCCCATATAGGGCAACTACATCCGGTGCTTCTCAGGTTCCTCAGGCTTATCAGTTTGCACGCTGGCGACCACCACCTGCGCTTTCCCCTCTCCCACCTTCCCACCGGAGCCCCCTTGTACCTCCCCGTCCCTGACAGACCCATCGCCTACCCCCACCGACCTACAGGCCTTCTTACGACCCCCTTTGGCACCATCCTCCCATGCATCCCGCCATGCACCCTCACCTGAGAGTTTGATGGGCACCTCCCGGTCTTTCCGTCTGGCCTCCGCCGTCTTCAGTCCCACTTGCGAGCCCCGACTGGTGCTGCTCTGTGTCCCCTGTAACACACCAAGTTTATCTTTTGCCGCCGTATTCTTCCCCACGCATCTGTCCTCACGCAACTTACCCTCTTCCAACTCATACTCATCCTCGTCATAATCCAGTTGTTCCTCATCCACAACCTCCACCACAGCTCTCCGCACCTCGCTCACCACTCTCTTCGCACCTTTACCTCTCACCCCAGGCACAAACTCACACTCCAAAACAGCTCCTGCCTGATCCCGCGGTGGAGGGCAGGCCGCCGCGGACCCCCCTGCTGCTTCGCCCCGGCGTTTTGGGGCCGTCTTACGCCCCGCCGGCCCACCCTTGCCTCTGCCAGCAGTCCCTGTGTAGGTAGCTTGACTCCCTGCTTCCATGGAAGATCCCTGACCACCCGCCCCAGACTGGGCGAGACGCGACTGAAAGGACCGGTATGCTACCGGAAGGCCACTTGCCGTGTGTGTAGATGCCGCCACCTGCTTAGATGACACATTGAACCCAAAGTTCCTGATCAATATCCCCCCATGCCTTGTCCTGTTTTAAAAAAGTTGACTTCAGTTGCAATCAATATCCTTCTAGGTCCATGTACTAAGAACAACACATTTCTAGTTCTGGGCTTTCATTTGGCAACCTAATGTATTCTTGGAGCTGTAGTTATGGGTAGTTTCCATTGAACCAAATGCAATGATACCAGTGTTTTGTGACAGTTACGCCCAGGAATGGAACAATGTGCCCTGATTGCAAAGAGCTACGTGGCAAATACTGCCTGTCAAACTTCTATGATGTTGTCAGGCAAGCATAATTTGTCAATGCACGGTCAAAGAAAAATTCATAGTAAGGCTCCTGGCTACTGGGTTAGGAATAGCCGAAACAAGGGTTATAAAAAAATCCTACAGGGAAAGTAGGGGAGCACAAAGAGGACGGCCAAGCATGAGGTAAACAAGCGTGAGGAAGTGCATAGCAATTCACATTGTTGACAAAGATCAAAAGATTAGTACTTTGTTACACTGTCCCTACTACTGGTGTCCTGAAAAGTTCTTTATAAGCACTCCTGGTGTTCATTCAGGGAGGCGGAGAACATCACAATGCCATCCAAGTCCACTTTGATGTACATATCTAATGTATTGCAATGTACATTTAGCTGAAGTTAAAAAGGCAGCAGGGACTTTGCTTAGGCTGAAAGGCTACTATCAAGTACTCAAAATACCTGTATCGAAATACCTAAATGACGTTTTACATTTGTCACTTCTGTATAGGGTAACCAGTTGACTCTATGCCATTAAGGACTATTTAGAATATTCATTTGTATGTATAGCATTCTTAGAGTAGTAATCCTGATTGGCTTCAGTTCATCCAATTGGACTAACACGCATGAAACAATTATTGGTAAAAAGGAAACCCAGGAGTTGATCAGTTCATAATGACTTGGAGTCTACTGACAAACTTACCTTTATGGATTCTCACCACTGTGCAGAACTCCGCGAAGCGACCCAAAAACTCTGCCACACTACACAGAGTACTGCAAGTGGCGGAGTGTGTTAGGTCATGCTGTTGGCACTCATTTTTAGCACCGAGTGTTTGTCCCGTGCTGGAAAATCAGCGCAAACGGCACTGTGCACAGTGCAAGACGGTGCTCCTTCTTTCTGCCACTCGAGTAAATGTTATATTTGAGTGGCAGCTCCCTTGGCGCACACTGAACGTTTTTAAACACGAGCAGTAACGGCCATCCACGCCTGCCCGCATTGAGAAATCTCGCAGGGAGGTGGTGTGCAGTAAGATTTTCCTTGCTTGAACTCACCAACTCAATATTTGTGAGCGCTAGTGAGGAAAAAACTCTGCTATGTGGAACCGTGTTGTTCGAAACTCTGCGCACTATGTGGAGCGCAGAGTGGGAAAAAATCCGCAAATTCCATGAACGGAGCAGAATTTCACGCCTAAGCCTAAACATTTATACGAGAATCAGTTCTTTGGCCACTGATTGGACTTCGATGTGACAATCTTAATCCTGAGGCAGCAGGAAGAGATAGCCTCCTTTCTCACAAAATACGTGTAAAGACACTCAGCACAGAGTAGCAAGAGATTTCTCTCTAGGATAAGTTGCTGATAGTGGTAAAGCCAAGCAAGTCAGTACTGTATGTAGTCTCAGGGAGAAGTAGTGGCAACAAGTGGAGTACTCGAAGTATATTTTACTTGCTCCCCAACTAATAGCGGGATAATGTTGTATCAGAAAGTCTGGAAAACAAATGATGGAAGCAATGAAACAATGCGAGTCACAAATGTCCACATTGAGAAAAATCTGGCAAGAGGATGCTGCTTAGTGTACGCATTGAAAAAAATGTCAGAGGACCGACCATCCCACACAGTAAAGACACAAGTTTTTCAGAAATCAAAAGTGTTGGAAATGGCCCTTTTTGCAGGGTTATCCCCAAACATTTTGCTTCTTCCTCCTTTATTTTTACTGACCTGTGGTTGTTGGCTATTGGACTCTGGGCACTTTACCACTGCTGATCAGTGCTAAAGTGCATATGCTTTCTGTATTTAAATTGTTATTATGATTTGTTATCCATGATTGGCAGATTTGTTTCATCAGTAGGTCCCTAGTAAAGTGCACTGAGTGGGCCAGGGCTGGTGATTCTGGTGCTACTAGTGGGCCTTCAGCACTGATTGTGCCACCCACATTAGTAGCCCTAAAATGGTGTCTCAGGCCTGCCGCGCAGTGCCTGTGTGTAGTTGCTAACTGCCATGCTGACCTGACGAGTGCCATGCTGACCTGACGAGTGTCCCCACTGGAGAGGCCTAACCCTTCCTTTTCTGTATACATTGGACACCCCTGTGGAAGGCCCAAGGTACCCCCCTGGGCAGGGTGCAGTGTATGTGACAGGTAGAGCATGTACTAGTGTGGGTGACATGCTCTGATAGTGAAATACTGCCAATTTTGTTTTTCACTATTGAATGGCTATCTTGCCCATAGGCTAGAACGGGGAATGCTGTGTATAATGTTAATCTGCATATCTTCCCATAGGAGCAAGATAGAAAATTGAAGTCTGGAATCCCTGAACTCAGAATTTAATAACCCATCTTTAAGAAAGGATGTTTTTTAAATCCTGTGTTTGAAAACAGCACTTTTAGAAAGTGGCTGTTTTCTTGTCTGACCTTTCTGTGTGCCTCAACCTGTTTGTGAATTGACTGTCTGGTTTGTGAGTGACGGGCTGGGGTGGCTGGATATAGTCAGCACTGGGCTGAATAGCTCCATCTGTATCTTGACTGGTGGGAGGGGATAGCACTTGGGCCTGAATAGGGCTGTGCCTGCCTTCCACAATGCTGGCTCCACCTCCTGCTGGGCGGCTGACAACCCTACCCCTCTCTCTCAAAGGAAAGAAGGAGTCATGTAAACAGAGTGCACCAGGACTGACCAGAACTGGTTTGGACTAGGCAAAGGCCTCTCTGTCTTCAGAGAACAAAGAAAATATTGGCATAAAAAGGGATACCCAAACCCCAGAACTTTAGATCATTCTGGAGTCAAGAAGGAACCTCTGCCAAGGAGAAAAGCTGGAAGACTGAAGAGGAACGACTGTCCTGCTGTGTGTTTGTAAGCCTGCAGTTGCTATTCTGCCAAGGAGACGGGAAGGACTTTGCTGTTGCTGTATCCCCGACTTGAAGAGATCTCCAAAGCCCTGAGGAGAGCTGGCCTCCTGTTAAGAACTCCCAGGAACGAAAGGACTTCACCCCCAGCTTCCCCCCTGAACTCTGCTGGGGGAGTTCTGACCTGCCTAGAGTGCTTGATCCAATTGTGGAGCCTCTGGAGGTTATTTCCTGCTGTTTGGGGATCTGGAAAAGAAGAAAAGAAGAAGCTCTACAATTTTGCATGCATCGCTCGCTTGCAGAGTGCATCGTCGACAGTGCGAGAAGATTCCCGTTGCCGCAAAGATCGTCGCAGCGCCTGTTGCTGCTGCAAGAACCGACGCATTCACAGGACCAGCTGTGAGTATCTAAGGAGCGACAACTTTGTCAATCTCATATTCTTGGGTTTCTGTTACATTGGCATTGGAAAACTACTCACTAGATGATAGAGCCCTGATGAAGTTTCTGTGGCACTAGGGGAACGAAACGCGTTGGCTGTGCCAGTTTTATGAAAAAATACTTTCTGTTCAATTGACTTTTATTGGAGTGCACCTTCCTTTTTTTGTGGACATTTCTTATACTAAACATCTCTTAGCAGCGGGTGTTGGGAGTAGTTGCACCTAAGCATAATATCTGAAAGTGATGGAATGTATGTGCTTGACCTTGGTCTGCTGCTGTGTCTTTTGTATCTTTCAAGAACCGATGCATCGTTCGCTTGCGGAGCGTACCGCCCCGGTGAGAGAAGATTCCTGTTGCTGCGAATATCGTCGGAGAGCCTATCGTCGCTGTGAGACCCGTCGCACCGCTTGCCTACTTTCTGCATCCCGTCGCTCCGAACATCGTCACAGAGTCCAGCGCCAGCACATTGAGTGGCCGTGACAGAAGAGGATCAACGTTGCACCGTGCATCGCCGCTGCACCAAGATCGTCACCGCCCCGAAGATCGTAGCATTGTACCTGTGCAAGACGCTTCCTACCAGAGAACCTGCAAACCGGAATCCATACAAGGTATCGTATCGCTCCCCAAACAGACCGGATTCGACGGAACACGCCCACTGTGTGCAGCGGGGTTGTCGCATCGCCTCCCCAGGGTCTAAGGAGTGACGCATCGCTTGTTTTCTGATGCTGCAGCTGCCGCTTGGAACTTTTTTCGCATCTACAGGTACTTTGGGCTAAATGGGACGCAACAGTGGATTATTTTGGTGCAAACCTTTGAACTCTTTTTAAAGGTTTATTTTGGAACAGTGTATGTTGGATTTTTGTCGTTTTGGTCTTGTGTAGTTTAGAGAAAGATACTATATTTTTGTAAACTGGTGTGGAGTCCATTTGTGGTGTTTTCACTGTGTTACTGTGAGTGTTGGTACAAATACTTTACACATTGCCTTTGATAAGCCTGTCTGCTCGTGCCAAGCTACCAAGGGGGTGAGCAGGCGTTATCTAAAGAGTGTATCCCCCTTCCCCTGACTAGAAGCAAGGGTCCCTATTTGGACATTGGTACCTACCTTTGCCGAGAGACCCCCAGATCTAACAGAAAGAATACACACTCAAAAGTGAAAAACAGCTGTAGAATTATCCGTGGGCATGTTCAAGTGCATTGTATTACTCTGGGTTGGGTAGTGCTATTTCCTGACAATTGTTTATGTCATGTACGGTTTTGCAGTCTTGCCCGAATAGGCTTTTTCTGTGTCTCCTCTTTCTCAGCAGGCAAGAGGAATCATCTACCAGTACCAAATGCATCAGCTCACAACAAATATAAAGGAAAAAGAAATTGCAGTTAGTGCAGGAGGAACTGTTGTTTCAAGGTATTCCTTTTGTCTTTTGCCATACCACTTTTTAGGTCTTGCCTGACGTTGCAGCGCAAAGCGCTGCTCGCTATGCGAGTGCTTCTTGTAATCAATACAGATTCAGAAGCGACTTTAAGCCCGTCCTTCTTTTCAATTGGCACGCATCATCGTTTATGTTAAACGCTGACCCCTGATTGAATATAGGGCTTTTGGGTTACCGCCTTGTCCACTTTTAGGACGGCCTATGTGGACAGCCCGACACTATCTTTTTTTTAATAAGTGCATTTAAGGCGACCAGGGGGAAAGATCAAGTGATTTGTTGATAATCAGCAGGATGTGCCGAAGCTGAGGCTCAAACGCGGATCCCCAGCTCTCAAGTTGTCAGCTCTTACTGCTGCGCCACGGATGGTCTCTCACTCTGGGAATCCCTGTGTTCACCTTAAAGGGTCTTCTCTGATGTTTGGTATCAAACAGGGGGAATAGGGGTGGACGATTTTTGAGTGGGGTCCAATGTACTCGTCCTGAGAAGCAGCTACCAATAAAGTTGTACAGAGTTCCCCAGGGGGAGCTAAAGAATTTTAGCTCAACCTTTCTTCTCTCTCACTCAATAAAAAAGTGGGGGTTGAGTGCATGGTGTAGACCCTTTTCAGAATGTAAGGATACCTCACACAGGCTAACGGCAGGACCACAACTGTAGTCCCAGCCGATGACCGTCCAGCGTCATCATCGGTATCCTGCTCCTACGACAGGCTGGCGGTGCAATGCCCGTCGGGCAGCAAGAGAAGCTGCACTTTGGCGGAGATCTTCTATTCCGAGCCAACGGGTGTGTGGGTGTGAGGGGCCTATAAAAAAGTGCAATAGTGAGCGTGGTGGTGTGTCTTTAAAAAAAGTCAGTAGAGTCCTAAAATAGAGAGGATTTTATTGGTCAGGCTCACTGCTTTAGTAAAAAAGTGAAGGGGTATTAAGGAGTGGTGAACAATGAGACCAAACCTTTATTCAACCCTTATTGTGGAAACGGTCAACATGTTTCTCGCCCTAAGGGCGATTCATCAGGACCTTGTGCTCATATGATTGCTAGCATCCCCCAAGATTGGGAGGACACTGGTATACGACCTGTATAGTGTCGTTCGCAAATGATTCCTTAAGACGGACCTCCCGTAGGAATTCCTGTTAAAAGCCTCACACGCTGTCCAGGTGGGGCCAGCACCGTAGTCCTTATCAACACTGGACCTTGCCGTACTACGGTGCCAGCTGTCCAGCCACCGGAATTCCAGTGGGAGGGGTAGGTGTAGAGAAGCCTGCCACCAGCGACGTCTGAGGAATTCCTCAATCGCTGCTGGCCCCACCTGGACAGCGTGTGAGGCTTTTAACAGGAATTCCTACGGGAGGTCCGTCTTAAGGAATCATTTGCGAACGACACTATACAGGTCGTATACCAGTGTCCTCCCAATCTTGGGGGATGCTAGCAATCATATGAGCACAAGGTCCTGATGAATCGCCCTTAGGGCGAGAAACATGTTGACCGTTTCCACAATAAGGGTTGAATAAAGGTTTGGTCTCATTGTTCACCACTCCTTAATACCCCTTCACTTTTTTACTAAAGCAGTGAGCCTGACCAATAAAATCCTCTCTATTTTAGGACTCTACTGACTTTTTTTAAAGACACACCACCACGCTCACTATTGCACTTTTTTATAGGCCCCTCACACCCACACACCCGTTGGCTCGGAATAGAAGATCTCCGCCAAAGTGCAGCTTCTCTTGCTGCCCGACGGGCATTGCACCGCCAGCCTGTCGTAGGAGCAGGATACCGATGATGACGCTGGACGGTCATCGGCTGGGACTACAGTTGTGGTCCTGCCGTTAGCCTGTGTGAGGTATCCTTACATTCTGAAAAGGGTCTACACCATGCACTCAACCCCCACTTTTTTATTGAGTGAGAGAGAAGAAAGGTTGAGCTAAAATTCTTTAGCTCCCCCTGGGGAACTCTGTACAACTTTATTGGTAGCTGCTTCTCTGATGTTTGCCAAGCTGCATCTTTGTTTTCTTCGATGCGGCTCGCAAACTCTAATTTTTCGATATTTTACGTTTTTTGTAAGCAGCACAGTACACTGCCTATGCTGCACTGGTTATTTTAGTAACACACATAGAGTCCTTCCCTCACCCTCCTCCAAGTTTCAAAGCATGTCCTTTCAATTTCAAAAAAGCGTCTCTAGTACTCTGTTCACTACAGAATCTGACTAGCAGCCTGGGAGCCTCACACCTGTGAGAACCTTAGAAGAAACTCGCTGGCTGCATTCAGACATGTGTGGGCTTACTGCTTCACTCTCTGTTTCCCTGTCTTGTAGAGAGGAAGGTGGGAGCGTTTCCCGATTTTACCCCTGCTTTGCTGGATTCCGTCATGTTTGATTTTTGGAAGCAACATCTCATAGCCCGCGTAATAGATGCCTTGAAGAGTGAGCCTTTCACCATGGTAGTGTAAAGGTCAATGCACAGTGTCTTGGTGGAGGAAGGAATCATTTACCTTTGCAAGGTAGAGGTATAGCTTGTCTTGCAGCATTACCAAAGCCTGCATCCAAGATACCATTTGAGTTGCAATGCAGCTATCTGGCTTACATTGACGCATAGAGTCTCCCCTCACCCTCCTACAGCTTTCAAAGCATGCCCTTTCAATTTCAAACAAGCATTTGCAATGCAATAGGTCTCGCATTTACGTGAGTTTAAGCTATTAGCATTGTACATGACAATGCCTTTTATTTTATGTTTTAAAAAACAAAAAATAAATAAAAGGCATTGTCATTTACAATGCCAATAGCTCAAACTTGTGTAAATGGGACACCTAATGCATTGCAAATGCTTGTTTATTTGTGTGTTTATCTGTAGTATAGAGTTAGCACTTGTCCTGGATATGACATTATTGAGATCCTCTTGCAGACGCTGATGGGACCCCTCAGTCCAAGAAGTGTCTGAAACCAAATATTGAACATACACGGTAAATGAAAGAAAATCTGTGGTTAAAGGTCATAAAGATACATTTGATTTTTTTCAGGAAACCCTCTAAATTGTGCGATAAACATGTTAAAACTAGATAACTAAGAAGTTTGTTTAAGAATTGAAAGGGCCGCCTTTCATAGTCAGTTATCCAGTGACGTGAGATAGCATTGTATAAAAGGGCCGCCTTAATTATATCTTATTCAAACTGTATTGGGCTGGTTATAAAGTGGCACTGACCTTGTTCCAAAAACACCTTTGAGAAACGTAAGCTCCAGTAAATTTCCCAATGTTTGTAAGAGGGTACAAGAAAATCTGTACTAAGAAGCAAATGAACTGGGGAAGACATATATATCTCTATCAAAAGCACCACATTGCTTAATAAAGGAAATGATGTGCAAATAAATTAGCTGAACTTTAACCCTATTTATAGGGTCACTTAAAGAGCCAGAACCCCCACTCCAAAATCCTCTGAGCACGCATGCAATCCCAGCCAATAGCACATGCCTCCCACCGTCATGAGGATCATATGTACCATTTCACAAACCTGCATGCACCACCCACACACAGCCAGACAGACCAACCTCACTCACACACCCTCATGTCAAAACCACAACAAACACAGACCATACACTGCAACCTATGCTCAGCAGCACTTATCTGCAGTACTGAACTCAGTTGGCATGAGACACCATATCACCGTGTAGGTTGGATGTACTCTTCATCATAGAGACCTGGCTCATATCCACCTCTGCACTTTATCAACACTCGCAAACCAGCAGGCTACATCTTCCAACACATCCACCAGCCACTCAACACAGCAGGTAGCCCTTCAGTCAACCACAAATCTATCTGGTCCCTCAATTCCAAGGAAGTTCCACTGTCCAATTAATGGAATGCCCCACCCTTCATTTCCCACTATCTGTGGTTCATCCACTCGCAGTCTACCCTCTGTACAATGGAAATTATGGGGGTTGTAGGAGCACTCCGTTATTTTACTGAATTTAACAGTTTATCCAATGGTGCTGCGACTGCGAAGGGTTGTCAGTCCTGGTACTAAGATTCGTTATGGTGGAAATAGATATCCACCCAATCGCGCACTGTTCACTTGGTGCTCTTGCACCTTTGTACTCTTATTTTTTCAAACTGTATTTAAACCACAAATATATTTCATACCATTCAGAAGATTTTTTATTCTTTTTTATCTCATGCTTATATTCACCTCTTCATATAGGCTATGTATTTGTTTATAAAACATTTGCAAAACAATATGCTGACTGCCATATTCTTTTAGTACATTTTCATATCAAATCATACTTGTCAACATTTTACTTGGCACATATAGTATAATACATTTAATGAACATTTCTTAATTGAGCCCAATGCATTTATTTAGGATGCTGTACCACTTTTCCATGAACTTCGTATTGAGGTTGAATTTAAACAACATTGGTTTTATTGACAATCGTAGTCCTCTAGGGATGCGTTTGGCTTTATGATATTGAATGAGGGTCGATGCATGCATCCTTTGATTTACTTGTCTTCGTGTGATATATTCCAACTGTTTTAACTGTTGGCTTATCGAACCCCCGTGGGCATCCATGTTTCTAGCTTCCTTGATAAGCGTGTAGATCTGATCCGCTTGTTCATTAGTATATATTCACAGAAGAGTTTGTATTTTGTTTTGAACAAAAGTATAGTGATCAAGTTGGAGTTCAGCTATTACACGGTAGATATCTACTACAAGAAGGTACGCATATTGCACAGTTACACATATATAGAACCCCCCACAATTAAAAGACTCAATACACTTACACCATGTTTTCTTACTTTTCTTTTTGCAGATATTTCCCCTGATGAAGGCACTCACGAGTGCCGAAATGCATTGGGCTCAATTAAGAAATGTTCATTAAATGTATTATACTATATGTGCCAAGTAAAATGTTGACAAGTATGATTTGATATGAAAATGTACTAAAAGAATATGGAAGTCAGCATATTGGTTTGCAAATGTTTTATAAACAAATACATAGCCTATATGAAGAGGTGAATATAAGCATGTGATAAAAAAGAATAAAAAATCTTCTGAATGGTATGAAATATATTTGTGGTTTAAATACAGTTTGAAAAAATAAGAGTACAAAGGTGCAAGAGCACCAAGTGAACAGTGCGCGATTGGGTGGATATCTATTTCCACCATAACGTACCCTCTGTACAAGCCACACGGGCGCAGATGACCTGCGGCACCCAATTCTTTAGCTTTGTCAACATATTTAATCAATGTCTTCCTCCAAAAAGTCAACCTCCCAGGGGAGGTTACTACCAAATCCATGAAGGACATACTACTTGGCATTCTGAACACCACTGACAGCAAACAACAGATCTCAATTATATGGCAACAACCCCAACCTTATTTTTTTCTCAAAATCTGCCACCTACTACTACCTTTTTATTTGGACAGATCTCGCTGCCTTCCTCACTGGCCATTAGAACATAAGCCATTTCACTGCATTTCGCCAAGCCAGACCAAACAGCCAGTCCACTTTTTTAAGAGCCTCTTCATTGAGTGGGGGGTCCCTTAGAGAAATGCTCGCTGAGGATGAGCTGCGAACAACAGGTCACATGTGGCAACTTAGCCCTTCCTCCTTGTAAGGATGAGGAGAAGATTACAATTAAACTGAACGATAGTAGAAGCCATTTACAACGTTTACAAATGGCAAAAACTACAGCATTATGGTCTAATGAAACTTATCAATGTAACTGTTATCCTCACTCTCTCACCAATTAATTTACAGTGGATTGGATATTATGCCCATATTCGTAGGGTTACTGATGGCAATGCAAGGTGGCATAATGGGAATTAAAAAAGCTAGCATAGGGTTCTTCCTGTACTCCCCTAGAGTGTGGAAGAAAATATCTAAATAAAACATGAAGTACTCCCTGTGGGATAGATTGATAAAAAATTAGTGCTTAAATCCAAAAGGAAAGAAAGAGTAATTGTCCTTTCAAAAGCCAGTTCACATATTCCAACCATTTATCATTTATCAATAGATGTTTTATACACCAAACCCTCTCACATATATAGAGTTGTTTTATGTTTATGTGACTCCGTTATCCAGATGGATATCCATGTAAAAATCATCAGTTGTTTTTAAATTCATCCAAGTTGTGCATTATTGTGAGTAATCCTACTGGTTTAACTGATTTATGTGCATCCATACACCTAGTTAAACTATCAATCATCAAATCTTTAAACATTTTTGACATTGCAGTGGGCAAAGCACTAATATATACAGTCTCATAATGCAATATTAATCATATGGCGCCCTTGTATTTATAAATTCATATGCACCAGTGTCTGTGTTGTTATATGGTGCCTAGTTCAAAGTTGTTGTTGTATATTGTTGTTGTATATTGGACTCATATTCATATAGTCCTCAATGCAATCACCCAGTAGTCAAAGTGTGTGTTCCTAGCTATACGATGGGTGAGCAAATGTTGATACGTTTCGGCCCTGCGTATTTCTTGAGTCAGTACTCTTCAGTACTAGTACAAGAATGTGAAATATTAAAGTAATAAGGTGTCTAAGGAAAGTTAAAAATGTTAATGATACATAGAATATCCCTTTTAATGGTAACCAAATGCGTCCCATGTCTTATTTGTAAATATAAAGATTTGCAGGGAAGGGGGGAGCAGTGGGTGACTGCCTAGCAGGGAAATCCAGGGACACTCAATCCTGTTATAATTGGGTGTAGTAGCCCAGCAACGATGGGTGGCTGGGCTACCAGGTGGACACCCATGCGGGGCTCACCGTCAGAGTCTAAATAGGACGGCCATGCAGTGCTCCCTTATTCAGTGCTTGGGGGAATAGACTTTTAAAACACTATTACATCATTTAGTGTCCTTGGATTCCCCCATTAGCCTACCTCTCTCCTCACCATCACGATTGTTCGTTTTCACATTAACAGATACTTGAGAACCTGAACTGAGTACCTTCCCAAGGCCAAACCTTCCCTCCAAGTGAGCCCACAAATATACCATATCTGCACTGTTTGCTGCCAAATTCACCTGCACATTTCTATAACTTTAAAGGTTGTTGCTACCTGTTGTTCCAAACACTTACCCTAATGGCTGTATCAGATAAGGAGTAATAGGGATAGTTTGTATAATCTGTTTTTTTATTGCCTCTCCTAATCATACCTCCTTTTAGTATTAACTCATACATTCTATCTTGCAAGACCAGAGGAAGCTCACCCAGGTGACTAAAGTCTACCATAACAATTATTCACCATAGGTTTCTGCTCTTTCTCTGTTGATGGTAGTAATATTGGGGCATATTATCAAGGAGGTTTATCTCCCCTTTTTTGGCTTTAAAAGCCAAGAAAGCGGAGATAAAATTATCTCCCTATTACCTAGCTGTCGCTAACACCAGTTAGCGACAGCTAGTAGGAGATAGCGACCATCTTGGGCCCCTCTTTGCATGTCAGTGATATTTATCACTAATGACATGCAAAGTAGGCGTGCCAAGATGTTAGCGACTGGAAATAGTCGCTAACATCGCTATCTCCTATTACCAACTTTTGGAGTTATTCGCGCTAAGCGCGAATATCTCCAAAAGCTGACACCTGCCCTGAGCAGTTCTTAGCCATGTTATCCAATGGGAGGTGGATAACATGGCTAAGAGCATTAGCTCGGTAATGCATGAATATCGCTGACTTTTCAGCGATATTCATGCATTGCGGCCGATTTTTATCGCATTTGCGATAAACCTTGGTAATACCAAGTTTTATCTGCGATAAAAATCGCCGCAGCTCGGCGGTAAATTTTTGTCTCTAACCAAGCAATAGCGATAATTATCGCTATTGCTTGGTAATATGCCCCACTGGTTCTACTCTTCCTAGCAAAACGAATGGACTGGGGTAATGTTCTCTAAATGGTGTCTTGGAATCAAGCTTAAGCGTCAACCTGCGTTAGTTCACGTGTGGAAGTATTTCATTTGCACGGTGGTCAAGATATCCAGGAGTAGACCTCCATTTTGAATGGCTGTGAATGTTTTTTTATCACAGTGCTATAGGGTTGCACCTTATCTCACCTCAGATTTCTAATGGTAATGTGAGACTGGGAGTTTGCCTTGCTTCCCACGGCTGGCCTGATGCTCTCTTTCAAGTATTGGGTGAATTTCATTGCTGTTTCCTTGTGACTTGCTGAACTTCTGCTGCAAGCTTGTTGCTTTTTTCATTTTTGATTCCTAATTACTATTCATTCTCGTATACTTTTGTATCCGCAGTGATGCTCTGTCATCAATGTTTGTAACCTATTATTGGAGTATATTCTGTGCTTACAATGTAGCGACGAACTTAGTGCAACACTGACCTGCTCTTATATTTTATGGACTTGCAGGGATTTGTAGTCCTCTTTCTTGCATGACTGCACAGGGAGAATTGTATTATCCCAAATTTGCGGTACGTTTTTGTCACTAATCCAATCTTCAATGCAGTGGCGTAGCAATGGAGGGCGGGGCAGTTTGCCTCGCTGCACCAGTTTTGTGGGCGACAGCCTCCTCCCGCTCTTACCTGCCGTCTCAAACACCCCTCCTGCACCCCCACCCCTTGCTGCGGCCGTTGCAGGCTGAATTTTGCAAGCACCCACCAGCAACATCCCCCCCCCCCCCCCTATCCCCCCCCCGCCCCCCCCCGGCTCTCGATGCAGCCGCAGGACGCCTAGCTGCTCCACTGCTTCAATCTCACACGCCAATGTGTTAACTATTTATATCTTTTGGCCATTTTTAGGTCAAGCCTAGCAATCAGCACAAGCCGTCTGGTTCCAAAAGACATATAGAGGCTTATTTACAAGCCCCGTGCACCACTTTTGCATCATTTTTAACATGGGAAAAGGGACTTACGCGTGTTGCAAGGGGCTTGTAAATAAACCCCATAATGAGTCTACCAAGAACATAGCCCACCTGTTGCTTACTATTGGTTGACTTTGATGCCACTCTAATTTGCCTCCTTCTTATTTGGTGGTTTGCCTTCTCCATCTTGTGTGTGTCCCTCCCATTGAACATCGCCTCTTTACGATCTCTTTGATTCGCTGGCTTCCAAGCTTTCTCTGTTCGCTTTTAGGGGCCTACTTTTTCCTTTTGTCTAAAGCACTCCATCAGAGTGCATGTGTTTTTCAGCTGTTTCCATGTGCTTCCCTTCCCCTCTCTGCACGGCTCTATCTCACCTGCTTGTTGTTCTCCCCAACCCCCCTCTGTGATGCACTTGATCTCATATGCTTCCCTTCGTTGCTTTCTTTCCGAATGCCCCTACCCCCTTCCAGCTCAACATTGTTCTCTCTCAGTCACCCGTTTTCTTTTCTCCTCCTCACTCCAGGTTCCAAATTGCTCTCCCTCTCCCTCTTGCTGTTTGTGTTTTTTCACCCCACGGCCTCTGTGATTCCTCCCCCCATACCATGTTATCTGCTACATATTTTTTTTAGCCATGCTCTCGAGCATCATCAATGCTGTACAGCACCGATAAAGGCCTTTGACAGAACCAACAGGTCCCAAAAGTAAGGCCTGTTGGCTTTGTCGATGCTTGTTAATTTCTACTGTCGTTGCCTTGACGATGCCTTTTTTGTCTTGAAGATAACTCACTGATTCACACGACAGGGCTAGCATGTCAACTAGTCCTCAACAGGACTATTTTTCTTGTTGCATTCCCTCGCCAACGGATACTCCTGACTTTTTGGCACAAATCCAGCCTGGGTAGATTAGCGTGTACCTCTTTTATTGACTGTCAGAACCAAGCTCAGTTGTAGTTGATGTCTGTATCCACCCATGTGACTTAGTTGTCATAACTACGCCCTGTCCTGTCACATAACAGTGTTCTAGAAGGTGAAGAGGTGTGTTTTTCTACACACACGTCTCTCCCACTGCCCTCTGAATAAAATGCATATGCACTTTTTACAGCATGAACTATGCATGCAACTTGGAATAGTGACTGCGGACTACATACAGATGCCGGTTCGACATACACATAAGCATCAAAGTTTCAAAGGGAGACGTCATATTTTACAGGAGAACAAGAGGTGCCCATTAAGTGGTTTACATACTGTTGCTTCTGCTGAGACACATTCCTCCTGCAGTTTTTATCCACCGTGTGAGCTCTGTCTTCTTTTCTGCACAGCAAGTTATCTTGGGTAGTTTCATTGGAGCGGTCAGGGGCGGGGCACGAGACTACTTTCACTCTAGAAACTCTGTAACAACATGGGGAGATTTCAGTGGTAAAAGTACGTCAGTCCATAGATCACCCCTTGATTGGTCACAAGATGGCGTTTTGACAATACCTGATGATGATGTCATACATTATAACGTCATCTCCTCTAAGACCTTCCCGTGAAGAGCTGCAGGCATCTACTAATGATCAGTGGTCTGGAAAAACCTCTGTTTCAGGCTTCATTATTTGTCCTATGGGGACGCCGAACTCTTTAGCACTGCTCAAAGTGTTCATATAGTTTCTACGTTTTCAGTCATTGGACCCGATGGGCAGGGCGCTCGTGTGAATGCGGTCCAATCACAGTTCACTGTTCACCAGAAGTGGGGTGTTCTTGACACTCTGACTTTGTGACACGTTGCAACATATGTTGAAAAAAAAATGAACGAGTTAGTGGTAGAGCATTAATTCAGCCGCAAAGTGCCTGCTGGTGATGTATTTCTGTTAGAATTGACCCATTCAAGTGCCCTCTTGTACTCTAAGGATTCAATCAGCACTTTATTCAGTGTATCGCCCTCCGTACCACAGATAAAAAGCCATTGAGGTCAGGGGAGCATATCTTAAGGGTAGAAGAGTGGCCACCAAGGACATCTTAAGGATTTCGGGGTCCTTGGGCGAAAAGTATTTTGGGGGCCCCTGTTTGGAGCTGCCTTGAATGTATGATTACATTGGAGCTCGTCCATGCCCTCTTCGATCAGGCGCACTGGTCCAAATTCTAAATGTGTTTGCATCGAATATTCAGGGATAGATAGTGACGTGTTTTAATATTTTAACACAGCAGCAGCTCACTAATATAACTGAAAATAATCTTTGCGACACCCTCCCATTTCTCATAGGTGTGGTCCTGGTTTGATTTAAAAGAAACTTTATGGATGTTGCATGAAACATGAACACAACATTTCTCTGCAAAACGTTTGTAATAGACTCTCACACATCCCTCATATTAAAAATAAATGTAAGGAAAACGATAGGTAAAACAGTCTGTTTAAGAAATATTGAAGGTCATCATGGCGAGCCTCTCAACAGAACAGAGCTGACTCTATCGGTGGCCCCTGAAAGGCTGGGGCCCTGGGCCAGAGCCCACTCTGCCCATGCCTTAAAACGTCTCGCCACCACAGAATTTTCAGAAGTTGTTATTGGTTATGCGGAAAAACAGAGTTTATACGTAAATAATGCAACCAAAGATTCATTTATAGCACAAAGTCTCGAGTGTCTAGGCACTTCACAAAGTTTGTAAGTCGAACTACCGCCACCAAACAGACTGTCTGCACCCTCAGCTTATCGATCTCGAAATGGTAGTTCAGAGATAGCCCCCTAGTAGGAAACTATATGACGTAAAGGTTGTCCACTTAACTCAGTAGCAGGTTTATTAACCCGCCCAGCTATGCGTTAACACTGCAACAGGTTACCCTCTTCTAGGCCACTCACGCTATGGGACTGGCATATTCATTCGCCCGCCCTTGCGCGCTCATGTCTTCCACTGCAGGCTCCTCCGCGGGCTCCAGGGGGCGCCAGAGGACAGGAGGAAGGGCTTGTCCCTTGAAAGCGAGAATGCTGCCTGCTGGCACCGGCTTGTAGCAGCGCTCGGATCCGGCCATTGCCGCTGGTTAGTCTTGGCAGGAACAATGGCGCTGTTGGTTTTGGAGGCTGAGTGGTTTATACAGGGAAAGCTCCCCCTCCGCCTGCCCCCAGCTCCACCGGGCTGATAGTGCGTGGCACAGATAACCCCAGGAAATGTGGCGCTAGCAGAGAATAACAATGTCCTGACCTTGGAGTGGCACCCAACGCCCAGGCCGATAAGAGAGCGCTGAGCATGAGCTGGTACTGCTGCCAGCCGGGGCCGCCTCTCCCATGCAGGGTCCCACTGCGCTTCACTGGCAGGAGCTCCAGGTTACCCGCAGCCACATCTAAACTGTTATGCACTAAGCGCTAGAATCATGCTAGCGGCAACAGAGCAGGGGCAGACATGGTTTAGGAGTCAGACTGTTGGCAGAAGAGAGGAGTCTTGCTTGTTTTGCATCTCCTGTGGCAGGTGCACCTTGTTCTGTCCCTTGAGTGTGTCTTAAGCGGTTTTCTGAAGGCCAACAGGTTGAAATGTTTGTATCTTGAGAGCCGGTTGGTTAGGGCTTTGGGAGAACAGGCAGGTCTTGAGAACTTTTCTGAAGGTCTACAGGTTGGGGAGCAGGTGCGTTATGAGCTTTTAGGCTTGGCATCTTTGGTGTGGCTTCCCTTGAATTTTTGCAGCTACCTCCTGATTAACTGGTAAGTTCCTAGTAGTAATAATCTTTATTTAGATATAAAACAATATCTTTAAAAGTTTTTCCCAAATCACATTGTGTACAGTTTTGTGAGAAAAATAGTTTAAAAGAGAAACCCATACAGGCATAACATAAAAAGTAGGAATTTAAACTGTTTTCTAAAACATGACCTGGCGAGTCTCAAACATCTCCCATCATATTCAATAATAAAATCAAACCATAGACATACATGCTGCAGAGTTTCTGTTTGTGTTGCGACCCTCCTGGTAGTTGGGGATTCTGTTACAGTACATTATTTAATCTAAAAAGTCGGTTGCAAAGCCATGACAGTTTTCTTTGAATTAAGGCTGCGATACGCTTGCTGAATAAATTTAGCAAATTTTATGTTTAAAACAGTATTGGCCATGGACAGGGCGGCAATGATGGCATGCCTTCAGGTCCGAACCCCCAACCTGTTCCATTCTGACCTAAGCATGCACCTGCGTTGAGAGTTAAAGATAGGGCCGATGCAGACCACGTGCAAAATTGATTCTATCGCTAACCCACATCTTCTACAGGTTGTATCCTCCTCCGTACGACGCCAGATGGGTAGATTTTGAAGGAAGTCCCCCATTCTTAGGGCAATGAAACTGCGCTTTAAATGGAGTGAAAATGTGGTGGAGAGATACATAGCTGTAGATACTTGTTTGTAGGAGTTAACTACTGCCCAAGAATGGCTGCGTTTCGTGAGGAGGGCTTTATCAGCTGCGAGTGATATCGATCTCACACATTTTTTGATTGCATTTTTAAAGGCAGACTGACTAGGATTGAGGGCCCAGAGGTCAGCAGCTGACATCTGGTGGATGTAATCCTTCATAAGACAGCCAAATGATCCTCCTGGGTTACTCTCGTTGATTTCTTTCCAGACTAGAATTTCTAGTGTGCCAGATTCAGCCTGTCTTAGTTTGTGGCAGAGCTTGAGGTAGGTGCCACGGTTATAGGCATCGTAGTTAGTTAGCCCCAACTCTAATCTGACCTGTGCAGGGGATGCAGAACTTGGCAGATGGAGTACCTTTTCGTAAATTTTTGTTATATGTTTATTTAAGGCGGTGTTCATTTTACCTTTAAAGGTCTCTATACCGTATGATAATGTGGGGCCAATATTTGCTCTTAGGACTTCTAATAGGGGAGAGAGGGTTGGGCCTGAGAGTTTCTTAGACAGCTTAGACAATGATACCACTAGTGCCGTGGCTTTGGCTGCAATCACATTACTCTGCTTTTTAAAATTACCCCTTCCCCATCGCGCTGCCTGTAAATTCAGCGCCTTTGTGACACCTGGACTTCTGGATCTCGCCCACGGACACCGGCGATTGCACCCCATTGACACTGACCACCAGGGGCACTGTAGCGGCAACCGGCAGGGCTGCGAGCACCAGCAGGGACTCCAAGGACCAGGAGTCCCTGCGCGCCCTTGTGACCAGCTGGGCTGCTCTCCCTGCCGGCCCCGCCCGCCCGCTCCTGATTTCAAAAGTCGGCTGAGTAATGGAGTGAGTGCATTTCCTTCCCCATCGCGCTGCCTGTAAATTCAGCGCCTTTGTGACACCTGGACTTCTGGATCTCGCCCACGGACACCGGCGATTGCACCCCATTGACACTGACCACCAGGGGCACTGTAGCGGCAACCGGCAGGGCTGCGAGCACCAGCAGGGACTCCAAGGACCAGGAGTCCCTGCGCGCCCTTGTGACCAGCTGGGCTGCTCTCCCTGCCGGCCCCGCCCGCCCGCTCCTGATTTCAAAAGTCGGCTGAGTAATGGAGTGAGTGCATTTCCTTCCCCATCGCGCTGCCTGTAAATTCAGCGCCTTTGTGACACCTGGACTTCTGGATCTCGCCCACGGACACCGGCGATTGCACCCCATTGACACTGACCACCAGGGGCACTGTAGCGGCAACCGGCAGGGCTGCGAGCACCAGCAGGGACTCCAAGGACCAGGAGTCCCTGCGCGCCCTTGTGACCAGCTGGGCTGCTCTCCCTGCCGGCCCCGCCCGCCCGCTCCTGATTTCAAAAGTCGGCTGAGTAATGGAGTGAGTGCATTTCCTTCCCCATCGCGCTGCCTGTAAATTCAGCGCCTTTGTGACACCTGGACTTCTGGATCTCGCCCACGGACACCGGCGATTGCACCCCATTGACACTGACCACCAGGGGCACTGTAGCGGCAACCGGCAGGGCTGCGAGCACCAGCAGGGACTCCAAGGACCAGGAGTCCCTGCGCGCCCTTGTGACCAGCTGGGCTGCTCTCCCTGCCGGCCCCGCCCGCCCGCTCCTGATTTCAAAAGTCGGCTGAGTAATGGAGTGAGTGCATTTCCTTCCCCATCGCGCTGCCTGTAAATTCAGCGCCTTTGTGACACCTGGACTTCTGGATCTCGCCCACGGACACCGGCGATTGCACCTCATTGACACTGACCACCAGGGGCACTGGAGCGGCAACCGGCAGGGCTGCGAGCACCAACAGGGACTCCAAGGACCAGGAGTCCCTGCGCGCCCTTGTGACCAGCTGGGCTGCTCTCCCTGCCGGCCCCGCCCACCCGCTGATCCCCATAGCAGTGAGCTACATAAAGGAGACGTAGATCCCGCAGCGCGGGAGCGCGCGGGGAGCGCCGGGAGAAGCCCGGGACAAGGGCGGGCCGTCTGTGGCCGTCCGGGGCCACAGGAGGCCAGGCTGGGCCCATTCCCTTAGACCTACCCGCCAACCTACTTGTCCCAGTAAGTTATCTTTATTACATTTTGCCTACACACCCTGTTTACCGCCTTACTGCCTATAGTGATGTCGTCTACTGAGGCAACGCAGGCACCGGCCGCACAAGGGTCCTCTCTGTTAGGCCCTTTGGACAAATTCTTTGCCAAAATCAAGACTGATGTAGACCGGGAGCTCCTCTTGGCTGAAAAAAGGGCGGGTCGACGTCTTTCCATTGACAGGCTGAAATCAAAACCTTTAACACTTCTGGATTCAACAACAGCCAGCTCCACTTCTATGGATTTAACTTCATCAGTAGACCATGTCAATATTTCACCTCCCATAGATGACATTCCTCTCATTTTTCAGACCAAACCCACTGTACAGAACGATATCATCATCATTTCGGATTCTATCAATTCTCAGGCACTTGACACCCAGTCAATAGACCTATGTACCCCCGCTGTAAATCCAGCCCCTCTCTATGATCCAAATATTCCATCTCCCGTGTTCACACCAAGCATATCTGACCACTATACTCAGTGCACTACCGTGGGCCAGCCTCCATTGCCATCACCCAGGGGCACTACTAAAAACCCTAAAACCCCCTCCAGTAAATTCTCCTTTGGCTCCCCACCTAGGAAGCGTAGAAAGAAGCTGACAATTAAAAAGAGAGTCGTGCCCTCTAATCAACCGTTACCTTCCATATTCACTATTCCAAATAAGGTTGGGGCTGTAGACCCCGCGAAAGAGATTACTTCCAGCTCTATCTTGGTACCCAGTTACGCGGGTCTACTAAACAACATCGACTACCTTATTAAAGCATTGATCCTTCCCCTTACTGAAAGGATCAAAAGATTAGGGGAGAATGTGGAAAAACTTCTACAAGGGCATTCAGAGCCATCTTCTTTGAACTTGAATGCCCCTAGAGTTCCAACACAGCCACCTAAAGAATCTAAAACATCTAAAACACCTAAGACAGTGTCTGGTACACCCAAGGCAATTGCACTCCCTACACCAGGGCCACGAAAACCGGCCCAGAACTCCATATCACACGTTAAAAATAGTAATAAAAGTAACAGTCAAACAACTGTATCAGCAAAACCTCCGACTGTGGATAAACCCAACTCTCCCATAATGCTCCACATTACGCGTCCCAACAATAGCACTAATCCAAAACCCTCACCCACTGTGCTACATCACTCAATCAGAAGAACACAGAATAACGTAGATTTGCCCCCAGAATGCATAAATTATGTAATAGCCCTCACAGAAGTGTTGCCCCCGCCAGAAGGCAAGCGCGAACATCAGGCCAATCTAAAAAATAAGGTTATCTATTGGCTGAGGAGGAATAGACCACTCCCGCCTCACCTTAATGGCGACATCGTCTCGGCCAGGCGATGCCATTGGGTAGGTACCAGACCCAAGGATATTGAAGGTGACGTGATCCTAGTAAACTTCAAGGATCACAGATTGGTAACCTATATTAGTGATTGGTACCCTGGAATGGGGGAGGGGGGAATTTCAACTCATAACCTAAGCTATTTCTACCCTGAGGCTATGCTGAGGAAACCGCCACCCCAGCCCAGACCTTACCACCCGGATAGCTATGGTCGCCCAAAAACCCCCGGTGGTTTCAACACCCCTATATTTCATAACCAGCACAAGGGCCATAACACTCTTTTTCCCTACCATCCGAATACTTTCGCCCCATTGCCATATAGACCTTCCGGCCGAGATAGTCTAGCCTATGCTAAGACATTAAGAGATCAGAATCTATTCGAAAACATCAATGACTTCTGGCAGCAACCCAGTCAGGCACCATTACCACCTAGGAAACCCCATAATTCCAATTTTCATTGGGGCGAGCCACGTCATCACAATCCAAAAGAATTTTGGAATATACCTCTGTCCAATTTTTACCATCCATTATCAGGATTAGATGACAATGAATGACTTCATAAACCACCTATCGCAGAGAAATCCTCGGATGGCCCGTGGACTAGCCACTGCACTTCCATCCATTCCTCGTTATCCAGCCCTCTTAAGAGCAATAGTGGCAGAATAGAAGTGGGTACGGACACACTGAATGAATTACGGTCACCGGATCATCCACATTCTCAACAGTTAGTGGATAACGGCCCCATTTCCAATGCCTTGAACCCTTCCCATATCTCTATTACCAGAATACAACAACTTGACTTACCTTGTGTGAATCTAGGCAGTCCTCGTGGAGACATCAGTAATGCCACTGCCTCAAGTTCACTCATCTCATGGAATGTGGCGGGACTAGCCAGCAAGGCTTCCAACAAAACTTGGCTGAATGTTGTCCATATGTATGACATCTTATGTTTTCAAGAGACCTGGTGCTGTGAGGAAGTGCATTTACTGGGGTACCAAACTTTTCATTCTCCTGCCATACTATCAGCCCAGGGCCACAATAAGGGGGGGCTCTGTGTTTATGTTTCAACAGTAGCCAAGGTTAAGATCTATAAATTCCTCTCTAATACCCACTTTCAAATTTTACATCTTAAGTGGGGCATATTAGAGAACATAGTACTGCTGAACTTTTACAATAATATGGCTGATATTGAACTGGAGACCACTATGTCAAATATATCTCGTCTGTTGTCACACATTGTGGATCACCTCGAGGGGGCAACAATAATGTGGGTAGGGGATTTTAACTGCACCATCTGTCCACAGTCCGAATCCCCCCTGTGTGGTATTTCGGACCTTGGCGAGGAAAACCCAACTCATTTTGTGCATACAAAGAGGGGGATGTTGTTAAACACTTTTGTCCTTAAATTTAATCTTTGTTTTGCCAACTTGCTCTGTCCCTCACCCGTGCAGTTTGAGCCAACGTTTTTTGGTAGAGACTGTAATTCAATTATTGACTTCATTTTAATTTCTACTGCCAACTCTGGAATTCTGACCTCGTGTGTGGTTGGCAAGGATGTATTTAGTGACCATTACCCCCTTTCTATTAGTGTAAAAACAAAGGAACGTAATTCCAAGAACCCTACCCTTTCCAGGTATCCCTATAGGGTAGATCTATCCAAATCTAATGGCTACGCTGTGAAATGGGAGAGGATTGTTCCCGCTGCATTCTTGAAAAAACTACTCTCCGATTCCGCAAACGATGTTAACCTCTGTCTAGAGGAACAGGCGGATTCTTCTTCTGTCATGACCGCCTTCGGCAACATCCAACAGCGGATAAAAAACTTGCTGACCCGGGCAGCGAATAATAACTACTCACCAAGAGAAGGGTGGTTTGATGGGAAGTGCACAAAAGCATTAAAATCTCTCAAAAAAGCCTTAGCCCTCAAACCTAGGGACCCCAAAACAATTCGTAGTGCTAGGAAAGCATATAAATGTGCATTAAAAGAAAGAACCCTGGCCCTAAAAAAGCAAGCGTGGGATACACTAAGAGAAGCTTCTGCCCAGAAAAACCCCACTAAGTTTTGGAGGCTTGTTAAGTCCTTGTACCAGCCTATTAATAATGGCAATAAAATTGATCTGGCAATAACAGGTGACAGATGGTTGACACACTTTAAGCAGCTGTATACTGACACAAAGCCAGCTGAAACCATCACTCCAATAGGGCATGTCCCAACTGTCCCACAAATTATAGACAGTAGGAGAAAGACCGATCCCCATGTTTCTGCATTCCCTATTGACATAATATTCACGGTGGGGGAGATGTATGATGCAATTAGGGACAGTGCATCGGGAAAAGCTCCTGGGCCAGATTGCACCCCGGTAGATGTGTACAAGGCTGAACCAGATTTTTGGGCCCCCTTGCTCACAAATGTGCTGAATAAAGGCAACCAACAGGGGTTTATAGATAGCTGGTCGGACGCAATAGTGGTCCCCATTTTTAAAAAGGGCAGGCGTGATGATCCAACCTGCTATAGGCCAATATCTTTATTAGATGGCCTTATGAAATTAGCAGGGAGGATTATCTTAAAGAGACTCCAAGAATGGGAGGAGGAACATAATGTAGTCTCGCACCTCCAATATGGATTCAGGAAGGGTATAGGGACTGCTGAGCAGTGTCTAAACCTGGCCCTTCTCTGTGCCAAATACACGCAGGCTAGAGGCGGATCACTTTTTAATACTTTTGTTGATTTGAGTTCGGCTTTTGATTGCGTGGACCATCTTCTGTTATGGTCAACATTGGCCGAAATGGGTATTGACGCACGCCTAATTACTTTTATTAGAGAATTATATCATAACTGTGGGGCAAGAGTAAGATTTGGCAAGCAAGGCGAATGTACTGACAAATTCGCCTTGTCAAGAGGGGTCAGGCAAGGTTGCATCCTAGCCCCCAGGCTATTCACTTACTATATCAACTCAGTGGGCCATCATCTTTCTCTTTTTCAAAACGACTACCCTACCGTGAAAGGTCTACCGGTCCCGATCCTTCTGTACGCCGACGATGCGGCTATAATGTCCCAGACCCAAGTGGGACTGCAGAGGGCAGTGTCTAAATTTGCAGGTTTTATGCAGGATAGAGGGCTGAAAGTAAATATTCAGAAGACCTTTACTATGCCATGTACTAACAAGCGCAGTAAGGTGCCTTGTAAAGTGCTCCTGAATAACCAGAATTTAGCCACCGTAGAAAAATTCTGCTACCTTGGTATAATGTTTGACAGGAAATGTCGCTGGAAACAGGCGATAGAAGCAAGAAAGCTGGCTTTTATCCACACTATAGGCGCCCTACGCGCCTTTTCAAACAGAGTGGGTGGTAAACCAGCCAAAGAACTGGTTCAAATATATCAGGCGAAGTGTGTGTCCACAGCCACCTACGGGGCGGGACTTTGGGGCATCGAGAAGGACCAATCCTTGCAGAGCTGTGAGAACCAGTTCATCAGCTACCTTCTGGGTGTCCCAAAGACTACATCCTCATTTATGACACACATAGAGGCGGGAGTCAAGCACCTGGGCGACACAATTAAGATGGCCCCAATTCTTTTATGGCACAAGGTATGGACAACTAGAGAGGCCAGTTTTAATAGGGACCTCCTGGAGGACTGCTTGGCCCTAGATGGGGTCGCAAACTTCCGGTGGTTGTCGTACGTAAGATCTGTACTTAGTGACATAGGTCTCCTGGACTATTATGTAAATCCCAGGAGCATGGAGGGCGTACCTAGATCATGTCTCAAGAAAACACTGACCACCCATTTGGAAATTTTGAGATGGAACACTGAAAAAAACAAACAAACCATCCTAAATTTCCAAGATATCACCCCCACTGAAGGCATGCAAAAGTATTTAAAAGTGGACCCCAGCCCTTATTATAGAATGCTCTTGACCCGTTTACGTCTTGGTATTTTCTTTCGTATTGTTTCCATCCCGGAGATGAACAACTGGTCTACATTGACTTTGATATGTCCGTGTGATAACATCGCACTTCAATCTAACCTGCATTTAATGTTCTTTTGTTCCTTTTATTCCACCCCCAGAAAATTTTATTTGAAACCTTTGTTAAAACGCTGGGGAGTAAGAAATTGCAGGCCTGCTTTCTTAAGACTGTTAAAATTGGAAGACGAACATGTGATCTTTGCGGTATCTCGTTTCTTAAGATCTGTTATGCTGTTGCGGAAAACCATGCTGTAAAACACTTCTGTCTGGGTCTTTCCATGTATTTTGTGCCGATTAGTATTAACTGCAATTCCAATTGTATGGTATAGGAAGATTTTTATGATTTGATTATGACTGCAGCTCTTTTAACTGTTAAATTTAATATGTAAGTTCCTATTAAGTGTGATGCTTTTACATGTATTTGCTGTGCTTTTATGATTTTACGCAAATCGAATAAAGCTTATTCTTACTTACTTACTTACCCCTGGAGGCCAAGTGGACGCCTAGGTATTTGTATGATTGGCCAATGGTGAGGCTTATTTTGTTTAGTGACCAGCCACCACCGCCATAACGTTTCTTGCCAAACGGAACAATCAGGGTCTTTTTGATATTGACTTCTAGTTGGTTAATCGTCGTATATTGCATCAGCGAGTCAAGAAGCCTTTGTAACCCTACCCTTGTGAGGCTGAACAGGGCCAGGTCATCGGCATATAAAAGATTACATAGTGCCGTGCCTCCTACTTTAGGCGGGTGACTGTTTACTTTATCTAGGGTGCTTGACAAGTCTGCTATGAAAAGATTGAAGAGAAGGGGGGCCAGCACGCATCCCTGCTTAACTCCCCTTGAGGTCATGATTTTTCGCGAGAGATGCGTGCCGGACCCTAACTTCACTCGAACCCAGGTACTAGTGTGCAGTTGGATAATAGGGTTCAGGATTTTGTCTGGAATTCCCCACTGCTTCAGTTTTTCCCAGAGTAGTGCCCTGGGAACCCTGTCAAATGCAGCTTTGAAGTCGACAAAGCAGCAAAATACTGTCCTAGATGTTAAAAGGGCTTTGTCGATGATGGTAGAAACTGCTAATAAATTTGTCATGGTTCCTGAGTTGGCAACCCTGTTTGATTCAGTGGTATCAGGTTGTGGTCCTTTACCCATTGCCCAAGGTCCTCCAGAGTAAGCCCCGCATAATGTTTCGCCTCTATGTCCAACAGGGCAATTAATCTTTAGTTTTTAGGGGCAGCGCGTGATCCAGATTTGTAGATAGGGTGGATAATTGCACCACGCCATGAGTCCGGGATTGTTGCTGTTCTCAAAGTGTAGTTGAAAAGGTTTGTTAGCTCCGTGGACCAGAAGGGAATGTCTGAATTAAACAACCTTTGTGGGAGGCCGTTCGGGCCTGGTGCTCCGTCTTGTCTCCCTTTTGTCACGGCTTTGATAACTCTTTCTTTGGGTAATACATATTCCGCGGTGGGCCCTTGTACTAGAACAAAAGGAGTGCTCGATGTTACACTAGCACCAGTGCCGTGTGCACTGGGTGGTCCAATATGGCCCGAATGATGTTGTACCTGAAAGTGGACCATTAGGTGTGTTACCAATTCCGCTTCCTGAATATTTGCTGAGCCAGAATTTGTCAGGTTTGAATTGGTGCGGTTTACAAGAGCCCAAAATTTCCTCAAGTTTTTTTTCTTGCTCTCCAACACCAATTCGACCCAGTACTGGGATTCCTGCGCCTTTTTCTCTTGGATAATTGCCCTCTTGAATGCTTTTTGAGCTTGTTGGTATGTTGTATGGTAGGCGCTATTCCCCGGAAATTTTAAGAATAACCTTAAAGCGTTATTTCTTGTTCTCTTAAGAGACTTTGTGTCAGTGGAAACTGTAAGCCCAGCTGGTGGAGTGCGGCTTGAGCCCTGCACTGTCACTGGAAAGCTGCTGATCAGATGAGAGCAAAACAGCGACCATTTCACTATCGGGGTGGCATCTTGATCAAATCTGCCTTTAATAAAGTCCTTGCTAACTGATAAGATATTCTTACTGTTATTTTCGCTCCATTTGAGACGCTTACATTTTCAGAATGTATTCCCTTGTAGGTTGCGGGCGCCGTTTTGTGGAATTCTACCTTTGTATTAAGAGTAATAACCTGCGGCCTGTGGTCACTTTCTGACCGTGGATGGTTGCAGAAACTGTCCAGGTTGAATAATAATTCTGAATTACAGATGATGAAGTCAAGGTAAGAGTTTTTGCTTCCATTAGACCAGGTCCCGTTTGGGAGAGTGTCACCGGTTGACCTTCTATTCATTACCAAGTAGCCTGCGTTGTAGAATCTCATCACGGAGAGCTCACCCAATTTATTGAGAGCTTGATTCAGAGGTTTAGTTTGGGTCATGGCCTCAATGATGTTTGTCAGGGCGGGCCCTTCCATGTCTGCAGCTTTCCCCTGAAATAAGTTGGTATTAAAGTCCCCCGTGACAATACAGTCCGAATTGGGATGTTCTGTGGCAATATCGTTCATGATTTCACTAAGGCGGGCCAAGTGGTCTTTTTTGGTTTGGGTGCTGGGGTTAATATAGACATTTATAAGGTAGAGTGGGCGCTGCTTCCTCCAAGGGTTAATTTTGACCCCTAGTAACCAGTCTTCTTTAAGTGAGAGGTGGTTGAATAAGCCTTTTAGGTTGTTGGAAATATATGTAGACAGACCGCCTTTGGGGTGACCGTAGTGGCTGACCCTTAGTGCTGGCTTCTGAAATTCAATGTAGCCTGCAATGGGGCGGCCCTCTGCGGCCCAGGTTTCCTGTAATGTAATTGCTTCGTGTTTGCATAGGAAGGCCAGAGTGTCATCATTAGAGGTTTTTTGGTGGAGCCCACTGATGTTCCATGAGCACAATGAGAAGGGCGACGGCCTGTTGTCTATTTTTGACTGTGATTCTGCTACTGAGTATGGTTTTCCAGTGGGTTTATATTTTTCAACCTGCATCTCGGCCACGAGCGGTCAGTTTAGATTTTTAGAGGACAGGAGCGCTGGCAGCCACCCCCAGCCTTGACATGAATCAACCTGCACACCATCTTTTTCAGAAGATTTGATTTGGACTTCTGGTCCAGACGCGTTTTTTAGAATGGAGTAGGGCCTCGCTTGTACTATTGGTTTGGTAGAGGTCGGTTGTCTGGGTGGGGTCGATCTGGTTAGCAGGGAAGTTGGATACCCTGGCGTGAAATATGGGTACACTCCTACCCAACTGGCCGATTTAAAGGTCGCCACAGTGACCTCTGATGGTTGGTTGCCTCTGGGAGGGAGGAATTTGATGGAATCTATGCTGTCCGTTGACAGCCCTGCGAGCCCTGGGATACCTTCTGCAAGTTTGGTAAGTCCTTAATAAAGTGCACCGAGTGTGCCAAGTCCTGTAAATCAAATGCTACTAGTGGGCTTGCAGCACTGATTGTGCCACCCACACGAGTAACCCTGAAAAGGTATCTCAGACCTGCCACTGCAGTGTGTGTGCGCAGTTTAAACTGCCATGCCCACTGAGCAAATGCACAGAGGAGAGTAAGAGAAAAGAAAAAAAAGAAAACCAAAACAAGGACTTATTTGCTATGGGAAAATACTGAGTGAGAGAACCATCCATCCAGTCTATGGGAATTGCTATTAGGTACCACGGGTCAGGCATTCTTTACTCTCAACTGATTAGTCAAAAACCATCAGGGAGACATAATCACAGAAATAGACATGGAAGGAATAGTCCATAACATTAACATTGGGCATCAGCACTCCGCACCCGGCCGCCCTAGTGCCGCTGAGGGTGTTTTGAGAGGGTATCTTTGACCCTGGGGTAACCCTTGTTCTAATCTCAGAAACTCAACCCCAAAGACTGATTACTTAACTGTTAACCAATAATTTAATATCTTTCCATCGGAATACATTGACTGTTTTCCCTTAAAAAAATGTTCCAAGAGTGGAGTTCATTTTTATGAAAACCTGAAAAACTACAATTGAGCAAAACTGAATTTACTTACCTTTTGTCAAGGAAATGTCCCAGTGTGATAGCTAGGCATATCACACTGAGTAGAACTAGACTCTCCCCTACTCTATCCCTCCTCCACCATATGACACCTCTTTTTTACTATACTGATCCTCCCAAACAAGCCTTTATAAACTCTTCCCTCTAACTCTTCCCCTCCACATCCTTTTTTACTCATCCCAAGCCTCCTACTACTGCTATGACCTCCCAATTAAATAAATAAATAAAAAATCGAAATCCTTCACTCTCCTTTTCAATCAAAATAACAGACTAACATGTCCACTTCTCAAATGTCATATTTCACTATACTAATTTACCAGTAATCCTTTATGGGTTCCAGAGGAGCGTGCTACTCACTGAAAAAAGCGCTTCAACGCCACATCAGGGGTAGCAAGCACTATATAAATGCAAACCTTTTTCCCCTATTCTATCCCTCTGCTATTCTTCTCAATTCAAATAACTGACTAATACCCACCACTCAAATTACTTTCATATTTCACTATACTAATTCACCACTAATCCTTATGGGTTTCGGAGTAGTGTGCTACTCACCTAAAAAGTGCTTCAACACCACATCAGGGGTAACAAGCACTAAATAAATACAAACCTTTTTCCCTCTTCTGTCCCTTCGCTATCCTTCTGAATCCAAATAACTGACTGACCTATCCACCACTCAAATTACTTTCATATTTCACTATACTAATTCAACACTAATCCTTTATGGGTTCCAGAGTAGCATGCTACTCGCCAAAAAGTGCTTCAACGCCTCGTCAGGGGTAGTAAGCGTTATATAAATGCAATTACAATTCAATACAATACAATACTTGCCAGGTCCAAACCTTCCCTTTTCTTACATGCATTGTGGAGAAGTGTGGCTCACTGGTTAGAGCAGGCAGACCCTGAAGCAGAGGTCAGACCCGGGACCAGGGTTCAATTCCCGACGCAGCAGGGTCTTGAGCTCAAATGTCCATGGACTTGATAATTCTCGCTTCGGTGCCTGACCTAATCATGGGTTCACACTCTGCAACTCTGGGCAATAGGCTTGCTTAATCTCCACAACGGCCCCCCGCAGCGGGATGCCTGGCTTTCACCTTGGGGATGCCCTGTAGGGGCTATCTCACAGGGAAAAAGCCAGGACGGGTTCCCAAGGCAAGCACGGAGATACCCCTTCGGGGGTCGAATCTGGCGCTATATAAGAATATAATAATAATAATAATAATGCAAGGCCCCCCTCAGGTACCCTGGTGGGCAGGGTGAAGTGTATGTGAAAGGTAGGGCATGTACTGGTGTGTGTGACATGTCCTGATAGTGAAATGCTGCAATTTTGTTTTTCACTATTGAAAGGCTATCTGTCCCATAGGATAACATGGGAAATACTTTTTACCATCTTACAGAAAAGTATAACTTCCCATTGGGACAAGATAGAGAAATATAGTTTAGGCTCTCCGAACTTAGAATTTAATAACACATCTTTTAGTAAAGATGGTTTTGAAGTTGTGTGTGGGACAATGCCACTTTTAGGAATTGGGCATTTTCTTGTTTAACCGTTCTGTGTGCCTATGCCTGTTTGCAAATTGACTGTCTGGTTTTGGAGTGATGGGGCTGAGGATGTGCATTCACTGTAAACAGCCACTTGGGGGTTGAGGTGTGCCTGGCCCTTCCTGGATGACTCATAGCTGAGCTGAATGGGGCTTGGAAGCATTTAGAGTAGTGGGAGGGGTTTTCCTTGCACCTGAGTAGGACCTTTAAATGTAAATGTAAATGTGGGTGTACTTGTAAAGCGCACTGCGACTCCATGGAGTATCCTGGCGCTGAAGACCGCTGGGGAACCCGTCCTGGTTTTCCCTGTGAGATGGTCCCTTTCTGGGTATCTCCAAGGTGAAACCAGGCATCCCCGGCGTCTGTGGGGGGCCGTTGTAGAGATGAGGCAAGCTTAATGCCCAGAGTTGCCGAGTGTGTTCCCTGGTTAGAGTAGGCACCGAGGCGAGAATTATCGAGTCCGTTTTGACCCTGGTCCATGACCCTGTCGCGTCAGGAATTGAACCCTGGTCCCGGGCCAGACCTCTGCCTCAGGGTCTGCCGCTCTAATAGGTGAGCCACACTTCTCCACTGCACCTGTCTCCCCTGCACAGTGCTGTCTCCACCCCCTGTGGCCATACTGCACCAGTGAGGACAGAACTGGTTTTGACTGGCTCAGAGACCCTTGCACAAAGATGAACAAAGACAAAATGGGGTATTAGTAGTGGACCTTAAACCCCAGAACTTTAGATCACTTCTGGACTCAAGAGGAACCTTTGCCAAGGAGAAGAGCTGGAGAGCTGTGAGGAGGAGTAGTGCCCCTTTTGCTTTGTGCTGTGTATGGGTTGGCCTACAGTTGCTGCCTCGGCCAAGGAAAGGAAAAAAGACTGGAACTTTTCTAAGAAACCTGCTGGAGAATAAACTCCAAGGGCCTGTATGTTCTGGCCTCCTGTTCTGAAGTCACCCCCATCTCACCTGAACTCTATTGCTTCGAGTTCTGACCTGCCAGGAAATGCCTGTTTCAGTTTTGGTCTTCTGGAGGTTGTTCCTGCTGTTGGGAGCTGGAAGAAACCTAAGAATAATGCAATCTCCGATGCCGTCAGCGCCGCTGCCATGATGCCTCAATCTGCATCGAGGCCAGGGGCACCGCTCGTGAAGTGCACGACGTACCACCCAGCCTGCACCACAGCTCTGACACCCTTCAACGGTTGCAGTTATCGGCATTCCCGACAGCAGCGCTCACACCGACTCCATCACTGCCAGCGCCTGCATCCTGTTATTGCTGCACCGATAACCGCCGAGGGTGACTCCACTAACTTGATGACTTTCCATCGCCTCACCGGAACTGGCGCCTCGCCGCTGTTGCAACCAACTTCACTTGTCCTGGATTCGACACATAGCCTCCTCGCGGACACGATGCTTTGCCTCTCCTGTGGCAGCCAGGGAGCTGGCCTCGTCCATTGGCACCGACGCCTCACCTCCACAACGCTGTGCATCATCATAAACTTCTTTATCCAAAGGTACTGTTTGTTTGGGTGTCCGTGTGACTCCATGCCAGATGCTGTGTACCTTACGGTCAGTGCCGTACTTTGGATTTATTGCTATTTTACCACCTGTGTGTTGGATTTTTGTCATTTTGGTCTTGTTGAGTCTAGATAAAGATACTTTATTTTTCTAAGCTGGTGTGGTGTCCATTTGTGGTGTTATCACTGTGTTACTGTGTGTTTTGAGCACAAATACTTTACACATTGCCTTTGGGATAAGCCTGTCTGCTCGTGCTAAGCTAACAAGGGGGTGAGCAGGGGTTATCTAGAGTGGGTATCCCCCTTACCTTGACTAGAAGCAAGGGTCTCTACTTGGACAAAAGTGCATACCTCTGCCAACAAGATATTTCTAGTTCTAACATGAGTTGTCCCCTGTATTCTGTTTGGTTGAAACTTTGGGAGAGCAAGCTGGTCTTGGGACTTTTCTGAAGCTTTGCAGGTTGGGGAGCTTGGAGAACAGGTGAGTTGTGAGCTGTGTCTCTTATGCTAGTCAGCTGAAGCTTTGGGACAACAGGCAGGTCTTGGGGACCTGAAGGCCTGCAGGATACACAATGAATCTTGAGTTGTTTCCTGGCAGTAGGTTAGGGCTTTCAGAGAACTGGCAGGTCTTGTTTTTTTTTCTGAAGGTCTGCAGGTTGGCGAGCTGGGGGAATAAGTGAGTTCTGAGCTGTGCCCCATTTGCTGGTAGGATGAAGCTTTGGTACAGCAGGCAGGTCTTGTGGATCTGAAGGTCTGCAGGTTACTCAATGAGTCTTGAGCTGTTTCCTAGAGGGCAGAAGGTTGGTGCTTTCGAAGACCTGGAAGGTCATGAGGAGTTTTCTGAAGGTCTGCAGATTGCAGTGTAGTGAGCATGTGAGCCTTGAGTTGTTTCCTGTAGACAAATACATTGGGTGTTGGGGAACAGGCATGTGTTAAGTCTTGAGCTGCTTTCTAAAGGCTGATAGTTGGCACAGCATTGGGAAAATGTGAATCTAAATTTGTTTTCTCAGGGCCAATAGCTGAAGATGGGGGAAAGTGTTTTTTCAGTTGTTTTCCTTATTTTGTTATATTTGGATGTTGTGGGCCCAGATGAAACGTGTGTTATTGTCTAAAGAGTTCTTGGTTAGAGTTTTGGGAGAAAGGGTCAGCCGTGAGACAGTGGCCTAACGATACTTGAGGGCCCCCCCTGCACAGTACATGGAGAGGGCCTCCCATTCTCTGCGTCAGTCAAGAGCTCTCAGGCGAGCAACCAGCCATACTGCAGGGGCTCACCCCAGCCATAATAAAAGGATTCTGGTTCCTCCATTGGTCACATCCGCCCTTTCATCGGGTGATTTACATACATCAGTAAATCTGCTTCTGTGCCCTCCAGCAAACTTACACAACACTGCCTCCAGCCGGCCCACCAAACGCATCCTCCTACTTGAGGTCCCAGCTTCAAGCGAAGCCCGCTCAGTTGACCACCTCCAAACACAAACCACTGCCTTCATGCCTGTTACTAACGCATCCATTAACTCTACTCTCACCCCTACGAAACCCGCAGTTATGCTTTTCCGCCCGCCTTTAAAACCACCCCCCGGATGTCACTGTGAACCCGTGACTGCCGCCCACTGCTCCCCTGTCCACCACCAACAGAAAGACGATTGGCTGGTCCCCATCTACCACTGCCTACCAGTAAAGACAGAGCCTTTCAGCTGCTGCCATCCCCAATGCCACTGTAGTAGTTTAAAACATGTTAAGCAATCTCTTCAACTGACCACCCCAAAACAGTTCTTCCTGCTAGCCTCTATGGCATCAAAGCTGTTCCTGCTACTTTTCATCCTCTGCATGATGCACGCAATAATATTCAATGTACAAAGGGTCTGATTTTTGTTTCCTCGCGCCAACATTAATTTACACTATGCACCCCACTAAACCATCCCTCCTGTCAAAGGCAAACCAGATCCCATATGTAGCACCAGTTAGCAAGTACCCCAGGGACAAACACCAGAGAGAATGCTCCATCCATGTAATTAAACCTATAGTGACAACGTAGCATTTCCCCACACACTGTCAGCCCAGCAAAGTCTGCAACCGCACAGTAGCCATCAATACTGGCAACATCTAAAGCACATTTCCACTTCCCTTCAATGGCAGCTCCTGATACATATACGTATGACTTCTGGGCGGCATGTACCACAGACCATAGCATTCTTTGTCTCCCTAAGACTAACCGAATGTTGTTGGTGAACGCTTCTCTTCCCCCTTCTTTACTAATAACTAATGGAGGATGACAAAAAAAATATATTGTATTTTCTGATGCAACTAGCGTACCACTGTAACCACAAATTTACCACTATATCGTCTTTGAATCTTGTGGCTGTGGATAATCTAGTCATTAAACTAGAATCTGATTCCACCTCACTGATTTGTGTTGTAATCTATAGGCCAACAATGCCTCTATTCCCCCTTTCTCTGAGTGAGCAAATAGCAAATATAGCGACTAGCTATTCTAACATCATGCTTAGTGCCGATTTTAATTATTGGTTTAGTGACACACTTGGTGGTCCCCACTCACAGGAATTCACTGACCTATTAACCAATCTTAACTTAACTCAACATTTATTAGTGCCAACACATAATAAGGGTCATATATTGGACCAAGTTTGGACCACAAACCCTCTCGGTTTTCCCATGTTTATGGTCTGACCATCATCTCATAACATTCTTTTTTTTTTTTTTTTAATTTTTGAAAACCTTTATTGCAAATTAGAATCATACAAATACGGGCCTACAACCTTCCGGCCGGCCTCGCGAACATCTCAAGCAAGGTAGCAAGCATTACAGCGACCCGGGATCAATAGAGCACAAAACAGGATAAAGCTGAGTTACACTGGAGTCCCACATGCCACCGGGATTCAGGAGAAGTGAGGTTTAATTTTAAAGTTTTTTAGTATGTCCATAAAAGAAGCTAAAGAGGATCAGAGGCAAAATAGATCATCCAGGACATAAGTGGGCAAGTAGCGGCATCAATATCAGGCAAACAATGTATCCGAAGCAAGTGACCGCAGAAGACCGGACAGGAGAAATTTTAAGCAAGCAATACTACGGTCGGCAGTTACCTCCCACACCACAATAATCCACCCAATGACCCCGAGAAAAAGGAGGAGAAAAGAAGAAGAATAGAAGAAATAAAACCAAGGCCCATAGTAACAAAAAACAAACATAAGAATACCCAACCCACCCTACACACATGCATAGGCTACGGCCTACCCCCCCCTAGCAGAGTGTCTGTCGCCCCAAAAAGAGTACCCGAAATGCAGAAGAAAGAAAAGAGAGAAAAGAAATCACAGAAGACCGGGGGAGGGCCCAGGTGAATAAACATACGATTAACGTGCCCACCCTTGGCCACCCCTCCTCGGATTCCAACCCGACACCGTAGTAGCATACATCAGCCCAGCAATGCTAGTGTTCCGTCAACCAGAGCAGCATCCGACCATCTGGAAACCATAAAGACAATGTCAGCCTTGTCCCCGTCGATCTAGCCCATCAGTGAAGTCCGGGCGGGCAGCGGCCATCTTGGGCGAGAAGCGCAGATGTAGGAACCACCACCAAGTCAAAAACCCCACAAAGAAATTTGTCCCACGTAGCGCCAAACAGTCAGTAGCTATCCAATCAGGATAGTAACCCAGCAACAGTACCTGAAGGCCGACCAGCCAGGGCCAACGCAACAATCTTCCGGCAGAACAGGGGGGGCACTCCGGGGGGCCCCAAGGTGGGCACAAGGCAGGTCGACCCACAAAAATTCTCCAGCCAAAGGGCAGGTTCCATCGCCACATGCCTCAGCACATCCAGGGTGGGGGGCTCGATAGCCGATTCATCCGGGAGGTTCCGCGTTGCTACACACGGCGGGCGCTCAGGACATCACCACCGATCACCGGGTGCAGCAGGGCTGGCGAGGGGTAGCAGGCAGCGCCAACGTCCGAAGGCTCTCCAGGCAGTACAGCATTCAGACGGTCACCCAGGTCCCGGGTGCTCGCCCTAATAAATGATCTCAGGTCGCATAGGGCACGTAATACCTCAGCAAGCAAAATGGGTTTCTCGGCAGCAGAGTCACGTCCCCGGAGGGCGTCGCCATGTTGTCGTCCACTGGAGCGTCCACCGGGGTCCATCCCGATGATAAAGCCGATGATGCTATGAAGTGGCGCAGTGAGCACGGGCCAACGCTACAAGGCAAACCCCAGCTGTCCCGATTCTGCCAGAAACTGCTCACATAATGGAGAGCGACCCATGCAGGTCTCCAGAAGCTGCGAGCTGAGATACAATGTATCTAGGAAGATGGCGTCTACCGCTGCGCCCAGGAATGGGGACTCGCCCGGCGCCGATCTCGAGCCGGGCGAAGGATACAATGTAGCGCCCGCTACAGGTTCCAATGCGAACGCGGAGGCATGGAGGCGCGGAGGGTCGGTCGGCAAACTGTAGCAAGTATTGCAACAGTATCTCGCCAGCCGCCGATCCCTCCCGCTGCAGGCTGTCGTTGTTGTCGAGTCCAGGGGCAGCCGCGTTGAGGAACAAAGACCCGGACCCTCACACGCCACGGAGGGACAGGACGAGGACGGAGCTCCGGATCCACTGTGAGCCGGTCGACGGGGAGCACATCATCCGAGTCGGAAGACCAGCGCGGTTCCGAAGCGCCCACTTCCAGACAGGATAGGCATCAGGATCCGGTGCGCTTCGGGAAGAAAGCAGGCGGGTCGGCGGAGCCGAGGAGTCAGGCGGCCATCGCGGTTGCTGGCTTGGCTCCTCCCCCCATCTCATAACATTCTTGATGACTCCGCCTCTTAGAACTAAGTCTCCTTTGGTTGAGGGGGGCCTAAAAAGATGCTGGGGCACCCTTGACAGATCGGAATTCATGAATTCCTTAGCCAGTTCTACTCCAATGCCCACTCAGGATTTAAACCATTACGACGCCCAGATCACTTCATGGCTTCAAAATGCCAGCGACAAATCGGCTCCACTTAAGAAAATCAGGTTTAACCGTAGGGCTGACGCACATAAATGGTTCTCTAGTGAACTAAGGGAACAGAAATTATCACTCCGTCAGAAGGAGAGGAAATGGAGATTAAATTATGCCCCTGAAGATAAGCTCCTCTACAAAGAAGCGCAGAAAAATTATAATAAAGCTATTAAGGCAGCAAAGGTAGATTATTTCTCTACTAGGATTTTGAACTCCGGCAATAAATCGAAAGAGATCTTCTCGATTGTGAACGAACTATCAAACGCCGACAGAGTCTCGCTCAAACCCACTCCCACCCAGGAGCTCTGTGACGATTTGAATAACTTTTTTTGGGATAAAATAGCCAAAATCAAAGCTAGTATCTCGTGCTCTTCCCCAATCGGACTTTCATTGGAGACACCTACGACTATTCCATTGCTGGAACAGTTCCCCATAATTAGTGCTCAGGCGCTCCCCCTCTTACTGTCCAAAGTAAAATCGGGCACTCCGAGGGACTGCTGTCTGTCTTATATTTTGAGAGAAATTTTCTCCACCTTTCCACAGCCTGCCTTGTCTCTCTTGAATGCCTCACTGTCACCGGGCTGTGTTCCTAAATCATTTAAAGATGCAGTAGTGGTTCCCCTGGTAAAAAAAACCTGGAGCTGATCCATCCAACCCCTCCAATTACTGTCCAATATCTTTACTTCCCTACTTAGCTAAGATACTAGAAGCACATGTGGCTAAGTGTATGTCAGATTTCATGGAACAGTCTGGATATCTGGACCCCCACCAAGCAGGTTTTCGCCCGGGTCATTCCACAGAGTCAGTTATACTGGCAGTACTGGATGATCTACGCAGGAAGGAAGATTCTGGGACCCCACAGGCCTTGGTTCTTCTGGACTTATCAGCCGCGTTTGACATGGTGAACCACAAGACTCTGGGGGGCCACACACAAGCAGTGCATCTGGCTAATTTTACAGCATCCAGACTGAACATCACTTGTGGGGTCCTTCAGGGCTCTTCCCTGTCCCCTCACCTATTCAATCTGTACCTCCTCCCTTTGATAAAGTCCCAAAAAAATTAGGAAGGTGACCACATTCAACTACGCGGATGACTTACAACTAACATTTACTATAGACAATTCTCTTGACTCCATCACTAATTTTCAGGAAACCATGTTACACATCCGCCGTTGGATGGATCACAATCATTTGAAGCTTAATCCTGAGAAGACTGAGGGGCTATTGATAGGGGGCAGCCACGTCTTCTGGGGCCCTCACTATTCGCCAGCAGAGCTTGGGTCCTCTCCTAAACCATCTATCTCTGTGAAAAGTCTGGGGGTAACCATAGGCAGAGATTTATCTCTGAAAACCCAAATAGGGACTGTAGTCTCAACATGCTTCTTTCAATTACGAACAATCTATAAGATCCATCACCTGCTTACTCACGCAGCACTGATACAGGTGGTGATAGGGCTGGTATTGTCTCACCTAGACTATGCTAACTCAATTTACCTAGGGCTTCCTGCCTGTCTGACTAAGCGGTTTCAGCTGGTGCGGAACCAGGCTGCAAGATTGATTCACCAGGAACCGAGGTGGCACTCTGCCAGACCGCTTATAAAAAAGCTACACTGGCTTCCACTACCTCAACGATCTGCTTTCAAAACAGCCTGCTTAATTTTTAAATCCTTAAATTGTCATGGTCCCATATTCATTACCAACTTGTTATCTAGATACATCCCTACTCGGGATCTCCGCTCTAAACACCTACACTTGTTAGTCACCCCGAAGTTTAAACGAAAACGACAGGGTGGATGCCGTTTTGCATATCTGGCCCCACAGCTGTGGAACTCACTTCCACTGGAGATCCGGTCCTGCACAGAACTATTGCAGTTCAGGAAACTTCTTAAAACATGGCTATTTAAACAAGCATACGAGTAAGTCCTGCCTCAGTATGCGACCAGTCCAGAACAGCGCCATGAAACCTTGGTCTACGTGTGCTCTATAAATTTGTTATAACATAACATAACATAACCAGCACTTGCTGCCCGCAGTCCTCATCAGATCCACATGTATCAATATTCTGCTATCGCACCATCCTGTCAACCCAAGTATTATCTGGAGATGTTTTTTATCCCAGTCCGTGAACTGGGAAAAGCAATACCTTGCACGAAAACAAGTCCCTTTAAAACTTTTGCTACTTATACAGGCTTGCAAAGCACTTACTTGTTTTACTAACTGTCATTTAAAAGCTAACAGGTAACTCATTGTAGGATTGGAATTACGGCTTAGAATTGTGGAAGTTAATACTGGGATGTAGGATGATTTTTTACTTTCTGCCAGACACTCGTTCTTCCCTGCATGCGCACACAATGCAACAATACTATTTAGCTGAACAAACTGTTCAGAAATGTACCGGAAGGTAAAGAAACAGCCCATATTATTTTTGACAAAGAAAAATAGACAAACGGCACTTTATACCCCATGACATAAAAGCCTTAGTGTGCACTGATTGTCCAAATCCACGCCACCTAATTCAGCCTTGGCAAGTACCACGCATCCGGCATTAGACTAACGCATTTCAGTGTGGTGATCCGCATCACTGCACTGAATTGCAAAATCACGCATAACAGGCATCGCGCCTTCTCGGGTACCAGTGCTGCTTATCAATGCTGGTGTAATATTATTTCAATGTGGCTGCCGTCTGTTTTCTGGTGCTTCCCCTGTCTCCTAAACGCTATGTGGTAAATTTCGTTATGCAGTACAGCTGCCTGTGTGGTAGTCTGTAACGAATGTCCCTTTTCTATGTCCACAACATTTTGACGTATTTCTGTAGTGTGTCCATAAAGCTAGGTCTCGTGAGGATTTGTTGCAGACGCGTGTGTGCCTTGCACCGGCAGCCCTATGATGTCAGCCGCTTCGAGTGTGATATCTGCAAGGACTGGTTCCTGACGGGAACTAGGGGCTTGAGAAGGGCACCATAGCTCTGGAGTGGGTGATGTTTTGACCCGGGATAACCTCTGCCTCCCTGCAGAGAGATGTGCCAAAACATCCGCTCTGCATGGAGGAGCCGGGATATAAGATTCTAATGTGATTACATCACAGAGCTGAAGTGGCCAATTTCATTGCTGATTTGTTGTTGGGGGAACGGAAATAAGGACGAGTAAGTATTAAAGGAATCACATGCAGGAGTCTGTTTCCAGGTTCATTCCTACTTGTTTTCTTCTAAACTTTCACATGGCGGTGAAAGTAACTTTCAGCAGCAGACATACCGGACTGATAACAAAGTGTATATAATGTAAATAGGTCAGTGGGTTCCTGCTTCTGTAAGAGAGCTCCTTTTATTACTTGTCGTATAAAAGTCAAAATTCGATTATAGAACATTGAGCTATTAACTGTCATCAAAGAGCTGCATGCAGACTGCAAGGTATATGTTAAAGCTATATGCTTTTTTGCCCAGTATTTCATTATCCTAATCTTGCCATAAGGGTTCATTTGGTTAGAAAACAATTCTTAATATTAAAAAGAACCCCTGACAATGAAATTATGTTTTACATTCTGAATTTGCACCTTATCAGAATAAGAACTCTTAAACTATATTGCCTACCAGTATCAATGACAAGGCACTTCTACACTACACCTTGTAGTCCTGTCTGATGTAACATTTCCTATACACTGATTTACACACATATGATTGTCTCTGTGGAATGTGTATGTGATGTAAAGTGCTCAGACACCTTACACTGGTATGAGTGTTGATTTCTTCAGATCCAAGATAGATATATAGCTGCCTTGATTAGGGGTGTTACATTGAGTAATTGCTAGATACGTGACAATGGTTTCGAAAGCGTTACTGTACCCAGGTGACATTGTATTGATACAGCACAATACACTCTCGGAATGCATAGACATAACCTCCCCTCCCCTTACTGCCATGAATTATTGGTCCTCAGAGGGTTAGTGCCTCGAGTCAGCTCGCGTAGTGTCACCTGTTACTATGGTCAGTCACCTCACAGCCATCCAAGGCCTGTTGGCCCTCCTGCGGTCCTCAATGTCCTCTTTTGACTAGAGTCCATCGAGAGGCATGCTCTAACAGTCTACTATATTGCCTCATCCAGCCTCTCAAGTTCGGGCCTCTGCCTGCTGGTCGCAGGCCCGTGAGGCCCAATTTACACAAACACACACACACACACACACATACACAGAAGAGGCCTCAGGCCCCCCTCTGTCCAGCAGGTGATGTATTAATGCACCTACAGACCTTGCTCCGCAGCCGAGCTGATTGCGCCGAGGATCTAGGTGCCTACCGTGGCGCAGGGAGCTGTGGCCTAACTCTAGTCTGGGAGCATCAGAGGCACCACTGCACATACTGCTTCAGGCTTGGATTTCCCCTCCTCACACTCCAGGCTAAATGGATGAAACCCTTTGGCCCAGGGCAGTCTAGATCGCATAGTCCTAAAACTTGTTAGATCCAAGTTGCACCCTACCTCAGACAGAAGATCACTAAGGAGGCACTAGAGGGTAAGTCACTGGATCTTACTGTAATTTTAGCATCCCAGAAACAGACTTATTAATCATAGATGAAAGCAGCTCTTTTTGGAAGGTTTAATCTGACCACAGATTAGCATTTGCAGCAGAGTATCCAGACATTATGGGAGGCCTGATTGGACCTTGAATGAACTGCCACTTTTAAAGTGCTGGAGTAAGTGTAACCTGGCACAGGTGACCCTCTAATTTCTGCAGAGAACATATTATGTATTTATTTTGTAGTGTTGCATTAACATGTAGCTGATGGAATACTGCTTGGCGCTTGCAATGTTTGCATAGCGCCTGGCAGGCTGGTCACCATGAGGGTGCCGAGGAATAGACCTCAATTAGAGCACATTTTCACACTGATTCACTCATAGATGCCAAGGTTTCAGATTGGTAAGTGTGACATTTTTATAATTTAACTGTAATAATGGGTGACATTTACGCAGTCTGACTCTGCTGTTAGCGCACTTTAGTTCTGTGACTTTCTTAGAGTTTCTAGTTGCTCAAATGGGTGTAATTTCTAATATTTATATGTTTCCCTCCTCTTTATTGCTTGATTTTGCTCACAAGAAAGTGTCACTCATAGTCGTTGAAATGTCACTCATAATTACACTAAAATTATGAAAATGTCACACATAACAATCTGAAACCTTGGCAGCTATGCTAATTCTACCACATACAGCACATTGAACATCTCATAATTCCATGCCACACAATTCAACTACAAGTAATTTAACCATACAACATTCCATACCACATAAATACAATCCTAAAAATTAAAAAACACATATTCCCATTTCACTCCATACCACATAATTCCACATCACATAATAACATTCCACACAACTTGATACCACTCCAAACCACATAATTACACTTCACACAATTCAAGTACACATAATTCAACTTCAACCTATCTAATTATACTTCACACAACAAATTTACACTTAACTCCAAAAGACATAATTACCCTCCACAAAATATAACTCTGTAACATGCTGCATAATTCCTCTTCGCACAATAATACACCACACCATGACACATAATTCGACACGTCACACAATTCCAGAATTCCTCCCCACACAATTCATCACACAACATGATTACACTCCACATAATACCACTCAGCAACACATAATTTACCTCCACATAATTATTCTCTACTCCATATTGCACAAATACACTCCACATAAATCCAGTCTATGCCACATAGCAACATTCCACATAACTACACTTCACACCTTGCCTCATAATACCACTCAACACAATTTTCACTCAACAGCGCACACTTCCATGTCACACAAATTCAACTCTACACATTTCCATTCCACACCACATAATTCAACAACAAACTACATAATTTGCAGATGTATAGGGTTTTTAAAACTGATTTATCTGACATGATTGTTTTTGCCGTCGCAAAATTTTTAGAAAGTATATGGCACAAGAGAAAACATCTATTAACTGGGGATGCTGTACAACTGTCAACACTGGATCACACATTGATTTTATAAATGCCTTTCTGCTGTTCTTTGTTTGTAATGAATACCTTTTAAAATCTATTTGTGGTTTTATTATGTCCTGCAGACGCTTGTTCTTAATGTACTACTTACTATTTTATTGTGCTGTTTTGTATCTTTTATGACAACTTTTGTCAAAATAAAGATTGCTATGATGATGATGACATAATTCAAAGCAACAACACAATTACATAACACACCACATACAACATTCCACATCATGCTACAATATTTAACAGCACACCACATAAGTTAATTCCACTACATACCACTCCACAACACAACATACCATTCCAGATAATCTCTCTCCAAGACACACAATCCCACTCCATGATGCACAATCCCACTCCACATAATTCCAGTACACTCAATACCACACAAGTACTATCCACATAATTACACTGCACACCATGCCACATTATTTCACTACACAGATCCAATCTACACAACACAATTCCACAACTAACAATTCCAATCCAAACCATATATGACTTTCATCTATGCAAATGCATATAGTGCAAAACCATAAATTGCAAATGCTTGTTTACCTTCCAATGCATCCCAGTAGATCCTGTGCCTGGAGCTGCAATCCCTCTCCTGCCCCTGTCAGCTCTCCTCTGTGCTGCCTCCTGCTCTCAGGGCTCCCACCCCCATGGCCGAGCTCTGACTGAAGAGAAACATTTTAATTTGTTACTTTGTTTCAATTCAGGACTGGGGCAGTGCGAGAAGCTCCTTAGAACACACCTCTCACAGCTCTCTACCGATGAGCTGAGGGCCCCCCCTTCATGTACTGAAGACTGGGGCCTCCCCCCCGCACCGCAGGGGCTGCTGGGGTGTTTGTTATGCCCTAGCCGTGAGAAGTTTTTTGAGGGCCGACATGCTTCTCTCCAGTGGGTAGGGATTACTTTTAGTATGGGTGGGCTGGGCACACGCCAAGGGAACCACCTTCAGAGGGCAGGTGGGGCAGCTGTCTGCATACATATTGGGTAAAAGACTCCCTCTAACATGGCTCCAGCGATTCAGACCGCTCTGCAATTAAACATTCTTTTATTCCAATAATTGTATCCTGTTGCACTAAAGGGTATTTCATAGGGCAAAAATGGATCCTTGCATCTATTTAGGAGGCGAGGGGTCAATTATGCACTATCAAATAGTGCTAAACGCAGAATTACTCTTCTCAAGTAATTCTGTGTTATCTCACAGCATTCCTAGGTAATTCCGTATGATTACGCTACACGGAATTACACGAGTTACGCCCACCCCTACTTAACATCAGTGAAGAAGGTGAGGTCGGGCAGGACAGAAGCCAGTAAGGCAGTGAGGGTCTCAGGCTAGAAGTGAACATCTTTCTATCTAGTCAAATAATGTTTGCCAGTACAAAAGTAATGTTTGATGTTTGGTGTTTGTTATTTAATTTTACAGTTTCTCTTTGCATTCTAGTACTTGCAGGTTTCTTCATCCTCAATATACAAGAAGATCTGCAAGCACCAGTTGCAAAGAAGGTATGCATTCGAAAACTCAGTGCATTTAATGGTTTGCACTATATATGTATCTTTTATAGCAAGTTATAGGCTTCAGCTGGGACAAAATGCAGGCAAGGGGGGAGGGGAAGTTTGTTTCCACCAAAGGAGCGTTCTGAGCAAAGCCCTGCCCTAGGTTTGGAAACAGGTGCGACTTAAGTTGATTCGTGAAGGCCCGTAGGTTTTGGTGTTTGTCTAAATATGTTTTCTGTGGACTAATACACAGAGGTGAGGGAGAATCGATTTGTTTTCAATAGTTTTGACTTGACTGGTACGTTGAGGAGTTAGGTGAGTCTTATTTTGTTTTGTGATGGATAGCAGTATGGATAGGTATTGGCAGACCAAACAGTATTTACTTGTTTTCTGAAGGTCGGCAGGGAGGAGTGTCGTGGGAGCAGGTAAGTCTTAAGTTGTTTTCCATAGGACGGCAGGGAGGAGTGTTGTGGAACCGAGTCTTGAATTGTTTTTCGCGGACTAGTGGGTTGACCTGTCTGGGATAAGAGTTTTCTCAGCATGGGTGGATATGTTTTTGTTTTTATTTATATTCACAATTACAATCACTTCACCATTTTCGTACACATCTATTTACTTACCACAGCCTTGCTTTTTGTATACATGCAGTACAAGGTGTTACTACATCCTTCAAACTGTAATTAATGTATTTTGGGCTCTGTTTTGCTAGTAAGTGGAACTGCAGACATTTTATTTTCTGTGTACACACTTATGACATTAGAAATTACATCAGCATTAAAGTCCAGGCCTTTTGTTCGAGCCTACTTAGCATCAGCAGAGGCCCACTGTGAATGGAGACTTGGAGGAGGGCATGGCTGAAGGAGAAACAAGACCTATTGGCTTTGCCAATGTGTTTTAGCCATGTACACCAGTGTGGCTGCTTTTCAGCATGACTAAAAGTTAGTTGCATAGAGGAGAGTGGAATTGCATAGAGTGGAGTGGGGCAGTATAGACTGGAGTGGCGTACAGTGTCGTGGAGTGGTGTGTCGTGGAGTGTCATGAAAGGAGTAGAATGGAGTGGAGTAGAGCGGAAGGGCGTAGAGTGGAGGGATGTAGAGTGGAGTAGCGTGCTATACAGTGGAGTGGCATGGAGTGGAGTAACGTGGCATAGAGGGAGATTCATACAGTGGAGTATAATGTTGTGGCATAGAGTGGAGTGGCTTAGAGTGAAGTAAAGTACCTTAGAATGTAGTGGCATAAAGTGCTGTGAAGTGGTGTAGAGTATAGTGCTGTGAAGTGGAGTGTCGTGGTGTGGAGTGGAGCGGCATGGAGTAGCATGGAGGAAGTAGAGTGGATTGCAGTAGAGTGAAGGGGCGTAGAGTGGAGTAGAGTGTCATGTAGTGGAGGGGCATAGAGTGGAGTAGCATAGATTGTCTTAGAGTAAAGTTCCATAGAGTGGAGTTGCATAGAGCGTGGGAAAGTGACATAAAAGAAGTTGCATACAGTGAAGTACAGTGTCGTGGCATAGGGTGGGTTAGATTGCTGTACAGTGGAGTGGCACAGAGTGGAGTAGCGTGTCAAAGAATGTAGTGGCATAGCGTCTCGTTGAGTGCCTTGGAGGGAGTAGAGTTTTGTGAAGTGGAAGGATGTAGAGTGTTCTGGAGTGGCATAAAGCTGAGTGGAGTAGAGTGGAGTGGCTTTGAGTGAAGTAAAGTGGGGTGGAGTGGTATACGGATAGTTACATAGAGTGGAGCAGTGTTGTAGAGTAGTGTGGCGTAGAATGGAGTATATTGTCGTAGAGTGGAGTGGCATAGAGTGGAGTAGAGTGTCAGAGTGGAGTGGCATAGAGTGGAGTAGAGTGTTGTAGAATGTCTTAGAGTATCATGGATCGTCGTAGATAGTCTTGGAGGGTCATAGAGTGGAGTGGTGAGAGTGGGCTAGAGTGAAGCGGCGTAGAGTGTAGTAGAGTGGAGTGGCACAGAATGAAGTGAAGTGGCCACGGGTCGAGTGGAGTAGAGTGCAATGAAATAGAGAGTTATAGAGTGGAGTGGAGTGGAGTGGAGTGGAGTGGAGCTGCATGGAGTGAAGTGGCATAGAGTGGAGTATAGAGGCCTGGAATGAAGTTGCTTAGAGTGTCATTGAGTGGGGTAGGGTGTTGCAGAGTGGAGTGGAGTAGAGTGTCGTAGAGCGGCATCAAGTGGAGTGGCATGGAATGGTGTAGAGGGTCGTAAGTGTCATGGAGAGGATGAGAGTGGAGTGGAGTAAAGTGTTGTAGAGTAGATAACATGGAGTGGAACTGGATCGAGTGTTGCACCATTGAGTGGAGTAAAGTGGAAGGGACGGAGTGCCATAAAGTGGAGTTCTTCAGAGTGGAGTAAAACATTGTAGAGTGGCGTAGCGTGGAGTGGAGTAAAGTGGCATAGAGTCGAATGGAGTAGAGTGTCATCAAAATGGAGTGTCATAAAGTGTTGAGGAATAGCGTGTCATAGAGTGGAATGGAGTAGACTGTCATAAAGTGGAGTATCCCAGACTGCAGTATTGTGGAGTGTCATTGAGTGGAGTATCATAGAGTAGAGTGGGGTAGACTGACCTAGGGTGAAGTGGCATACAGTGGCATAGAGTTTCATAAAGTGGCGTAGAGAGTAGTGTCGTGGAGTAAACTGTCATAGAGTTTAGTAGAGTGTCATAGATTGGAGAGGATTAGAGTATTGTAGGGTATTGTAAAGTGGAGTGCAGTAGAGTGGATTAGAGTGTCATAGATTGGAGTGTTGTGCAGTAGAGTTGAGTCAAGTGACACAGAGTGGAATAGAATGTCTTAGAGTGGAGTGGCATAAAGTAGAGTGGCGGAGAGAAGAGTGGTGTAGTGAAGTAATGTCTCAGAGAGTAGAGTGGAGTGAAGTAGGGTGGAGTGGCATAGAGGGAGTTGCGTAGAGTGGAGTTGAGTAGCATAGAGTGGAGTAGAGTGTTGGTCAGTGGAATAGCATAGAGTAGATTATAGACCTGGTCCTTTTTGCTCCTGAGTTTTGCTGATTCTCTTGTGGAGGCCTTAGGGCTCTGGGCACTTTCCCCCTGTAAATGCAGTGTCAAAGTGTGCAGGCCCTTCCTACACATGTTAGGAAGTGGTAGTTAACTGGTGGTTTTAAACATGTGCAGGCTGGTCTCCCACTTTCACATACGATGGGTTACAACATGTGTCTGGCCTGCTATTGCAGGTCGGTCTGCGCACTTGCCCCCAGTGAGGGGCTTAAAAGTGTACAGCCTGCCAATACAGGACGGTGGGCACACTTGCACTTTGGTGTTTCTAAACATATGTCTAGCCTGCCATTGCAGGTCTGTGTGTGCACAATTGTGCTTCTGCTCCGGATGACCTCTTTAAATCACTAGCCATCTTGATAGGACCTTTCACTGCCAGTAGAGCACCCCAAGGGTACGCGTCGTAAAGGGTGAAGTGAGTGGTATGTGAAAGGCCGGGCAGGTACACATGTGTTTCCTGCCCAGGTAGTGAGGAATACCTATTTGTGTTTTCACTACCTATGAGGTTTTTCTCTTCCCATAGGCTAACATGGGGAAATGGTTGGAGTTACCTCAGGCTGCAATAGTGAATTGCAGGGGAGCATCCTCATCATGATTCCTATCATTGGATTCACAATGACAACCCCTTTCCTGTGGTTAAGGTGGTTTTGTCAGTACTAGCTTAGACATGGCTGGTGGAACACATATGGGCATTCCCCAGGGGCGACTATAAAACATTGGGCATGCAGCTGGAACAACAGACCTCTATCATTGGAGGACCTGGCTGGATAGATTGGAGGAAGAGGGTTTGACACTTGGCCTCTGGAAGCCAGATCATGGCCCCAGTAAACATTAAGATCTGTATTCCACAGCTCCATGGCAGACAGGGCTGAAATGTAGATGAGACATCTGTGGTTCAAAGGGAAACCCTCTGAACCGCCCCCCCCACACTTCAAAGGCACACTACAGTATAACTACTGGTGCCATACTTTAGCAGGGCAGAGTTACACTTGTTGTGACGTGGGACTGGAGAACCTGGGATTGTGTGGTGCACACTGGCAGAGAAATCTGTTGTGCACAAAGAGTATTACTGCCATTAAAAGGGACCTCGCACCCTTCCTGTATAGTGGCTGGCCTGGGCTGACTACGTGCCTCAGTGTGGCACCCTGAAGCGTGCTGTCCAAGGATTTGCTGGCTGGTCTCTGTAGTTTTGGAGGTCTCAGGGACATCAAAGGTCTATGAAGGACCAACACCATCTACTTCTGACACCTGAAGAGACCCACACAGTCTACTTGTGACACCTGGGGCCTCATTTATGAGGCCCCTTGCGCCATCGGAACTTCACTGTTCATGAAGTTCCGTGGCGCAGAAGCCTGCGTGGTATTTATCAGGCAGCAGTACGCCAGTTTTGTGGCGTACTGCTGCCTGATAAATATCAGTCCCTTTAACGCAGTGTTCTGCGTTAAAGGGGCGTGCAATGGGTGTTGCTGGGGGTGTTCCCAGCAACATCCATGGCCTTTTGACACTGCCCCAGATTTACGAGAAATCGTAACTCTGAAGCAGTGCCAAAAGCTTACGCCTCCCCAGGGGAGGCGTAAGGGAGGCACAACAGGGAGAAATGTCTTTATTTCTCCTCGTATTTCCTTTTTCTATGTGTGCTGCATTCTACAGCACACATAGAAAGAGGAAAAGCCTCTTGTGATTATTTTTGTACAGAAAGGTTTCCCTTCCTGTACAAAAATAATCTTCCCCGCGACGCATGCACCCTTGCACCATTGTGCAAGGGTGCCTGCGCTGGCGCAGGCAGCCCATTGTGCGCCGGCGCAGGGGAAAAGGACAGGAATGCGCCGTATCTTATAGATACGGCGCATTTCTGCCCTTTTCTTTTGCCGTAGGGAAGCGCAGCAGGAAGGCCTGCTGCGCTTCCCTACGGCAAAAAGTCATAAATGAGGCCAAAGGAGAGCGGTGCCCTCTTAATTGCCCACATTGTCTGCTGTATCCCAACTGGTAGCACAACGTGAGCGTGGAACTAAGAATTATACTTGGAGACCGGATTGCCTAGTGCAGAGCCCCAGAAATCTTGATCGCATCTAAGGCATGTGGTCTCTGCATCACAGGGACCTCAGCAAGCATAAGCTTCGAGCTGGTGGTGAGTGAATTCACCAGTTGAAGGATCCAGCATGTCCCGCTTTGATGATCATGCGCCATCTCTCTCATGCGACACGCTGACTGAATGCTCATTGCATGCTGTGTCCTATTCACTGATCGCGACAATCGGAGGTGGGGGCGTAATCGTAGTAGGGCCTTATTCTACCTTGTGAGACATTGCTGAACTTGCTTGCGCCTGTATGTGTGACCAAAAGTTTGTGCGATCCATATCAACATGCACCAGACATTGTGCCTCATTTCCAGGGAGGTACGGAATCTGCAACTGTTTTATTGTGTGTGACTAGAATTGTCTGAAGCTACCCATATCAATGTACACCCGAAACTGTGCTTTATTTCCAGGGAGGTATGGAATTTGTAACTCTGAGTTGTGTGTGAGCTGAATGGGCTGGGGTGACCTGTATCAACACGCAACAAACATTGTGCTCGGATGGCCTGGGTGCGACTCTGATCAACATGTATCTGACGGGGTACCCCCTTCTTCCGAGAGGCTCCCCTGCTTCACTCTCCTTTAATCAATTGTTCCCTTTTTGCCCTCAGCACGGGGGACCAACTGCCCTCTCCTTACCCTGTCCCTGACAACATTGTGTTGCCAGGTAGTATTGCTTGGGTGAAAGTTACTGACTGGGTTGAAGGAACACTTTAGAGACCAATTGGAAGTGGGTCAAGAGACTGCATGACCCCCTGTGCTTTTCAGGACTGGACTGGTGCTAGAAGGCCCTTGTGGAACTCTTTGGACTGACCGACTATTGCCCTCATTCCGCTTCTGCTCCGCAGCCTGTGGGTGAACTTGCTGAGTGGCTGCCAAGCCTCCATTTGACGTCTGCCTCCTAATTAGTCCAGCTACCTACCCCCACTTGCTTCTCTGGGACCCTGACTAATTGCGACTTCAGCAGTGTGTGGTCTAGTATCCAGGGGGAGAGCTGGTTCTCTTCCAACTATGGATGTAGGACCATTGGGTGAGCTAGAGGGTGGAGGGAGGCTTGGACCACAGGTCTGCCGTTTGCTATCAACTGGCCTGCTGGGTATCAGTTGCACCGCATTACGGTGATGAGTTTGTATGTGTGCAAGCATGTTCTGTACAGACCTGCCTGATATCCGTTGCACCATGTATTGGTGCAGAATGAGTGTGTATGTGTGTGTGGGATTGACAGTCTGCGCGCTGCCTGTGATTCACGACACTGACCTGCAGTGTTGCCTTACACATTGATTTCTTGCCAGAAAGACACTACGGTTGACATTGGGTTTACCCGCACAGCCTCGGCCTGCAGTGCTGCTAAAAAGTGGTATCATTCTTTGTATGTAAATCTTTCAAATATCGTTATGACCTGGGGTGCACCCTATAACTGTGTGGTAGGGAATTATAAGAATTGCTAGGGTGGGACTGGGGTTGACAATGGGTTGCACCGCATAAGGGTGCTGGAGGGAAGGAGTTTTAGAATAGGATCTTTTCTAAGTGTGCACATTATTGATGTTATTTCAACATGGATGTGCCTAGTACTGCTAGAAATATTTTCAAGTGTGATTTATGCCCCGAAATACATGATGTTCATGTTGTGTTAGTTATTTTGTGAGTTCAATACAAACATTATTTACATACCTCATATGTGAAGTCTCTTTTGTGGCGCTCAGTATATTTATTGTGAGTGATTGCTGTGCCAATGCTTTACACATTGCCTCTGTGATAAGACCATTCAGAAAAGGGGGTGGTGATGGACAGAGTATCTGAATTAAGCAGAACACTCTTACCCAGTCCAAAGATCAGGGCTTGATCCATCACCGTTTTTTAGCTCACTGCGCCATCCCAGCTCAGAACCTGGCTAAATGCAAATTAGTCTGTCCCTGGCCCAGTGCATCATGGGAACAGGGCAAACCAAACTACCAAGCCAATTCTTATACTGGGAAGGAAACAAGCTTCCGGGGACCCTTTTCTGGCATTTCAGCTGTCTTCGGCCCGGCTTGCTTGAATCCTGATGGTGCAGTGAGCAAGGGACTCACATCTGAGTATACCCTTCCACGCTTATGGTGGACAAAATGATTCAGAAAAGGGGGTGGTGATGGACAGAGTATCTGAATTAAGCATAACACTCCTACCCAGTCCAAAGATCAGGGCTTGATCCATCACAGTTTTTTAGCTCACTGCACCATCCCAGCTCAGAACCTGGCTAAATGCAAATTAGTCTGTCCCTGGCCCAGTGCATCATGGGAACAGGGCAAACCAAACTACCAAGCCAATTCTTATACTGGGAAGGAAACAAGCTTCCGGGGACCGGTTTCTGGCATTTCAGCCGTCTTCACCCCGGCTTGCTTGAATCCTGATGGTGCCGTGAGCAAGGGACTCACATCTGAGTATACCCTTCCACGCTTATGGTGGACAAAATGATTCAGAAAAGGGGGTGGTGATGGACAGAGTATCTGAATTAAGCAGAACACTCCTACCCAGTCCAAAGATCAGGGCTTGATCCATCACCGTTTTTTAGCTCACTGCATCATCCCAGCTCAGAACCTGGCTAAATGCAAATTAGTCTGTCCCTGGCCCAGTGCATCATGGGAACAGGGCAAACCAAACTACCAAGCCAATTCTTATACTGGGAAGGAAAAAAGCTTCCGGGGACCGGTTTCTGGCATTTCCTCCGTCTTCGGCCCAGCTTGCTTGAATCCTGATGGTGCAGTGAGCAAGGGACTCACATCTGAGTATACACTTCCACGCTTATGGTGGACAAAATGATTCAGAAAAGGGGGTGGTGATGGACAGAGCTGAAATGCCAGAAACCGGTCCCCGGAAGCTTGTCTCCTTTCTGGTGAAGAATTGGCTTGGTAGTTTGGTCTGCCCTGTTCCCATGATGCACTGGGCCAGGGACAGACTAATTTGCATATAGCCAGGTTCTGAGCTGGGATGGTGCAGTGAGCTAAATAACGATGATGGGTCAAGCCCTGATCTTTGGACTGGGCAAGAGTGGTCTGCTTAATTCAGACACTCTGTTCATCACCACCCCCTTTTCTGAATCATTTTTGGCCACTATAGGTGTGGCAGGGTATACTCAGACATGAGTCCCTTGCTCACTGCACCATCAGGATTCAAGCAAGCCGGGCCGACGACGGCTGAAATGCCAGAAACCGGTCCCCGGAAGCTTGTCTCCTTTCTGTTGAAGAATTGGCTTGGTAGTTTGGTCTGCCCTGTTCCCATGATGCACTGGGCCAGGGACAGACTGATTTGCATATAGCCAGGTTCTGAGCTGGGATGGTGCAGTGAGCTAAATAACGGTGATGGATCAAGCCCTGATCTTTGGACTGGGTAAGAGTGGTCTGCTTAATTCAGACACTCTGTTCATCACCACCCCCTTTTCTGAATCGTTTTTGGCCACTATAGGTGTGGCAGGGTATACTCAGACATGAGTCCCTTGCTCACTGCACCATCAGGATTCAAGCAAGCCGGTCCGGCGACGGCTGAAATGCCAGAAACCGGTCCCCGGAAGCTTCTCTCCTTTCTGGAGAAGAATTGGCTTGGTAGTTTGATCTGCCCTGTTCCCATGATGCACTGGGCCAGGGACAGACTAATTTGCATATAGCCAGGTTCTGAGCTGGGATGGTGCAGTGAGCTAAATAACGGTGATGGATCAAGCCCTGATCTTTGGACTGGGTAAGAGTGGTCTGCTTAATTCAGACACTCTGTTCATCACCACCCCTTTTATGAATCGTTTTTGGCCACTATAGGTGTGGCAGGGTATACTCAGACATGAGTCCCCTGCTCACTGCACCATCAGGATTCAAGCAAGCCGGGCCGACGACGGCTGAAATGCCAGAAACCGGTCCCCGGAAGCTTGTCTCCTTTCTGGTGAAGAATTGGCTTGGTAGTTTGGTCTGCCCTGTTCCCATGATGCACTGGGCCAGGGACAGACTAATTTGCATATAGCCAGGTTCTGAGCTGGGATGGTGCAGTGAGCTAAATAACGGTGATGGATCAAGCCCTGATCTTTGGACTGGGTAAGAGTGGTCTGCTTAATTCAGACACTCTGTTCATCACCACCCCCTTTTCTGAATCGTTTTTGGCCACTATAGGTGTGGCAGGGTATACTCAGACATGAGTCCCTTGCTCACTGCACCATCAGGATTCAAGCAAGCCGGGCCGACGACGGCTGAAATGCCAGAAACCGGTCCCCGGAATCTTGTCTCCTTTCTGGTGAAGAATTGGCTTGGTAGTTTGGTCTGCCCTGTTCCCATGATGCTCTGGGCCAGGGACAGACTAATTTGCATATAGCCAGGTTCTGAGCTGGGATGGTGCAGTGAGCTAAATAATGGTGATGGATCAAGCCCTGATCTTTGGACTGGGTAAGAGTGGTCTGCTTAATTCAGACACTCTGTTCATCACCACCCCCTTTTCTGAATCGTTTTTGGCCACTATAGGTGTGGCAGGGTATACTCAGACATGAGTCCCTTGCTCACTGCACCATCAGGATTCAAGCAAGCCGGGCCAACGACGGTTGAAATGCCAGAAACCCGTCCCCGGAAGCTTGTCTCCTTTCTGGTGAAGAATTGGCTTGGTAGTTTGGTCTGCCCTGTTCCCATGATGCACTGGGCCAGGGACAGACTAATTTGCATATAGCCAGGTTCTGAGCTGGGATGGTGCAGTGAGCTAAATAACGGTAATGGATCAAGCCCTGATCTTTGGACTGGGTAAGAGTGGTCTGCTTAATTCAGACACTCTGTTCATCACCACCCCCTTTTCTGACTCTGTGATAAGATGGCTGCCCAGCGCCAAGCTACCCAAGGGTGAGTGCAGGTTATACAGTGTGTGTAATCACCCACCAAAGGGGAGTGGTAGGTTTTGCCTGAAGTACCAGTTTCAGCGGTGAAATAGAATGTCATAGAGTGGAGGGGCATAGAGTGGAGTAAAGGGCCATAACGTGGAGTGGCACAGAGTGGAGTAAAGTGTCAAAGAGTGGCATAGCATGGGGTAAAGTGGTGTGAAGTAGAATGGAGTGGAGCAAAGTGTCATTGCATGAAATAGAGTGCCATAGAATGGAGTGGATTTGTGTCATAAAGTGGAGTATCGTTGAGTACAGTGGCATAGAATGGGCTATCGTAGAGTGGAATGTCAGATTAGAGTGGATTTGAGTGTCATAGAGTAGAGTTGAGTTGAGTGGTGTAGACTGGAGTACATTGTTGTAGAGCTGAGTGGCATAGAGTTTCATAGAGTAAAGGGGCGTAGAGAAGAGTGGCATAGAGTGGTGTAACAAAGTAATGTGTCAGAGTAGAGTGAAGTAAAATGGTGTGGAGTGGTATAGAGGGAGTTGCATAAAGTGGAGTGGCATAAATTGGAGAAGAATATCTTACAGTTGAGTGGCATAGAGTAGAGTAGAGTAAAGTGTTGTGAAGTGGAGTGGAGTGGAGTGGCATGGCATAGAGTGCAGTAAAGTGTCAGTGAGGAGTGGCGTAGAGTGTTATACAGCCTCACGTCAGATAGTATTGTGTCATAGAGTGTTGTGAAGTAGGGTGGAGTGATGTGTTGTAGAGTGGCATGTCATAGAGTACTTTAGAATGGAGGGGTGTAGAGTGGAATGGCATTGGTACAGTGGCAGAGAGTGGAGTAAAGTGTTGCAGAGTGGAGTGGTATAATATGAAGTATTCATGGTGTGGCAGCACACTGCCATTTCAGACAACACATTTCCAATTGAAATGACTATTGCATTTGCACTGCCATACAGTTATACTGATAAAAATATACAGCGCAGAAATGATAATGTGTGGAAATGTCATCACCTAGTGTATTGATTTGTTTTGATCGTATTAAAATATTTGTGTCCACCACACTTCAGAATTACAAAAAAGTGACTAATGTGTGCTTTCCTAATTCTGATGCATTCTGAAATATGTTCACAGTTCATTTACAGACATTTACATGTTGTTGTGTCCTGTAAAAGCCTTTCCTTCTCACAGCAAGATTGTCAGATACATTCTTTCACTTTGAAGTCAGGGAAAGACAAGTAAACACCTCTGAAGACAGAGCCTGATAATTAACCTCTGACTTTGAGGGCTCGATTCACAGAACTAACCTAAGACAAAATCCTAAACTTACTACCATTTATTAATTTTGGTAGTCATAGAACGCACTTACTCATTTTGGTATTCACAGAAGGCACTTACTCATTGAGTAAATGTCTTCTGTGAATACCAACTTGAGTAAATGCACTGCTCTGTTTTTTCACTTTCAATTATGATGCAATATGGCCAATGACCTGCGAATGGTGCCTTGAGTACTAGGGCATTCCACATTCTGGCCCGAGCAGAGCATGGTGCAGTACGTACTTGGATATTGTGGGTACTATCTTACCTAAGGTGGGGTAGTAAAATATTGAATTAGTTCTCCTTCAGAACTGCACATAAGTTCTCTTGTTTTCTATCGAAAGCATTTGACAAATTGTGCTGTGGAATATATTGCTTTGACCAATTTTCCCCAAACATGATTTACGGGAGATATCCTCCAAAACTGTTCTGGAAAGGGTTGGTCCTGTTTGCTACAGTTGCTTGTTCCTTTCAATTTAGGGTTGGAATTCATATTCCACCCCAATAAGTCACTCACCACTATGGAGTAATGATGTCAATCAGGACCTTGTGCTATGTCTGATGAGAGAAACTAAAATGTGGAGTACCAACAGAATGCTCAAAGTTGTCGACTTCTTTAGCAAAAACGTTACAAAGAATCCTAGAAAAGCAAATATCAACAATGAGAGAAAATTCTTCTCTTGGCAATAAGTTTGGGTTTGGAGGAGGGATCTATTTGTAGATGACTGTTAGAACCAGAGTGAAATTTGAAGGAATAGGATGCATTCCATCTGTTAACCTGGATGCAAGGATGTTGATTGGCGTGTGATAGAATGAGATCCTGTCACTTACGCCTCACACAGAATTATCTCACTAAGGACCAGGATTGTCACTGAAGAAGACCACATGTACCCACTGAATTCTTGTAGGTATGGAATACTTCTAATACTGATCTCACAAAGAACAATTTACATTTCAGGATTTATTGGATTCAATTCTTCAGATGTATTATAGGGTGATAAAAAAAGTATGCATCCATAATATTGTATGTATTCTGGAGGTAGAGGCTCTATGTACGTTAGTTATGCCCAGACGTGTGTACTGTGCTCACTGTGCCACAAGATACAAGTTATACCTCACTGACGAGGCCTAAATAGGCCAAAGCCAGTCTGAGCTTGTTTGCATTATTGTCTGGAGTGGATGTGACCTAGCAGTTATGTCTGGACTGTTCTTATTGGAACGGGACCAAGACTGCTTTGCATATTTCAGTTCTCTGTTATGGTGCATAGTGGGTGAAAGACAATGGACTGGAATGTGGCCCGAGCAATCACAGCGGCCGCGATTCAGTCAGGTATTCCCACAATCACCTTGTTGTTTATTGTGGTTAGAAAAAAAGCATATATTTTTATAAGTATCAAAAGTTTCAAAATGTGCACGAACTAGTTTGTAACCATTTGTAAAGTTTAAAGTTAGGTTCTGATATCTAGCACCTGTAAACCTGTTTATACTGTTACAACTCAATGCTGCTGGAGGTCACTGGTGCATCATCACTGTGATGCATGCAGGCAAGATGATGATGTCTATTTTGCTGAAGGAACATCTTGGGTTATAGAAAATCAGAAAGTAACAAAATCCTTGAAGGAAAACAATCGGGAAGGGTATAGTTAAGTATAGTAAGGGTTAAGTGTAGGGTTAGAGATGTATGACTTACTATGGCTGAGATACCCGCCACCCCCTCTCAACACAATCCCCAAAGGAGGGAAACCGGAAACAGTTCTTGAAGTTTTTGGAAGAGGGAGGGAGTGACCCTCCCGGCCGTATTTATTAAAACAAAATTAAAACATTAAATCAACAGTTTCATATTAATGTACAATTTCATTACCACATTGCGATGTTTGGCTAACCTTAACAGATTCTCTAATACAGAGGTTCTCCTAGCCGAACTAACATCCTACAAACATTTACTTGAAATTATGAAATTGTACATCCTAACGTTTAAGGGCCAACGGCAAGGTCGTAACCGGTGTCAAGATCCCTAACCAGAAATACCCCCCCCACTTGTGAGGGGCGACAGCACTGAGGCGTACCTCAAGTGCAACTACCAATTTCCCTTTGACTTGACGGGGGCACCAATAAAACTCGACGCCACTTAAAGGTCGTTCGAGGACTCGTGTGAGGTATCTAGAAGGTAGCGTAGACCCCCCCCTAAACCCCGCACAACTTACCACATCTGCCGTCGCAGACGTCACTGGCCCCGGGAAATTCCCCAGGAGGGGGCTGTAACCCCTCCTACACAGGAAGGGGCCTTGACCGCCTTTCCTTTTCTTTCGGCGACCCATCCTTAGAAGGGACCGCCTCCCCGTTGAGGGGCCAATGGCCACCTCTCCCGAGCGCTCCCATCCGTGTTGGGTGACGCCCACTCATAGGGATCTTCCAATTAGTGCTCACCGATCATGACCTTACCGCCCGACCAAAATAAATACGACAATGCTAACTAACCTACTAAACTAAAAAATACATTGGCTACTACGACCGTATTAAAAAGCATGCTTATCAATGAACACTAAAGCCGAATTTCTTTAATCACAAAACATAAATAAAATAGACCATTCTTTATTACACACTCAAAATCAACACGATAATACCACAACCTGTAAACGAAATTAGAATTATCCATCAACTTTTATTCAAAACAACTGGCTGTCTTCAGGGGCTGGTGGGTGGGTCAAAATTGGCTCTTCGTTCCGTCTCGAGCTCACGTGCAGCGAGGAGGTGCAGCTTCAGAGCACAGGAACAAGAGGATGCCTTCTGGTCTTGCGTCCCCTTTTATCCGTCTTCAGGGCGGGCGTAAACCCGCCCCTGCCTGCCCCGAGGGCGTGGCCAGCCGCGTCAGTGTCTAGGCCAGCCCACTCTAGGGCGGGAAAAAGCGCGCCCTGGCTACGCCGCTTCGGGCATACCAGCCGAGACACGCTTCCCGCCCAAGATGGCTTCCCGGGGGGATCGTGGTACTCTGCCATACGTGCGGGGGGACCGAGTGGTCGCCCCTTTCCATATGGCTGAGATACCCGCCACCCCCTCTCAACACAATCCCCAAAGGAGGGAAACCGGAAACAGTTCTTGAAGTTTTTGGAAGAGGGAGGGAGTGACCCTCCCGGCCGTATTTATTAAAACAAAATTAAAACATTAAATCAACAGTTTCATATTAATGTACAATTTCATTACCATATTGCGATGTTTGGCTAACCTTAACAGATTCTCTAATACAGAGGTTCTCTTAGCCGAACTAACATCCTACAAACATTTACTTGAAATTATGAAATTGTACATCCTAACGTTTAAGGGCCAACGGCAAGGTCGTAACCGGTGTCAAGATCCCTAACCAGAAATACCCCCCCCACTTGTGAGGGGCGACAGCACTGAGGCGTACCTCAAGTGCAACTAGCAATTTCCCTTTGACTTGACGGGGGCACCAATAAAACTCGACGCCACTTAAAGGTCGTTCGAGGACTCGTGTGATGTATCTAGAAGGTAGCGTAGACCCCCCCCTAAACCCCGCACAACTTACCACATCTGCCGTCGCAGACGTCACTGGCCCCGGGAAATTCCCCAGGAGGGGGCTGTAACCCCTCCTACACAGGAAGGGGCCTTGACCGCCTTTCCTTTTCTTTCGGCGACCCATCCTTAGAAGGGACCGCCTCCCCGTTGAGGGGCCAATGGCCACCTCTCCCGAGCGCTCCCATCCGTGTTGGGTGACGCCCACTCATAGGGATCTTCCAATTAGTGCTCACCGATCATGACCTTACCGCCACAGGCCGGATAGTTGACCGGCTATCCGGACCCCCCACAAAGCTCCTACCTAAAGGTCATGTTTTAACGTTTTTAACCATGCTAAGAAGTCTCCTATGAGTAACTCATTCCCCACCCGAGACAAATGCACACCATCCCCCAAATACATACTGTCATCATTAATACAGCCATGCGAAATAGAATGCAATGTCCTGGAACAGAACAATCTACTCACTTTGTTATTAAGCTTTCTCACAGAGTGATTCAAAGCAGGAACAGAAATAGCCCCTCGCCACACCTTTCGTGGGATCATATGGGACCACGCAATTGTGCACCCCGGAACTCTCCTCGCCAACCAACTTACAGTGGAAAGCATTGCCTCCAGGAGAAGTCGTCTACCGGTGGTGACCAAATCATTGCCCCCTAGATGTACTATGACTATAGACGGCGGTGACCTCGTCCGCCCTAACAAACCCTCGAAAAATGCTTGAAACTGGTCAATACAGAGACCGCCTCTTCCGTAGAAGGACACACTGTACCCGTATTCCCCAGCTACGTGAATCATGTCACCTGCTTTGAATACGTCCGCGGCACGCCTCACGTATGAGTGGCCCACGACCCACACCTCCTTTTTCACAGCCGGTGATGTCTGACCGCTGGCCCGGTGTTGGGTCGACTGCATAGTCCGCCCCGCCTCGTAGGCTTGCGTAACTGAAAACCAAACAAAAACAAGAAGCGTGAGTACATTATTACAGCTTCACAACATGTGCAACCGCACATACCTCTTATAACACTTGGAGGACCAACGCCCCACTCGTTTCACTTGTTCAACATTAAGACCCCTGGCTGTAGCTTCCGTAGCAGCCCCTATCCGAAAGGAATGGGTCCCAAACTCGCCCGGGTTCAAGCCCGCAGCGGCAATTGACATCGCAAGCACCCGCTGAAACTGAAATTTCGTCAGTGGGGTGGCGTCCGCGTGTCTCAACAAGGTCCCCCCCCACGATGCCACCCTTCGTGCTAGGTAGTCTTCTAAACACTTTACCGGACACATGGAGGACCCGGGAATCCTGCGTATGATTATGCAGTCACCCATCCCATCTTGATCGGTCTTGGACCTGACAAAGGAGACAGTCATTGTCTCTCCTCTGATCTGAACGTGTTCCTGGCACAAACCCCCTGTCACATCCCGTTTGTTCCTTGCCACCAGTTCGCTTACCCGCATCGCTCCATGAAATGCCAGCGTAAAAGCGGCTCGGAACAACACCGTCTCAAACTGAGATGAACATGTGGCAAGGAGTGTGGCCAACAACTGGGCCAACCTATCCAAACCTATCGGGCGCCTCTCATCTACTCTGCGACCCTCAAGGCGTTGCCACCCACGCAGCGCTTTCTGTACAACGAAAGACGCTGTCGGGTCCTGGATACCATGAGCCCTGGCAACAAAGGAAATGGCAGCACGATGCCTCTGGGCCGTAGCCACCGATTTCCCAGCCCTACGTAAGGACATCAGAAAATTCACTACCCATTCCTCGTGGCCCCAAAGCCCCTCTCTATCAGTCCCCAAAAAGGCTAAATAGGACCGAAACGCCCCTTCATATGCCTTCCTTGTCCTTGGTGCTAGGCTCTCTCCCACGAGGTGACGAAGTTCGGGGCACCGAGAGACCAGAGAGCTTCGGGAAAGGGTGCCGGCTCTGGGTCCGCTGTGGGAAGGAAACCCGAGAAAGCCTGCATATGAAAACGAGACAGTGCATCAGCCGCCTGATTCATTACCCCCGGGACATGTTTTGCTCTGAATAGCACATTCAGTTGCATACACAGTAAAACAATTTCTTTGAGCAGTCTTAAAATCAGTTTACATCGTGCTGCCTGGCTATTGATGCACTCGACCACGGTCATATTGTCAGACCAAAATACCACAGAGTGATCTTTGAACCCTTCGGGCCAGGTTCTCAGGGCCACCAAAATGGGGAAAAGTTCCAGGAAAGCAATATTACTTGTCAGTCCATTGTCATGCCACCATGCCGGCCATCTTTGTGCCGACCATTTTGTGCCGAAGATGGCACCAAAACCTATGCTACCTGCCGAATCTGTCCATAGCCCCAGCTCTTCAGAGGACACGGCCGGTTTGTTCCAGAGGACTCGACCATTAAAATCCGCCAGAAATGCTAACCAAATGCGCATGTCCTGGCGGACTTCAGCCGATAGTCTCGTGCGATGATGACCCTCCTTTAGGCCGACCATAGCTTGGGCAATTGAACGGGAAAAGGGGCGGGCCATCGGTATAACCCTCAGGGCAAAATTCAACTGTCCCACCAACTGCTGTAATTGATGCAGCGTAACTTTAGATCCATTTATACACATTTGCAGGGCTGCCCTGAACTTCCCCACTTTGTCAGCTGGTAAACGAAAACAACCCTCACTGGAGTCTAACTCGATCCCCAGAAACTCGAGGCAAGTCGCAGGACCCACCGTCTTACCTGGTGCCAATGGCACACCAAACTGCTTCATTAACACACAAAATTCGGCCAAGGCCTGGCCACATTCGGGATCCCCGGCTGCCCCAAGGAACAGAAAATCATCAAGGTAATGCATTACATGTTGGAAACCCGTCCTCTTTGTGAAGACCCATTGTAGAAAACTACTGAATTTCTCGAAATAGGCACAAGATATAGAGCACCCCATCGGCATACACCTATCCATGTAATAATGACCCTGAAACATGAAACCTAGGAGACGCTGGTCGTCTGGGTGTACCGGGAGCAATCGGAACGCTGACTCGATATCTGACTTCGCCATCAGCGCCCCGGGCCCCAGGCGATTCAAAATGGCTACGGCCTCATCGAAGGATGCGTACCGCACCGAACACACTTCTGGGTCTATTGCATCGTTTACAGAAAGACCACGTGGAGCTGATAAATTATGAATCAGTCGGAACTCACCCGGGTCCTTCTTGGGGACCACCCCTAAAGGAGAACAAACAAAACTCTGCACCGGGGGTACACTAAACGGGCCGGCAACCCGACCTCGAGTAACCTCTTTCCGGATCTTATCCTGTACCACGGTCGTATGCTGCAGGACCGAAAGTTGATTTTTACACTTCTCCACACCCTGAAAGTCCCCTACTGGGATGCGGAAACCATACGAAAACCCGTTCCGCAGCACCCCAGCAGAAGTACGATCCGGGTATTCACTGAGCCAGGGAATCATCGCCAAGGTATCAATCGGGGTAGGTAAAGGCGCCCCTCGGACTATGTTAGACCTGTTTGGCGCCTCCTCTACCCCCGTTATCACCCGTCTTGGCTCTGCACGTGGACTCAGGATGGGACGACCCGCACCCACTACATTCGTGTTTAAATTTACACGATCCCTGGGGCCTAGTACATTTACCTCTGTTGAAATTCCAGCAGAACCCCCTTTTCCCTGTATTGCTGGCAGGTCTCGAGTAATCGTCGGTACCCGTACCTGATCGAAAGGGCGTCCCTTTGGCGGGAGGATTCGCCAACATTACTCCCTACCAATGGCATTTTCAACATACCTGTCTCCTTCATTTTATCCCATGTCAAAGAATCGTAACAATCCCAGGTTAAGCTTTTATTATGCTCTTTAGCCTTTCTAAAAAGATTATCGTAGCAGAACCAATGGTTACCCTGGTGTGACGTCGAGTACCCCATGATTCGCGACTGATAGGTCGGCAACTCGGAAAGCAACTCGGGCCTACGTTCCCCCAAGATCGACGTAAAAATCCCCCATGCTTTGCCCCAATTGCCAATATTCTCATTCACTTTAAAGGCGGCCATTTTTGCGCGCCAAACACTCGGATGCATGAGGTCTTTCTGGCCCTTAACATGCTCCACCTCATAATGATCAACAAGCAACGAGAAGATGTTCACATATTCCCCCGCCCAAATCTTCTCTTTAATTGCTAAAGGCACATGTTGACCCAACCTTTCTCTACGAGAGGGTGCTGACTCATCCCTCGCAATCGGCAATGGCCGCTTACCTGCACCGGACGCTGCCTCTGCGGTCGTAATCGTCCCTTGTGGCTTGTCAACTACTGCAGCCGGCGCGGACACCTTGGCTGCATCCCGTTTCTCGCGCAATTGCTTCATCAGCGCCTGCGCGTCGACAGCCGTGGCGCCCTCACTACTTTCGCCCAACCACGCTGCAAGTTGTGCTGCCAGCTCGGGCGGCATATCTTCATTGGACACCGGGGTGACCACCACGGGAATCGGATTCCCCTCCACGGGTACTGGGGTTGGCGCTTCGAGCGGGGTACGGGGAACCGGGACGTCTCCCCCCGCCGGTCCCCTCCTTGGCCTCTTGGCTCTCCCTCCTGGGGCTGCTCCAGCCGAAGGACGTTCCGGCCCCCCTTCCCCCTCTCTCTCCGCCACCCGCTTCTTCAGCTCGGTCATCTCCTTCATGAGGACCCGAAGCATCTGTTCAGTCGTCATTCTCTTTCCGCCTTTCTTGGGCATTTCTCCGACAGAGTATCTGTAAGACAAAAGAAAGATTACAACGCTCAAAATTGGCTCTTCGTTCCGTCTCGAGCTCACGTGCAGCGAGGAGGTGCAGCTTCAGAGCACAGGAACAAGAGGATGCCTTCTGGTCTTGCGTCCCCTTTTATCCGTCTTCAGGGCGGGCGTAAACCCGCCCCTGCCTGCCCCGAGGGCGTGGCCAGCCGCGTCAGTGTCTAGGCCAGCCCACTCTAGGGCGGGAAAAAGCGCGCCCCGGCTACGCCGCTTCGGGCATACCAGCCGAGACACGCTTCCCGCCCAAGATGGCTTCCCGGGGGGATCGTGGTACTCTGCCATACGTGCGGGGGGACCGAGTGGTCGCCCCTTTCCAAACGCATGCTTTTACCACGCATGCCTTTACAACGCGTTTTTTACAACGAAAACCTTTACAACGCATAGCACTTTGGGGTGCTGGATAGTGAAAAGTTTAATTTACTATTCCAACTCCAGTCCCCATGGACACTAGGGAAGGTGTTGGATAGTAAATTAAACTTATTCCCTATCCTAGAGCGCCCCCCAGCGCAATGCGTTGTAATGGTTTGCGTTGTAATGGTTGCGTCGTAATGGTAGTGCGTTGTAAAAGTTTCGTTGTAAAGGCTGTTCACCTAGGGTTAGTGGTGAAATTAGGAAAAGGGTTTGGGAACAGAATAAAAAAGGGGAAGAGTTTGATGTAGAAAGAAATTTGAGGATAAATTATAACATAGGGTAGGGAAAAGACTACAAATAGGGTAAAAAGTGAGCGATAGGAATAGAGTAAGGATTCGTTTTAGGTGAACAAGGTAAGGAGAAGGTTTAGGTTGAGGATAGGAAAATAAAGGGGACTCCTCCTTGTAAATAAAAAACATTTGATTTAACTCAGAGTTTCACAAAGTGCCCTAAATGTTGTAAAAAACAATAGTAGGATTAGAATCTCAAGCTTAATCACATCTGAGAAATAGCAATGTAATTTAACTTTTAAATGTAAACCTTGAACCACCAAGACAGCTTTCTGCAGTGCCGATTAGTGAGGATTTTTTTCAGATCCCATTTTGAAACTTAATGGCACTTTAAATAAACTAAAAGGGATCGTGTGAGTTCTAGTCCATGTTTTCATTTCAAAATCTTATAAACTTCTGAGGAGCTCCTCGTTGCTATGGTGCCTGGGCCAAAACTGAGTAATTAATATATCATAACAGTACAATTTATATCGATTTTTTTAGGTCGAGCAGACCTACTCTCAATGCGTGAGCATTGAGAGTGTCTGCTTCAGACCTTTTGTGGCCCGTATTTAGGAATGTGGACAGCTACCAGACGCGCGCTTTGACGAGGTCAGATTTCACCTCGGGAGCGAGCGTCTGGTAGCTGCGCATGCGCAAAGCCCTTTCTCACACACAGACACAGGCAGCCCCCACCCCTCTGAATGCACGCACGCACGCACGCACACACACACACACACACACACGCGCATGCACACGCAGACATACGGCACCCATACAGGCACACATACAGGCACACTATCCCCTACCTCGCATTCTCTCTCAATCACACACAGTCACGCATGCGCACACACATTCCCTCGCGCACACACACACGCGCACACACTCCCCCCCCCCGCCCTCCCCCCCCCACCCACCCCCAGGCATACACACAGGCACGCACGCACTTCACATCAGCCCTGGGCCCCACTCACCAACTGCGCTCTTCCGGCGGGGCTCCTCACGGCGCAGCGCGTCTCCTCATCTGAATCGGGGCTCCCTCAGGTCAGAGGAGCCCCGCAACAGGCGCCACACTCCTCCTTCTCCCTGGCCCCCTCCTGGGGACCCGGGCTACACCGGACGGCAGGGCGCTCCATGCGCCGGCAGCTCGCGGACCTCGGGAGGCGGGACTTCCGGTCGGCCACGAGCGGATTGGCCGGCCGGGCAAGAGCTTCCGGGTCGCCGCAGGCAGCGCGGCGGCGCCTTTTTTTTTAAAAGGTGTGGAGGTACTTGCCACCGTTTGTGACAGCACCCGTGTTTTCCATAGGTTGTACGTGTACGGTATAGTTTGTTCATTTTTATGCAGTGTTGCGCTATTCCGATCTTTAAGAGCCGAGTTCAATGTGTTACACAAAGACTTCGAGAAACGTGGTTCAAAATATGAAATCCTTGCCAAGTGCTCGCCAGATTCCACATGCTGAAGGAACCCGCTGGAACCTTTCGAAATTCGGTGCCATTTGTTTGAGAATGAACTGTTATCGGCAAAAAGCGATTGCTTTATTTCCGGATAGAAGGTTCAAAGCAATCTTAACTATAATTGAATTACAACAGACCTAGATTTGTGTCTATCTAGATATATATTTAGTTATAACTTATATATAAGGGCAGGTGTTCTTCTCCGCGTCTCCATATACACCACGCCATGTATTTAAATATCTGTAATTATAACATCCTTTTATAAATAACCAGAAGCAATACTGTAGCTGATAAAGGTTGTAAGGCGTTTGCAACATCTCACGCTGCCATCCAAAGTGAGTCCATAGTGTGAACCGTGCGGCAGCCGGTGCGCCAGAGGCATCCGGGCACCTGTGGACGGGGCACGGTGCTGGCTCCTTGGCGTGTGCATAGAGGGCGTCGGTGCTTGGAAGCTGCAGCCAGCATCTGCCGGGGAACGACCTCTTTAACCAAGGAGGAATTCACCCCTGCCTGTACTCGTCCACCGTAAGCCCCTTGGATCCCAGCCAAGCAGTGCAGCCGAGCTCACCATGTGATTCCCGGCTGATTCATCCCAGCTCAGCTCTTCACACCGGCGCCCTCCTGACTTCCCAGGAATAAAGCCCCGCCATCTCTTTAAACCCCTTTCATCTTGAAATGATTTATGGGAAGGCCGGGCTTGCGGTGCCTGTGCCAGAGGTTTTTACAACAAGGGGTGGTGAGGGACAGAGTCTCTGAATTAAACAGAATACTCTCACCCAGTCAAGAGATCAGGGCTAGATCCAACACCGTTTTTTAGCTCACTGCACCATCCCAGTTTCAGAACCTGGCTGTATGCAAATTAGTCTGTTCCTGTCCCAGTGCATGATGGGAACAGGGCAAACCAAACTACAAAAGCCAATTCTTACACTGGGAAGGAAACAAGCTACCGGGGACCGGTTTCTGGCATTTCAGCCGTCTTCGGCCCGGCTTGCTTGAATCCTGATGGTGCAATGAGCAAGGGACTCACATCTGAGTATACCCTTCCACGCTTAGGGTGGACAAAAATTTTTACAACAAGGGGTGGTGAGGGACAGAGTCTCTGAATTAAACAGAATACTCTCACCCAGTCAAGAGATCAGGGCTAGATCCAACACCGTTTTTTAGCTCACTGCACCATCCCAGTTTCAGAACCTGGCTGTATGCAAATTAGTCTGTTCCTGTCCCAGTGCATGATGGGAACAGGGCAAACCAAACTACAAAAGCCAATTCTTACACTGGGAAGGAAACAAGCTACCGGGGACCGGTTTCTGGCATTTCAGCCGTCTTCGGCCCGGCTTGCTTGAATCCTGATGGTGCAATGAGCAAGGGACTCACATCTGAGTATACCCTTCCACGCTTAGGGTGGACAAAAATTTTTACAACAAGGGGTGGTGAGGGACAGAGTCTCTGAATTAAACAGAATACTCTCACCCAGTCAAGAGATCAGGGCTAGATCCAACACCGTTTTTTAGCTCACTGCACCATCCCAGTTTCAGAACCTGGCTGTATGCAAATTAGTCTGTTCCTGTCCCAGTGCATGATGGGAACAGGGCAAACCAAACTACAAAAGCCAATTCTTACACTGGGAAGGAAACAAGCTACCGGGGACCGGTTTCTGGCATTTCAGCCGTCTTCGGCCCGGCTTGCTTGAATCCTGATGGTGCAATGAGCAAGGGACTCACATCTGAGTATACCCTTCCACGCTTAGGGTGGACAAAAATTTTTACAACAAGGGGTGGTGAGGGACAGAGTCTCTGAATTAAACAGAATACTCTCACCCAGTCAAGAGATCAGGGCTAGATCCAACACCGTTTTTTAGCTCACTGCACCATCCCAGTTTCAGAACCTGGCTGTATGCAAATTAGTCTGTTCCTGTCCCAGTGCATGATGGGAACAGGGCAAACCAAACTACAAAAGCCAATTCTTACACTGGGAAGGAAACAAGCTACCGGGGACCGGTTTCTGGCATTTCAGCCGTCTTCGGCCCAGCTTGCTTGAATCCTGATGGTGCAATGAGCAAGGGACTCACATCTGAGTATACCCTTCCACGCTTAGGGTGGACAAAAATTTTTACAACAAGGGGTGGTGAGGGACAGAGTCTCTGAATTAAACAGAATACTCTCACCCAGTCAAGAGATCAGGGCTAGATCCAACACCGTTTTTTAGCTCACTGCACCATCCCAGTTTCAGAACCTGGCTGTATGCAAATTAGTCTGTTCCTGTCCCAGTGCATGATGGGAACAGGGCAAACCAAACTACAAAAGCCAATTCTTACACTGGGAAGGAAACAAGCTACCGGGGACCGGTTTCTGGCATTTCAGCCGTCTTCGGCCCGGCTTGCTTGAATCCTGATGGTGCAATGAGCAAGGGACTCACATCTGAGTATACCCTTCCACGCTTAGGGTGGACAAAAATTTTTACAACAAGGGGTGGTGAGGGACAGAGTCTCTGAATTAAACAGAATACTCTCACCCAGTCAAGAGATCAGGGCTAGATCCAACACCGTTTTTTAGCTCACTGCACCATCCCAGTTTCAGAACCTGGCTGTATGCAAATTAGTCTGTTCCTGTCCCAGTGCATGATGGGAACAGGGCAAACCAAACTACAAAAGCCAATTCTTACACTGGGAAGGAAACAAGCTACCGGGGACCGGTTTCTGGCATTTCAGCCGTCTTCGGCCCGGCTTGCTTGAATCCTGATGGTGCAATGAGCAAGGCAGCGCTCATGGAAACAATAATATAAGAGAAAAGCAAAATACGGGGTATTTAAGATTTAAGCGGGGGAGCGCGAGATATGCGCCTTCCCCATCTTGCTTTTACATCTCTACCATCCTCCTGTTGCTTTGGTGTCCCGCTGCCTTTCCCCGTTTTGCTACTGTGTTCCCCTGCCCTCCCCATGTTGCTTCACCCCTTTTTTCTTTTTCCCCGATTGCTTTAAAAAGTATTTAAAAACGCTTTTGCATGTTTTTTTTTGATTACCGATCTTACTTGGATCAGTATCTCAAAAACAGAAAGTGTCCATGTAATTTTGTCAACGAACATGCATGATGCTTACACAATGAGGCTGGCAGCCAGGCTACGTTTTATACATTTGACTTTAGCTATGCTGCACAGCATTGCGGACGCTGTGTAGCGTGCCTACAAACCATTGGGCAGACCTATTGGCTTTGCCAATGCTTGTTAAACATGGAAGTGACACCCGATGTGGAAGGGCGGGAGGCAGAGGAGGGGCTGGTTGTGCAGAAGGTCAGTAGCGAAACCTCTCAGTTTGAGTTAAAAACATACAACCGGCTCATGATAAACACATTTTCTTAGCGGTTCCTGCGCTACGTGCGGCCACTTTTATGACAAGCGATCCCTGCTGACTGACTCGCCTATTACAAGCGCTCACTGCGGCTTTTGTGTGAAAACCAAAGCGCTCGCTGACGGGAATGCGGCCCGAGATAAAATGAGATAAACAGACGTGGTTTTCACGTCCTGCTTTGTGCATTTCTCGCTCTACTCCGAGCTAATTGCCAATACACCAGCACCATCCGATACATCTGCAGCTCCACTTTTCACTCGCTTACATTACCTGCAGCCCCACATCTGGGCGGCACAGATGTTTTCGTTTATTGTACGAAGGGGTATTTATTCACTAGGCAACCGGTGCCTTGAAAATAAATTACCTCCAGAGGACACCTAGGGATTTCTCTCTAGGTTCCAAGGTGTGCGTAGGACCATCCTGCGTTAAAAGCACAAATGCAGACAGTGATCACTCATCACTCAGCACCACTCAACGCCACAGCACCACTCAATGCCACAGCACCACTCAACGCGACAGCACCACTCAACGCGACAGCACCACTCAACGCGACAGCACCACTCAACGCCACAGCACCACTCAAGACCACAGCACCACTCAGCACCACAGCACCACTCAGCACCACAGCACCACTCAGCGCCACAGCATCACTCAGCGCCACAGCATCACTCAGCGCCACAGCATCACTCAGCACCACTGAATGCCACTGCACCCCTCAATGCCACTGCACCCCTCAATGCCACGGCACCACTCAATGCCACAGCATCACTCAGCGCCGCTGATTGCCACAGCACCCCTCAACGTCAAAGCACCCCTCAACGCCACAGCACCACTCAACGCCACGGCACCACTCAATGCCACAGCACCACGCAACACCACATCACCACGCAACACCACAGCACCACGCAACACCACAGCACCACGCAACAGCACAGCACCACTCAACACCACAGCACCACTCAACGCCACAGCATCACTCAGCACCACAGCATCACTCAGCACCACTGAATGCCACTGCACCCCTCAATGCCACAGCACCACTCAATGCCACAGCACCACTCAATGCCTCAGCACCACTCAACGCCTCAGCACCACTCAACGCCTCAGCACCACTCAGCGTAACAGCATTACTCAATGCCACAGCATTACTCAATGCCACAGCATCACTCAACGCCACAGCATCACTCAACGCCACATCACCACTCAATGCCACAGCATCACTCAGCGCCACTGATTGCCACAGCACCCCTCAACACCACAGCACCCCTCAACGCCACAGCACCACTCAATGCCACAGCACCACTCAACGCCACAGCACCACTCAACGCCACAGCACCACTCAATGCCACAGCACCACTCAATGCCACAGCACCACTCAACGCCACAGCACCACTCAATGCCACAGCACCACTCAACGACACAGCACCACTCAACACCACAGCATCACTCAGCGCCACTGATTGCCACAGCACCCCTCAACGCCAGAGCACCACTCAATACCACAGCACCACTGAATGCCACAGCACCACTTAATGCCACAGCATCCCTCAATGCCACAGCACCCCTCAATGTCGCAGCATCCCTCAATGTCGCAGCATCCCTCAACATCGCAGCATCCCTCAACGTCGCAGCATCACTCAATGCCACAGCATCACTCAACGCCACAGCATCACTGTGAAGTAGTGTGGCTCACTGGTTAGAGGCGGCAGACCCGAGAGCAGAGAATGGCCCGGGACCAGGGTTCGATTCCCGGCGCGGCAGGTTTCTGGACCAGGGTCAGCGGACTTGATAATTCTCTCGCCTCGGTGCCCACTCTGATCAGCGTTCACACTCGGCAACTCTGGGCATTAGCTTGCCTCATCTTCACTAACGGCCCCACCAGACCGCCGGGGATGCCTGGTCTCACCCTGGAGATACCCATTAAGGGACCATCTCTCAGGGAAGCCAGGAAGGGTTTCGCAGCGGTCGAAGCGCCTTGGGACCCTATGGGTAAGTAGTGCGCTATATAAATGCCTATACATTTACATTTACATACATCACTCAACGCCACAGCATCACTCAACGCCACAGCATCACTTAGCACCACTCAATGCCACAGCATCACTGAAGGCCACAGCATCACTCGGCACCACTGAATGCCACAGCATCACTCAGCACTACTGAATGCCACAGCATCACTCAGCACCACTGAAGGCCACAGCACCACTCAGCACCACTCAACGCCACAGCACCACTGAATGCCACAGCATTACTCAGCACCACTGAATGCCACAGCATCACTCAGCACCACTGAATGCCACAGCATCACTCAGCACCATTGAATGCCACAGCATCACTCAGCACCACTGAAGGCCACAGCATCACTCAGCACCACTGAACGCGACAGCATCACTCTGTGCAACCATTCAACAACAACTGGTTCTAATATGTTCTCTCAATGTTTCAAGCTTTATTACAAATGTCACAAAAAGGTGTTAATATTTCACTGCTGTTCTTGGATTTTCATCACGATAAAATACAATGAACATAACCTTCCCAAAAGTTATTAACAAAAGATTAAGCTATTGCCATTATAAATTACAATAACCTTTATTTAAGTATTAATTATTAAAAAAATTAAAAGCCATTTTCAATTGTAATATTAAAACTTCTAAGTCATGTAAATACAACACATATTGCATTACAAATGCTATAGGTGTCACGTTTGCGAAAGTTAAAACTATTGGCATTGTAAATGACAAAGCTATTAATTTCGCTATTTTCAAAACCAACACATAAATAAAATATTTGTCATTTACAATACCAATAGCTCAAACTTTCCTAATGCGAGACCTATTGCATTGCAAATGCTTGTCTTTACATTGGTCAGGTTTAGGGAGTCAGCATTATAACACTCTAAAAAAAACACAAGACAAACACAAGCACAGTGCATTTAAACATGGGTGGTGTGATGATGAATGGAGCAGAGTGCTTGAAGACCTCGCGGCAGGACAACAGGAAGATCAGACTGGGGGAGTGGGCGTGGGGCTTGAGACTGAAAGCCTGGATATCTTACTGCAAAGAAGTTGAGGCCTCCATAATTTATTGGTTCAACAGTGCCCTCGCACCGTCATCAGTAGCAGAGGAAACCGTTAGTTGCCAAAGTTGTGGGGGTAGTGTAAAGACACTTCACTTGCCCACATGTGAAAGGCAAACACAAATCCAGAGACAGACTATCAGATAGCTTCATTTATTAGACCACTGAAAACAGCCAATTTGAAAAGTCTTAACATAAAGCCTAACTCTGATTGGTTGAAAGGATGACCTAGCATATTGATGAACCAGCATGCTGTTCTGATTGGCCACCCTTTCAATAAGCAAGAACAGGTCGCTGAATGAGGACCATAATAATTTGTGTGTGGCAGCCAATCAGAACAAGCATTGGCATAGCCAATAGGTCTTGCCTTTGGGACCATATAAGTATTTAGCCATGCAGCGCATTATCCTGGGTGCTGCCAACATTTGCTGTTCTTTGACATGGAAGCTTTGGCACTTATACCACTGCGTAATATGCTTTACTTCAAGGATGAAGTCATTCCTTTTGTGAAAGTGATAGTAAAGCAGGAAACATTAGGAGGGCAAATGCAGCACAGCTGGGACATCTACCTTGGTCTCCACACCGAGCTTCATGTAGAGAATAAAATGACTGCAGTGTAACCTTGCTAGAGGCTTCTCAGGCTCTGAGCCGAAATCTGATATGTAGACATGTAGATGCGATGTACACTAATAATAATCATTTATACAGAATATAAAACAAACTGCATTAATTTCTTTACCACACAATAAGTGATTACTACTATCCTTTAGAAACCACTTTATCATTTACAGTCATGAAAGTTGAAGCTAAAAAATTCCTGGCTTTTAAATTCATGCCGCCAGCCATAGTGCAGGTTATTGGGTTTGAAAATGTGACGCATCCTCAGAGGGATACAAACAATCAGCAGGAGCACTATCCCGGTGTGGAATAAAACAAGCTTGTTTCCAAAGGGTTAATATGTAACAGGTGTAATTGCTTCCTTCAGTAACCGGGAACACCATAAAATAAATTATAACAGGCCGCATGACGCAACGCCTCAGTGTTTGTTGGAAGGATCACAATTTCTGTTTTTGTAAAGACATACATTACTTGAAACTATCATGTGGCGTTGCAATAGGATTTCACAACGCCGAGCTATAAGACAGAGGAAAAGAAAACATGTATTTTGCGGGTTATGTGAGCAAACTTGTTTTTTATTTTCTTTGGGCAAAATACATTTTAAAAAAAGACTGAGCGAAGTTGGCCATAACTGAATTACTTTGCTTTACTGCCAGAACCATTTGCAACACGCGAGGCACACATGCACAGGCACAGAAACGTCAGCGCAACCCAGGAGTTTGTGTCTCTCCAGACAACTGCTTCTGCTGTGGACACGATGACAGGACAGCGGGAGTTTTATAAGGGTTTACCCCACTGTAACAACACACCCCCATCCCGAGGTAGCGGGGAGCCTCTTATGGTGTTTCTCCATGCCTTTAACGTCTGATTCTCGGCATAGGCACCCTGGCATGGCTAGTTTACATTTGACGGCATCCAAAAAAGAAGGCAGAACATAACGTAAGATTTGTTCTGCGTTTTAAATTTTACAAAGCGCACATCCTGTTCAATAGTCGTCACATCCGCTGTCGCCATACCCTGCAGCCTTGCTGCTGTGATTACATGTGACTTCTTAGTCTGTTCTCCGCTGCCAGTCCTGCTTCTGTCGCAGCCTCTCACACTGCTGCCATTTTCTGCTGGTCCGCCTCTCACTGCTTCTACTGCCACCCGCTCAAGCTTGGTTAAAGGGGGCAAACAACAGAGTGAGTGTGCAGAGATCAGCGACAAAAACCCGGGGTGGGACTATGGGGCCTCTGGTTGCAATGGTTGAGGGTAGGAGGTGCCCAGTGTCGGACTAGGGGGCCTCTGGTTGCACTAGTTCAGGGTAGGAGGTGCTACTGACAAAGTAGGGCTCCAATCAAAGCATTTGCTGCAGAGAAGGCACTGAGCGCTTCCCAAGGCAGCAAAAATACACTTCCAGCGTCTGCGCGTGCCTACCAATATTATTAAAACACTCTATGCAGGGACCGGCACAACGTGTGTGTGCAGCGGTCTTTACGCGTCAGTTCGCTGGCACAGGAGTGCAAAAAAAAAAAAACAGACCCACAAAGCGTATCCCTTGCGGGAGGGAGCAGGGGCACCATCTGTTTGCAAGTTAATTACAAATAGATGTCGCCAAAGCTCGCTACCGCAAGGGAATCGCCAAACGTGCATGCGTTGCCATTGAAAGCAATGCAATGTGTGCACGTTTTTGGCCTAAAAAGCAAATCGATACCAAGAGGTCTCCTCCTATGTAGCGAATGCGCGCTGCGTAGAAAAAACTGTGGGTAATCAGCATCTCCCTGTACAGTGTTTTGCAGGCAGGGAGACGCAGTGAACTAATATGTTTTCTGTGTTTGTGCATGGAAGCCGCTCTATTCTTTAGTCTGGTCACCAAGGGTTTTCCATAGTTTGTTAAAGTAAATCTGCTCCGCAGGTGTACTAACAAAAAGCAGCTTGCATTGTGTCCCATTTTGGCAAACAATCTTGCTCACTCTATGGGTTGGTTGACTCTTCCAGTCTGCTGAGGAGGTTTAGGGGGTCATTCGGATGGCGGGCGGACTTAGTCCACCCGCCATCCTATCGGTGATCGGGACCGCCCGCCATGAGGGAGGGGGTCCAGTGGGGGCTATCAGGATGCGCCCGCCACCGTGGCGGGCTCATACCGCATTTTTAGCATTGTGGCAGGAGGTGCTCTCAGCACCGCCCGCCACAATGCTAAAAATGCACGTATGCATTTGCATAAACAAAGCGGCAGGCACGGCGCGGTGCCTGCCGCTTTGTTTATGCAAATGCAGGGGGGTACCACAGGTACACCCCCCACCTCTCCTTCACTCCGGGGGCCCGCAGGGGGCCCCCGAAGTGAAGACCGCATGCTTTTCCGTGGCGGCATCGCCGCCTCGGAAAAGCATCTGTTTGGCCCATGGTAATATGGCTGGCGGTGTCTAATAGACACCGCCAACATATTAAACCTTTTCCGCCCCGGCCGCAAGGCGACCGGGGCGGAAAACTTGTAGACGGTCTTTCCGTCTGCCGCGGTCCCCCCTGCCATAGTAATATGGCGGGGGGAAATGGGGGGCGGGCTGGTAAGGATGTCTGGCGGATCGCGACCGCCCGCATGGCAGTGGCGATCCGCCAGACATCCTAATGGGCCCCTTAGTGTCTAGCTGCTAGGTGCCTTATTGTTATCAAGGTGTTTGGTGACATAATAGACTGTGTGGCCTTATTATACCACATCTTTCCCCCGAAAATATTTCTTTTTGCTCTTTTTTATCCTTGCTCAGTTTGTAAAAGCGTTTGTATGTCCATTTAGGTATGCCGGTGCTTCGTTTGTGGTGTTGCCTTCAAACCCTATGGATCTCTTCGCATCCCTTGTGATCTGATATTTAGAAATACGTGTGAGTTCGCTTTTGCTCTTTCTAGTGGTTTTTTTTTCTGTGCTGCCAACACGGTTTCATAACAAGCAGTCATCTGGGTTTCATAAAAAATTATTAACAAAATATAGAATCACTCCTCCTCAAAACCAAGGTTTGTGCAATGTCACTTTGCTTAATACCATTGAGGATCAAAGGGTGTGCTGTGCCACTTCTACAATCCGTGTAACTTTGGTGAAAAAAAGTCCAATCAGCCACCAAACAATAGCCTATTTACAGTACAACAAAGCATTGCTTCTTTGAAAAGGGCAAACCATGATGTCTCTGGCCATTTTACAAATAATTTACACAAGTGCAGAAAAAACAAAACTAGAGCAGTTCCATTGCCACCTCTTTGCCGCTTCTTGTGATGTGCGTTAGGGCTAAAATATTTTGTTCTAGTCTATATTACAAAAGTTTTGGGGAACAATTGCAAAGCCTGAGAAAAAACGGATTGTGAAACAATATGTATGAATTGCTTGTAAAAGATGTAAATGTATTAAAATAAATCACATCAGAGTAAGGCTAGTTCATGGGTAACTCCATCGTAAAATGTTGAACTGATTTTGCACTGTTTTTGCTAATTATGTTATTTAAAAAAACATAAAACACACTGGTTATGCTTTAAACATACTTCCTTCTATTACATTTGAAAAGTTTGTTACGTAAACACAGTGAACATGAAATGATATCTCATATGCCCTGATTACCAGTTCACAACTAAATTCCCCTACTTGTGCAAACCGTTGTTTGCACAGACATTGGAATTGCGAGTTGAATAGTAATTATCATATCCTCAAAGTTTTGGGGCCATATGTATGAACACATGTTCCCATAGGCACAGAATGGGTAAAACACTTTGATACATCTGGCCCTTGGTGTCTTAAATACAGATTCTGCATATTGTGCCTCATGCTGAAGTTGAAAACTTGGAATAGAAGGTATATTCCACCCATGCTAAATAGCTTTATGTGGGGTAATAGTATTTAATATGTGTTGTAGTAACCCCACCTTATTCCCCCCAACTTGGAATCAGGGCGTTAGTGCCATATATTCTTTGGTGCTAAATATCATTTGCTCCGCCTATTGCAAAAGCATGAAAATCTTGAAAAACAGATTTGCTCTGGTTTATTTCACCAGTGTACAGTTTCTATAATACATTCATTAAAGTTCTGTTTCTGATAAGTAGGCAGTAATAAGTACATACATGTGTAAATAATATTGTCTATTGTAGAACAAGTAATTCAGCCAAAAGACTGTGGAACAATTTCCCCATGAAACATATATTATATTCTCCTTCAGCAACAATGTGTTGGTCAAATGTTTGCATTGGTGGTTGTACCTTGATCCAACTGAACAACGCCTGTGGTGTCAGAGCGGTAAAGGAAGTTATAAGATAACCTTTGTTGTAAAATCTCCACTTTTCAGCAAGATTGCACAAGGAATAAAGAGGAAAGTTCTCAAACTTTATTTCTATAGAACAAAGTCTTTCTCTTGCCCATCTTCCTTCTCGTCTAGGGATTGATGTTAACTCGGTCTTGTCAATCATGGCTGCATCTTTGATTTGGTCCATTAATGAGTGAGGTGAGAAAAAGACCTGAAGTCAGATGTGTTAGTAGTCTAGACAGAGTGCTAGTGGTTGCACACAGTAGGGTTTGGCCTACACTGTGGGAGTCTTCTGTACTGTCTCACAGACTAGCATGGAGAAGCTCTCCTTTCTCCCCGGCTTCTTCTTCTTGAAAACATTTCGCAGGCAGCTAAAAACTACCATGATGCCACCAATCGCCACAAGGCTCATTCCCAGGATGAACAAGGTAGATCGCGGGGTGTCATTGAACAAGGCCACACCTGTGCTAGATGTGCCGATCACCAACATCACAGAGCCAAAGGCCATCATGCAGATGCGCCAGGAGTTCTCCACGCCACCAGTGGTGGTGCTCAGAAGCTGTGGATTTATGCTTTTCTGGGCCTGTCCGTTATTATTGCCCAGGTTAAGTGTTACTTCTTCGTATGTCTCTGCAGTGGACATGTCGGTTTGTGACGAATGGGCCATTTGAGGGCTTGATCAGAAAGAAGATCCTGAGTAGAGGGAAAAAAAGAGACAAATGAGGCATAAGCAGGGTGAGTGAGTTATACCTGGGATGAGTGAGAAGATAATGGAGTGAGTGTTAGACATGATGAGTGAGCAAATGAGTATGTGAATAAAAGACATGGTAAGTAAATGAGAAAGTAAATGATAGAGTTAATGAGTAATAGAAGGAATGAGGGACTCACCTAATGATTATGACATTATTTAAGGGAATGAACAAGTGATGGGCTGAATGGGTGAGTGCATCAGTGAAGGAGAGTAAGTGCCATGTGATAAATCGAGTTTAATTAATTATTTCAATATAAAAAAACACTTGCTTCCATGCATAGACGTTCAAGTTTCTTTAAGTCATGAAGTTCAATCTTAATAATCTTAAAAATCAATATTTGTTCAATAACTTCTTAAAGCCCTAGCTCCTGCTCCTTAGACACCATGTGGACTAGACTCCCCAACAGGCCTGTAGGGCTGCTGTGGAGTCAGCCACACGTGAGCCTATATGAATAACCCAACGCCCTTCTAAATACTTTGCTGCTTTACCTCCATCGGTTTATTTAACAGTTTTAAACACTCCATCATAAAATGTACCTGGAAACATTTCTAATGTTACTCCTGAGCTCCTTCTAAAATCTAGGATTTTTCTCTGCTTCGAGGCATTCCTTCCTCTGGAAGACGCTGGTCTGCGCACGTTTCTTCAGAGCTTTGAGATGTCTAATCTAACTCTCTCCTTCTAGTCAATCTGTGTTTACATTCTCCTGTCTGCCCCACACGCCTTGTGGCTTGAACTCTGCAGCAAGGCAGCCGTCCATCTGTGGGCCGTCTTTGATCCCTCTGAGGGAGATGGGGAGCCTTGGCAGTATTCTAGCTTTGCATTCACAAACTTGCACGTATCTCCTTTTTATGTGACATATGAGATGAAGAACCTTCAGCTCAGAACAGCCCTTGTAATTCTGATATTACAGTTGAGCAGTTAGCATGTTCTTATTCCAAATGACTAGTGATGTCACAAGTCGACTGCAACATGTAAAACAGAGACAGGTTTTTAAAGAGATGGCATGCTCCCATGTATTAAACAGAGAATTATGGGAAACAGTAAATTAAAAGGATGGCTGTCTCTCCTCCTTATCCGAAATGTGACAAAAACCTAGCCCCCTGGCACCTCCCCTACCACTCTCTGTGCCTTGCCTACACTCTCCTCCAGAAGCTGTGCTCCCTGCTTTCCAGCGCTGCTCTGACAGGCTCTCAGACAGGCACGACAGGGCAGCCTGGAATTACTTTATGAGGTAGCAGGAGTGAGTAACAGCTTTCAATAACATCTGTTGCTAAGTCATAGCAATGAAGTACTGGATTCACATAGCGGCTCTCCACCAGAACCATAAATTACGAATGTATGACGATACATCGCAAACTAAAACAACGCGTGCTTTTACAACGCACTTTTTAGTTCGTATGTACCGTCACAACGCATGTCTTTACATCGCATGGCATTAGTTCGCATTTTCTTTGAAATGCATACTAAATGCCTTTACAACGGACCCAAGTTTCCCGCATGTATTTAAAATGCAAAATATCCCCCAAACACTAACACACTACCCTACATAACACACAGTCCACAGTAATACCCTACAGTACAAAACAGTAAAGCACCCAAAACACGATCCTACACCTACGCACAGTCCCCTTTACATGAAACACTACCGTACCGACCTGCGTACACAACCCTAAACCAATACCATACACTACAACCCCCTGACACCACCCTCAGCCCTAAAGCCTTAAACACTAGATTACACTACAACCCACTGAGACTACCCTAAATCCTAAAACACTAGCAAATACTACAAACCCTAACACTACACAAAGCCCTAAGCCCTAAAGCCTAAAATACTTGCATACACTACAACCCCCTGACACTAACCTAAGCCCTAAAGCCTAAAACACTAAATTACACTACCCTATACCCCAAATCCTAAAACAATAGCATACACTACCACCCCCTGACACTACACTAAGCCCTAAAGCCTAAATTACTTGCATACACTACAACCCCCTGACACTACCCTAAGCCCTATAGCCTAAAACACGAGATTACACTACAACCCCCTGAGACTACCCTAAGCCCTAAAGCCTACACTACTACCACCTGAGACTACCCTAAACCCTAATCCCCCTTACCTCTCTCTCCTCGTGGTAACCTCTGCTCCTGTTTCCTGTGTTCCGGTCCCGTTCCCAGCATCACCGTCTCTGCTCCGACGCTATTACATCACATGCGTTTTATTAGCGCATGCGATGTAATGTCCTGCGTCGTAATGTGTACGCGTTGTTACGTCGCATGCGTTGTAACGCATGCGACGTAACGGCATGCGTAGCAACAGCCGCGTTGTAATGGCTGTTTTCCATAAATTACATATAGAATTATAGATGGAGATGGTTAATTCTGAGTTACAGGGATGTTTCCCGCCGAGGGATTCTGAGTGGCATCATATAGACAACAAGAGTGAAGCGAGATCTGTCTATGATGTCACTCAGAACCCCGAGGTGAAAAACGTCTCTGTAAGTAACAGTTACCTATCACTAATGATATGTTATGTATGGCCCCCAAAATCACCTGCCTCTGCAACTGCTAGATGGAGGCAAATGAGTAATTAATTACCGGATTTATAATTTGGTATAAACGAGGGAGACTTCCTATGTAAGGCATGCATAACATTTTTTTGTCATGTATTGTTATATAAATGTAAATGTACAGGAATTTATATAGCGCAAATCACCGAGCGGTTTCTAAGCACTTGCTTAAGGAACCCATCCTGGTATTCCCCTGTGAGATAACCCCGGCAGGGTATCCGCAAGGTGAAAGCCAGGCATCCCACCGCGAGGGGCCGTTGTGGAGATTAAGCAAGCTATTGCCCAGAGTGGCAGAGTGGGAACTCGTGAATTGAGTAGACACCGGAGCGAGAATTGTCGAGTCCATGGACATTTTAGGACTCAAGACCCCGCCGAGCCGGGAATTGAACCCTGGTCCCGAGCTGACCTCTGCTTCCAGGTCTGCCTCCTCTAACCAGTGAGCCACACTTCTCCACTATAATCTTATTACTATATCAAGCAGTGTCATATTTGGTGTGAGTAGATGATATGTACTCTTTTGTTGCATTAATTAGTATACATGTAAATGTAAATGTAGGTATACTTATATAGCGCAACCTGTCACCACAAGGGTATCCTGGCGCTTGCCTAGGGAACCCGTCCTGATATTCCCCTGTGAGAAGCCCCGACAGGGTGTCCACAGGGTGAAAGTCAGGCATCCCGCCGCGAGGGGCCGTTGTGGAGATTAAGCAAGCTATTGCCCAGAGTCGCAGAGTGTGAACCCGAGAGTTGAGGAGGCACCGGGACGAGAATTATCGAGTCCGTGGAATTTTAGCCCAAGACCCGCCGGGGCGGGGAATTGAACCCTGGTCCAGGACCGATCTCAGATTCCGGGTCTGCCGCCTCTAACCCCTGAGCCACACTTCTCCACTGACATTACATTACATTAACTAGTTCCACATTATATTACATGTTAAGTTACATTGACTATTGTGCTATGTAGTACTATTAATTGCTATGATATGTATTTTGTGACTTTATGTGTTGTGGTGCTACATGTTACTTAAGCTGCTTGTAAAAAACCTTCAACAAACCAAATCATTTTCAGGCGTGAATCAGAGGAGACGATACGGGTGGAAAAGTAATCATAGAGGGTGACTGTAAGAGGAGGTGTCAGTGAATGAGAGGAACCAGGGGGTGACTGTGAGGCCTCATGGGTCGCTCACCAAGAGACTCTGGGCCTGATAGGAGCTAGAATCACAGCATCATGAGTTAGAAACCGCTGGTGTCAAGAAGAGGACTCAGGCCACAGAGCAGCTGGAAGTGAGGAGGCCTGAGTGAGAGGAAGCAGGGCTGGCAGTGAGCTAGAAACAACTATGTGGCTTCAGTGAGATTAGTCAGGGTCTGACCGTGCACAGATTGTCTGTAATCCATTGTGCTTTGCATAATACGTCCAGCGTAATCTTACATATTGTAAAAATTGCTCCATTCAGGAGCTTTAAGACCTGCCAACTATTCATGCATGTTTCCTGTGCGCACACGGAAGGGCCTGGCTTATTCTAGCGGTCGCATCTTCGTGAAATACAAGCCACCAATACCAACGAAATACTTGCATTGAAAAATGTGAAAGAACTGAATAAATTGTAATTTTACAAAAGTGAACAATCTTCGATTATAAAACATTCGGGATTTTTTTAGCCTAATTTGACACATGACAATTGGATTCTTCTAGCATCTGAAGTGCGTTCAGAATACTGTGCTTTATCATCTCCTTAAATTCAGAATATACACATGTGTGCATCACAAGTTAAAATGCAAGTGAAACTGGCTCTGCGTTTCATCTTTCTGGGAGATATGTAAACAATCTTGGCTTTTCTCTATCAGCTCCACCCATGATGCTAGTCACAGCCTCTTCTTCTCCCAGATCACTGGCCTTTGCATATCTGACTAGAACCTTTTTGCTGTTTTTATGCATTTAAACTCCTGACCACCCCTTATGCACTTACCATTAATATCTTTCTTTCATCTTTCAATCTTTATTTCGGCATGAATACCATAAAAGAACAAATACATCAATACAATAAAACATTTTTTTTTAAAAATGCACAGCGTGCTCTGTTAATACAATCAATTTTCATGTCGATATTAAGATTACATGCAGTTAGGTCAAGATGTTTAAAACATACATAATACTTGGTGAGAACATTTATGGGCAACATGGATAGAATTTCATTAATTAACCCTCAATTAATTCTAAACAGCATTTTGACATAACCACATTTTACAATTTATAGCCCATCTTTCTTCTTAGGAAAAAAATGCTGTGCAAAAATCTGCTTACGCTAAAGACAATAGGTTGACTGGTATTGGACAAAAGAATCCTTATAGCCTGGGAACACGATCTTACACCTAAGGTTAAACATATAGGTTTAATCCATCTTTTTCTAGCCTGGACATATGCTGGGCAGAAAAAGAGGATATGTGATTCATTTTCTTTTTGGTTACGTCCACATATGGTACACAATTCATCTTCTGCATAATTCTCCGAGTTTACACCACCAGACCAACGGACTAGTGTTGAACCAATCTGAAGATTTCCATATCTGAACTTCATGAATAGGGTCTTTGCTAAGGGTGGTTCTATTTCATCAAGGAAAGTCTCGAAGGATGGATCATCTTTAAAGGTAAGAAACCTTGTTACGAGTGACCCATTTGAAGAAGCGTTTTTGATCATTTCCATAATGTACGACCAAAAACACTTTTTTACCATGGTTTTTGATTGGGACGAAAGTGAATCAGGGTGTTCCCAGTAATGCGACAAACCTAGCAAGGTAAGCCAGAATTTAATATGTTTAAACCAGGGTATCACCTTAAAGATGTCAAGCTCCATAATTTCTATTAACCCATCCTTGTATGCTTTCAGCTCGGGTACACACCACAACCTAATCCATAACAATAAAGGACGTAGAATGATATGATGGTCCGTTCTACGAAAGTTTAGGTCGAGCTGGAGTGGGACCAACGGAGTACTTCTAGGGACTCTGACCAAACTTCGCAGGAAGTTATTATCCAAGACCCTAAAAGTATCTTTAGACCCTGGGCCCCAAATTTCCGAGCCATATAGCACTGCAGGTTGGACCTTAAATTTAAAAAGTTCAACTGCAGGGGACACGGCCTTGCTTGTACTTTTGCCCTGCTCCCTAAGAATGGGTTTTACATTCTGGTTGAACATCATCTTGCATTTTTCCAATTGGGCTTTCCAAGTAAAATTGGAGTCCAGGGTTACGCCTAAATATCCAAAGTGTGGAACTGATTCCAATTTTAGTCCATTCAAAGTTAAACAACCCTTATCAGTTTTATTTGGATTTAAGACCATACATTTTGTTTTCTTCCCATTTATCTCCAAACCTTTCTTAATACAGTAATCATTAAAGGAATTTAAAAGGGCTTGGAGACCTTTTTTTGTCTGGGAGATTAAGATAGTATCGTCCGCAAACAATAGGGAGGTAACTTTTTCGCCATTCAACTTAGGGGAGTCATTTTTACATCCCTCCAAGTATGTAGGGATGTCATTCACGAATAGCGAGAACAAAGTGGGGGCCAGTACACACCCCTGGCGCACACCACGTTCAATTGGGATTTTTGAAGTTAATTCGCCCTTGGGGCCCCATCGTACTCTGGCAAAATTGCCTCTATGGAGTTCTTTTATTTGTGCTATCAGGGTGGGTGGCATCCCTACTAGGCTTAGTGTTTCCCACAGTAAATTACGTGGGACTAAATCGAACGCCGCCCTTAAGTCGACAAACGCGACATATAGTTGTCCCTTTTTGATCTTGATATACTTCCAATAAAGGCAACAAAAGCGAAAAATTTGATCAATGGTACTCACTTTGGCTCTAAATCCTGCTTGATATCTAGACAAGATTGCCTTTTCCTCCAACCAATCGTTAACTCGGAATAGGATATGTCTTGAATAGATTTTTTGTAAAATATCCATAAGGCTTATTGGGCGATAATTTGAGGGATCCATCCTGTCGCCTTTCTTATATATTAAAACTATTTCAGCCCCCTTCCAACTCTCTGGGAAGTCTAGACTCCGGGATAGCTCGTTACACAGATGGTTAATGTATGGAGCCCAAATTTTTACTTCATGCTTGTATAAGTCTCCCGGAATCTTGTCTAGCCCAGGGGCTTTACCCGACTTAATCTGGGTAATTGCCAGTTCTGTCTCACCTAAAGTAAAATCCAGGGTATCCCCCGGAATGGCCTTGCTTAGAGTTCTATCTAAAATGGGTGCCTCGTATTCCTTATAAAGGTTAGAAAAGTGGTTTACCCATGTCTGTTCGTCTAGGTAGACGTCCTTGACCACTCTGCCTTGATGGTTTCCATTAGCTATCAGCCTCCAGAACGCTATGTTATCTCTAGTTTTTGCTGCATGCAGGAGATCTGCCCATTTTGCTTCTTCCCATGCCATTTTACATATCTTTTGGACCAGTTTATAATTATTCCTGGCTGACAGAATGTCTAAACGATCCTTTGATTTTATTGCGGTTAAGAGTGCCCTCTTGGACTCCCTGCAGTCCCTATTATACCAGGGTTTACTATGGGGCAAATTTTGTAATTTTTGCTGCCCTTTCTTGGGCATCTTAGTGACTAGGGGTTTTAAGGCGTCAAAAATTTTTTGGTGTAGTTTCATGAAAAGACCACCACTCCCCTCCTTTAGGCTGTTATTTAAATATCCTCCAAAGATGCTAGCAAAAAGCTTATAGATTTCTACAATAATTTCACCATTATCCAATATTAGTGACCATTTGAGGGAACGTCTATTGTTGCTAATATGTATCTCATTTTGTTCACAATTGGTTGCTTCTCCAGTCGAGGGAAAAACTGAATCCCCTAATAGGGAGTCCTTGATCTGCAGAGCTAGAGGGAAATGGTCGCTTTCTAATCTTTCTATTACCTCCATGTCAAGGAGGAATTCCCAAGATGGCACCGAGGCAATAATGAAATCTATGTTGCTTTTATAGTTCCCTCTATAGAAGGTGGGCTTTTTCTTAGCATCTGAGGGTAACCGCCCATTGCACGCTCTAGTGCAATATTCCGCACATAACCTGTTCATTTGGAGGGCCTGGGGGCAGCATTTAACTGTTTTAATGTTGTCTAAAACAGGGATACCATTTGCCTCGTCTTCTTCTAAGAAGATGTCACTGAACCCCACAACAGGCTCAAAATTACAATTAAAATCCCCTGCCATGATCACATAATTCTCTCTAGTGTCTAAATTACCCAGTAGGAGATCTAAATGCGTTAGTAAGGGAGATTCTTTTGATTTAGGAATTGGTCTGTTGTAGACGTTCACCAAATAAAGTTTTTTCCCTCTGGAAGCATTAATTTCCAAGATTAGTATATCAGGGGAATTGGTGTCCACAACTTCTATATTCACTTTTAGATTAACCTTTACCCAAATCAACAACCCTCCCGAGGGTCTTCCACTTCTGGAGGGGATCGCACTGATACCATAGGATTTATAGCCTAGCCTGTGAGTAATTTCAACTGACCAGGTCTCTTGCATCATACAGAAATCAAAGGTATCAATGAAACTTGACCATTCCGGGTCCCTTAGGTTTTTTGTAATCCCGGCTATGTTCCAGGAAACCAATTTGATAGTTTTCCATGGTTCCTGAATTGGTTGCGTCAATACATCTCCCACCACCTCAGGCACTATAATATGACATTCTTGGCTGGTTACATCAGATTCTAAAAGCAAATCATTTTGTGATAAAACACCTCCCCTTATTGTTAAGCTATCACCAGTTATAGGGACCAACACAGGTAATACGATTGCATCCTCCGGAAAAATAGTTTCAACAGTGGTAACATCAGTTCTTTGAATACGTGGTTCACTCCCTTCCCCCCCCCCCCCCCAACAGTTTAACATTCAACAATTCATTTCCATCCAACCCATTAGACTGCTGGCATCAATCACAGTCATCTAGACCGTTGAAAATGTCAAATCTGTTAAAGGTTTCTAAAGGGGTAAAGGGCTTTAGGTGGTCCATTCTTCTGTTGGGGTTATTTTGCCTTTGCGGGACATAGTTCCAACCAAAAGCTCCAAGTGCAGGTGGAGGATTTGGGGGATAAAAGGGCTCCATGGGATTAGGTCTAATAAATGGTTGCATCATTTGTTGTGTGTTACCAGCCCTCTGCATAACTGGTGGATAAGTGCAGGATGTAGTTTGGGGTGTTACATGGGAGGCTAGTTGTTGCTGAGAGGGAAAAACCACAGACCTAGGGTAGAAATATGTCAGTGGCCTGGGTATTATGCAATTATTTGTAATTCCCGGGGGCCAATTTAGTACAAATTGTACTGCGTTGGGATCCCTGAAATTTACAACCACCACATCTCCCTCAATATTTTTAGATCGACTTCCCAACCATTGAAGGCGGCGGACATGCACAATTTCTCCATTTATATGAGGTGCTATGGGCCTATATAGACCTAGCCAATGCATAATCTTGTTTTTAAGTTGTGCAAAGCCCTCCCTTTTGTTATTTGGTAGCACTGGAACCCCCGTTAGAACTACCACAAAGGGCACTGCCTCTGGTGGTAATTCTGGGTTTGGAATCGATTTGGGCCTTCCCCATCCTGGCTTTTGTCCCCTTGCTTCCATCCATTGATTTTCATTTGGAATGCTAGCTACTTCGTTAGATGAGTTGGTTGTAACGGTAGCTGACTTAGGAGCAGATTTGTTTTGTGGGATTTTTGGCGGTGGGATTAATTGAACAGTTGTTATAGTGTTCCCTTTGGGCACCAAATTAGGGGGGTTCACCAACGGTGTGAGACTAGCTGATGGAACTGGGGCAACTGTGCTGGGCTTGGTCACATTAGAAGTTTTGTACTTAATTATGTTTGGTGTTTTTGCAACCAGTTCACCCTTATTTCCCAGTGCATGTTCAAGTGAGCTTAGTCTAGATTCTACTTCGAGCAACCTCTCCAAGATAGATGCAGAGTAGGTTTTAATTAAGTTTTCTATAGAATCTAAAGTAGCAGAATCGCAGGCTATAATAGGCGCCTTAGACTGCATAGAGACTTCCATGATATCCTCCATGTCTATGGCCACAGCAGTAGGTGGCGGAGAGGCAATTGTAATAGGCCCTTCATTGTCAACAGGTGTAATAACGGGTGTAATAACGGTGCTGACAGCAGGGCCTTTGGCCTTTTTCCCAAAATCTGAGTGGCTTAATTTTGATTGAACTTGAGCCCCACCTTTCCGTCGTTTTTTACATGGGGGTGGCCCATGTACCCTTGAAACTAACGACGGTTTCTTAGCTCTACTATGCACTACTTTTGATGGTTTGGGCGTGGACGGTCTTGGGGCATTAGGAGTACTCGTATGTGTAATGCCCTCAAGGCCAATCGTATCCAGTTGGGGAGAGTTAGTTGTACAGGGGGTACTAACTACTGATACCACATGTTGGCTGTCCATTGTGTGGACTATGACGTCAGCTAGCTGGGAATTTACATTGATATTCGCGAGAGGTGTGGATACTGGCGACAATTGCCGACTTTTTAAACTTTCCACAGAGCGGCGACGCTCTGCACGACGCTCTGCCAAGACTATTTCCAAAGGCATGTCTGGGGAAGCTTTGGAGAAATAATCATCAAGAGTTTTGTTTAACAGGGTTCCCTGTTTTTCAGACATGTCGGCCACGAATATTAAATCACTACGTGAAATCCAAGGGCACAGAGACACAACAGTTTAAAAACAAAATGTCACAGGATAAATACCAGGATTATATGTCCAGTCCGGTCTCCTCGGTTCTCGGAGGGTCTCAGAGGGTCCGCCCTTGGTCCGGGCTTTGTCCCGGGATATGTCCCGCGCACGCGTCCCGCTAACGCGTTGTGCAACAGTACTTATACCAGCTGTAGAAGAGGAGGCGGAGACACGGGAAGAGGCGGCAGGTGTGCTAGGTGTTGCACGCACAGCCTGTTGGTCCTCGCAGTCCCGTCCTCCTGGTCACGAGCACTCTACTTCCCTGGGCAGGTCCTCCTGGATACTCCACAGAGCGCAGGCAGCAGCACAAGTTCCAATCTCCCACACGAGCGGCACCCGCGGAGCGGGGGCCGCGAGGAGTCTTTAAAGTGCTAGGCGGGAGGCGGAGACACGGGAAGAGGCGGCAGGTGTGCTAGGTGTTGCACGCACAGCCTGTTGGTCCTCGCAGTCCCGTCCTCCTGGTCACGAGCACTCTACTTCCCTGGGCAGGTCCTCCTGGATACTCCACAGAGCGCAGGCAGCAGCACAAGGTCCAATCTCCCACACGAGCGGCACCCGCGGAGCGGGGGCCGCGAGGAGTCTTTAAAGTGCTAGGCGGGAGGCGGAGACACGGGAAGAGGCGGCAGGTGTGCTAGGTGTTGCACGCACAGCCTGTTGGTCCTCGCAGTCCCGTCCTCCTGGTCACGAGCACTCTACTTCCCTGGGCAGGTCCTCCTGGATACTCCACAGAGCGCAGGCAGCAGCACAAGGTCCAATCTCCCACACGAGCGGCACCCGCGGAGCGGGGGCCGCGAGGAGTCTTTAAAGTGCTAGGCGGGAGGCGGAGACACGGGAAGAGGCGGCAGGTGTGCTAGGTGTTGCACGCACAGCCTGTTGGTCCTCGCAGTCCCGTCCTCCTGGTCACGAGCACTCTACTTCCCTGGGCAGGTCCTCCTGGATACTCCACAGAGCGCAGGCAGCAGCACAAGGTCCAATCTCCCACACGAGCGGCACCCCATTAATATCACCTCTGCACAGCCCTCACGGCAGCCACTACCTGGTCTAGAAACTTGGCAAGATACCAGTGCAGACACCCTTCTGAATGATCCACTAACACTGTTGACCAGCTCCCCATCAGCGATGCTAGCACTCAGCAGCCAAATGGATGCCATAGCTATCTGAAAAGCCAAGTAGGAGATAACAATAAACAAATTGTGCTACGCTGTTTTCCAGTATGTGGGATACTATGGCAGGTCATAAGGGGAGCTTGGCAAAAATGTAAAGTTCCAGATGATCAAACAGCATTCCGCACCCACTATATTCTCTTCCTGCCTATTGGAGAGGGAAAGCTGAACAAAAAAAAACTATTTTTTCGCTGGACCCTATAACCTCATCCATAGGGGCACTATCTCATTGCTTGTGTAAGGGCCTCAAACATAATACTGACGCAATTCAGGTTTAGATCCCTAAGTGTTATAAACCCTGCCATTGGCTGCTCCTATTTGGTGTACCTTGGAGGAGAGTCTCCTGTCCTACCTTCTCTTACACCGGGCTCAAGTCCGAGAGGTGGCAACAGGGCGAATAACCTTGCTGAAATACACCATTAACCCCTTTGCTGCTGATGACGAGCTCAGCTCGTTATCAGCCACGGGTGGCGTGTGCTGATGACGAGCTGAGCTCGTCATGTAACGCGGAAAAGGGAAAACAGCCGCACAGCGCAAAAATCGCCGCAGCATCAATGCGGTTAAACAAAATCTGTGAAGCAAAAGTCATCGATCAAAGCCAACCTACTGTCATCACTGTTGCCTTTCTCGAATACAAAGACATCTCTCAACAGCTCAGACATGCCTTAAGAACTTTGCTTCTAAAAAGCCACGCCTAAGGTTGATGCTTGTGCTGATCCTCTGATCTCTTGCGCATAGCGATGAAAACTCACCCACCTGAAACAGAATAACCTCCTCACTAACTCCATCCCTCAGTTATGAACTGAGACCATCATCTTGGACATCAGACAAAGTAATCTTCTTTTCAGGGTAAAGCCAGACTTGTCCTTTGATGCCACTGGACAATTCTGCAGTCTTAGACACAATTGACCCTAAATGTTAGAGAACTGACTCCTGTGATTCTGCGGAAGTGGCATTCTGCTGCTCATAGGTTTGCCTGCTACCTATCCCTAGGACTCTCAAGGTCAAACTAGCATCCTTCCTCTCTATCTCCGTCAACATTTTGTTTAACATCTGCATGATGTCATACCAATTAAAGGTATCTTTGGCAGCTGCAACCTAGCCATCCGCATGTAGGTCCACAATACCCACATTGGAACATCCTGTGACATTGGGAGTATCTGCAAGTTAAGTGTTGTCGGTCCCATGCCCAAAGATGGATGCATAAGTCCTGATTCTTTCTTAATGCCTCAGAAACTGAGATCCTACTCCACGGCTCTGGTGATCCAACTTCAGTCTTGTTTAACGCCTCCCACATCTTTTCCCAACCCGTTGCAATCTGAGAGTCACTCTCGATGTCAATGTCTCCCTCATTTCACACTTCAGTGACATCACATTAATACTCCTCACAGTCACATCCTAAGTGGAATCCAGCCAATGCTCTTGTCACATTTAGTGTTAATCTTTCGACTATTGCAATGAAATCTATGCATCTGTTGAACCTCTCAGCAAGTATGCGGACTACAACTGCGCAGTTTGCCACATTTGGGGTTGAAACTCGCACGCCTCATCTCCCTACACCTGCTTTCACTTCACTGGCTTCAAGCCAGGAAAAGGCTAACTCAAACCCTTTTTGTTAGTCCACAAGGCCTTCTTGTATCGACCCTACCATTACAAGCAGATAGTGACCTTCAAGGCAAAAAGAAACTCCCATGGTCGCCCATCTAAAACAAGCTTGGCAGCCACCTGTTGTGAGACAAACATTTTAACAAGGCTATTCCCAGGTGCTGCAGCGTCCCCTCAAAACAAGCATGTATACTGTGCAACTATACTTCCAAGACACTGCATCCTGTTGTTTTAAATCTCACTAATTTAAATCTAATTTCGTACCCTGGTCTGTGCTGAATATTACAATCCTTTCTGCTTCGGTTCTTGTGTACTGCTTGGTCAATGTCAAGCAAACAATGATTAATGACATGAACCTTTATGTATAAGTTTTACTACTTGCACTCAGTTTTCTACAGCTAGGCCTATAACCTGTCTACACATCAAAGTATGTGCTATACAAACACATAAATACTAAGCAAATGAATAAATAAAGCCACTCTTTTTTTCCACGGGCAGCTACAACCTGCTTGCAGCATGGACAGGTCCCAGCAGCTGGCGATTGCTGCCTGTGCAAAAGCAGAAGCAAACACAGTTGAGTCCTAACGAGCATGCTAAAATGGATGCAAATGCTACTTGTGCCTGTTTTATCACCTGCTCCCGGGTTCAATTCGATAACTGGGATTTGGAATGCTTATTATACTTCATGCAGTGAAAACCACGGGGTGTGATATGACCACCCTATTCCGAATTCTGCCTTTTGCAATGGGAAATAATGTACAGAATGAAGCCCATAATCACTTAACATCTCTGTTCCCTGCAGATTTGGACCTGCTTTCATGTACTCTGGGAAAAACCTTACATCTAAGAATCTGATTTTATATTCCATTTATGGCTCCGATTTGTTGAGGTCAATATTTCACTGGTCTCGTATCATTCCTGTAGATTGTGGGAACTCATTAAATTACAACACATAATTCAATATATTATGCGCCTGGAAACCAAACCAGTGTAAGGCGAGTGGGGAAGAGAGAACATGATGGATAGTATAGAAAGGACAGTGTGATGCGAGAGGGAGAAATAGAAGAGTGTGCTATAGACAGACATGGAAAGGAAAGAAACGCCACTGTGAGGTGAGAGAGAGCGAAGTGAAGGAGATTGGAAAGAGTGAGTCTTGAGATAGAACCAACAGTGGCACACAGGTGGGAGCACAAGAGAAGGGAAACAGAACGAGGCAGAGAAACAGAGCGGTGGACTGAAAAGTGAGGCCACTTAAAATGTATGGCTGCCTCAAGTTCTTGGCTCGAGGGTGAGTGGATATATTGGAGTTCACTAGTCTGTGTCATGTGCTGATGGCGTCGTGTTATTAGTGGATGTGCTGCCAAAGCTGTTCTGCGTGGATAGCTATCTGGTCTAATGGTTGGATGTCTTAAACTAATTCCTTCTTAGGATGTGTTGGAAGAATACCTTTCTGTGTGTATGTTTGTTCACTGTTAGCGGATGCGTGGAAGTTCACTTTTCTGTATGTATGCTTCTTGAACATTAGTGGTTGCATGGATTTCACATGTTTTGTGAATATGTCCTTGTTAATTATTAGTTACTGCGTGGAAGTTGTCATTTCTACTGGATAAGTGAATGTTTGCATTTCTGTGTGCATGGCTGGTGATCATTGTAGGTGGATGTGTTAAATGCTTGTTATTATGACTGAATGTGATCAAGAACGCCACTTGTGTGAGAAGCTATATGTTATATATTAGTGGATGTGCCGAATTTGCACGTCTGTGCGCATGGCTACTTTTCCATTACGTTAAATGTTCTCTGAATATATAAAGTGCGCCCTCAGGATCGCTGTTTACTAAAACTAAATGCAAAGATCACCGAGCTTGGAAAATGTCTGCCTTTAGAATACGAAAGTGCAAGTGAAGACGAACTAATGCGCGTGTCTGGCTTGCTGTGTTTGTAGGGAACATTTTACCTTCTCCAGCAGCAGTGAGCAGGTGCCTCCAGGCCTCGTCTTTGGAGCAGAGTGATGTGGCGCCCCTTAGATAGATTTTTGGGATGCAATCGATCCTTCGCTCCTTCCTCTCTCCCAGACGAATGGCGAGCACTTTTTTCAATGTCTTCTTCCTCTAGGTGTGTAAAATTGCCTCCTCCGCCACGGGCCTTATCATCTCCTGTCTTCTCTGCTTTTCAGCAATTCTTTCCTGGGTTCAGGTATTTTCTTTTTTCCGCCACTCCTTCTTCTACCTTGTAATCAATCTTCCATGTTCCTTTCCCTATCCCTGGTTCTTTAATATTCTCGTTGCTGGTTTCTTTCTTTCGCTCTAACGCCGTATCTGTTTATTTTCTTAATTTACTATTCTTTCTTTTTCTCCATATGTTTCTTTACTGCGCTACTTATCGCTTTCTTTCATTATATCGCTCTTTATCCGTCCATTTCGTTCTCTTGTTTTTTTTTCTTATCTTCTCCACCTTTCTTTCGCTTTTTTCTTTCTCCTTTTCTTTTTGCTTGATTTTCTTCTTCGCTTTTAGTTCCCGTTATTCCCTCTCGCTGCGGTGCCCATCTCCCTTCCCTCCAGCTGCGCCCTGTTTCTTGCCCGCTGGTGCCGGCTCTTTCTCGCGGTCTCACACTCTTATCAGCGTCACTCGAGCTCTCCACAGTGGCTTCCTCAGAAGCCGTTACGCTGTGTTTATTTATTTGCCCCGGGTCACCTCCTCCTCCTCCAATTACCTCCCATTTCGATGATTGTCCGGCCTCAGAGATCGCCGTGATAAGGGCGCCAATTAGCCAGTTCCTCCGCTGCCCCTGAAATGGCCGGGACCGCCGCACCCCAGCTCTGTGCTGTTGAGGGATTCTTCCGCAACCCACCCACGGTACCAGCCCAGGCCAAAAACAAACAGACGCGGACAAACAGAAGCAGATTAGGCCAGAGGATGTCCGTGTCGGTGAATACAAGAATGGACCTATAGAAATCTATAAGGCAGGCCTGTGCCAGCCCTGCCCGCGCGCCCAAGCGGCGCCAAATGAACTAAGCAGAGACCGGCTTCGTCCGATCCGTGTCAGGTGAAAAGCCGCGCGCCCAGGCCTGGCACTGCCGGTGCAGTCTGGCGCTTGTAGTCCTGGTTTGATAATAGGGAAAGTGCAAGTGCCAAAGTGAAAAGTAAAATCAGGGCTGGACGAGTTACTTTTACCTGAAACTCAAACTTGGGGATATCCATGCAAGAAGACAGACGTGGTTCGAAGCCGGTGTTTGCAACCAAGCTGCAGTGAGCAGTGTACTCACGAGGAACATTTTAATTGTATGGAGAGCACCTCAAACACGAGGCCTCAAACACGAAGCCAATCATGGAATGGCTTAAAGCAGAGGTCTTCAAACTTTTTGATGCCGGGACCCCCTTGTAAAACCTTTTTAGGCGTGAGGACCCCCTTCCGACAAAAGTTTCTAGAAACTGGTACTCCTCATCATCAACTTTTGACAACCATAAATGCGCCTGTTAGACCTCATCACATCCCTCCATCATTCATCAACCCACACTTTCACACATCCATCCATCCACCCTTTCATCCTTCCATCCATACATCCATCCACCCTTTCATCCTTCCATCCTTCCATCCATTCTTTACACATCCACCCTTCCTACCATCCACCCATCATTCATCAACCCACCTTTTCACACATCCACCCATCATTCATCCATGCAACCTTTTATCCATTCATACATCCATCCACCCTTTCATCTTCCCACCCATACATCCATCCTTCATCCATCCACTCTTTCATCCTCCCATCCATCATCCATCCACCCTTTCATCCATACATACATCCACCCACCCTTTCATCCATCCATCTACCCATCATTCATCCCCCCACCTTTTCACACATCCATCCATACATCCTTCATCCGTCCACCCTTTCATCCTTCCATCCATACATCTATCCTTCACCAATCTATCCTTCATCCATCCACCCTTTCATTCTTCCATCCATATATCCATCATTCATCCATCCACCCTTTCATCCATCCATTCACCCATCATTCATCCACCCATCTTTTTACACATCCATGCATCCATCATTCATCCATCCAACCTTTCATCCATCCATCCTTCATCCGTCCACCCTTTCATTCTTCCATCCATACATCTATCCTTCACCAATCTATCCTTCATCCATCCACCCTTTCATTCTTCCATCCATACATCCATCATTCATCCATCCACCCTTTCATCCATCCATCTACCCATCATTCATCCCCCCACCTTTTCACACATCCATCCATACATCCTTCATCCGTCCACCCTTTCATCCTTCCATCCATACATCTATCCTTCACCAATCTATCCTTCATCCATCCACCCTTTCATTCTTCCATCCATACATCCATCATTCATCCATCCACCCTTTCATCCATCCATTCACCCATCATTCATCCACCCATCTTTTTACACATCCATCCATCCATCATTCATCCATCCATCCTTTCATCCATCCGTCCACCCTTTCATTCTTCCATCCATACATCTATCCTTCACCAATCTATCCTTCATCCATCCACCCTTTCATTCTTCCATCCATACATCCATCATTCATCCATCCACCCTTTCATCCATCCATTTACCCATCATTCATCCACCCATCTTTTTACACATCCATCCATCCATCATTCATCCATCCACCCTTTCATCCATCCATCCTTCATCCGTCCACCCTTTCATTCTTTTATCCATACATCTATCCTTCACCAATCTATCCTTCATCCATCCACCCTTTCATCCTTCCATCCATCATTCATCCATCCACCCTTTCATTCATCCCTTCACTCATCATTCATCCACCCACCTTTTCACACATCCATACATCCATCATTCATCCATCCACCCTTTCATCTATCCATACACCCATCCTTTATCCATCCACCCTTCCTTCCATCCACCCATCATTCATCCACCCACCTTTTCACACATCCATCCATCATTCATCCATGCAACCTTTTATCCATTCATACATCCATCCACCCTTCCATCCTCCGATCCATCCATCCATCCTTCATCCATCCTCCCTTTCATCCTCCCATCCATCCATCCTTCATCCGTCCACCCTTTCATTCTTCCATCCATACATCTATCCTTCACCAATCTATCCTTCATCCATCCACCCTTTCATCCTTCCATCCATACATCCATCAGTCATCCATCCACCCTTTCATCCTTCCATCCATACATCCATCAGTCATCCATCCACCCTTTCATCCATCCATTCACCCTTCATTCATCCACCCATCTTTTTACACATCCATACATCCATCATTCATCCATCCACCCTTTCATCCATCCATCCTTCATCCATCCACCCTTTCATTCTTCCATCCATACATCTATCCTTCACCAATCTATCCTTCATCAATCCACCCTTTCATCCTTCCATCCATACATCCATCATTCATCCATCCACCCTTTCATTCATCCATCCACTCATCATTCATCCACCCACCTTTTCCAACATCCATCCATCCTTCAGCCTTTCATCCATCCACATCCATCCATCCTTCAGCCTTACATCCGTCCATCCACCCATCATTCATCCACCCACCTTTTCTGTGCCTCTCTCATGGGGGGGGGGGATCAGTATCTATCTGCGTCGTCGTCCTTCTTTTTTTCCCATTCATGGGAGGGCATCTCTGTGCCTCCCTGCTGGGGGCGAGGGACGTGTCACGGGACCCACAGCTCCAGGTGCGCAACATCCATTGAACTCAAAGGGCTACACTACAGCCACTCCCCCAGCCCCCCCCCCCCCCCCCCCAGCTTCCCCCAGCTCGTGTGTGTGAGCCCGGCTGTAACAGCTTCAGGGACACACACACAGTCACACCCAAGTACTTGTCAGGTCTTTAAAAGACCTTTTACTTCTTAATGAGGCATTGATGTTTTTCACACCTCGGTGTGAATTAGGCCTCCGCCGTGAGCACCCTCAGCCCAATGCCAGGAACTGCACTCTGCAGAATCTGCGACCCCCTACCCAGGACTCCACGACCCCCCTGGGGGTCGTGCCTCACAGATTGAAGACCGCTGGCTTAAAGAAATCGATGCTCTCAACTGTAATCTCACTCTGGCTATCTCCACCAAATCACTAGGATTTCCCTAGACCCCAAACTTGACATGGTCAGTCACATCAAGATTTCAGCGAAAAGTGCCTTCCTCAATCTGAAGCTTCTCAACAAAATAAAACCCTTCATCCCGCCCAACGACCTCAAACAAGCCACCCAATCCCTGTTGTTATTCAGACTCGACTACGGAAATGCTATCCTCACCGGTACAGCGAAATCCCACCTAGCCTCCCTCAAAACAACCCTAAATGCAGCAGCCAGAATGGTCACCGGAGTCAGAAAATACGAGCACATAGCACCCGCACTCAGAGAGCTAAAATGGCTCCTAATAGAGATGCGCGCCAACTTCAGAACTGCATGCCTCACGCATAAAGCCCTTGACACAGGGAAACCTGAATACCTGGCCTCCAAACTCAAAAAGGCAGGCCAGACTAGGAACCTCAGGAGTTCCAACTCCCTTCTGCTCATTCCTATGAAAACACGTAAACAAAAAACCGCTGCACGATCTTTCTCCGGAAACGCTCCCAGAATCTGGAACACCATCCCAGCAGACATCAGAACTTCCCAGTCCTTTGCGAAATTCAAAAAACTCCTAAAAGACCTCTACCTCAACTGTGCCTTTCCGGACTGATAACCAGCGCTAAAGGACTCATGCCTGCACTCCGCAGCACCATGAAACTTTTCAACTTAATCTACCTCCTCCCAGCTTCCTTTAACCCCTCCTCGCTCCCCCCCCCCTGAATTGTGCACTCTGCAAGGCTCACAGGACTGCCATGCCTCTATGTTGCACTACAGTACGGGATTTCCGAATCTGATATGTTCACCGATGTCTATTTGAGATTCCTGTACTTGATGATTTGTAATTCCTGTACTATAACTGCTGTAAAGCGCTCCAATTCCCTTGGGTCTGGCTAGCGCTATACAAAACTCCTAAAATAAATAAATAAAAAGAAATACATTTCGCGCGGGACTCTCTTTTGCCCTGCCCAGTGCTTTAAATGGAAAAAAATAAGTGCAAGTACTCACCTAATTGAGATATGGAGTAGGGGTGGGGCTTGGAGGCGGGGCTACTAGGGCGGGGCTTCTGGGGCAGGGCTAGTGGTACACATTTAATTTGATTGAGATTTAATTGGTGTTCAAATGTGTATAATTATACTAAAGCATTTCCGGTATATCTTGAGTATTCCTTCCCCTTATACGTACAAAAAGGTACATTTAACATTAAAGTGGGCTTCTATTGGTGCAACACCTAAATCACATATGACTTGCACAATATATTTTCCTAAACATTTTCGGGAAACATTTACCTATGTTTAACCCTCTTGTCTCATTGCCACCTAGCAGACATCATCCAGCCCCCCCCCCCCACACCCTCCCCACCAGATGGCATAGCTTTGCCTCAAAGCTCCTTACTTGCTCTACAGAGTGATTCTCTCTTTCTGGAGGTGGGCAAGCTGCTGAAAGATCGAGCCAAGATGCCTGGCTCTGGCTCAGTTCCAGGTCCTCTTGCAACCTCAAGCCCAAAATGAACTGCACTTTGATGTTGCATCTGCCTGCCAACTAAACTCTAATCTCATGTGCGAACAATAAAGACAACTTAGTGACTTTTATTGTAATACAAGAGAGAAAGAAAGATATAGCCTCCTAGATGCTGAATTGCACAAAGTGAAAGCAGAAATTCTGGGAACAATCCTGGCTTCCCCACATGACCAAACTGTGTGATCCCAGACAAATATATTATCTCACCAAGCCTCCATTTTCTTCGTTAGCACATATGATAGATAGTATATTCAAATGCACAAGTTCCAGATGTGTGCTGTACAACCACATCATGTTACATTTAATACACTATAATGTTACTTCATTCATGAAAGGAAAACAGGTCATATATAATGTACACATGAAAATCACATTGCTTCCTACTTCACTAATGGCAGTGTCGTCACCGAGGGAGCAAAAACTCCTCTCTATGCTGTGATATAAGCTTATGCATCAAGGTGAAATGCTTCCACGGGATAAAAAATACACATTTCAATAGTAATGTATTAAAGGCTTCACTTATGCACAGGCTTTTAAGCCAAAGCTAGATTTTGTGGTTCGGCTCGGACTGGCCTCTCCTTTCCTTGTTAATTTGTTGGTTCTCCCACTATTAGATTTTAATGTTATTATCCGTGTTGCAATGTTCGCTTGTGATGCTGTTGTTCGTTTACACCCTTAAGTTACCATTAATGGCGCCATTTTTATTAGCGCCATCTTGTTTCGTAGCTGAGATTGAGCTTCTGTCTCATAATTTTTGTCTCTGCAGAAAAGCTGCTCCTGTGCCTCCGCCTTCTGTCTCTCAAGGCTGGAGCCCTGCTGTACCAACGAATGTACTATCTACTGTTGTATACATCTGCTTCTCAATATGCTCGCTCCCATATCTGAGAATGGTAGGCCCCAGCCGAGTGGCCTGGGGATCGAGATAACATATACTCAGCCCAGCAACATGGCTCATCCTTGTATGCCTCGTTTGTTTGCCCTGGCCCAAACTGGAAATTTCCAGTTTGGGCGGACCCTTGAAGGTGCGAGAAATGTATAATTAGTATCTCCTTCGGAGAGGGCGTTGGTACCTTGGCCGTCCTCCCAGGAGCCAGGTCAGACCAGCCTCCGCTGCAGCGAAAATACTAATTAATACTTTGGTTTACATTCTCCTCTGACTGACCGACTCTTCATTATTGGGAAGGCATAGAGGTGGTCCCAGGTGACCTTTTTCGGGTCATTTACTTCACCACCTCTTCCCTTCCCAGATCCCCTGCATTTTACCCAAGAGAAAACGGCTACTAAAAAACAAAACACAATTGTGCTGAAACTGCAGCGAAAGTAGATCTGCACTGGAGAGAAAGTGGCCTAGCACTTGCAACATGCAGACCCTTTCACATGCGCTTTATGGGCAGAGTTTGGTAATTCAAGGCTTGCAGCTAGCTATACATCTGGTGCTGGACCCTGCAGGCAACACGCACTCATGCAAGACACACCCACAGAGACATAGAAGCACTGGTGCACGAAACAGGGCATTCAGTACACGTGTTTTATAAAATGCCTACGTTCACTGACATTCACATTATTCAACTTGATTCCCACCCACTCTGCTTCTGTGTCACTATATCCACCTTCATCCTCAGTCTGACTCCAAACAAGTGCTGCCCTACTCTGATATGCCAGCAGGAAACCTTCTCCTAGATTTCATGCCGAGTCACAAGCCATGGTTGTTAGAAAGCCCTGCTCACACACCTACTGTGCTATTGATTCCAAGGAGCCTGAGTGGCCCCTGTGTCAATAATCCCAGTGTGACTCCGGCCCCTCCCAAACTCCCTGCCAGCCCTGAATAAATGCCTACAGGCCGCTGCTCAAGTAGTATCTTGAAATGGTACATTAGCAATCGATTATCAGAGCGCTTCACCAAAACGGGCCGACTCGCCAGCTCTGTTGCGCTTCTTTTTGTAAATGCCAAATTTCAGAGCTTGACTTGCTGCCCCATGAGTAACAGTACTCTCTTTGGACAAGGGGTAGCTCGGATACTCAAATGCAGACAATTTAGAAGTGCCGGTACTAAGTACCGGTGAGTACCGGCCCATTTAAAGCACTGGCCCTGATCCATAGCATTTGTGCTGAGGAAGAGTAGAAACTAAGGCCTAGCTTTACAAAACTGTCGCACAACGCAGCACAGCAGCCAAAGCTGCTATGCTGCGTTGCATGCAGGGAGAAAGCAGGAAAGAGCCATATCTACAGAGATGTGGCGCTATCCTGCTGTCTCCCTAGTGTTGGTTCACAATTAGGCTGCTGAGTGCCATGCACACACGTGTTTGTGCCACAGTGCCAAGGTGTCTGTATAAGTCTAGCATAGGTTTTATACTGGAATTATACTTTTCTCGTACAAAATACTGGGTTGTACAGTGCATCACACATTAGTGGGAAAAGTTAGGAGAGATCAAATCTTTTCTGCTTTATAATGGCTGCTTTCAAGTGGTGTTATTTTTTTGGTGCAAAACCCTATCTATATTATTAGTAGATAGGCGTTAGCATCAAAAACCATTGGTGGTTGCATGGGAACGGCAATGCACCACTCATTGAACACCGATTGATGCAGAGTAATGCTAAGCAGCGTTCTGCTCGGCATTGCTTTCAGACAACTTTCCTGCATACAACAAGTTTTGCGTTGGAAAATAAATGAAAAAAAAAACATTTTGCGCTGGTTTGCATCAGTTTTGTAAATGTAGTGCAAAAAAATTGTAACTCTGGCCCATAGTGTTGAGCAGATAAGGCACTGCTCTTATCAGCTTTCCCACACTCTGCCACACACAGATATGCCTCAAACTGATCCGAGGCAGGGGCAGTATGTGTTTTTGTACAAAGAAGGGGGTCTACAGGTAGGGTTGTGGCCAGAGCCGCCAGATTTGGCACTGAGAAACCGGGTTTGAGTCTTGGCATTGGCTTAACATCCTGTGATTCTGGGCAAATCATTTAATCTTCCCCCTGACTAAAAAAATTACCATGACCTTGTGTAATGTAACTGGTGCTCATGTAAAGCCCTCCAGTACCTGGGGGTCAAATTAGTGCTGTATAAAAAAAGGCGGTGAAACAACGGAGTTTGGTCCTGGGACGGGGACAGCTGGACCCAATTTAACAATGAACAGAACAGATTGCTAGCCCTCCTACTTATTTAGTCTCGCTCTCAGCTTATGAGACAACAAACAAAAATCAACGTCACTTTGTTTGTATGGGTAATTTTATTTCACCCTTTTACTCATTATTTTTGGTGAGATTTATCTATTTCATAGGCAAGAAGAACACTTTATATACACCTATACACAATACAAAAACATTTATACATATTTACAACTACTATACAAATATCACATATACAATGAATCAAACAGTTATCAACAAATTGTGTATAGGTGTATATAAAGTGTTCTTCTTGCCTATGAAATAGATAAATCTCACCAAAAATAATGAGTAAAAGGGTTGAATAAAATTACCCATACAAACAAAGTGACGTTGATTTTTGTTTGTTGTCTCATAAGCTGAGAGCGAGACTAAATAAGTAGGAGGGCTAGCAATCCGTTCTGTTCATTGTATAAAAAAAGGCTGCATGTGTGCTGAGAAGTAACAGTCAGTGAAAACAAACAGATGCCCCCATCCTGCACAACAACCTGTCACTTTATTGGTAACATGCACAGCTCTGCCAGAGCACACCAATGCTGGCATGTGATAGAGTGACCAACTGTCCGTAAATGTCACAGACCGTCCGTCATTTTGGTGTCATGTCTGTTGTCCGTCATCATCCCTTTTACGGATGCCTTTTGTCCGTAATTTTGGGGATTCATTACAGCGAGCTGTGCTGTTCCTCTCTAAGAAGCCTCAAGAGTTTAAAAGTTCTGGTGGCCAGCTAGCACTTCTCTTTTGAACTCCACAGGATGCAGCCGTCCCTCCCCAAGCTCGCACAGGCTATGGATAGACCCATTGTCATTCTAACTGAGGCTCATTATCACATATAGAATGGCAATGGGCCGTGTCCCTTTAACATAACATGTGCACGCAAATGAGTGACTTGGAGGTCAGTGAGGTGGGCTATTGTCAGACTTAAGAAAGGAAGAAACACCCCATGTTGCAATAACATCATTCAATACCCCAATGATTTTATCATGTATAGGTGACGACATGTCTTCCATGAGGGGAAATCTTGAATATTCATCAATTATTACCATACAATGATGGCTATTATTGAGGGGTCTGAAGAAATCAACAGTAATCCCCTTCCAAGCATGTTTCAGAAGATCGGACATTGTTAATGGGTGCTGCGTTGTTATGGGAGAAAGAGAGTTGCACAGGTCACAGGCTTTTAGTACTTTTTCGACCCTCTCATCAAGGCGAGGAAACCACACTCAGTCTCAGGGGCTTTCTTAGTTGCAACAATTACACCATGACCTTGTGAGCTAGTTCTCTTAGTTGCGACAATGCCACAATAACCCTTACGAGTCAATTCAATAACTTGTTGTCTCAGGCTATCAGGAATGACAATCCTCGTACTATAATGCCTTCTTGAGGAACAAAGTTCTTCTCTGACATTTTTCAACTTTTGGTATTCAAAGTCATCTGTTAGAGGTCAAGTATGTTTCCTCCAGCATTGTCGTGAAATAATGTCTTTGAGAATAATCATGTCTCGATCCGTGTTTGTTGCAGTCAGAACCTGTTCTACTGATAGGGTGGCAGGCATGCTGGATTTGACTATGAAGTTCACGTAGGCGTCAGCGGCTTTAGACACTGTATCATGAGACTGCAAATACACTTGTGGGAAGAAGTCAGTGGAATTTTGATCTTTCCTGGGCCTGTGCACAATAGTGTAAACATACTCTTGTAATCTCAATCTCCACTGCTCAATTCAAGAGGGCATCTAGGTTTTTGAATTCCCAAAAATGGTCAGAAACAGCTGGTAATCAGTGACAAGGGTGAAATGTTTTCCGTAAAGAAACACATGAGTGTTCACAAGTCCACACCACAGCTAGGCTTTCTTTTTCAGTTTGGTAATAAGCACATTTAGTTTGTGACTGACTCCTGCTTGCATAAGCCACAATGTGTCTCTGTGCATTTTCACGATCATTGTGCTGAGCCAAGATTGCACCCAACCCCACCGGGCTTTCATCAACCACAATCTCAGTATTCAATTTTGGATAAAAATAGGCCATTTAGTAGTGTTCTCAATTGCATGTTTGATTTTCTTGAAACTATGATCCCATTCATATGGCCACCTGAACACGGCGTTCTATTTTGTCAAGTCACTCAATGGTGCACTGATCATGGCAAAATCATGAATGTATCTGGAACAGTAACTGGCCATGCCATGGAAGGACCTTAGCATGGTCACATCCTGTGGGGGACTAGTGGATGCTAAAGCTTGTACTTTAGCTTAGTCTGGTTTCATTCTCCTTTCAGAGAAAACATGCCCAAACAATTTTAGCTTTGTTTTGTGAAACTCACACCTATCTGCATTAAATGTGAGACCTGCATCAGTAAGTAAACTACAGACTTGGGTCAGGGCTTTGCCATATTCCTCTCCAGTAGCACCAAACTCCAGTAAATCATCACTGTAATTAAAGGCATGTGTGACAGGCTGTATTATGCGGCAAATTACATCCTGAAAGAGTTCACCTGCTGACGATACCCTAAAGCTTAATCATTTATATCTGAACAAACCAACATGGGTCAAAAAGGTTGTAATGTACTTGCAATATGATTTTCCGACCCCCTCAGGGCTGCAAAAAGTGGGCTCAAACACCTATTGCATCCTCAGGGCACTTAGTGAGATACTGCCCCTAGAGTCCCTTGATTTATTTTGTAGGTGTTTTTCGGTAAACCCTTAAAACCCCTTGCATCTGAGGTATGTCTGACTGTTTTTGGTTTCCTAATTTTTTTCACCTGACCAGCCAGTTCTAGCACCAAGATGCCTTCAGGTAAACATGCTGTGTGAGGGGAGTACCATTAATTTATTCATAATTCTTCTACCACCAGGCTCTCTATTTTTTTTCTTTTTTAAGAGAAGAAGAGAAGGGGCACGTTTTGTTATTTCTGACAATTGTAATGGGAAGTCTTCAGAAGAGTGGAAATCTAGAGAGCGCAAATAGCGGCATAGAATTTGAACCCTCACACAGTGCTTGAAATGGAAATTAGAGGGGTGCTGGTATTCTGTATGTAGAGTATCTGTTTGCTGTTGAGAAGTGCCAGTATTCCCTCAATAAAAGCATCGCAGCAGTGCTGAGAAGTGCTGGTACTATCTCTTCCAAATTAAAGAAGTTAAGGTACTGAGCGCCTGATAGTGCCTGTCCATTTAAAGGTATGCATACAGATAGCATATACAACATATCACTGCTTGAACGTGATTATTTTGGTTTTACTGGCATTCACGGGCAATAAACTCTTGTGTGCTATACTGTTCAGGCACAGGATCAAAGGGTCAATGGGAGATGGTCTTAGAAGAATCTATAAGGAACTGAACAGGAGCATTAAAAACATTAATAGGAGGAGTTGTGCACCTCATAGCCCCCTTCTCAACTCCTAGGCCGCTCCATAGCTCGCTGTTGAGCTCAGACCTGTATAAACTAGGGAAAGAGTGGGAGCAAGGCTTGTCTGCATGCTCATGGCAAGGGGACAGGTGCAGAGCACAGTCACGTGCCTTGCAGGGATCTGGTCCTTGATCATAAATACAATCTAAAGCATTTTAGAGTTATGCCAATTCAGGCAAGTGTTCCCAAAAACATCATATAAAATATATGAAAGCGTACAGTCGGCCCAGTAGTGCCCATTTCAGTTTCAATGATGGTTTGAAGACCATGTTTTTATCCACTATGTCTTCCAAGGGTTCTGCCAAGTCTCTTAGGAAGAAGTAGACCTTTCTTCTTCAGTTTCGATAGTGCAGACTTGCTTTTCTTTGCAGAAGGAGGACTACTGGTATCACGGGTGTCTCTGTAGGAGATACCCGTGATACCAGACGACTCCCATATCACGCTGCTGGCAAATTCGATCTTTTCGGGGTTGTGACTTGATCTGTATCAAGCACACTCTATTTCTGATTACTCAATTTGTGTTTGGTGAGCCTTTGTCTGTGCTTTGTCTTTTTCACTAGAGTAAAATATTCAGAAAGATTCCAGTTTCTTTCCAGTGCTCTGCAGCGTTCTAAACTATTGTGTTGTCCTCGTGTATGTCCAGAGTGTGTTTAGTGTCTTTTGGCCCCTTCCAGGTCTGTCTGTCATCCTAACTCACTGCCTTCCTCTGATTTCTCTTCTAAGCTGATCCACTGTTCTTAAGGTCTCCTCCTCCTCCTCCTAGCGGGGCCTAAAATTAGTACGTTCAAAAACTGTGCCAGAAGTGCCAAGGTGGTGTAACTAGGAAGAAAACACTGACATCTCTCAAGTGCAGGTCACAAATCTGAGTTCTGGCAAGACTAAATCAATGCTCCATCATTTTAAAGGCATTACATTGTGTACTATTATATTTATTAATGCTAACACCTGTTATTTCCAGCACTGAAGAGAGCAGGCGACTGGTATGACGCACTGCATAAAAAAGAAAAAAATAACATAATTACAAGTGTAACTTCCATTCCTCTAGCCCTCCAGACCTGTTTCAAGATAGCATTACATAAATATTCTTCTATTGGAGGTATTCGAATTTGTTGAAAGTATTGACCTTATTGTGTAAACAGATTCCTGTTTAAACTTAAAATTGTTGGTGGTGAAAGCTGTTGGTAGTATAGTGATTAGCCAGCAGTAAATTGTCCATTGCTTAACATTAGCATTGTTCCCTGGGTATATCAATAAGAAATACTACAAGTAAAACATACTACCAGCCATTTCAAATATCATCAACACAAATAAGGCGTGAAGTTACTCAAACCCGACAGTGTTAAACAGCCAGACTTGTGGGAATGCAACACAAACAAATCTTTGTTAACATAACATATCTATTTATATTATTTGGACAGTAACACCAACAAAGTCACATTTCACCGTCACAAATCAGTCTACGTGACATGCCTACAACCTACACCAAATCAAAAACGAGTGACACAAGTCTGTTTACATGACGTGGCTAATACCAACAACAATTGCAAATACCACTGGTAAATATGTACATGGTGGGGCCAATATCCCCAACAAATTCAATAACTACCAGTAGGAATGTGTTTAAGTATTGCAACCAATACCGCCGACAAATTCACATACCACAGACAACACATTTTCTGGTGATAAGACCAGCACCACGAATAAATTCAACCACTGCCAACACAAACTGTGTGATAGGGCCTCTGGTCTTTTGAGTGATTAAGCCCTGCTTTCAGTGGTGGTAACCGAATCACACTAATCTACTTTAATGTTCTCAGATATGGGCCATCTGGTGTCTGGCCTGATCCACTTTAAGCTGTGAAAGCTCCTGCGGGCCGCCCTTATGTAAGCCGCTAGAACCAACCTCTTCTCCTTTCATCTTTTCAGCTTGCCTATACCAAATGAGAGGCGCTTCTAGAGTTGTAGTATTTATTCCCTATTGCTGTTATGCTCCCCACCTTACTTCCTGTATTGAGTAATTCAAAACATGTATGGCGTGCTGGGGCGGGGGTTCAAATCTCTCTCCCCAATGCTGCTGCACTGTGACCCAAAGCATCACGTGGTAGTAAGAAAAAACAAGAAAAGCCGAATGTCAAGCCTCACACATGACAGTATTTTGAACCTGGTAAAAGGGAGATTTTGAAAAAAGTCGATACAGATTTTCCAAAATGTCCTGCTTCCCACTGAAGGATTATCTACCCAAGGTAGGCTGAATAGAGATTAAACATGCATTAAAAGTATGCTAGATAGCAGAAACGTTCCACAACAATAGTCTGGGACAGTGCAGATCAATATTTTCTTGTTCTGTATTATTTTGGGGAAAGATGGTTGTTCCTGCCTTTATGCAAAGCCTGTAATACAGTATATAAGGTTTGGATGGGTGACCTAAACATCAGAAACCGCCATGTAGTGTCTTCATTGCACAGACGACGGGACAGTATTCCCCCTTCAGTGATGAGGTGTTGGTGGCCACATGGTGCTGTTGCTGAGAGCTCTGACGGGAACATACCACAACAGAGAGGTGTTTGGGGGAGCACTGCTGCTAGTGCAGTGTTGCTGGAGCGGGGTTCTCCTATTGGTGGGCATCCAGAAAACGAATAGCGCCAGAGCCGAGCCAGGGGCCTGGCTTGGCCATAGAAGCCAAAGCATGTGTCATGGCATAGTAGACTTTCTGAAAATGTCCCCCTCTGATGCCCCAACAATAGCTGGCTCACGTGTTCCCGTCCTTATGTTTGCGGACGACACGCTTATATTATCACGCACACCAAGCGGTCTCCAAAAGGCGGTAAATGCATTTGGGGAGTTCTGTGACTTGCGAGGTTTAGAATTAAACACTAGCAAGACAAAGTTTATGTGCATGAACTGCCGAACATTATTTAAAGGGACAATCACCTATAAAGGCACTCCCCTTGAGCAAGTAGATGCTTTTACCTACCTTGGAATAACACTTCAGGGGAACATGAAATGGAAGACACACATAGATACTGCAGTACTAAAGTTTAGTCAAATAGTAGGAGCACTACTATTAAAACACAGAGCTTCTCTAACTAAACCGGTAAATTGTGTGCTCGAGATCTATCAAATGAAAGCTATTAGTGCCAGTTTATATGGTTCAGAGCTATGGGGATTTAGTAACCTAGCAAACTTGACCACAGCAGAAAATAAGTTCCTTAGGGGTCTGGTAGGGGTGCCGCAAAGTACGCCTACTGTTCCTTTAAAACTGGATCTCGGTAGGAAAAATATTGCGGACCTAGCAAGGTTGCGTCCATTGTTATATTGGAGACGGCTAATGGTGACCCCGGAGTTAGCCCATTATGCCTCAGCGTTGACAGATGTTGATTCATTTGACCATTTTCATAAAATAGCCTGGTTGAAAGAACTACGAGGGTTATTGACAGAGCTAAAACTAGACCACCTGTGGGGTAACCCAGATGTGTCTTGTTTCCCCTCAAAGACCAAGCTATAACAGATGTATTGGGAGATGGAAAATTTTAGAACTTTTGCCAATGGTACTAACTGTTTGATGTCGAGACGTTTCCTGGACTTAAAAATGTCTCCTCTGTGTGAAGCATATTGGGACCTGATTGAGAAGCCCCACGACAGGAAACTGTATTTTCAATTTAGAGTTGGATCTCTCCCAGTAAACGTGTTTAAAAAGAAATGGTCCACATCTTGGGATGAGTATTGTTACCATTGTAAAGACAAAGCTGAGCATGTCTCCCATATATTGTTTTGTTGCCCTTTATATGCAAACCCACGGCATAAATGGATAAGACCTGTCTGCCTCAACATGGGGACGCGTAACCAAGCGGCGGCACTTAGAATTCTGGAGACTGATTGTTCTCCATTGTTCGTAATTGCTGTTGCAAAGTTCTTGTCCTGGGCTTGGACACGCACTTTACTAGGAAAAACGCCGTGATGTATTGATGTTCATATTTTTAAAAGTTTTTATCTGTGAGTAAAGATCAATGTCGATCTTAAAAATGTCTAAAAGCTTATTGTTCTCGACTCATAACTGTTTAATCCTTGTTTTAACTTTGTGCATGTAGATTAGTATTTATTGTATAGTGTTAGGGTGGAAATGCTTTTATGACTGATGTCGAATAAAGGTTTGAAATTTGATTTGATTTTGCATGTGTCAGTCCATCGAAATATCAGGTGTGTGAATTACTCAGCAAACGTGCTGTAAAAACATGTTAAAGGCTTTCAAACAAAAATGTGTTTCTTTACCGTTTGGAAGTGTTTCAGTTTAGATTTCCTAAGTGCACTAACAGTTCTTGAGAGGGGACGTAGACATATTCCTGGACCTCCGCCCCCCCTGACAGTGATGCCATGAGTGAGCCAAGAGACACGTCACTTGTCATGGTGCCCTCACTCGCCTTGCACATGACCAATATTGTTAAAGATGTTGCAACATTAGGGTGTATCATGCAAGATTTAACATGCATGGTTTTTGTGTAGGGCACATCCTGAAATGAATTACTTCAAGGTTCTCTCAAATGTGACGATCATTGAAAATGAAACACTGTGAAATAAATTAACTTCACACTGGATCACGCGATTTGACGAATCCCAGGGTTCATGTTTACACATTGTGAAGCTTAGCCACTGGATTGATATATTTTCCTCCATCCTGTTTAACACTAAAGGACACTGCGTCAGTTCAATTACATGAGGAGCTAAATAGTAGAACGTGTCAATGAAATACACCAGCATGTAAAAAAAGTCTGTTTTATTTATTTATTTGTTTAGAGAGTTTTATAAATTGCGAACCAAGGATATCTGAGCACTGTACAGAGAGGAACCCCCATCATGTTACAACACAGATAACAACCCGCATGATGCAATCATCGGAAAAACAAACTGTGCACTGTTTCATACCACCCTGGGTGAGGAGGCGACAACTCTTGTCTTCCTATAGCAGCATGTATAAAACACGAGGGTTTCCTCTATCTGACCATGCCCAAGTCTTTTTAAAACAAAAAGTTCAAAGTTAATGGAATTCAGGACTGGGATTGTGATATCAATTGCTTTCACTTACCTAAGAAGGCAGGTGAGTGAGCCATCAAATTCATAGGGAGAGCCGAGTCACAGCTGAACCAAAGGTCGGGCTGGGCTTTTTGAGCTTGTGCAGGAGCCGAGCCCTGAACATGTTTGCCATGTAATTCATACAACAAAACATCGCTTCAAATATGATAAAATTAAGAAGAAGGAATTTCTTTAACATGTGGAAGCTTTGACAATAACTCACATTTTAGCACTGCACTGAGAAGTACTTATTAAAAATTATAGGGGCATATTAGCAACAAATAGCGATATTTATCGCTAAATGCGCTGAGCGAAATTTTTTTGATCGCTGTCTATCGCCGGATATTATCGCAGCGATAACATGCTATTAGCAACGTTTATCTCTAATGAGATAAAATATCTGGCGATAGCGGCTCAATGCGTGAATATCGCTGGAAATCCAGCGATATTCAGGCATTAACGCTAATGGGGACTTAACCTGAATATCCACCTCCCATTGGATATATGCAGGCTAAGTCATGGTCTGAGCAGCCGTTAGGTTCCGACGATCATCACGCTTAGCGCAACTTTTTTAGTCGCACAGCCTGACTTGCTAATAGGCGATAGCTGTGTTAGCGACTGCTTTCAGTCGCTAACAGGTTGGGTACGCCCACTTTGCATGTCATTAGCGATAAATATCGCTGACATGCAAAGTGGGCCCCAAACCATTCGCTATCGCCTAAAAGCTGTCACTAACTGCTGTTAGTGACAGCTTGCTAATAAGGCGATAAAAGTATTGCCGCTTTAGTGGGAAAAAGTCCAGCTAAAGCGGCGCTAGTGCCCTTGCTAATATGCCCCAAACTTAGAACTTTTCCTGCCCATGCCCCCTGTCGGTAACACTGCCATTAGCTAAGAGGCAAGACAGTTGTCATGTGAACCCTTTATGTTGCCTAGACTGTTATAGAAAAGCAACAGGTTTTTGTACAGCTTAAATACTGAACTCACATATTTGAAGGTGCATTTATAGACGATAGTGAGAGAAAAAGGAGGATCTGTGTAATAAAACATTTGCCTAAGATCACACATGGTTAAGGGGGAGGTTTTTTGTGCAAATCAATCACTAACTGGGTATCTATTTGTCTCTGCCTTTTGCCTTAAATAATAAGGTTTTGTTGTTACTCCTTTGTGCATGACGCTAGAGTGAGGGTTGAAAGCAGAAGCCGTATGAAAGCTCGGCTCGTTATGGGCTCGAGGTTCCAAAGGAAACGAGCTGAGCCAGAGCCAGGCTTTAGGCTTGAGCCTTACTCAAGCTCTCAGCGGTTCGCCCACCGCCACTTAACAACAACACATATTCAGGAGTGGCTCGAAGGTTTCGGAGCCAGGACAGTGGTTAACACATCTTGGTTTCACCATCCTCCAATGGCATCATAATCTAGACCTGAGATATCCCAAAAGAAGGCTGCTCCTGGGTCAGAGAGTGTTGGGATAACATTAAGTAATAAAACCAGAGTGATCTGTTCCCTTGTCAGATTCAGTGCTCAGAGGGGCTTCTGGGATGCTGAAAAAGTGGACCTTTTCTCTGCTGCTGGCTCTCTACCAATAACAGAGTCTATACTGGGCTGATTTCACCGCCGGAGTGGGATTGATATATATAGATTTGACTCTGTAGCCACCCACATGAACACTGGGCACCTTTCAGATCTATTAGTGGTGCCCGTGCATCCCGCTGTGAGATGGTCAGACCTCTGTGTCCCACATTGCACTGATTCTCATCTCAGAGTAAAGAATGGAGACATCAGTCATCTCCTTCGCCCACTTGGCCTTAGTGCGGTAAGAGAGGTCTCAGGGAGGGAAAGGCTGACCGAGCCTCTCACAATCATCCTGGGATGAGGAGCAGCCAGCTAGCCTCAATCAACAACACATTGCACCAGTGCAAAGTCACAAAAAGTCACGCAAACCGAAGCAAATTGCCGATAAAGGATTTACCTTTCACCACAACTTTGCTGAGCTGTGGTGCACTATAAGTTAGTCAATCCCCCGCCCCTCCCAGCCCCCAGACATCCTCCCTGCATGACAACCCATGTAATCCCTCTTATTAGCAAGCCGTGGCAGGCATCTGCTGTGGGGCCAGTCCTCTCATTAAGCACCTTAATAGCAGAATCCGACAGTAGCCATCCTTTCCCATCACCAGTACAAACCTCACGCGGGGCCTCCATTGCAACCCTATGTAGCCAATAGTTTTTCTAACATGATTCTATCTTTACAGGAACATCTGATTTTTTTTTAAAAAGAGCAATATATACCTGGGCCTTACAGCCACATGCATCATTGTTGCCGTTTGCGATTTCTTAATTGCGAAAATTAAGGAATCGCAATTAAGAAATCGCAAACGGTTATGCACCAAGAAATCGCGATTCTTTTTGCGATTTCTTAAAATTCCTTAATTGCGATTCAAAATTTGCGAATCGCAATTAAGGAATCCCTTCCCATTGATTCCTATGGGCCTGGAGGCCCATAGGAATGAATTGGAAGTCATTCTCAATTTGCGATTCAAAGGACCCCCTTCCATGCACCCCTAAAATATAACTTTAGTGCATTTTTCCAAGGGCATGTGTGTGTGTAAAAAGAAGCTTTCAAAAATGCACTTTTGTGCATTTTTGAAAGTTTTCGCAAATTACCATGAAGGTCAACTTCACGGTAATTTACCTCTCCCTATTTGCGAATTCGCAAATTTAAAATGTTCTTGCATTGCATTTAAGAAATCGCAAATTGCGATTTCTTAAATGCAATCGCAATTTTAGAAATTGCAACATGATTGCGATTTCTAAAATTGCGAAAAACATGATGCATCCCAATTTTGTCAATTGCATTCGCAAACGGCCGAAATTTGCGATTCGCACCGTTTGCGAATGCAAATGACAATGATGCATGTGCCCGATAGTGCCCAGCTCTCACCAGTCACCTGTGTAGAAGTAACTGTTCACAGCAATCTTCAGCACATAGTAGTCAACGGTGTGACGCTGCACAGCCCCAATTGTGTAATCACTAGAAGCCAAACCCACCTCAGGGACGATTATGGTCATCTAAAGTAATTTGCCTGTACCTTTCACTGAGTCTCCAAACGCCCCAAAAGGCCTCCTGTCATCTCTCAATATCTCTCTGTACATGGGACCACTCTTAAACTACCCAGCAACAATACAAGGTTCTGCGTATCTGCCCAGCTTCTGCTGCCCTTGCCCATTGTGCATGCCACAGTGTTAGACCTGTTTTAATTAAGGACAAGGGGACCCTATTAGGTAGGAAAGGACCTAGGGTAACAGTTTTTTAAGGAAGACAATGATCTTTGTTAAAGGAAAATTGGGACAAGGAATAAATATAGAACAGAATCAATTCTATATGATTGCTATCCAGCCGGATAGTATGATTTAATACATTTTTAGGTAGTAGCAAAACACGAACGTAATATACAGTGGGATACAGTCCTGTATCCAACAGCACAAGAATAAACCAAAGAGTGACAAAGTGACAATTTACAAAAACAACACAGTCAGGGCGTGGCTTAACACACAATGGAGTAGGACGTGTCTCTGGGGAGCTCCGACAGGCTGCCCTCCTTTTAAGGTATTATCGCGGAGCCTGGGGGCTGTGAACACCTCCTGAGGGGGTCGACATTGTTAGCATTGTCCAGGGCCATTGGCTGATGCACTACACACCACTCGGCTGCAGCTGGAGACGAGGGTGATGGCGGAGGCCTGAGGCTCGGCAGTGCAGACCGCCATCTTGAGAGCCCTGCACGGAGCCCGCCCTGGTGATCCCCCAGAGCGTCCGAGGGTTGAGGGACCGGCGGATATGGAATTGGGAAGTGCAGCAACGCTGGTGACTCTCGACTGTCCGGTGGTAGCGGATGGTACCGGGCTGGAGCCGCTCGGCGGGTCGCCCCCCTCGGAGCCCACGCGGTATCAACAGAGCCCGGCGGAGACTGCCCTGAGGGGCCTGGAGGCAGTGACTGTTGTCGGGGCGGCGGTGGACCGCGGGGCTCTGGGGAGTCGAGAGTGAGGAGTGCGCAGCCTAACCGTGCCTGGGGCCTGGTGGAGCGAGCTGCCGTCTGAGGTGAGCACTGGAGAGACCCGGACTGAGGCCTAGCACCCACGCAGACCTCCGGCTGCTTGGCGCCTGGACTGGGAGGAGGCGGGACACCAGGCGACACATCCGCACTGGGGCATCTGGCGGCAGCAGCAGAGAGTGGACCGGAGACCCCGCGGTGTGGCAGCATTGGGCAGGAGAGCTTGCGAGGCGACGGACCCCTGATTAGCCGAGGCCTCAGCGGAAGTGAGACAGGGAGTGCGCGGCGGCTTGGAGGCGGGAGCCGCCATTTTGTGGCTGCCCCGGCGGGGCACCCCTTGCGGCCTACCTGGCCATGAAGATCCCTGTGGCCACCTGCAGCAACCAGAGGCTCCCGTCACTGCCTCCGGTCAGGGCGGTGACTTGCCTGATCATCCGCAACGGCTGGGGGTTTCGGTACCTGCCTGGCTTCCTGCAGGACCTGGGCCCAGGACGCCTACACGGGTTTCCCAGCAGCGAGGGCCGGGGGGTGGCTGCCTGGAACTGCTCAGAGGCCAGAGAGGGCTCCTGGTGATTGGCCTGGGGCGGAGGAGATGGCGAGAGTGCGGCGAGGCTGAAGCGGACCTATGGAGCACCTGTGACTGTGTGGCGGGCGGCCTCTGATCCTGCTTCTATCCACTGCCTCATTGTGCTCCAATGTGTCTTGCTGCTGTGGGGGGAACCCAAGGAGGGCCTGAGGGAGGCTGCCACTGACCATCGAGATGAGGAGTGCTGGGTGGCGGTACCATTGGTCAGCACTTGAAGGCCTGATACCACTAGATTTCCGAGTGCTTTATAGATGTAAAGTAGCCCCGTAAGCATTCAAGAACAAGAACTTTTGCTGTTCAGGGGGTGAGTGGACTTTTGAGCTGCAGCCCTGAGGCTTTAAGTGGTGGTGTGGAGGGTCGACTGCTGACAGGGAGGTGGAGAGGCCGGCACACTCCCCATTTTGATTTGGGGACATTGTGGGGTCTGGCACTGATGCGGCTGTTCGATCTGTGTCCTGTGTCTTATGTATCCTTAAGTGTCGGGAGGGCTGCATCTTGCTTCTGGGGGGTCATATGGGGTGTCGCAGGGCCGGCTCTGGAGAAGGTGTGGCTGATTGTACTGTCTATGCCCTTCTGATCCGCTGACGCCCTTCCCTGTCTGTCACTGGGAGATTGGGAGCATCATCTGTGCCTTGCCCAACAGTCGTGGGCGCCATCTGGATAAGCGCTTGCGGCTGGTATCCCTGGTTGGTGACCCCACCACCTTGCCCCGGGCCTGTAAGGGGGGGGGAGACTAATTGGGGCTTTTGACGCTGAGGTGCTGGTAACTAGGTGAGTAGAGAACTGGGGATCACCGCTTTGCATTGTGTTCCGGAGTTCAGGTCCTGGGCCCCTGCAAACTAACGTTGCTGCACTACAGAGCGGGAGAAGGAGCCCCTGACTATTTAACGCCGGGCGTGTTGAGGCTGCATTTCTAGACTGCTTGTGAAAAATTGAGAAACTGGCGATGACAAGATCCAGAGGGGGCAAGGCCGACCCGGCTGCAGCCCCCAGAGACAATACTGTTGTGGCGATGTGGGGTAAGGCGGGGACGTTGACTGCCATTGAAGGATCGTCCCAAGCTACCAGGGACTCAATGCTGGTCACCCAGGAGTTCATGACTTCTTTCATGTCAAAGCTCAAGATGGAGATCGGCTCCCTAAGGTCTGAAGTCCACTCCTGCATAAAAGAGCATCGGAGAGAGGTTACCGACTTGGGCGACCGAGTGGATGGATTGGAGAAAACGATGGATGCCCGTACTGAAGAACAGGAGCAGCTGTGGCAGCGTCTGGTGGTTTTGGAGGAGCAGAATATAGAGCTTCAAGTGAAGCAGGAGGATTTGGAGAATAGAAGCCGCCGGAACAACCTCCGCATCCGGGGGGTTCCCATCGAAGAAGAGGGGAAGGACATTCTAACGTACGTGGCACAGCTCCTCCATGAGGTGTGGGGTGAGGAGAATGCCTCTCCGCCGGCTTTGGACCGAGCATACGGAGTCTCCAGGCCCAGGCCGGGACTCATACCAGACATCCTGACACGGGTCCACTTTTTCACAGAGAAGGAAGCCATCTGGAGAGCGGCACATGACAAACCGGACCTTAGCTACCAGGGACATAGAATTCAGATATTCCAGGACCTGGCGCCCAACACACTGAAGAGACGGGGGGGGGCGCCTTCAAGCCTGCGACTGAGAAGTTTCGTACCCTTGGCATCTCCTATCAATGGGGTCATCCGTTCGCCTTCGTTTTCCAGTGGGAAGTCAAGCGGAAAGTGGTACGGACCTACGTGGAGGCAGCGCAGCTTCTTCATCTGCCAGATACGTCGTCGCCGGCAAGCCCAGCCTGCTCACGAAAGCAGGAAAGGATACCAGCCAAGCCGTCCTAGACTAATGTCCAGCGTCATCGCCGCACGCCCCCTCTGGATGAACGGTCAGCCTCCCAGGCCAAACAAGACATTTTTGCACATATCAGATCCTTAGAAGGGGATCGGGAGGACCCCGTCTTGCGCCCCTCGACTCCATGATCAGATGAGCTGCTGCAAACTAACGAACGGGTGGAGTGCTCCTACACCATGTGTACTCGTCCCCCAACGGGAGGTCTTCTACACAGTATGTTACACTACACCCTGGCTCCTGGTAGAAGGGGTGGGGGTGGCGGAAGCTCCCAGTTGCTAGACCTTCAAGGCCTCTGCAGTCCTGCCCAGGGCTGTCCCTGAGGGAGTGACATCCCTGAGAGTATCCAAACCCTAGGGTTTAGGATGCCCTGTTCCTGGGACAGGGAAATATGGCCCTGTTGGCCGACATTGTTGTGCAAGGATTTGTTGCCAGATTGGTCGCTCTTTGCCTTCTTGGTTTCTTCTACCTCTTCTTGTTTCATTCTGGCTTTTCTCCCTCTTTCTTCTCTTTCCTCTAGGTGCGCTTGGCGGGGGGGCATGTGGCTGTGGTCTGATATGGAGAATGTACTGGTATACGCATCTGGTGTTTGTGGGCCTCTGCTGGCGCAGGATGGGGGGGTGCGGGCGGCCCCTGATCGGTCCCCATCATGACAGCGAACTTGCCTAGCCCTCTGAAGGTCTTAACAGTTAATGTCAAGGCCTCAACTCCCCTAGTAAGCGAAGGCAAACGTGGCGTTATCTCCTTCAGCAACGCCCCTCTGTCCTTCTATCGCATGTTTCAAACCCAGCTTCGGCCTTACCTTCTCAGGCTGTACAACTCCTACACGGACGAGGTAGGCCCATTCCCTGACATGGGTATGGCGGAGATAGCCTTGATCCTAAAACCCGGGAAGGACCCTACGGTATGTGCATCATAATACCGATTTAAAAATTTACACCAAGTTACTGGCAAAACGGCTAAGCCCCCACATGCCGGGTTTGGTGGACCCGGACCAGGTCGGCTTCATCCGACACCGGCAGGGGGTGGATAATGTGCGCAGGGTTGCACACCTAGTAGGCAAAGCGCGCCACTGGAGGATACTGGCCTGCCTTCTGTCACTGGATGCGGAGAAGGCATTTGACCGGGTGGACTGGTCTTTCCTGCGGGCGGTCTTGCAAAAGATGGGGTTAGGTCAGAATATGATCACTAGGATCATGGCGCTGTACCTTGCCCTGCAGGCCAGGACCCGCGTCAATGGGCAACTCACAGAACCGTTCACCATCTATAGGGGTACCAGGCTAGGCTGTCGGCTGTCGCCGTTACTATTTGCCCTAGCGGTAGAGCCCCTCGTGGAGATGATCCGGCAGACGCCTGAAATCCATGGCATTCCCCTGGGTGGCCGCGAGAACAAGGTGGGGCTGTTTGCGGATGACCTTATACTTACGCTCACGAGTCCTCGTGAGTCTCTTCTGGCACTGCATTCAGTGCTGTGCCTTTTTGAACGGGCCTCCGGCCTGAAGATTAATCACAATAATTCCTGGGTCCTTAACCTCACCATTCCGAAGGATGAAATACCCCTCCTAGAACAGCTTGCCCATATTAATGGGCAGCTCAGCACATCCGTTACCTTGGCCTCCAGCTGACCCTCTCGCTGGATGAGTGGACGCAAGTAAACTGGCGGGAATGTCGACGTTTGGTCCTTGACGACCTACGGTGGTGGAAGCCGCTTGCACCGTCATGGCTGGGCAGGCTCATTGCCATCAAGATGTCCATCCTCCCTCGAATTCTATACTTATTCCAGTGCCTCCCCGCACCTATCCCGCTGCACTATATATAAGAGACCTCCAACGCGACCTCACCAATTTTATCTGGGGGGAAAAGCGTCCTCGGTTCTCCCAGACGCTCCTGATGGTGCCGCGGGATAGAGGAGGGCTGGCCTGCCCCAATCTCGTGGACTATTACTGGGCAGCGCATCTCCATTTTGTAGTGGAGTGGGGGGTTACTGAGAGCGAGAAGGGGTGGCTCCATATGGACCTGGCAGTGACTGGGCAAACCATCTGGGATCTTCCGTGGCATCGTAGGGCGGCAGGCTCACGAAGTGCCTATATGGCGATACACACGAAAACGGTGCTAGAGATCTGGGATAAGATAGCGGTGAGCAAGGGCCTTACGACTTTTCCCTCGCCGCACACTCCGATAGAGGGAAACCCGTCCTTCCTGCTGGCCCATCGCATGGGCGCCTTCAGTAAGTGGACGCAAGGAAACTGCAGGGTGCTCACTGATCTGTTTGAGGGGGGTACTCTCAAGTCCTTTGCCCACTGTAGGGAGGAGTTCCACCTCTCTCCAAAAGCGGAGATGCAATACGCTCAGCTGAGGCATTGGGTAGCTGGGGATGAAACGTATCGGGCGGCTATGTGTGCCTTCACCCCATTTGAGCGGCTGGCCCGCTCTTTTGTTGGTTCAGAGGGATTGATCTCGAAGATCTACCAGATTCTGCAACACCCAAAGATGCCACCTTCACACCCATATCAGCGCCGTTGGCAGTCAATATCAGGTACGGACATTGCCCCTGAGCAGTGGTGTCGCCTGTGGCGGGATATACCCAAAGTGTATTGTAGCATCCCGCAGCAGGAAAACGTCTACAAGCTCATGACCCAGTGGTACTATACGCCTCAGCGCCTATGCAAGATGTTTCCTGCCTCTTCTCCTACGTGCTGGAGATGCCGGTCTGCAACGGGGGACTTTATTCATATCTGGTGAGCGTGCCCGTCGCTGACACTCTTCTGGAAGGAGGTCCTGAGCCACATCAGGGGGGTGTTGAGGTTCCCTCTGCCTGAAGCCACAAGCACACTTCTACTAGGTATCAAACCTGCGGGCCTGAGGGCACTGGCTCGGAGCGATTGGATCTTGGCGCTTCAAATGCTGGGGGCAGCCAAGCAGCTTATAGCCTTGTATTGGAAAAAGCCCGAAGCCCCTCTAATCGCGGCCTGGTTCGTGCGCTTATGGCATGTTATTACAATGAAGCTCTTCACGGCTCGGCTGCAAGCCCGGGACAAGCACTTTAGAGCTGTCTGGTGACCCCTAGTACAATATCTATGTGCCATTGAACACACACGACACATGCCTGCCAAACTCCGGGTGCTGCGACTCTTTGAGGACGCTGTTGCCCCCTCCTGACCCAGATAGGCTGCTGCTGTAGGCGCCCCCAAGTGTTAGGCCCTGTCTGCCAGGAGTGCTGGACTGGGTCTGACGTCCCTTAGGCCCCTCTTCCCTGCGCACACTGCATTTTCTTCGACTGTCTTCTCTTCTTCCCTCTTTACTTATCCTCGCTGTTCACCCTGTTCTGCTGCTTCTCTCTTCACCATTTTGTAGGGTTCTGGACCTTGCTGGTCTGCTTGTTTCACTTAGGCTGGTTGCCTGTTTGTATTGACCCCAGGGGTTGGGCTTTTCCTGCAAGACTGAATGGCTTGTGCTTGATATCATATGATGCGGCCGGCCCCAAGGGGTTGTAGGCGAAACGCTGTGTACAATAGGACTAAGTGGGTCGCTTTCTAGAGCTATCATTGTACTGTCTAGTGACGTGGCCGGCCCGAGTGGGTTGTAGGCTTAACGTTGTGTAACATTCAGTCCTTTGCTTGAATGCTTGTTTTGGAAAATAAAAAAGATTTGAAACAAAAACAGCACAGTCAGGCGAAACAAAAAAGTTGTTTGTTCTAAAATGTGAGAGCTAAGACAAGCGTGATATATAGCACAACCGTTACACATAGTATCAAAATTGTTTGTGTGCACGGTGTTTAAAGGTCGATGACGTTTCGATCCCATTTACATAATCAGTAGGATCATTATCAGACAAAAATGATGTTAGCCTGAACAATTTACGCATAATCAACTTTGATAACGTTGCAAGGGTGAAGTGCGGGGGTCAATGGAAGGACGGGGGAGACCGCGGTGGGTCTCTGGTATGAGCGGCACTTTGTCTTGAATACGACAAGTGGAGCCGTGCTAATGGCATGGGGTCTGTGGCCGGAAGGTGCAGAAAGCCTGAGGCTAAAATGTATGGCGGAGGGAGCGTTGCCGTGATTGAGAATGGTTGACTCAGTGCCGGGAGGTGGGGGGTCCTGAGACTGTAGAATAACATCCGGAAGGAGCTCAGTGGCTCGATGTAGTCGCTCCGCTTATCATTTTCAAGACAAAGTGCCGCTCGTACCAGAGACCCACCGCGGTCTTACCCTCCCTCACATTGACCCCCGCAAAGTAGATGCACTTTTAGGAGCGCATGTTAGTTTGGCTAGCCGTCTTAGGCCACTCAGACTGACATGCACACATAGGTTTCTCCAAACCAACTGTATTGCACAGCCAGGTTAGATAAACAGCACAGACTCCCAATGCGTGAGCGAGCATTAATCCAGCCCACTCAGGCCAATCCCCACGCTGCTCTTATGCTTGAGAGCAGCACGTAGATTGGATGGGGAGTCCATGATGCCAGAAACTGGAAGAAGAGTAGCACAAGGGGGCCGGCAGCACCAGGTAAGTCTTTCATTTTTTTTTTTTATTAATAAACACACCCGCGCGCTCCCCTCCACCCACCCCACCACTCTTTATTTGCGACGGCAACCACTGTGTGAATTGTGTTATGATTGGTTTCCCATGATTGGTATATTTGATCTACTGGTAAACCCCTAGTAAAGTGCACTGTGTGTGCACAGGGCCTGTAAATCAAATGCTAACAGTGGGTATGCAGCACTGGTTGTGCAACCCAAACAAGTAGCCTTTCAAATGTGTCTCATATCTGCCACTGCAGTGTCTACCTGTGCCGTTTTTAACTGCCATGTCAACCCGGCAAGTGCACCCACTTGCCAGGGCCTTTAACTACATGTAATGCACCCCTAAGGTAGGCCCAAGGTACCACCATGGGCAGGGTGCAGTGTATGTCAAAGGTAGCACATGTGCTGTGTGTTTTACATGTCCTGATAGTGAAAACAGTGCCATTTGTTTTTTACTATTGAAAGACTGGCTTTCCCATAGGTGATCTGGGAGCTGCCTGGTAACATTTTACAAGTGTAACTTTAGGAAGAGATAGAGATATGGAGTTTAGGTTCCCTGAGCTCAGAATTTAATAACACATCTTTTAGTAAAGGTGGTTTTTAAACTGTGTGTTTCAAAATTCCACTTTTAGAAAGCAGCCATTTTCTTTTTTGACCATCCTGTGTACCTCTGCCTGATTGTGAATTCACCATCTGGTTTTAGACTGACAGGGGCTGTTTGTGCATTCACTCCAGACACTCACACAAAGGGAGTTGAGGTGTGCCCTGCATATGCTGATGGGCCATCCTGGGTTAGAGTGGTGGTAGGAGTTGTCACTAGCACTGGAGTAGGCTGTGGCTGTTCTGCAAAATGCTGTCTCCACCCCTTGTAGTGTGGCTGGACCAAGGAGGATAGAACTAGTTTTGCTGAGTCAGAAAGATCTTCTGAACAAAGACTTCAAGGGGAAACGGTATATAAGTATTGGACCTAAAACCACCCCAGAACTTGAGAACTCTTTTGGGCTAAATGACCTGCCAAGAAGAGCTGCCAGGATTAGTACTGCCCTTTGCTGTATGCTGCTTTGTTGGGCTGACCTGCAGTTGTTGCTTCTGTCTTGGATAGTGAAAGGAATGGACTGAACTTTCTGCAACTTATTGCCTGAGTTTCTCCAGCACTGGGAACTGTGTGTTTTGTGCTACACAGAAAAAAAAATACTACAACGGCGTCAACGACATCGCTGCCGGCTCCGTGACCTGAAGGCACCACAGAGAGCATAGCCCTATTTCATACTGCACCCCTAGTCTCCCCGATGTTTCCACCTGATGCCATAACTGAGCCGCTGTTTGCACCATGACCTGTGGGCACTGCACTTTGCCTAGCCTCATATCACATTGCCACCTGGCCTCTCCGACACCACCGTCCTACACCGACATCGATGTCGCTGCCTGCACCGTGGCATGTGGACACCACTCGTGAGGTACATGAAGCATCGCCCCAACCCAATCCGCAGCCCTAGTCCCCCAACATTGGCGCCTATCGACTCCAGCATTGTCAACCTATGCCGCTGTTTGCACCTCAACCTGTGGGCACAGCACAAACATTGCCCCGCGTTGCATCGCAACCTTGGGTCTACCAACAACAGCGCTAGAGCAACAACAATGCTGCTGTCTGCCCCATGACCTGTGGACACGGCACATCGCATCACCCCACTTCACAACTCAGCTTTGGTGTCACCGACCACACTGGATGCTGTAACCAAGCCGCTGCCTGCACCGTGACCAGTGGGGACCGCAATACGCATTGTCCTGCTTCACATAGCAGCCCGACACCATCAACACCAAAGCTCCTGAGTTCAACCTCACGTAGTTTGACCCGCAACATATGTGACTTCAAGGGCCTGACGACTCCTGCATTGACTTTCGGAACCAACGCTGCCTCTTTGGAGTTTATCGCCAGGTCCCCGACGCTCTGCATTTCCAAGGTACTGTTTGGGGGACTTCACAACACCTTAGTTGGCCCGGGACTTCATGGTTGGCCTGAACTGTTGGATTTGTTTGTTCACAATGCGGTGAGAGCCCCGGCGAGAGCTATTGTCTTTAAAGAGAACTGCATTTTAAGCTGATTGTTGCATTTTCATATCTTTAATACTATATGTTGGATTTTTATTGTTTTGGTCTTGTTTTACACAGATAAATGTTGTCTAGTTTTCTAAAATGGGTGTGGTTTCCTTTTGTAGTTTGTTCACTGTATTTTACTGTGTTTTGTGTTCAAATGCTTTACACATTGCCTTTGTGAAAAGCCTGACTACTCGTGCCAAGCTACCAGAAGGGTGAGCAGGGGTTATTTCAGAAGTGTAATCCCCTTACCCTGACTAGAAGGAATTGTCCTACTTGGACAAGGTGCACACTACTGCCAACAAGAGACCCCTTTTCTAACACACAATACCTCCAAGGATTATCTATGCCAATTGTACTCCTCCTTGTACTCCTCACCTATATGGAGGGAGGCTGCCAGGCACTGGACTTCGTAGCATAGTGATGCTCATGAGAAATCTACTGAGCTTCTCAAACTTAGGACCAGCAACAGAGATAATCTGCTCAAGAGACTGATCCTTCAGGTATATATGAGACAGTGGTGACTGAGCCTGGTGAGCACACTCCTTTTTCTTGCCTATTTTAATAATTTTTCAATGCTCCGACAGATCTTGCTGAGTACACTGGTACATCACTCAGTTCGCTAACTAGCTAGCCAGTTCTACACACTTGTGAGAGCCACCCTGAGGTCATATATGTTCCTGCGCTGTTGACACTGTGTGCCAGGGATCGCCGAGGCCAGCATACATCCAACATATCCCACTTGCACAAAAATAAACATCAAGACATTCTCCCCTCATTTTTTGGGTACTTGTGACCTTGTCGTTGTAGCTATTGTTTCTTTCTGTTTTCTATTTTAAGTGGTCATGAACACCTAGGTTTGCAAATGACATGAATATAACAAAATAGATACAAATGTCCCATTTTGGTGTTGCCTTTTTACATTACAATGTATTTGTTAGGCTACCTCATACACATGTCCATATTACAAGCATTGGTGTTCCAGCCAAGATCTGAAGTTTACGATCATTTGAATTGTTCACAAACATTATAAACGTTTAGCCAGTGGGAGGGCGTGGCCAGGCGCCAACGGAGATGGTCGTTTAGCCCGGGAGCTCCTCGGAGCCTAAACCCTTCAGCCCTATAAAATCCGGCAGAATCCGCTGGGGCTACACTCCAAAGGCATTGCTGAGCTGGCGAGGTGAAGCGAAGCCATGGAAGCAAACTCCGGTCGCGCTGCCTGCTCCCGGAGCTGCGTTACGTGCCTGTTGCCTGGGGCCGGGCACCGGGTAGAGGCGCTGGTGCTCGCTGGATGGCCCGGGCGCCACGCAACGTCCTGGCTTTGAAGCCTGATCGGGGACTGGGTGAGGTGGCGCTCAGCGCCTGATTGAGACTGCGCTGGTGCCGCGACTGTGGAGCGCATGAGGTGAGGCGCTAATCCTTGGGGGCCTTCCACTTGGGCCAGTCTTGCCGTAGGCTCCCTGAACCTTCTGTGGGAACCGCCTGGGCACACTAGTGGGCGCAAAGTTTGAAACGCGGCCCGGGTGGGGGTTTGACCGGTGAGGGGTCTGGCAGATAGAGGCGTACATCGGACTTTGGCTGATACAAGAGCGGGAGGAGCTGTGCTCGCTCCTGGAGGAAGATCCTTACATCACAGGAGCTCACTAGTGAAACGGAGGTGGGCCGAAGCTTGCAAGGAAGCGGACAGCAACGTTGGCCATCACAGACCCCTGGAGAGACTACGTAGGCCCCTGGGCCGGGTTCGCTTGCTCCCAAGTACCGGACTTGCGGACGGGCTGGAAGCCCACCCAGTAAGTGGGGCACACCACACGCAGGCTGACTCCAGAACTCCTCACCTCATTTGAGAAAGTAGTGGCTGGTGGAGGCAGCGGCAGGGGGAATTCACCACGTGGAGATGGAGGCTGTATTGGGACATCCAGTTTCGCCGGGGCCCTGACTAGCGGTGAGAGGGCCTGACAAGTTGGCTTGGTGGCGTGATCGACGGCGCTGAGTGAGAGTCTCAGACCCTGGTGGGGGGCAAGATCATAGCAGCAGCGTCTAAAGGTCCTATGTTGCGAGAGGGAGGTAGTGTGCCGCGGCTATGAGGCCCAAATAGAATTCCACCTCACAATCCAACAAACTGGATAAATACACGGTGCAGATGGGGACACTGCAGGCAGAGGGTGCGTCGGGGGACCCGGCCAGGCAAAAAGAACCGTTGCTGGCTTCCATCATGGCGTTAAGAAAAAGGGGTAACCCTGTGTCCCTCAGAACCTGGGTATTTATGGTTTACAAAAAAGTGGTTCTGTTGGGTTGGACCAATTACTTTTGCGAACATTCAATTAATGAAAACAAAACTCTCTGATACAAGTCCAACAATTTGAGAAAAAATAAATGCTCAGAAAACTATAAGCCATGTATTCAATCAATTGTATTAAAGGTTTTCAAACATTTGGTATCTGAATTGTAATCATTCTTAGATAACATTCAATGCTTGTAGTGACTGTCAAATAAATAGTGACTTTCAGTGACAGGTGCTCAGTGAAATGGCAAATTATACAGTGCAATCTGTGTACAAGTATATACAAATTTCTTCATTGGCCAGATAATGCTTTTGAACCAAGGATTCCTAAGTTTCTATCCGGATCCTGGTCTTTCTGGGTCTATGGTGTTCGTCGGTAGACTCCTCGGTGGTGCTGTGGGAGGCCTTCAAGACCGTACTTAGAGGGGAGGCCCTTTCGGCTATCGCGGGCTTCCCTAAGGAACGGGAAGCACAAGTGGTTAAGATTGAGAGAGACCTCCATGAGCTAGAAGCCTCGGCGCATAATGGTGGCAGCCCAGAGAAGGTCCATCAGATGCAACTCAAAGCAGCGGAATACAAGGCCTTGGCCACGGACGCCGCTAAGAATATAGCTAGAGATAAGGAGGGCAGAATATATGACCAAGGAGACAAGGCGGGCAAGCTCATAGCATGGCTGGATAAGAGGCAACAGGCACAGAGAGTGGTGGTGGAGCTCAGAACTGAGTCAGGGGCCGTTGTCACAGAACCACAGGAGATTGTCAGGGAATTTGCATTGCACTATCAGAAAGTCTATAGTAGAGGGTACGACCGGCCGGAGGAGGACTCTGTTGACTTGTTAACTGACATCCATCTACCCTCACTCTCAGAGGCGGAGCGAGAGACCCTGGAGGCGCCGCTCACCGCTGAGGAGCTGGGCCGGGCTATTAGAGATCTCCGTCCCGGGAAAGCCCTAGGGCCTAACGGACTGCCGATTGAGCTTTACAAGCTAAAGCCTGACGGCCTCAGCCCTTACCTTAAACGGATGTTTGAGGAAAGCAGGGAGAGGGGTTCTCTACCACGAGACCAGTGCATAGCCACGATTGTGGCCATCCCCAAGGACGGAAAACCTAGAGACCTGTGTGCCTCGTATAGGCCCATTTCTTTACTAAACGTGGAGCACAAGATCCTAGCCAAGGTCCTGGCCAACAGGCTCAAGCCAGTTCTATCAACACTGGTCCATCCCGATCAATCAGGCTTCATGCCCCATCGCAACACGGCACTCAATCTCAGCCGCCTTCACGGAGTGAAGGGGCGCTGTCACACTCTACAGGAAGATGCGGTTGTGGTGTCACTTGACGCCGCAATGGCATTCAATATGCTAGAATGGCCCTATATGATGGTAGTCCTTCGGAAGATGGGTTTCGGCAATGGATTTATTGGGTGGGTGTGTCTCCTCTACTCAGAGCCCTTAGCCCAGGTCACGGTTAACAACAAAACCTCAAAGGTTTTTGCTTTAGAGAGAGGGACACAACAGGGGTTTCCCCTCTCACCCTTGCTTTTTGCCCTGTCTCTGGAACCTCTTGCTACCTGGATCAGACAAGATCTCTCCCTGAAGGGGATCCGGTGGGCAGATGGATGGGAGGACAAGATATCGCTTTACGTGGACGACATCCTCCTTTATCTCACAAGACCTCGCAAGTCCCTTATAGTTGTCATGGACATCCTTACTAGATTCGGGAGGAACTCAGGGTACAGTATTAATTGGGGCAAGTCCTTATTGTATGTCCTGCACGGAGACCCCCCGGCTGTCCCCCGGAATTGCCCGATTAAGGTGGGCACAGATGGGTTCAGATACCTGGGGATTTTTATCTCCAAAGACAGGGCCACTAGATATGAGAGAAATCACCTGCCACCTCTACAGCGATTCAAAAGAGACTCTGCCTCCTGGCGGAAGCTCCAGTTGTCCCTGTTGGGTATGGCGTCATTATTTAAAATGATGGCACTGCCAAGATTTTTGTATGCCCTACTAAACTATCAAGACCTTGTTCCACAGTCCTACTTTGTGTCCATTGAAACCACGCTGAGAGAACTACTATGGTTCGGGACGCCCCGCATTTCTCTTCATAAACTCACACTGGGTTGGTTCGATGGAGGCATAGCACTCCCGGACATCCGGAAGTATTACTGGGCTGCACATCTCTCGGCCATCAATCAGGGTACCTACTGTGACGGCAATGACCCGGGATATGGAATGGACCGGTGGCTCCTACCAGGCGGGAATTTTGAGGCGACACTGTACTCTAAGCCTGGCAGGTACCCACTTACTGGGCCCACCCAGCACTCAGTACAACTATGGCACATCGTGCAGCGCAAATTGGTATGGGCCAACACCCTCACAATGGTCACTCCGTTATGGGTCTCAGAACGAATAGGCACTCTGGCCGCACCAAGGGGTTCCGTAACTGGGACCTAATCGGGATCTCCCACATAAAAGACTTATGGGGTCCAGAAGGTGTTGTGTCCTTTGCCTCACTCCAACAAACATATGAGCTTGCGCAAACAGAATACTTAAGGTACTTACAGGTCCGACACTCCCTACAGTCAAACATCCCCTCGGGGACCAGGCCCCCAGACCACTCCCCCCTGGAAGATAGACTACTAGACGGCCACCTCCCTGAGCATGCCATTTCACTCACATATAAAAAGATTATTAATAATACTCCAGATCTGTTACTGGACCTAAAAGGGAAATTGGAGACTGATGGGTTAGAAATAGACGAAGAGGAGTGGAGGAGTGCGCTTGCGTCCCCTAAGGAAGTAGCTATATCGGCCAGGCTTAGGCTGATTCAGCTCAAAATTCTCTATCGAGTTTACATCTCAGGGACTAGGCTACAACTTATGGGCCGTAGTGAGGATGGGCTCTGTAGGAGGGGGTGTGGAGAGGTAGGAACATACTTCCACATACTATGGGAGTGCCCAGTGCTCCAGGCTTATTGGCACCGGCTACATCGCTGTATGCAGGAGGTGTGGGAGGTGGAGCTCCGAGTTGAGGCAAAGAGATGCCTTTTGAACATTTGGGAGCCCACGGACCTTCCATCGCGTGGGAGGCTTTGGGCTACTCTGGGATTCGCAATTGCGAAAAGGAACTGTGATAGAGAGCACTCCATCACCCGATCCACTGAGAACTTCAAGATGGTGTTCAGTGGTCCACTCCAACCAGCAGAGGTGAGCGGTCTAGACTGCGGCACCAAGGAGGAGCAGGTGTCCGGAGAGAAGCTAAAAGAGAGCCGTTGGCTCAGCTGTGGGCCGCCGGGTGATTGGAGAGCCGGAGGAGGCGAGGCTGCGACGGACAGCTGCAGGAGAGAAGGCGAAGCTACGCAGGACAGAGCATCGGACGACGAGAAGCGTGGACCAGGAGAGGAGAGTTCCGAGGCTGGAGACACGGAGGAGGCGAAGCAGAGCGGCGGAGCTGACCTACGGGAGGTTTCCCCAACACACAAGGCGCTCGTATCCGGCTGTCCCTCCAAGCAACAGGACACCGCGATACCCATTGCTACGGTCACCGGGGACCGTTGCCCCAGGCAAGTAACGTGGGGAGAACGGTGGAGGAGGAGGTTGGAGGGCACAGAATTGCTGGGCTTGTGGCATAAGTAAAGTGTTCCATGCTGCATGTGAAACGCGCTTTCTTTCCCCTTCCCCATTCCTCACTACCTGACCCTTCCTCCTAAAATAAAAGATATCACATGTCTCGGTGATCCCACGTTCCTGGTGACAGGTGCACGTATAGAGCTTTAAGAATATATACAGTTTGTGAGGGTAGTGTTCCTCTGTTTGCCTTTTGGGAGACGTCGGTACGAGAGTTCTATGAGGAAGAGTGACCCAGGAGGGAGAGAGAGACCGAAGACTGTTCTTCCGAAACTCCAAAGACCACGCCCTGCATCCTTAGTTATCTTTTGCCAAGTATTCTTGAAACTGTTTAAAAAAAATTGACACGTAAATAAAACGATTACTGTGCTACTGTCAATGACTGTTTTGATACTTGCGAAACAGTGGCTTAAGGACAAAGTGTGAAAACGCTTACAGTGGTGTCAGAAGTGGGATACTGTCATTTGATACAAGATGACGCAACCAGTAACTGTGCAAGATATGTTAACGCAGCTAGCAGAAGGTCAGAGTCATTTGCAGTTGGTATTTGAGGAACAGAATAAGCATGCCCAAAAAGAAAGAGAGTCATTTCAAGAGGCTTTGAAAGAGCAAGCAATGTTGTTAACAAGTAACCAAAAAGTCCAAGATACAGCTATTCTACGACTTACAGATGCCATTTCTAGTACCCGTGTTCACCCTAACATTCCTGGCAGTGTATTACAAATGTTTCAAGAGGGAGAGGATCCGGACTTCTTCTTCTTTACCAATTTTGAAAGAGTTGCTACCACAGCCACTTGGCCTGCAGACAGGTGGGGGCAATATGTAGCGCCGTTATTATCTGGAGAATTGCAGGCAGCGTACCAAGCGGCTAACCCAGCTGGAGTGACTCCTTATCACGAGATAAAGAAGGCCATTCTCGAAAGATTAGGGTGTGACCAAGAGTATTATAGGGCACGCTTTCGCAAGGAAAAATGGGTTACAGGTGATAATCCCCGAGCATTGTTTTACAGGGTCAGAGACTTGGGGAACAGATGGCTACAGCCTCATACGGCCACTATGGAAGAGGTTACGGAGCAAATCTTTCTAGAACAATATTTGGATGTTTTACCTACCAATACTAGAGCATGGTTAAAACAACATCCTGGTCTAACGTTCCAATCTGCTATCGAACTAGCCTGTGCTTACCATAGGTCTATCGACTTCAAGGCACCTATGGGGAGAACCCCTATTGTATTTACTAAGCCTACAACCCGAGTTTCCAATGACAGTGTAGAAAAACGCCCTTTTCCTACCCCGAAACCCAACCCAAAGCCCTTTCCAAAAATCAACTCCCCTGTGCAGGTGGGACCTCAATGTTTTAGATGTGCTGAGTGGGGGCACATCTCACGAAACTGTCCACTGAACAATGACGGCTCAGAACCAATGGAAGTGGGTTGGTCACGAGGGCGAGTTTTGGTTACAGGGCTATGCAGGAAGACATACAAGAAAGCTATCCGACTAAATGGGAAACCTATTGAAGCATTGTTAGATACAGGATGTCACCATACAGTAGTAGTGCAAGACCTGGTACCCCTGAACTCTCTATGTGGAGGAGAAACCGTGCTAGTTTCCTGTGTTCATGGAGACGTTAAGGAATATCCTTTAGCAGAAGTCTTACTTGAAATAGACGGGTATCCCCAAGTCCGGAGAGTAGGGGTAGTTCCCCGACTTCCTGAAAATATTTTGTTGGGAACAGATTTGCCTAAATTTCATGATTATTTAATGGAGGCCTCGCAAGAAGCCAGAGCAGAGTGGTTACAGGATGTTCCTTTTTCTAACGAACACTTGGTTCAACCCAGAATCCGAGAACATAAGTCAAAAAATGAGAAAAGAAGGGACAAAGAGAAGTATACCAATGCCTGTCAGTCGTTTGCTTCATGTTTACTTTCTTACCCAGAACATGGAGATACTCCTACTCGAAGTTTCCGTGCAGCTCAGAAAGATGACAGCACCATCACGAATGCCTGGAATCAAGTGCAAGAGAATGACACAGAGAAGGTAGGACCCTATTTCTGTATAAAACAAGGATTACTGTATCGAGTAAGTGAAGGGGCAAATGGAAGGGTAGAACAGTTGCTGGTCCCTGTAGCTTTTCGAGAACAAGCTTTACAATTAGCCCATAACCAGACGGGTGGGGGTCACTACGGGCAGGAGTTAACCCTGAAGTATTTACTGGATCGGTTTTACTGGCCGGGAGTGTATAGAGAGACTGCGAGATTTTGTGCCAACTGTCCAAAGTGTCAGTTGATAAATCTCTCCTCTGATAAGAAATTGTTGGCTACATGGCAAGGACCCTATACCATTACTCAAAAGGTTACACCTGTGTCATACAGAGTAGCAGTACCACACACTAACAAAGTGGGACAAACGTACCACATTAACTTGTTAAAGAAGTGGGAGGAACCAAACACAGGATCCCAAGGGGCCGAGGTAGTCCAAGCCATAAATCATGTAACCATCACACCACTAGAGTTACCCCAAGAGCTGGGGAGGGGCAACCAGGAGGAGCAGCCAGCTATGGGGCCCGACTATCGGTGGAGGAAAAACGGCAGTTAGAGCAACTGCTTGACCAATACTCTGCCCTTAGTTCGGGAAAACCGGGGAAAACGTCCCTAGTAGCCCACGATATTGTTACACCACCGGGAAGAGTGGTGAATGTGAGACCCTATCGCATACCTGAGGCTAGGAGAGAGGCGGTAGAACAGGAAATAGAAAAGATGCTACAGGCAGATATTATTGAACCTTCCAAAAGTAACTGGCGCTCTCCCATTGTTTTAGTGCCGAAACCGGATGGCAGTATCCGTTTCTGCATTGACTTTCGCCAAGTAAATGCCAATTCTAAATTTGACAATTATCCAATGCCTAGAGTAGACGAGCTAATTGAAAAACTAGGAGAGGCTAGGGTGATGTCCACCATTGACTTGACCAAGGGATATTGGCAAATGCCCCTGACGGAGACAGCTCGAGAAAAGACAGCCTTCTCTACACCCTCAGGGTTATACCAATTTAAGGTAATGCCATTTGGGTTACATGGAGCACCGGCCACCTTTCAGAGACTAATGGACATTTTACTGAAAACTCATCAAAGTTATGCCGTTGCTTACGTAGATGATATTGTTGTGTATAGCCCTGATTGGAAAACCCATCTAGAACACCTACAGAATGTATTTGAGACCTTGACACAGGCAGGATTAACTATGAATCCAAAGAAGACCACTCTGGGCACACATCAAATAAACTATTTAGGCTACACCATCAGTGAAGGAACCCTAAAACCCCAAATTTATAAACTGGAAGCTATTAAAAATATTCCCAGACCAACCACCAGGAAAGAGGTACGAGCATTCCTAGGGTTAGTCGGGTATTATCGGAGATTCATTCCCCAATTATCTGACGTGGCCAGCCCCCTCAAAGACTTGTTGAGCGGAAAACTGTCAAGAGCATAAATCGGGTGGGGTCCAACACAAGAGAAAAGCTTTGAAACCCTAAAGACTATACTCTGCAAGGCTCCGATTTTGACTTGCCCCCACTACAAAAAGACATTTGTGTTACAAACAGACGCCTCAGATAAAGGACTGGGAGCTGTATTATCGCAACCAGATAATCAAGGACTACTTAAATCAGTACTGTTTCTGAGTCGCAAACTGTTTCCGAGGGAGACACGCTATGCCACCATGGAAAAAGAATGTTTGGCCATCAAGTGGACCATGGAATCCTTACAGTATTATTTGTTGGGGAGGACTTTCTTTTTAGTTACAGATCATGCTCCCCTAACGTGGTTAGCAACCAATAAGGAAACCAATGCTAAGGTACTAAGATGGTTTTTAACCTTACAGCCTTTTTCATTTCAGACTCTGCACATGCCGGGAAAGTTCCAAGGGAATGTAAATTATCTCTCCAGATTTCCGACAGCTGAATGGCCCGATTGTCCATCTCCAGAAGAAAGGCAATGTGATAGAGAGCACTCCATCACCCGATCCGCTGAGAACTTCAAGATGGTGTTCAGTGGTCCACTCCAACCAGCAGAGGTGAGCGGTCTAGACTGCGGCGCCAAGGAGGAGCAGGTGTCCGGAGAAAAGCTAAAAGAGAGCCGTTGGCTCAGCTGTGGGCCGCCGGGTGATTGGAGAGCCGGAGGAGGCGAGGCTGAGACGGACGGCTGCAGGAGAGAAGGCGAAGCTACGGAGGACAGAGCATCGGACGACGAGAAGCGTGGACCAGGAGAGGAGAGTTCCGAGGCTGGAGACACGGAGGAGGTGAAGCAGAGCGGCGGAGCTGACCTACGGGAGGTTTCCCCAACACACACCGCGCTCGTATCCGGCTGTCCCTCCAAGCAACAGGACACCGCGATACCCATTGCTACGGTCACCGGGGACCGTAGCCTCAGGCAAGTAACGTGGGGAGAACGGTGGAGGAGGAGGTTGGAGGGCACAGGATTGCTGGGCTTGTGGCATAAGTAAAGTGTTGCACGCTGCATGTGAAACGTGCTTTCTTTCCCCTTCCCCATTCCTCACTACCTGACCCTTCCTCCTAAAATAAAAGATATCACGAGTCTCGGTGATCCCACGTTCCTGGTGACGGGTGCACGTATAGAGCTTTAAGAATATATACAGTTCGTGACGGTAGTGTTCCTCTGTTTGCCTTTTGGGAGACGTCGGTACGAGAGTTCTATGAGGAAGAGTGACCCAGGAGGGAGAGAGAGACCAAAGACTGTTCTTCCGAAACTCCAAAGACCACGCCCTGCATCCTTTGTTATCTTTTGCCAAGTATTCTTGAAACTGTTTAACAAATTGACGCGTAAATAAAACGCTTATTGTGCTACTGTCAATGACTGTTTTGATACTTGCGAAACAGTGGCTTAAGGACAAAGTGTGAAAACGCTTACAGTGGTGTCAGAAGTGGGATACTGTCATTTGATACAAGATGACGCAACCAGTAACTGTGCAAGATATGTTAACGCAGCTAGCAGAAGGTCAGAGTCATTGCAGTTGGTATTTGAGGAACAGAATAAGCATGCCCAAAAAGAAAGAGAGTCATTTCAAGAGGCTTTGAAAGAGCAATGCAAGATACAGCTATTCTACGACTTACAGATGCCATTTCTAGTACCCGTGTTCACCCTAACAAAGTGTGAAAACGCTTACAGGAACATTGCTAGGCTATTGGGGGCGGTGGTGCCTCCGAAGCTGGGTTCGTGGAAAACGGACATGGACTGGTGCATGCTCCAGGAAAAGACAGTATATGTGGCTCGGGGTGTCCCAGGAAATGGGTAGAGGTGTGGTCTAAATGGAATGAATACAGGGGTCATATCTGCGAACCCCCCCAGATTGCCCGGGTTGATGAACGGCTCACATTGTTAGCTGACTAGCGATGAACCGCAATAACTATCCTCAAATGTAAATGATCTGTATGCTTTGACTTTTCCTAAGGTGCAATTGCAAGTACTGTATTTCCTGAATGTGACGACCACCACTGTTTTCTGAATTGTTAATAAAAAGATATTTAAAAAAAAGTTTAGCCAGTGATGAACGTTTTACAATTATATTTAGCATCTGCTACAATTGTGTCCAGTGACCCTAAAATGGATTACTTTGTCTCATAGTGGGATTGCTGACTCTCTGTACCATATTGTGTTAAAGTTGGTACTGTGTTCAGTACTATGTAGTATTCTTTGTAATTTCCATTTGATCCAAACAGTTTGTACTGTACATAACATATTGTTATGCATGTGAGTTAAAAGTGTTGTGTGTACGAGTACAAATCTTAGCTGGACATTTATAAATTATTGAGACTTGAATTATTGTGTTGCATTACTATGCATTACTATGCATATAAGGGAAGAGCTTCTTGATAATGTCAATGGTGTTAGGCCCACTGCAGAAAATTGGGGTATTAGTTGAGTGGGGTAAGTACCCAAATCAAATAATAATCACAATCCTTGTCAGGGTGAACCACTAAAGTCACTAAACAAACCTGAGAACAACACCCTAGTAGCTATGGCACAGAGCAGACAGGGTTTGCTTAGAGGCAATGCAGTATTTATGAAGTAATAACATCGAAATGCTGAACAATAAAATTCTGAAACTATTAGAATAATTGCGTACAATTTAATAAGCAAAATTACACCGAAATTGCAAAACTCCAATAAGGGAATGCGGAAATACATATTTTTTAAGTTTTAAGTAGAAATAGTGCAGAGAAGTACAAGGTGCCAAAGGGAATCGTTGTGGTAAACCAGGACCTAGGTGCAATTTGCAGCTGACTGAGACGGATCATTGGTCAGATACGCTAACCAGGTTAAAATCTGGCCAAACATTTCACCTTCTGAATCAAGTCCCAATCCACCACAGGAGCACTCTTCAAAGCCCTTCAGGATCTCTGGGGAGACACTTTGAGGCTCACTATGTGTCGAGGTGTTATAAATAAAACTCCAGCAGACCTGTCAAGCAAGTTTTGAAACTCCAGCAGGATTTGACACTGTAATGTCAAAAAGAGGCTCACTGTGACTGGGGCCTGACTGGCAGTGAGGACAAAGGAAGGTTGCAGGGCTGGGTGTTAGCTGCATCTGCTTGTTACAGTATAGGCCTCTTTGAAGTTAATCAATTTCCTGGGCCCAGCCCACAGGCCATCCTATGAAGGGCACAACAACAACAACACCTTACTACACTCAAGATATTTGTCTAAACTCATCGAGGGTGCTATTCAGATGCTAATCACTGGCTGGTAGAAGTGGGGAGCAAAATGCAGATTTGTTTCCAGCAACTTCAGTCAGGCAAAAGATAATTTTTATAAAAGTTACTTCTCTATAATATTTAGTAAAAACCTGACTACACCATTGAATTGGATTTTTAATAACTGTTAAAATTGTTGTGCAATTATTTTTCTTGTAGTCCCATTTCAGAGATACAGTATTAGTATTTAATATTGCATCCTGTTTTCCTGTGGAATAACCAGTTTTGCTGAAGTGAAAATAGCTTTTGTGGCCTTTTCACTGTAAGGACATGTGTAACATTAAACTTTAACGCAATAGAGGGGTTGCTGAACTGTTCCTGTAGACAGACAAAAGAAGGTTTAACTGGCGTGACCAAAGGTGTTTGTATGACACCCAAGGGCATCCATTATGTTGGATGTAGTTGCCTCACACACCCAGAAGGGTGTCATGCTTCATCATAGGCGTTTGCTCCTCGTCGAGGAGGCGGTGCAACCCCCGACGGGCTCACCTCAAAGAGGGGCTCTTTGGCGGAGATCTTTTTATCCAACTGCCTTATGGTGAAGTGAGGGTGTGTGGGCGGGATAGTAAGTTGCTTGGTAAAGTGATTAAAATGTAGCAAGGGATACCGGAATTCACTTTATTCTGGGGGTCCCCCGGCTGCAATTAAAACGTGGAACTAGCTCGCTAGGTATCAACAGGTTAGGTCGAGTGACCCTAGAGGAGACTAGAAGTGAGACTGGTCGACATGTTTCTCGCTTAGGGTAAAATCACCCGCGATTCATCAGGACCTCATAAAAGTGAAAATAAGAAAATCAACAACATGCTCGTGTCATGTGTGTAGTGTAAGTTACCTCTGTGGATACTCCTATGCCTAAACACAGAGGAAAAATAAAGGAACAAACAATGGTTATAACTTTTCTTGTAAACCAAATGAAAAGTCAAGTCAACGCCAGGGCATGAACATGGTATGGCATGCTGGTGGTACTGTAACCCATTGAGCACAACCAGAGCATGCCTGAGTGTATTTAGCGTGCAACGTGCAGTGTGGGGAACACACACACACACTATATAGGTGAGAAAAATAGTGATTGGGAAGATGGTGGTTTAAAAACAATGGTTAAAAAGCAGCAGTCTTATAAGAGATATGATCGGCACACAATGTGGTTTGTTGGGTAATTCTGATAATAAAGACACCGGCTATATCGCACTGTGGCTTGACACCGGCAATAACACACTGTGGCTTGACAAGTGGTGGTGTGAAAATAAACACGCTCCCTACTCACCTAATGGTCAAGGGCTACTTGCCACATGAGGGGTCGGTGGGTCAGTACATCGGGGTTGGGTCTATTGGGTGTAGCTATAGGGAGGATATAAGTATTGCCCCTGAGTTTGAATCATAGGTTAAGTCATGGTCTAATGCGAGTCGCTATAACCTCCTTTCTCGTGTTCAAGAAGATATCACGCACCTCAATCTGCCCGTGTCCGCGTGGAAACACCTACCCATCTCCGCCGAGCTCGAGTAGATAAATGAGCTCGGCGGCTAGTGTTATTTAAACGAACCGGCGTTCGCTAACTCGTCACCGCCTGTCGTTTTAGGTCACGTGATGTAAACAGGCACTGTGGCGGCCATGTTGTGACGGTCAGTGAGTAAGGTAGCCCCGGCCATTTAGATTACTGAAAGCCGGCATATTAAGCTAGGGAGCTCTATTATGTGCACAAAACCTTTGGGGATAACAAGGGGAAGAACCTGTTTGTAAAGCAGTGTAACCGCAGAAAACCGGCGTGCATATACGAATTGCCGCCCGGCGTAAACGGTCACGTGATGTAAACCTGTGATGTTGACACTGACTATGGCGGCCATGATGTAGTGGGCAAGGAGTAGGTGGCCAAGAAAATGCCTGCCGGAATCAGCCAGTGGCCAGCCCTCGGATGGGGTGTGCAATGTACCGGCCATATTATAATGTATCAGTGTGTCTGGTGTGTTGTGGCAGGGAAAGTATATGAGCGTTTTGGCAATGACCAAAGGAGGTGTTATCAGTAATTGGTCGGTCAATTGAGTATTATATTAAAAATACCAGTGGGGGCTTTGCTTTAGCCGAGGATGGAACAAGGGGATGAGAATGATATTAGTACAATGCATGGAGCGGTTGATTTAAAGTGAGTGCCAGGGGATGTCTTCATTGAGGCCCCGGCTATCGGAAGAGAGTCGATGAACCCATCTTTGTTCCTTCCGGAATAGGGCATTTTTGGGGCAGTTCGGACTGGATTCTAAAACTAACCACTTCAAAGAGTCTTCATTATGGTTGGAGTCTACATAGTGTTTGCACATTTTTGTATGGGTCTTTTTGCAGCGGAAATTGCTGCGATGTTCAATAATGCGAGTTTTGATGGGGCGGGTTGTCATCCCGATGTACTGTAGACCACACGGGCAAATTAGCATGTATATACAATGTGTCGTGTTACAGTTGGTGTGGTGTCTGAGCTCCCATTTAAAAGTCTCGGAGAGCTGTATGGTCTTCAGAGTCATGGTGTATTTGCACACCCCACACATGCCACATGGGTAATGGCCCGTCACGGGGGGTAGATGCCATAAGGTTTGTTGGGTTTCTTTCCTAGCACTCTTGGGCCTGGTGCTAATTAGGATATCCTTCAAGTTCTGTGATCTCTTGAAAGCAAACCTCGGTTGTTCCAGAACCATGTCCCCTGTGTTAAGGATACCCCAGTGGTGTTTGATTGTATTCTTGATTTTATTGGACAACGGGGTGAAGGTAGTCACACAGGTGATCGGTTGGTTCTCAACAGTAGCTCTTTCCTGTCGTTCAAGGAGAGCTTCTCGGTTATTGTTCCTGGCCCGTTTTCTGGCTTTGAAGACATCGCTTTTAGGGTAGCCTCTATCAAGTAGGTTCCTGGAGAGGATTGCGGACTCCTTCTTGTAGTTGGACACATCACTACAATTGCGCCTTATCCGGAGAAATTGGCCGAATGGTAGGTTAGTACGTAAGGCCCTTGGATGATGGCTCTTGTAGTGGAGTAGGCTATTGCGGTCTGTGGGTTTCCTGTACAAGGTGGTACTAAGGGCCCCTTCTTCCAGTTTTTTTGTTAGGTCGAGGAAGGAGATCTCATTTGGTGAAGAGGCCATGGTGAAGTGTAGGTAAGGGTTCAGTGTGTTAACCCATTCAAAGAAAGCCTCGTGGGAAGTCGGTGGGCCTCTCCACAGGATTAAGATGTCATCTATGAAGCGTCTCCACATTTTAATGTTATCCCGAAAGGGATTCGACTGATGGTATATGTGTTTTCCTTCAAATTCCGCCATGTACAGACAGGCCACCGAAGGAGCAAAAGTACTGCCCATTAATGTTCCTTGCGTCTGGTGATAGTATTTTCCTCTGTACTCGAAATAATTTTCGGTAAGGGCTAGGGTGGCGCATTCCATAATGAAAGTCTGCAGAGTGTTAGAATCCCAAGCTTCTAAGCCCAGTCTTTCCTCTATTACCTCAAGAGTGGCCCTCTGAGGAATGTTCGTGTAGAGGGCTTCTACATCTAGGGTACTATCACCAGACGCAAGGCACATCAATGGGCAGTACTTTTGCTCCTTCGGTGGCCTGTCTGTACATGGCTGAATATGAAGGAAAACACATATACCATCAGTCGAATCCCTTTCGGGATAACATTAAAATGTGGAGACGCTTCATAGATGACATCTTAATCCTGTGGAGAGGCCCACCGACTTCCCACGAGGCTTTCTTTGAATGGGTTAACACACTGAACCCTTACCTACACTTCACCATGGCCTCTTCACCAAATGAGATCTCCTTCCTCGACCTAACAATAAAACTGGAAGAAGGGGCCCTTAGTACCACCATGTACAGGAAACCCACAGACCGCAATAGCCTCCTCCACTACAAGAGCCATCATCCAAGGGCCTTACGTACTAACCTACCATTCGGCCAATTTCTCCGGATAAGGCGCAATTGTAGTGATGTGTCCAACTACAAGAAGGAGTCCGCAATCCTCTCCAGGAACCTACTTGATAGAGGCTACCCTAAAAGCGATGTCTTCAAAGCCAGAAAACGGGCCAGGAACTCTCCTTGAACGACAGGAAAGAGCTACTGTTGAGAATCAACCGATCACCTGTGTGACTACCTTCACCCCGTTGTCCAATAAAATCAAGAATACAATCAAACACCACTGGGGTATCCTTAACACAGGGGACATGGTTCTGGAACAACCGAGGTTTGCTTTCAAGAGATCACAGAACTTGAAGGATATCCTAATTAGCACCAGGCCCAAGAGTGTTAGGAAAGAAACTCAAAAAACCTTATGGCATCTACCCCCCGTGACGTGCCATTACCCATGTGGCATGTGTGGGGTGTGCAAATACACCATGACTCTGAAGACCATACAGCTCTCCGAGACTTTTAAATGGGAGCTCAGACACCACACCAACTGTAACACGACACATTGTATATACATGCTAATTTGGCCGTGTGGTCTACAGTACATCGGGATGACAACCCGCCCCATCAAAACTCGCATTATTGAACATCGCAGCAATTTCCGCTGCAAAAAGACCCATACAAAAATGTGCAAACACTATGTAGACTCCAACCATAATGAAGACACTTTGAAGTGGGTAGTTTTAGAATCCAGTCCGAACTGCCCCAAAAATGCCCTATTCCGGAAGGAACAAAGATGGGTTCATCGACTCTCTTCCGATAGCCGGGGCCTCAATGAAGACATCCCCTGGCACTCACTTTAAATCAACCGTTCCATGCATTGTACTAATATCATTCTCATCCCCTTGTTCCATCCTCGGCTAAAGCAAAGCCCCCACTGGTATTTTTAATATAATACTCAATTGACCGACCAATTACTGATAACACCTCCTTTGGTCATTGCCAAAACGCTCATATACTTCCCCTGCCACAACACACCAGACACACTGATACATTATAATATGGCCGGTACATTGCACACCCCATCCGAGGGCTGGCCACTGGCTGATTCCGGCAGGCATTTTCTTGGCCACCTACTCCTTGCCCACTACATCATGGCCGCCATAGTCAGTGTCAACATCACGGGTTTACATCACGTGACCGTTTACGCCGGGCGGCAATTCCTATATGTACGCCGGTTTTCTGCGGTTACACTGCTTTACAAACAGGTTCTTCCCCTTGTTATCCCCAAAGGTTTTGTGCACATAATAGAGCTCCCTAGCTTAATATGCCGGCTTTCAGTAATCTAAATGGCCGGGGCTACCTTACTCACTGACCGTCACAACATGGCCGCCACAGTGCCTGTTTACATCACGTGACCTAAAACGACAGGCGGTGACGAGTTAGCGAACGCCGGTTCGTTTAAATAACACTAGCCGCCGAGCTCATTTATCTACTCGAGCTCGGCGGAGATGGGTAGGTGTTTCCACGCGGACACGGACAGATTGAGGTGAGTGATATCTTCTTGAACACGAGAAAGGAGGTTATAGCGACTCGCATTAGACCATGACTTAACCTATGATTCAAACTCAAGGGCAATACTTATATCCTCCCTATAGCTACACCCAATAGACTCAACCCCGATGTACTGACCCACCGACCCCTCATGTGGCAAGTAGCCCTTGACCATTAGGTGAGAAGGGAGCGTGTTTATTTTCACACCACCACTTGTCAAGCCACAGTGTGTTATTGCCGGTGTCAAGCCACAGTGCGATATAGCCGGTGTCTTTATTATCAGAATTACCCAACAAACCACATTGTGTGCCGATCATATCTCTTATAAGACTGCTGCTTTTTAACCATTGTTTTTAAACCACCATCTTCCCAATCACTATTTTTCTCACGTATATAGTGTGTGTGTGTGTTCCCCACACTGCACGCTGCACGCTAAATACACTCAGGCATGCTCTGGTTGTGCTCAATGGGTTACAGTACCACCAGCATGCCATACCATGTTCATGCCCTGGCGTTGGCTTGACTTTTCATTTGGTTTACAAGAAATGTTATAACCATTGTTTGTTCCTTTATTTTTCCTCTGTGTTTAGGCATAGGAGTATCCACAGAGGTAACTTACACTACACACATGACACGAGCATGTTGTTGATTTTCTTATTTTCACTTTTATGAGGTCCTGATGAATCGCGGGTGATTTTACCCTAAGCGAGAAACATGTCGACCAGTCTCACTTCTAATCTCCTCTAGGGTCACTCGACCTAACCTGTTGATACCTAGCGAGCTAGTTCCACGTTTTAATTGCAGCCGGGGGACCCCCAGAATAAAGTGAATTCCGGTATCCCTTGCTACATTTTAATCACTTTACCAAGCAACTTACTATCCCACCCACACACCCTCACTTCACCATAAGGCAGTTGGATAAAAAGATCTCCGCCAAAGAGCCCCTCTTTGAGGTGAGCCCGTCGGGGGTTGCACCGCCTCCCCGACGAGGAGCAAACGCCTATGATGAAGCATGACACCCTTCTGGGTGTGTGAGGCAACTACATCCAACATAATGGATGCCCTTGGGTGTCATACAAACACCTTTGGTCACGCCAGTTAAACCTTCTTTTGTCTGTCTACAGGAACAGTTCAGCAACCCCTCTATTGCGTTATCTGTACTTGATACGGACACATGCTGATACTGGACCTTCCACCATTTAGAGTGGTAATTGGTGTCCGTTGATCGAGAGATCATTTTTCTCCCCCCTCTTTGATAATTAACATTAAACTTTTGCATGTTCAATTTTTAAATACCACGCACCCTGCCTAATGGGTAACAAGGCCTTCTGAGGGATAACTTATTATTATTTACAAGGAAGTTTTAGGAGTGCCAAAAGGAGTTATTTTGACTGTTCAAATTAGCAGTTTAAAACTGAACAGCCAGGTTATAGAGGGTAGGTCAATGGTCATGTTTACACTTTGTCACTGTAATGAATGGCACAATGAGTACTGTAGTCCATTTGTGACATTTAACTTACTTACAGGCCCTATGCACACTTAACACCATATACTAGGGACTTCTACGTAAGCTAACATTGTCAATTAGGAGTATCCAAATGTTACCACAAGCCCTTTATACCTGGTTAGCAGTGGTAAAGTGCAGAGAGTTCTACAGTCAGCCACAATAAATGGTCCAGCAAAATGGGAAAAACAACGGTGTGCCATGCAGAAAAGGAATATTGCTGTTACTGAATTTGTACCCTCCATTCCAAATAGGTTTCTCCAGCCCTGTAAGTGTTCTAGTCTTCAACCTCCACACATGTTAAAACTTCAGGGAAGCTCCAGCACCAGATTATGAAATCAGAACTAAAAGGTCCAAAGGTTTAGATACTAGAATCAGAGTTACAAAGAGAGTTAGAGAAGGACAGGTAGTGACTGGAGGAAGAGAAGAAAAAGTCCAATGGAATTAAAAGAAGTGGAGACATAAGGGCCAGAAGAGACCTTAGGTAGGGTGCACGAGTTTATATGGTCAGAAAAGTAAGCTTATTCCTGTCTTTCCTATAGCTGGGCTTACATACCTACTGTCTATTATGCCGACTAGCACGTAGAGCAGCAATGAAGGATCTACGTTTCCGTTTGTCTTGGGAAAGTTTCTGAACGGTGAGAGGATGAGATGTAACAGCCAGAGTTGCTGACTGAGGACCCGCATTTGAGTTTCTGCGTCAGCTCCACATACTGTAATTCTGGGCAAATCACTGTGCCTAAAAACCAAAATGAATGTGTCCTTGTGTACTGTTGCTAGTGCTCATGTGCTCCAATACCTTCAGGTCGAATTTGCGCTATCCATAACTGGAAAAAACAGTGCCTTAGCTGTGATTTAGGGTCTTCATTTCTGTTTCCAAAGTCTTCCATTTGCCTTCTGAGTCTAGTGGAGAATGGTTCTTGTTATGGAGTATTGTTCTCTTCTGATGGTGCTTCCTACTCATCTCCATTTTTTTCTCATAATGATTGTGCCCATGTTCTCTTGCTTTTGCTTGAATCTAGTGAGCAGTTCCTGGTTGGAAATTGTCTGTTGCCAGAAAATATGCAAGCTTCTTGTCAGGTTACTGGTGTGGAAGGATGACAGTTTGGTGATGTTGTTTTTCTTCATCCGCCAGCATTTTAATCCACACAAGAGTGCTTACAGAACACAGCTCTTATAAAGCATCAGCTTGATATTGGTGCCATACTGAGGTGACCTCCACACATTGTGCAGCATGCTGAAGGCATTTTCTGGCCATGTTCAGTCTGCTCTTGATTGTACTGCCAGTCGCCCTTTATGCCTGATAGTACTGCCAAGGTAGGTGTATGCTTCAGCCACGGCTGGCTCTTCTGAATCGGTAAAGGCTTTGGGGTGTTGAGTGGAATGACTTCTGATTTCTTCATGCTGATCTTCAGGCCCACTTTCTGTGCATGAATGTCACTGGGCATTCAATTTGCAAGCAGTAAGGATCTCTGCACAGAAACCGCCACCTTGTAGAGCATTCAAACACTGAAGCACAAGACAAACAACCCCAGGAAAGCACACTAATCCACTGGGCAATCAATTTGCGAACAATCAGGATCTCTACAACACCTGAACCCAAGCTGGCCACACAGAAGGAGTTCCTCTCACCGAGGATCAGATTGCTCTGGTCAGTCCCCTTTCACACTAAACACTCCTTATACCCTATGTTCCTGCCGGCCTCGCCTAGAATAAGCTACTACTACAGCTCAGAACCTATCACCTCCACACCAGCCCAGGCCACCACCCAACCCACATAACCCCTATGTTAGTGTAACACACCAATCCCTATAGGAACTAATTCCTACCCCAGCTTAGTCAAAATGCCCTCTAACACACCAACCTACGCCAACCCCCTCATGTCGAGCTACGTCAAAATGCATGGCCCGAACTCCTTCTCGATTAATCTCCCCCCCCCAACCTCTCCCCTAAATCGAGAAAAAACCTCAAACATAAACTGATCAGTCAATTCCATGAATCACTATTTGCAGACATATATCACTGCTCCTATAAAGGCCAACTAAAAACGGACCTCATTTTTCACACGGAAAGACCCAGAACATGGATTTCCACCCTCAGATCACAACTCCACATTACCAAAACTAAGAATACACCCCCATAGCTGCAAACTTTCATTCCCTATCACTACTCGCTAAACAAAAAGGGGAACACCTCGGCGACCATCTATCCCAACAGCACAGTCCTGATCCAAGACAATAACGACAACCTTGAGACATTTGATTCCCTCTTCCCCTCACTTAGGACTCCCTCCGCTCATACTCATCTCTCCCACCCAACCCATCCCCACTACCCCGACAACCAAACCCCCCCAGAGGAACTTCCATACCACTCCTGCGTCCGGTATCATAAACTCCCGTCCTTCTACTCGTACCACCACCAGCAACTGTGACACCAAGAACAAGACACCCACGCCACCACAGGCTCGACCCCGCAAACTGCCCCCGGCTCATTACCCTCCTCCAGCAACACTGTACGCCCTCACTGTACAAACGAAGACTTCCAATCACCCATCTATACCCACCTGCAAAAGAAAGCAGCTGCCACATCATGACCACCCGTACCACACACCCACAATCCTCCCCAAAGCCCTCACTGATAACGCAAGAACAACCAGAAGGCAACACAACATTGTCAGGCATTCACCCCCCCCAGGTAGACCCCGCCCAGAATCCATCCACCCTAACCCAAGATGAGACGGGGCGTCGGCTCTCCCTGCTTGAAAACCAATTAGCTATTATAACACAGGGTTTCAACGATATACTAAACAACCTCGCTACGCTTCGCAATCCCTCCAAAAACCACCACAGTACCCCCTCTCTCTAACCCTACACACCAAAGGCACGTCAAGGCTACGCACCACATCGAGACCTCACCCCCCCTCTCGAGTTATACACTGAGGGCCAAAAGAACTATGGAGGCTATGTCCTTGGATGAAGCGGCTGATCTGGCCTCCTCATACGACACCCCCGCTGCTTCCATTCCCCAATCCATGATTCAGGTAATCACTGGATTCAGAAGAGACCACTCTACTCCGAAACCCCGTAGACCCCCAGCCTCCTTCATCAACATCCCCACTGCATCCTTAAAGAAGAAAACAATAATAGAGACACCATCTACTAATTGCATGCTCATAAACTGCATATCAGCCACCAAACATGCCACAGAGCTTGCTGAATCCATCCTCACCCATGACATAGACATAACCTTCATCACAGAGACATGGTTTAATGACTGCTCGCCTCCAATCTTGGACACCCTCGTACCCCCATGCTTCTCAATCATCAACAATGACCGAAAAGACCAAAGAGGTAGAGGCTTAGCAATTGTACACAGCAACAACCTGTCTGTCACCCAAATAGACACCTTCAACTACAACACCTTTGAATGTCTAACTGCCAACTTCAACACCAGCAACAACAAAATACTACAATGCCATCTCCTATACCATCCCCAGGCAACACCCCCACTTTCACTGAACACCTGTCAGACCTGATTGCACACTGCGCACTCCGATACAATAACAACCTAATTCTGGGTGACCTCAACTTGCATGGGAATGACAAAAATAGCCCACCTAAACAAAATCTGAACAAGCTACTACAAACCAACAACCTTACCCAGCACTGCTCAGAAGTTACAGACAAGAAAGGGGCTATCCTGGATGCCAATATCGCCCAACATGAGGCAATCACAATAGATCACATCCTACCAGTTGACTGGTCAGATCACCACTTAATCCTATTCCACATCACGCAACCGATCATGTATCAACCTCCCATCCAAAACCCTCCCACGTGGACGAGAAACCTATCACAGATCAATATGAGTGACCTAGAAGAAAAAATAAGCACGCTCCTGCCCATCTCCTCTGATGGCCTCTCCACAACAGATCTCACATCCCACTACAACACAACCAAGGCGTCCATTTTAGACCAACTTGTTCCCCTGAAACTGAAAAAAACTAGGAATATTCCTTCTTGATCCTGGTTCAACAAGGACATTAACGCTGAAAGGAGACAACTTAGAGCTACTGAATGTTTATGGAGAAGCAATCCCTCTACAAGCCTCTGCGAGCAACTCAAAGCAACCCGAAGGAATTACAAAAAACATAACAACAAGGAAAAAAACGACTTTTTCTGCACAAACCTTAACAATGCGAAAAACAGGCCCAAAGAACTCTTAAACATCATCAGGCAACAGACCTCCAAGACCTCTGCAAACCCAGTCCAGGCCTCCAAAGACCTGTGCGACAACTTTCCCAACTTCTTCAACAACAAAATCACCAAAATTGAGCTATCTCTTGACACCAACCTCTACCCCTCCTGCAAAAACCCAACCCCCACAATCGAAACCACCACGAAAAAGCCCCCCTAGAAAGATTGGAAATCCTTCGACCTTGTACCTGAAGTGGAGATTCTTAAACTAATCTCCTCCTCCAAGCCTGCATCCCATACCCTCGACTTTTTACCCTCCCAATTATCCAAAAGCTGAAATTCTCACTCGCCCCACTCTGGAGTGAAATCATAAACAGCTCCCTAAAAACCGTCAGCATTCCAGAATGCCTTAAAGTAGGCCAAGTCACGCCACTATTGAAAAAGCCAGTCCTAGACAACACCGACCTGAACAACTTCAGACATGTTTCCAAACTCCCCATTCCTACCCAAAATCCTTGAAAAGTGTCTTCTCAAACAACTGATGCAGCACATAGACAACATCAACCTACTAGATCACCACCAATCGGGCTTCAGAAAAGGCTGTAGCACTGAAACCGCAATCCTTAACATCGTGGATGATATCAACAAATACCTTGATGTAAACAAATGCTGCCTACTCATCCTCCTAGACCTATCGGCAGAATTTGACATGGTAGATCACAATTTACTCATTAAGGCTCTTCAAGACAGAGCAGGAGCGGATGAGGTGGTCCCAGAATGGTTCTCCTCCTTCTTACACAACCGCGCCAAAGGATAAAAATCAAAACCTTCACGTCCGACCTACACCCCGTCAACAGAGGTGTCCCCCAAGGCTCGGTGCTCTCCCCTCAATTGTTCAACATATACATGGAACCCATCACAACCCTCCTCAAAGAACCCAACATCCCTTTCCACCTATACGCAGATGACATCCAGATATACTTGGAAATCTCCTCCATTAACAACATTCAAAGACTCAACAACACTCTCAAAGAAATTCAACAGTGGCTAGAAACAAACCACCTTAAACTCAATCAAGCCAAAACCGAAATCCTCCTTATCTCCAACAAAGAAGAAACCCCCCAAATCACAGACTGGTTGAAATCAATCAATGCTCTCAACGGCAATCTCACCCTAGCTAACTCTTTAAAATCTCTAGGAATCACCCTCGATGCAAAACTGAACATGACCGACCACATTAAGACCTCCGCAAAGAGTGCCTTACTAAATCTAAAGCTTCTCAACAAAATTAAGCCCTTCATACCACCCAAGGACCTCAAACAAGCCACTCAATCACTAGTGCTATTTAGACTTCACTACAGGAATGCAGTCCTCACCGGTACAGCTCAATCCCACCTAGTGCCACTCAAAACAACCCTCTATGCAGCTGCCAGAATGGTCTCCGGGGTTAAGAAATATGACCACTTATCTCCCACACTCAGAGAACTAAAATGGCTCCCAGTCAAAATGCGTGCCAGCTTCAGAACTGCCTGCCTCACGCACAAAGCCCTGCACACAGGGAAACCGGAATACCTGGCCTCCAAACTCAAGAAAGCTGGCCAGACTAGAAACCTCAGGAGTTCCAACACCCTCCTACTCATCCCGATGAAAACACACCCAAAATGTGGAACTCCATCCCAGTCAAAATCAGGACTATCCTTTCCTTTATAAAATTCAAAAATCTCTTAAAAGACCTCTACCTCATCCGGGCCTTCAGGAAACGAGAATCGCAGATGAAACACACAAACCTGAAGTCCGCTGGCACCTGACAATGTTCCACCACATCCTACCTCTTACTGCACTTTAAAACCCCTTGACAATGTTCCCCCACTATTTACCTCAACCCCGCTCCCTTACCCCCTCCTCGTTCCCTCCCCCTTGAAAGAGGTTTAACCCAGGACATTGTGCACTCATCGATGCTATCTCAGGACCTCCCTACCTCGAGGACGCAAAACTCAAGGAGTCTGCCGTACTTTTACATATACCTTTGCCTTTTTTGTTTCTCTTTATGTGACTTCTGCTCTAAAACCTGTTGTGAAGCGCTCCGATACCCTTTCGTCTGCCCAGCGCTATACAAAACTCCTAAAATAAAATAAATAAAACATCATTTTCTTCATACGCATGACGCATGAGAGAGAGTTTTTGCCAGGCATGTTTTGCTGCTCTTCCCAAAATGGAAGAGGCCTGTTTCCATTTCTTTTTAAAAGCATCTGCTGTTGGGTCAGACTGATCATCTGTGTCTGACAGTAGTTGGAACCTGTTTTTGATGTGCAAGCCTTTCAGATTTGGATGCAAAAACAACAAGGTGATGTATGGAATGCTTAAATTAATCTCAGCCACTGGCAATTCCTCGGGCCGTATCCGAATCCATTGATTTTTGTCCACCATGCCCACACAGTTTGGATCCAGCCATATGCAAAACAGTCCTGACCCAGCTCCTCATGGGTACAGGATACACAACAAAAGACCTTGCCGAACGGACGTCCACATGTGTCAGTTACTCGGAAATAGACCAGTCTGAGTGTACTGAAAGCTATTCCAATCCCTTATAATTTGTAAGGGAATGCTTCACTGCGCTGCGTCCCAATTTTAATGTTAAAAAAGCCCAACTTCCTTGACAGAGACACAGAACAAAAAATGCAGATTGTCTGACCCTCCACCGTCAATAACAATTATCCACACCAGCAATGTTGGACAAATATCTATATAGAGAAAATGTGTGAGAAAACAAATGACACCTCACAGAAACACCACCAACGGGGTAACTGGTATGTAATTTCCAGACAAGCCCCTGTCTCATCATCGGTAGTCACTTGTTTCTCAAAGAAAAGTCGAAAAAGGAGTGTCCAAAACAAACAACCAAAGAAGTGTGACAAACAGCGGAAAGCAGAAGCGTCTGCTAGTGACAAACACAAAACAAAAAGTAGTGCACACAACACAGCAACCAAATCCCATTACCCATTTTATTCGTAGGGAAAAAGGTGTGCTGTACCAATAAAAAGGCTGGTAGCTATTCCTGCATACCATTACCTATTTAAAATTCTGACTTGTTTCACTGTCACCACAGTTTTGGCAGTTTCATCAGGGCTGCACTATATGCTACAACTCCACTCTTGGACACTTGTTCTGTGTTAACCAGAGTCAGCCTGTTGATCATACCGGCCGCCCAGGGGTAGAAACGAATGCTAGGGTACTCCTAATGTTGGTCCTCACCTTCACCTGGCTTCTAAGCTCTCGTGGTGTAGCATAAAAACGTGGACGAGACGAGTGCAGCCCTGATGAAACTGCCAAAACTGTGGTGGCAGTGAAACATGTCGGCAGGGTCTTTTGTTGTGTATCTAGTTTAGAGTGGAGGGCGACCCTGTTTGATTCCCTCTGTGCTCCTATTGATAGTTGGACCAGCTCCTCATGGGAACAGCCCAGCCCAAACTGCCTCACAATGCCCTCCCTGAACCAGAACACACACAACCCAGAACCAGTTTCACCCTTGTTATGAGCTCGTCAGCCGGGTTTTGCTTCGTTCCAGTGTCACAGTGAGCCAGGGACCCACGTTTGGGCATACCCAGTGCACTAAGGGCATCAAATGCAAAAACAACTATGTGATTGATGAAATGCTTGAATTAATCTCGGCCACTGGAAATCTCTTGGGGAAAAAGTGAATGTTTTCCAATATTAGGGGCATTGAAGATGTTTTGTTTCTACTCATTTGATCTCCCCTCACTGTCAAAACTAATTGCAAGTCCTGCACATAACTGGTAGCCATGAAATTAAATAAACACAAATTGCCCTGGTGGGGAACTTATGTAAAAGGGCTGGACTTTACCATCTAGCACATGGCTAGAACATCCTACTGGAATTCAGATGGACTTTCGAGGAAGATCAACTAAAGGAATGAATGTGACTCTCTTGGTGGCAAGTAGTTTCCTGGGTCACTCTAACATGGGAATGTGCATACTATATTGAGTATCATGCCAGAAACCGCCAGAAGGTCACCAAGAAGGCTGAGAATATGTCAAGAATGGCCCACTCTAATTCAAGGGCTTTGCAGAATATTACCAAGATTGGACGCAATAGTGCTAAGATGGGCGCTGTTTTAAAAGCAACTGTCAGGGTATTAAAAATGCCCACAAGAAAGGGAAACGTTAGTCCAGGTCAAACTCACCTAACCATTCCTGTGCCCCCCACCACTTCCAACTTGCCCAACCATAGATATACATGCACTTACATCCATTGTTGGAAGCATACTATTTCAGTATCACTGGTGATGCCCTCTTCTGACTATGCTTAGGCCTGGGAGCAGTTGGAACAGTTTGGCAAGAGGTATATGTGGAAGCTGCCATGATTCCTTGTCCCGCCCATGTCCAGATTATTCGGAATACAGTGGGGCAGATTGTTTTGAAATGAGTGGGGCAGATTGGTTTGGAGCAGAGTGGGCAGCTTGTTTTGGATTGGAGTGGGGCTGATTTGTTTAGACTGAGATGGGGCAGATTGCTTTGGATTGGAGTGGGACCGATTGTTTTGGATTGGAGTGGGGCAGGTTGGAGTGGGACAGCTTGTTTTGGATTGGAGTGGGGCAGATTGTTTTGAATTGGAGTGTGGCAGATTGTTTTGGAGTGGAGTGGGGCAGATTGTTTTGGATTGGAGTGGGGCAGGTTGGAGTGGGACAGATTGTTTTGGATTGTGTGGGGCAGATTGGTTTGGATTGCTGGATTGGAGTGGGGCAGATTGGAGTTGGGTGGGTTGTAAGGATTGGAGTGTGGTGGATTGGAGTGAAATGGGGTGAGTGAGGTGGACTGGATTGGTCTGGGGTGGATTGGATTGAGTGGATTGTTGTGGGATGAGGTGGGGTGGATTGGTGGATTGGCATGGATTGGATTGAAGGGGGTGGATTGTAGTGTACTGCACTGCATCATTTCTAAAATTACACATAAGACTGAAACAATGTAGCATTGCAATATGTATTACAAGTAAATCCTTATCTTTTGAGAACAGCACGCATGAGCAAAAGCAAAACAAAACATGAGTGCAAAGTGAGAAACGAAGAATGGGCAAAATAAAAGAAAGTTACCTGTAGAAAATAAAACTTTGCAATTTTGTTTGTCCAGCTGGGCACGTTTTTGCCTGTCACACGCCTTCTGTTTGCAGGGCGATAGAAGTGAAAAAGAACAAAATGGTACCTCTATCATGTCGGGAGCAGCTGACGGGCACTGGTTAATGTTGAATCAATCAGTGCTTGGTCCATGCTCCACACAAAGGAACAGAAATTATGCTTGGCCTGTAGCGACTGGTTACGCTGCTGTAAGGAAGAGTGCTACCAAGACAACAAATTTAAGCAGCGGGGCATGGATGTTTTAAGGGGGGTCTCCAAGTCATTTTTGTTATTAACAACAGTGCCTCACAAATGATACACATGCAGTAGTGTATGCTCTTGCAGACTTAACCCTAATGAATGCGTCTTTGTGTAATGTAACTGGTGCGCATGTAAAGCGCTCCAATACCTTTGAGTCGAGTTTGCCCTATATAAAACTGCAACAACAAAAAGAATTCTAAAGACATCTCTGCTGGCGTTGCGGGAATTTCACGTCAATGAGAATAGAACACACAGAAGCTGTCATGGCTATCAGCTTTTACGTATCTTGCCCAGTTCTCTGTCTTCTCTGCCAATAAGGAGATGACATTGTGTTTTATACATGCAAAATGCATATTAATTGAGGGACAGGATCAGCTGATGTATGCCTACATGCAGTGAGTGCACAAGAAATGTTCATGAAGTTGCACGCCTTAGAACACCTCTGCTTCCTGGTCCCAGAAGAGCTTGGGACAGCATCAGAGACTCCCGGTGCAATCTCCACGCTGCTCTCATGCTGCATGAGAGCTGAGCACGCATTGGCCTGAATGGGCCTCTTTAGTGCTCACTCAGGTGCTGTTTCTCCAACCCAACTGTCTAATACAGATCAGTTGGAGAAACCTACCTGCACTTGTCTGTTTGGCCTACCGAAGACGGACAGCCAAACAGACATGCACAGTTAGCAGTGCACATCTACCACTCCTCCTACCCCCTCCCATGGCCCAGCCCTGCCCAACCCCCCACACACAATTTTGTTTTCTTTTTCAGCGGCTGGCTGTGCCAGTGGGGTGACGCTCCTCTACCATTGCGGAGGAGGTGCCGCTTTACTGAACTCAGATTGGAAGGTTTCGTGCAGGTTTTATTTTTCAATGTTGATGAGTTGAGCAAGCCCACATTTTTTATGGTTTTGGCAAGGAGAGGGAGGTTAGTTATAGGTCTGTAGTTGTTAAGGTCATTTTGGTTGGCGTCTGTTTGTTTGATGAGGGGGGTGACTTGGCCGAGTTTGAGGGAGGCCGCCATGGAGCTGCTTGAAAAGAAGGAGCTAATGATTTTTCTACATGTAGGAGAGCTGATGTGGCTGAGATTTATAACAAGTGCAGCTGGGATGGGTCGGAGATATGCAATGTCGGCTTCATTCTGGCGAATGATTTAAGGACTTTTTCTTCAGGGATATAGTCAAATTCAGTCCAAGTTGCATCGTTTTTCATTTGCAAGGGTTTGAAGTTGGTGTTCTGGATTGCTGAGAGGGGGAGTTTGGGGAGATAGCCATTAGTTGGAGGTAAGTGGGTATACCCTCTTTGCAAGGGGGACATCCTTGGTGCAGGATGTAGAGGTGGATGGGACAAGAGAGAGTTCGATGTTGGATATTTTTTCTGAGAAGAATGCTGCAAACTCTTCGCAGCGCTTAGCAGAGTCATTAGTTGAGTGCTGAGGGAATGATGATGCTGTTTGATGATGTTAAAAAGCTCTTTAGGTCTGTTCCTAACCAGGATTTTTCTCTGAAAATGAGTTTCTTGTATTTTGGGTGTTCAGCTCACGAGGGTCAATAAATGAATCAATTTGTGAAATCGGTAGAGGAATGAATGCTTGAGTGTGGGCTATGATATGCTTGAACTGATTAATTATTGGATGGATGTGATTGCATACATGAATGGATATATGGTAGACCTAGGCATAATTAGCGTATTTTCAGTAATTTCTTCTCACTCTTATTAAACACAATTCGGGAAATTATGGTATTATGCCACTTTGCGTAATTATGTCCGGTTTGTAGTTAAAGATTTCCCGTGAATGCCTCATTTGCTGGAAAAATTTACTGCGAGCACACAGAACAGTGAGTGTTTCTTTTTTGCTCCATTTTTTTTTATTAGCACAAATGCATTCTTACGTCCAAAAAGAACTAATTTCATGCTAAAATACAGTTTGGCAGTTTTGCACGTTGCGTAAATATGTGTAATTTCACATAATGTTGCCAACATTTGCATAATTACACCAAAGCAAATCACGCAAATTCATGCCAAGTGAGTCTTCCCTTGTATCGGTGGTTTTGGTTCCTTCTTCCCAGTCAAGCGTCGGGTCATTCTCCAGAGAGAGTTGTCTGAGTGCTTCAAGTTAGCTATAGCTGCTTCCCATTTTTCACCTCTGTGCTGGCTTATTTGCATCTTCAGCTGTCTTGTCAGCTCGTTGCACTTCTTCAGCAGGTCGGGGGTGCGATTCCTTTGCCACTCTCTCCGGGCTCTGTTCTTGTCAGCTGTCCACTGCTAAACGGCCTTCGGGAGATCGTAGATAGAGCATAGTTGGAGTTTCTGCTCAGGAACGCTGCGCTCAATAGCAGTGTGGACTGCAGCTGTGAAGTGGTGAACTGCCTGGTCAATGTCTTAAATGCCGTGTAGGGGACCAGGGACCAGTGTCTCCTCTAGGCTTCTCTTATAAAGGCTCCAGTCCGCCTTCTTGAAGTTGTGCCTGGTGCCCTGTTGCTGGTCTTCAAGTACGTCTCCAACTGTGATCAACACTGGGTTGTGGTCGGATGTCAGCGCTGTTAGGGTTTCAAGATCCATAGACTGGGAGAGATTCTTCATGACGACGATGTTCGGAACATCCGGTTTATGCAGTGCAGAGCCTGGATAGTGAGTTGGTTGAGTCGGGCCGGCCACTATAAAGTCCTCCTTCTTTGAGTGGGCAAGTAAGGCGTGTCCTTTGCTGTTTACTGTGCGAGAATTCCAGCACTGGTGCTTCGCATTAAGGTCGCCTCCAATTAATGTGTGGATGCTGGGGTCCAATAAAGCATCCAAGTCCTTTGGGCTTAGCTTGCCTGGGGGTGAGTAGGCGGGAATCAGCCGTAGCGGCCTGCTGGTGTCTGGATCTGTACGCCAGTTGCTTCAATACTCCCCCCTGGTGGTAGTGAGATCTCGTGGTGCTTCACTTTTGTGCTGACAATCACCACTGTTCCTCCGCCCTTGGCTCCAGTGGTGCGATCTGTGCGGTACATCCTGTGGTTTGCTATGTTGAGCTTCTGGCTTCCTTGGAGGTGGGTCTCTGAGATAAGCGCTATACTCACATCCATGGTTTCCATCAGGTGCAGTAGTTCTGCAGTTTTCTTCTGAATTCTGTTAGCATTCCACATCAAGAAGAGGGAGTTTCCTTTAGATTTTGCTGCCATTGCAGGTGTTTTCTTCACCGTGGAAAAGCACAGTGATAAGATTCGCCACCATTGTCACCAGGGTAGATGTTCATGTCTGCAATTGTTTTCGCAATCTTGATGATGAGTTCCTGCCAGTTGATGGCTGAGCCTATTTTACAGGATGGTGCAGGGGCAGTTGTTGGTGGTGGGCTGTCCTGTTTGGGTCCTGTTGCTTCTGTGTATGGTCTTCCATCCACGCGCGCGTTGCTATGGATGTTGGTTGGATTGACAGTTGGGATCCTGTGTGCCAATGCAGGTTTGTAAGTCTTCCTTTGTCCCTGGTCCATTGTTGTTGAGTGTAGGGAAGTCTTTTGTGGTTGGGGGGTTTGCAGGGTCCTTCCTTCTTTGCCTTCTGCAGGTAGGGACAGCCGCGATAGCTTCCTGGATGTGGTCCTGTGCAGTTGGCACATATTGCTGGTTCGGTTTACCGGTTCCTTGTGCATTTGTTAGAGGTGTGCTCGCCTCCACAGCATACACACTTTGGCTTCTGATGGCAGAAAGCAGAGGTGTGTCCCAAGCGCTGGCAGTTGTGGAACATGACTGATCCTCGTTTCCCTCTAGGCGCTACGGTGGTGACGGTGCACCTGCAGAGCCGTGCGACTGCTGAGAGGTCTGCTGGCTTACCATCATGGCTTGCCGACAGGGTTACAACAAAGAGGTGAAATTTCTTGTTCTTGTCCGCTGGAGAGGCAATCTGTGTCATGTTTTTGACTGGAAGTCCAAGTTCCGATAAGTCCTGAGTGATGTGCCGAGGGAACAGTTTGCTGGGAGTCCCCGTATTACAAATCGCTGGGCTTTTGCGGTGGTCAATGAAAAGGTGTGGTATTCCATTTTCTGATCTGTAAGCATGCTGGTCACACTCCTGTAGTCCTCTTGTGTGGTGAGCATGATCTTGGCGTGGTCCTGCCGCGTGCCGGGACTTGATGGTGAAGGGGGAGCTGCAGTGTTCCTCCAGTAGCTCCACGAGGACCATGTGGGTGGCTAAGTTCTTCAGGATGATGGGAAGGATCCGTCGTCTCTTAGTGGGACCAGAAGAGGTCTCAGGTTCAGATGTCTTGTGGTCCTGAGGGAGGGCGTCACTGTCCTGGGTACTTTGGAGAGCCAGATAGCGGTTTGAGGTTGGAATTGCGCTGCTTGCAGGGGGTGCACGGGCAAGCTTTGATGCTTTCTCTGGTGAGGTTGGACACGATTCGCGTCCTCTCTTCATCTTAGTCTGCCATTCCATGTCACCTTCGGTGGTGGTGCCGGATTCAGCCATGACGTCTACCTCCAAGGTCAATTGATGCAGCTGGATGGGGATTAAGGGGTTTAAAGCCCTTCTCCTTTCCCTCTTTGACACGCAGCCTGGCCCCGGTCAAGCCAGGGAGACGCAGGCCCAGCACCTTAGAGGAGTGCGAGAGAGGGCAGAGCGGGTCAGACCGCGAGTCTCCCGCCGAAAATCAAAGCGCAGCAATGATAAATTAAATTGTGATCTGAGTGAAAAATCAATCAGGCAGCGAAGATGAATCAAGCAAGCAGAGCTCAGCAATGACAAATTGCAATATGAATATCCAAAAGCAGGCAGAGGAAATTATTCAAGCAAGCAGAGCGCAGCAATTACAAAAGACAATCAGAATACAAGATCAAGCAGAGGAAATGAACCACGCAAGCTGAGCACAGCAAAGACAAACTGCAACCAGAATGTAAAATCAAGCAGAGGAAAAAATCAAGCAAGCAGAGCTCAGCAATGACAAGCTCCAATCATGATACAAAACCAGTCATGCATGGGAAGTTAAGCAAGCAACAAAGCAGAGTGGAAAAGCTTTCGCCGAAAATTGGAACACAAAATGAGCCAAGCAATGAATCAGGGCAAATCAATTACAATGGAAAGAAAATGGCACCTACCAGGCATGTTCTTCTCTCGGCGCTGCAAGCAGGAACCAATTCCCCATCCTGGTGCCCATCCGAAAAATCAGCTGCAAGCAGGAAAATCCGGAAACCAAGTGGATGCTCAGGAATCCTTATCTCCGACAAATCTAATGGCCAAAATCAAGTCATCCGGAAATCAAATTGCGGATCAGCTGCGACGCAGCTGAGATGTAGGCACTCTCCCGAGTCGAAAGCTGCAACCAAACTGGCTGCATTATTCCCACTCCTGAAGACCAAGTCGATGCCCATGCAGAGCAAGGTGCGAGCAATCACTGCAATAATTCGACCAACTATGACATACGCTTCACCAGTTTGGAGTGGCTGCCGCCCGTAGCTTCGGAAAGACCTACAGAGACTACAGAGCAAGGCCTTACGGATTGCAGCAGGTGCTCCTATGTTCCCACAAACAGCAGACCTCCACAGAGACCTAGGCGTTGAGATGTTGGACAACCATCTCCTCAAACTCAACAGGACATTCTACAAAGGACTGGATCAAAAAGAAAACCCACTGATCAGGAAACTTACAGACATTTCTACAAATCCATTTGGCCGCTACCCGTGGCCCATCGAAGCGTTAACCCTGTGAAACTGAAACAGCAACACAGCATCCAAAAACTCATCACTGCCTGAAGGCAAACGCCTGTCAGGTACGCAAAAACCCATCACTGCCAGACGGCAACCGCCCTGGCAGGCACCTAAAACTCATCCCTGTCTGAAGGCAACTGCCGCGTCAGCCATCAAAAGCTCATCACCGCCAGAAGACATTTGACAGACGAAAACAAGACTCTGCGATAAAACTTGCTGACAGTTCCGCAAGCCAAATTGCCCGCAACCCACGGCCTATCACAGCGCTGACCTTGTGATACAACCTCAACTGTGACTAAGTGTCACACATCAATAAGACAACCTAAACAGTGAGTAAAAAAACTCAAAATGAATGTGGAGTGATGAGGCTACCGCCTCAGTATCCAAAAACTCACCACTGTCAGAAGGAATTTGACAGACGAAAACAAGACACATACTGATATGTCATGCACCAGTTACAAAGACTGGATTTGTGCTTAAATGTCTTGCCTTGGATGTCGTAGGTCTGGAACGAATGCCACTCTCAAAGCATTACGTTTGATTCTAAAAAACACAACAGCCAATCGTTTTTCCTTTCTCAATCCTAGGTGGCAGAACTCTGTCTGGCAAACTTTTCATAGTTCCACACTTGCTCGGTTTCTAAAAGCCTCAAACAATTTCATCCACAAATTCTCTTAGCTGTAGTCTCCCATCCAAGTGATTTTAAGCGTGCACATCACACCCACGTATGCTTAGAATTTGTCTATATGCTCCCCTCTTTCTGTGCACAACACATCTAGCCAGGTTTGTACTTTATAGCCCCCTTAATAATGAAAATAAATAACTTTATGCACTGTCCTAGCGCAGATTTCCAGTCTTAATGATTACAAGCACAAAACATAAAACGTACTCCAATGTATGTTGTAATATTATACTTTTAGATAGAACAGTATTTTTCGGGGGGAAAATAGATGCAATAAAATGGAAATTCTGAACAAGATTCTCGAGAATGTAAAAAAAAAGTTAATGAAAAAATCAAACGGTTGGAAAGGTTCTCAAGACATTATTGCATTACACTGTTATTTTAAGAAGCATGTTATTTATTTTTATATATACTGTCAAAGTCTCAAATGCAATAACAACATATATTAGTTCATATGAAGGGATAAGAGGACAAAATTTGGGATACTCTGGGCTAGAGGCAGACAAGGTGGCTCCGCTGATTCAGAAAGAGCACTACAATGACCAGAATGCACTAGGATTCAGAGAATGAAGACCAGTGGCAGTCTGTAGCTCTGTTCCACAAAGAAAAAGCATGGAGGCAATGAACTCCTGACCTTCTTGACAGATTGAGCATGACATTAAGTAAAGCGACAAATGACAGGTTGGTTTGTAAAAGGAGATTAAGTTCAAGGCGTCGGATGAACTTAGAGCTTCTTCGAAAGAAGGCTTTCCAAAGTGCAATTTGGAGGCTCGGATGAGGTCACCGACAAATCTTTCTACCAGGTTCTGTGATTTATACAATCTGGCCCTTCGAGCTCAATCACTGCCTCTCCTAGGGCTTGAGTATACATGATTTATTATATTGTTTTAATCATTATAAATATACTTAACCTTTCTCAGTTGCACAAAAGAAATATTTGTTTATAGGCAGTGCTTGAAATTGAAATACAGAAGTGGGGGTAATCCTTGTCCCAGAGCACCTGCTTGTTGCCGAGAAGTGCCTGGCACTCTTCCATAACAGACATTAGAGCAATGCTGAGCAGTGCCTGGCAATCTTCCATAAAATTGTGTGTATAAATTCCTAGGCAACAATATAACAATGAAAAAGGACAAGGTTGCAAAAAAGACATGTATTGAAAGACTATCAGGAAGAGTTCATATTTATTATATAATAAAATTAACAGATCATATATTGCATAATAATCATCAATGAATACAGTATTGAATTAAAAACATACAGTAAATAATAAACAATCAATTAACAAACATATGAATGATAAAGAAGACAGTTAATATACTTGACACGCGTTTCGGTGTTAAAAGAACGCCTTCTTCAGGAGCCACAAAATATTCTGAAATACATAATAAAAATAAAAAGGAAAATAATCAATATATAACATTTTTTCCCCTGTCCTAGGAATATTATTATTTCTCACTCAGGGGGTCCTTGTTGTTCACATACTCTTCCATAAAAGGCATTAGAGCAATGCTGAGCAGTGCCTGGCACTCTTACATAAAAGGCATTAGAGCAATGCTGAGCAGTGCCTGTCACTCTTCCATAAAGGGCATTAGAGCAATGCTGAGCAGTGCCTGTCACTCTTCTATAAAAGGCATTAGAGCAATGCTGAGCAGTGCCTGAGTTATCCCTTGTAAATTAAAGTAGTGCAGAGACTTAGGACCTGATTTTCATCTTGGCGGATGGGTTACTCTGTCACAGCAGTGACGGATATCCTGGCTGTCGAAATAGAAATCCCATTGGATATAATGAGATTTATATTCAGCGGATGGGATATCGGTCACTGGTGTGACAGAGGAACCAGTCCGCCAAGATGCAAGTCAGACCCTGATAGTACCTGCCCATTTAAAGCCCTGCTTACAGGCTGAACTTGCCTGAACGTTTGGTGGTTTTATCCTGCATACTTGGTCAACTACAAAGGAAATTCCATATTTCTATTGTAGTTTCATCACATAAAAATAACATATTGGAGATTGATCTACAGATCTTCCACAATGCATCTGCAGTATGTAAACACAGGTCATATGTGGCCAATACTATGGCTTAACTCACAAGAACCTAGAGGGCTGCTTAGAAGACTTTAGGCATGCTCCATTAATAAGACCCCAACCACCCATGGGTTGTCACGTTGGATGCCCACTTCTCAGAGCCTTGGGGAATGAACTCCAATTTGCAACAAAGAGGCATACGTGCGTCTAAAGACACAGAAGACGTGTGGAGGTCTTGTCGCCAGAAGGACTCCACGAAGGTGATTTGAACCTCTCTATGTCATTGCCGACTGTTTTGCTTGGACTACCAAGGAGCCCAAACTTAGGGTGACAGGAAAATACATTTACAATGGATCAGCAATGGAAGCCAGATGAAGTGGATTTGAGAATTTGTATCACTCTAGGCCATGGATCAGGATGTTTTTTTTTTCTAGGTCGTTGAGGACCGGTGACAGTTAGTACCACCTCCTGCTCAAGATACTTCTAGGTGCAAGACCATCCTTCATGCGCCCAACCCTTCACAATGCCTGCTCCAACTCCTCCTCAACCCGGATTCAGCCTGTGATCTTGTCCCAACACCCAAGCTGAAAATGGTGCCAAGAATTTCTAAGCAAAAATTAAATGCAGGCCCGTATTATAGTCAGGGCACTGTCCCTGTTTGTACCATGGCACACCTTTAAACAGGTTCCCTGGGCACCAACAGGGACAGTGCATTCTTTTACATATAATGCACAGCTCTCAGGGCAGCCACCCACTCGTGCTGTCCTATAGGCAATGCTTTAGTGAAATATGAGGCAGCTGTTTAAATCAGCCAGTTTGTCTTTTTCTGTGTAGGTGGCAACCCTACTACACTTCAAAGAGGGGGAGACATCTTCCTGCACCTGCCTGCAGGGGTTGTCTGTGGAGTATAGGGAACCCTCTTTAATCCCTCCTGCATTAGGGGGCGCACTGAGTATGCGTCGCTTCTTTGTGGCGCAAAATCAGCGTGCCTCCCGACAACTTCAATGGCTCTGAGCCTGTGACCATAATACGGCGTGAGGTCAGAGGCAACGTGATTCCGTCACGTGCACGGGTGCCAGCGCTATCAGCACTTCAGAATGGGTCTCACAAGTGTCTGTGGCCCCTTCTGCAATACTGCAGTGCCCCGGAGGGGCAGCCAATGGCCGCACGTGCCTGATGCGGCCCCTTGGCCAGTGTATAAATACAGTGTCTGATATCTCAAGAAAGTAACGACACTAAGAAAGAAACAAGAACACATTTCAACACTCTAATGTGTTAACTGAATATTTTCATCAATGAGGAAACTCTTTGTCACCTATGGGTAAAAGTAGCATTTCGGTGCTCATCCCAGGTAATAGTCCCACTGTATCCAACTCAGGATTTGTATTGGTCCTTTGCTTCTGAGGTTTCTGATTGATGGTACCGCACTGTGTGCACTTCCACCAACAGAAGATGCCTGTGTCCAGTTCATAAGCCATCTTATTAGGCTTCAATTTTTGTAGGTGTGGTGTCGGATTGTTACTTCTCAAACGACCAGGTTTCAAACCCTGCACGGACTGTGGTGGACAAACGTCCACTATGAGAAATGTCCCTGGTCACCGACCACCATAAGGTATGTCTCTGGGGCAGCAGCATGAAACAATGTGAGTCATGCTTAAGCATGCACCCCAAGGGCATTATAGAGTGCAAAGCGAAGAATTTTAAAGGCAGAGAAAGTGATGGCTGTTGAGCAAGAAGAAAAACTAGACCTGGATTAAAATCACCAGAGTCCCCATCGTCTAGTAATTGAAGGAAACACAGCTAAAGCCCAAAAAGAAGATAAAACATGCTGATGTCTAGAAGCAACACTCTCCAGAGGTAAGTCTCATAGGTAATCGCCACAAGCTACTGCGTTTTTGCCCTGGGAACCAGGATTGGTGTTGACACCATGTAAAGATTCAGCAGCGCCCTGCCTAAGTTGGCAGGGTATGTCCAGACGTGAGTCCCTTGCTTTCTTTGCCACTGGATTCAAGCTAGCTGGCTGATGAGGAGTGTTACCCAGACACCGGTCCCAGGATGCTTGTTTCCAGTTCAGGGAAGACCTGGCTTGGCAGTTTGGGCTGTACTGTTCCCATGAGGCACAGGGTCAAGAATGATCTGCAAATAGCTCGGTCTGAACTGAGGTGGCAAAGTGAGCTAAAGAATGATGATGGATTCAACCCAGATCTGTGACTTGGGGTGAGTGTCTTAAAAGTTTCAGCGTTCCGTCGATCATCTCCTTGTGTTTGCTTTGTTCACCCCGGTGCCACCGATGCTATTCAAATTTGCTGCCGTTTCCTGGAAAGATAATGGAGATCCAGACGGAATGGCAATGCAAGAACTGTAAAGAAAATGGAGATCCAGCTGGAAAGCCAACGCAAAAAACACATACAAACATCACATACCACATCTAAATCAAAGAAACCAGGAAACCAGCCCTAACACTGAGATTAGAAACCAGCTCCAACAACTGTAAAGAACTCTTCACTATCATCAAAGAATTCTCCAACCCCACAGCCACCACCAACACCATCATTCCAACACAGGAACTCTGCAAAAACCTCTCTGACTTTTTTCACTACTAAATCTTGAAGATATACAATAACTTCGACCCCAGCACACCACTGAAGATATCAGCCAACTACCTACCACCACTAAAGAGCACCATCACCTAATGGACTGGAAACCCCTCCCCATGGAGCACACTGCCGAAATCAGTCCACAAAGGGGCCCCCACCAACCACTGCCCCCACCATATGTACAACCTAGATTCCCCTGATCAGCTCTAAGCTCACAACCATAATCAATATCTCCAAAGCTTGACCTTCCCCGACAACTGGAAACACGCAAAGGTCAAAGCTCAAAGCTCTGCTGAAAAAACATTTGGCAGAGCTGAAAAACTCAGCAACTACTAACCCATCTCGCTTTTACCTTTCCCAGTCAAAGTCATGGAGAAAGCCACCAACAGTCAACTCTCCAACCATCTAGAGCATCACCATCTCCTGGACAGCAATGTCAGGATTCCGCAGTAATCACAGCACACAATCCCCCTCATCACAGCAGCAGAAGACATCCAGACCATCATAGACAAGGGAGAGACCGTGGCACTCCTCCTACTCGATCTCTCTGCAGCATTTGACACTGTGTCCCACGGCTCCCTCGTCTCAATCGTGCACCACTCAGGAATACAAGGATCTCCCGTGAAATAGATAGCCTCATTCATCTCTGACATAACTCAATGAATCAGACTCCAACCATATACCTCTGAACCCAAGAACCTCATCTGCAGAGTCCCACAAGGATCATCACTTTGCCCTACCCTCTTCAACATACACATACCACTGCTCGCTCATGTCATAATTTCCCACACACTAAACATTGTCTCATAAGCAGATGACACACAGCTCATCGTCTCCCTTACGGACATCGCCAACACCACCAGGACCAACATAAACACCTGTATGTCCCATGTGACATACCGGATAAAACAGAACTGCCTAAAGCTCAACACCGACAAAAAGGGAGCCATGATCTTCGGGAACAATAGCTTTCTGTTGGACTCCTCCTAATGGCCAGCTGAACTGGGACCCACAGTCAGCCCTACACACCACGCCCAAATCCTCGGACTCAAATGGACACCAAACTTACGATGACCTAACAGATGAATTTGGTAAGCTCTTCCTGTTTCCATATCTTACATACGATCTGCAAGATCTTCAAATAGCTTCCCCCAAAACACCAGACGCACCGTCACTGAAGTCCTCATCGCCAGCATACTGGACTATGGCAACACACTGTATGCTGGTATCCCGATCTACCTCAAACAGAGACTCCAGGCCACCCAGAATACGGCCCCCAGACTCATCCTCAGCAGCACCGACATCATGCCTCACCTCAAAGATCTACACTGGCCCCCCATACTGAAACACTGCCAATTCAAGCTGCTAATTCACAATTACAAAGCTCTCCGTTATGCTAGACCGACTTACCTCAACCACTGTCTGCACTTCTACCACCCAGCAAGACGATTGCGTTCAGCTACATTATCCCTCGCTCAGATCCCATGCATCTGCAGAAGCAGGTAAGAGGCCATTCGATCTCTTTCCCTGATCAATTTCCGCAACAAACGGAAAACCTGGTTCTTCAACCACATTCCTTTTTCCCCATAGTACCCTGATGAGCTCCCGATTGGCCTAAACACCTGCTCTAGTGCCTGGATACCCTCATGAATTATATGTGCACTCTGCAAAACTACATAATATAATGTACCATCAAACACTTTAATGAAAGCTGGAGCTCAGGTGCAAAAGTCACACAATCATGTGTGGCTGATTTCCATTCATCCTTAGTGCAATCATCCACCACAACAAAGTCTAAAAGCAAGTTTAACAGTTTGTGTACAATGTATCAATAATTAACATTCATGCAGCATGTATATGTAAGTTGAGAACTACTTCTAATTTGTATTTCTATCTCTCTCATCAGGAAATCAAGGGAATTACATCCAAGCATGAATAAAGACTTCCACAATGAGCCACAAAACAATTTGACACTGCATTGCTGAAAACCAGAAATGTTGTTGAAAGGACATTGGGGTACTTAAATCCAGACTTCGTGGCTTGGATCGGCCTGGTGGAAGATGCCTCTACACACTACCCATGGTGATCAAAATAATTGTTGTGTGTGTCATCCTGCAAAATATTTGTATTAGGCTCTCCATGTCCACTAGCAATTGAGGACAATCAAGATGTGGACCATGAGGACATCGTACACTCAGTGGAAGGTTGCATAATGAGAAATTATCTGGTTGAACATTTTGTTTTTTACATAATAACATATTTATTTTGTAATATTTATTCTAAATCTAAACAGGTGTTGTAAATAAACCGAAATGAGAAGAACGGTCACCCAGGCACTCGTCGGCAGCAGATTGGAGTACGGAAACGCCCTCTAAGCAGGAGCCTCAGCCAAACTCCTGAAACGGCTGCAACGCATCCAGAACGCCTCTGCACGCCTGTTTCTCGACATCCCTTGCCGCAGCCACATCACACACCACCTGAGAGACCTGCACTGGCTCCCCGTCAACAAGAGGATAACCTTCAAGCTTCTCACCCACGCACACAAGGCTATCCACAACACTGGACCAGCGTACCTCAACAGACGATCCAGCTTCCACACCCCCACCCGCCACTCCGCTCCGCCAACCGCGCCCTCGCTACAGTCTCCCGCATTCGAAGAGCAATCTCCGGTGGCAGATTGTTCTCCCACCTCACTGCCAAGACCTGGAACACCCTTCCCACACAACTACAGCAGACCCAATACCTGCTGTCCTTCAGAAAACTCCTCAAGACCTGGCTTTTCGAGCAGTAGCAGCATTCCCCACCCCCACCTTGAGACCCTCACGGCTAAGTTGTGGTCTTTACATATGGACTGATTGATTGATAAACATGTATTTTTGCGTAATAAAAGAATCTGAATATGGTTGTTATTATTTGATACAGAAAACATTGAAATGTGCAAATGTTGTAGAACAAGCATTTGAGTTATCCATTTACATTTACATCCATACATCAATAAAATCCCCAATCTATACAGCAAAGGTTGTACTTTCAGCATATTTTCGAAGTTACAAATCTGCAGCTTGAGTCAAACCTATATGTGTAATTTGTAGATGTGTGATGGTTCAGTTGAGTCTTCTAAGAAGCCTCAATATTTCTATATATAACATTGAACACACTTTCTAATGCCATACAAGTAGTACTGCAGATGTTGTTTTCAATGTTAAAAAGATTTAAATTGGCAGCTGGTGTGACTCACGCAGACTTAATCATCAATACAATTCGGGGTGGGGTCGCACACTACTCACACACCAGCGGGATCGCCCCTAAGGACTGTGGTAAATGTAGTTCGTGTTCCGCGATGCATCTTCTTTCGATTCTCTGCTATCTTCGCTCTCTTCGCCATCCCTGTACACGTGTTTCGGGGTATTTACCCCTCATCAGCAGGGCTTAGGCCATCTTCTGGGGTTGCCGGTGGCTGCCAAATATTACCAGGTTTAGTACCACTCAGGCGCGCAGGAGCGGGGTCCCAGGCTCGTCAGCCAGCTGCTCGAGGGAGCTTTAACATTACAATTCGGGGTGGGGTCGCACACTACTCACACACCAGCGGGATCGCCCCTAAGGACTGTGGTAAATGTAGTTCGTATTCCGCGATGCATCTACTTTCGATTCTCTGCTATCTTCGCTCTCTTCGCCATCCCTGTACACGTGTTTCGGGGTATTTACCCCTCATCAGCAGGGATTAGGCCATCTTCTGAGGTTGCCGGCGGCTGCCAAATATTTAGTAGTGTGCGACCCCATTGGTGAATGTTTATGCTCCTCGGAGCTGGAAGCTGACGAGCTCGGGACCCCGCACCTGCGCACCGTTGTGTGGTACTATACCTGGTAATATTTGGCAGCACGCAGCAACCCCAGAAGATAGCCTGATCCCTGCTGATGAGGGGTAAATTCCTCAAAACACATGTACAGGGAAGGCGAAGATTTGAAGATACGTAAGAATTCGAAAGAAGATGCATCGCAGAAAACGTAACTACAATTACCATGGTCCTTAGGGGCAATCCCGCTGGTGTTTTAGCAGTGTGCGACCCCATTGATGAATGTTTATGCTCCTCGGAGCTGGAAGCTGACAAGCTCGGGACCCCGCACCTGCGTGCCGTTGTGTGGTACTATACCTGGTAATATTTGGCAGCACGCAGCAACCCCAATAGATAGCCTGATCCCTGCTGATGAGGGGTAAATTCCCCGAATCACGTGTACTGGGAAAGCGAAGATTTGAAGATATGTGAGAATTCGAAAGAAGATGGATCGCAGAAAACGTAACTACAATTACCATGGTCCTTAGGGGCGATCCTGCTGGTGTTTTAGCAGTGTGCGACCCCATTGGTGAATGTTTATGCTCCTCGGAGCTGGAAGCTGACGAGCTCGGGACCCCGCACCTGCCCGCCGTTGTGTGGTACTATACCTGGTAATATTTGGCAGCACGCAGCAACCCCAGAAGATAGCCTGATCCCTGCTGATGAGGGGTAAATTCCCCGAAACCCGTGTACAGGGAAGGCGAAGATTTGAAGATACGCGAGAATTCGAAAGAAGATGCATCGCAGAAAACGTAACTACAATTACCATGGTCCTTAGGGGCGATCCCGCTGGTGTTTTAGCAGTGTGCGACCCCATTGGTGAATGTTTATGCTCCTCGGAGCTGGAAGCTGACGAGCTCGGGACCCCGCACCTGCGCGCCGTTGTGTGGTACTATACCTGGTAATATTTGGCAGCACGCAGCAACCCCAGAAGATAGCCTAATCCCTGCCGATGAGGGGTAAATTCCCCGAAACACGTGTACAGGGAAGGCGAAGATTTGAAGATACGCGAGAATTCGAAAGAAGATGCATCGCAGAAAACGTAACTAAAATTACCATGGTCCTTAGGGGCGATCCCGCTGGTGTTTTAGCAGTGTGCGACCCTATTGGTGAATGTTTATGCTCCTCGGAGCTGGAAGCTGACGAGCTCGGGACCCCGCACCTGCGCGCCGTTGTGTGGTACTCTACCTGGTAATATTTGGCAGCACGCAGCAACCCCAGAAGATAGCCTGATCCCTGCTGATGAGGGGTAAATTCCCCGAAAAACGTGTACAGGGAAGGCGAAGATTTGAAGATACGCGAGAATTCGAAAGAAGATGCATCGCAGAAAACGTAACTACAATTACCATGGTCCTAAGGGGCGATCCCGCTGGTGTTTTAGCAGTGTGCGACCCCATTGGTGAAGACTTAATCATCAATGTTTAGAACACAAATAAACCAGAAGAGGTAATGGGTGGTGGTGTTTACGTTGAGTACAAATTACAGTTCTTAACACACCTCCTATTGTTAACATAAAGTGATAGGTATATTGATTTTATTTGTGTATTATCAAATAAAGAAAATTTGTCAACTATGTAGTTGCAGGAATTGTCTCATTGGCGTATGTAATTATTTAATTATTATCATTGTTGTATAGTGGTGTCATTCAAAAACGTCATAAATGTCTTGCGTTGTGAAGGCCTACCATTGTTGGATCCTGTGTGTACCCATGTATCGATATGTCCTCATTCATAGAGTGACATTCCATAACTTTTAACTGATATGAGAATCAAAAAGCATAACTCCTGTGGGGGAGGGGTCTGCAAATATGTTTAACACCTTAGCAGCTATGGAACGTCCAGCTCCAGTGCTGAACGTTCCATTGCGCAGGTGCAGTTGGAACGTTCAACGGCCGACGGCAGCACTCCCGAGGTAGTGGTGCCGTCGGCCGTTGGAATAGGCGCAGCACTTAAGGTATTAACAAGACTAACAACAAACACAAGTTCAACACTCAGTATATAACATTATTTTAGGTCATGGCGTCTAGACTTAACAAACAATTAAATTGCTACAGGATCTATTTGTAATCAACCTGTACAAAATGCATAGGCAGATAAACACATTCCACAACATATATGACTATTTGTATGTGTCACATGCTGTTTGGATTTGCTCACACAATGGAGATCACTGTTGATGTGGACTATGCTACACCAGATAATTGAACATTGCTCAGGCACATAGAATGTGGTGGAACATGGAATACACAGCGTGCCATCATTATCTTGATTAGGGGATCATATACACACCTATGAGTATGACACTAATGTTAAGTACCTCACATCATTAAATGCCTGAAAGTTGACTGTTAATTTTTTTCTAAATACAGTTCATTGTGCACAGGAGCACATAAAAAATACTCATGGGGAAGTATGTGTATTACAAGCACTCATAATGGAGCTAGGTATCCCACCTCATTCCACATGAAGGACAGTTTAGTGAGCAACAATGTATACACTGTGAACATACACAATACTGAAATATCTCTAGGTGCCAGGTGCACTGATATGTTACACAATGCTGTGTAGCTACACAGCGACCTGCATTGTGTTGGCTTATTGCCTAGAATAGATGCACTACAATTCCGTAATGAATATGTATGAAACAATGGAAGCAATCCAGTATTATGACTTACGCTACATGATGTCAGTGCATTATATGCACAACATAAACACTTGTTGACGTTCAATGCAAATTAGTTGCGAGAAAATTTACCAGGTCAGGTCCATTCAAAGGTATTCAATACAGGGTAGTTTGGAGAAGGGTTGTCGAGCCAGGCCCTGCAAGGTACCAGCCAGTGTGGGGTAAAATCCAACGCGTGAGACCCAGGAGAAAATCCTTGAGGGACCGACAACGGCACTGCAATCCAGTGTGGAATATCGATCCCCTTCTCACAATTGAGGCAATCTCCTATTATCTCTCTTGTGAGGGATGCTGCTGGATTTTTCCATATAGCTAGCCAGAATAGAGCAGGGCGAGCCTTTATTAAATCCTCAATGTAGTGAAGTTTCAATTCACTATGGCAAAAGTAGTGAGAGGTGGAGATCGGTATACACAATAGTTCCCAACAAAATCTGTTTTCCTCACACTGGATACTATGACTTTTTGCGTTGCCCCAAGTGATGATTCATTCTGGGGGTGGTGCCGTGGGTTGTTGCATTGCACATGGCACCGTCAGTGTGTCCACCATAACAAGTGCTTGGATTATTGGCTAATTGACCTGGCAACTGGTGGCAAACCTTTGTTCTTGTCTTATGGTGCGCCTGCGGCCTCAGGCAGTGTTAGTACAGTGTTAGTGGGGCTAGTGATGCCTCTGAGACCATGCGGCACCACTAGCCTCATTGTGACAGCACTGTGCAGAGGTAAGACCTCTGTGTGAAGTGTTGTTCCAGGCAGGGTCGGCTCCTCCATTATGGCAGAGTAGCGTCCCCCCACTGCTGGAACCTGCAGATGCATGTAAAATAAAATGATAATAAAGCATTGAATAACACTATTATTTTACACCGGAGCCGCGGCCCATTCCTGAAGGACAGCCATCCTCTGAGGGACAGCAGCAGGAATTGTGGCAGGCATAGGACACTGCAAGTGTGCATGTCAATTTGGCCGGCCATTTTAGGACGGCCAAACAATCATGCGCACTAGGATATCTCCAGGCTCTTGCTTGGAAATATCAGCATGGCTCAGGAGAACACGCTCTCATTCCTGCAGGAGCATAAAACCAGCCTGCTCCGCCCAATCCCAGCTCTTCTCTCATGTGGAGTAATGCCAGCAGGAGAGCAGCGTCTGGATTGCCACAGGGGAATCTGTGTGCATCGTTGGGGGCTGAAGAGGCGGTGGGCGGCAGGCAAGTTTATTAACTATTTTCTTCCTCAGCGCAGCCCACCACTTTTCCCTGCTAGCAGCCGCCACTGGTTGCAGGAGAGGGCATGGCAATTGGATATTATCATCGTTCTCTGAAAGAATTTTGGGTGACTCAAAAAGTCCAACATTAATGAATGTATTTTATTTACAGTGTGGCCGCACACATTCCTTTGGGCTTTAGGTACTGATACACACTTAATATATAAAAAACATGTTTGCTGTAGACCCCAGTAAAGTTGTGCCTTGTGTAGCAGGATTGCCAAATTTTATTTAGAAAAAATGAATTTCCCCAGTTGAAAGAATCTCGCACTCGTGCAACAGTCGTAATTCAAATCTCCACGCTCACCAGTCACGGATTGGCTGGAAGGAAAAGTCCTTTCGCAAGACTGTGGGGCATATTATCAAGGGGGTTTATCTCCGCTTTTTTGGCTTTAAAAGCCAAGAAAGCAGAGATAAAATTATCTCCCTATTACCTAGCTGTCGCTAACACCAGTTAGCGACAGCTAGTAGGAGATAGCGACCATCTTGGGCCCCACTTTGCATGTCAGTGATATTTATCACTAATGACATGCAAAGTGGGCGTGCCAAGATGTTAGCGACTGGAAACAGTCGCTAACATCGCTATCTCCTATTACCAACTTTTGGAGATATTTGCGCTAAGCGCGAATATCTCCAAAAGCTAACACCTGCCCTGAGCAGTTCTTAGCCATGTTATCCAATGGGAGGTGGATAACATGGCTAAGAGCATTAGCTCGGTAATGCATGAATATCGCTGACTTTTCAGCGATATTCATGCTTTGCGGCCGATTTTTTTCGCATTTGCAATAAACCTTGGTAATACCAAGGTTTATTTACGGTAAAAATCGCCGCAGCTCAGCGGTAAATTTTTGTCTCTAACCAAGCAATAGCGATAATTATCGCTATTGCTTGGTAATATGCCCCTGTGTTTTTTCTAATGTGAAAAAGTTCAAACCAGCAGCCAGAAAGAAAATACCTTTACCGACACCGGCTTTGAGGCAACAGACCAGCATCAGCACTGGCAGATGCTGAGCCTGAGTGTTGTTCACTGCCGACCTTCTCCCACCCTTTGGCCTGCCCTGCTGGCACTGACCATGAGATCTGCTGCACAGCACCAGCGGGGAGGCGGCTGGCTGCAGGGTGGGACTGCAGGGTTTGAGGCGGTGGAAGAAGTGGGCTTTTGTCTTGCATTGCCTTGGGCTCTTAAAACAAAATGAGAATGTTTGAGGCACTCTGATAAATGGTGCATTTTCAGAAAAGAAGCAAATGTTTTCACTTTACAAGCAGTCAGCCTAGTAGTTAGTATACCCATAACTTGCCCTCAGGTCTGCCAGGCTGTATGGCCTGACCCTGCTGACTGAAGTTGTGCTCTGGTCCATATGAGCACTGTCGATTCTATACCCCAACTAAGCCTTTCAGGAGGGACACAGCTGTTTTAAAGTCCTGTGTAGACCAAAAGGCGGATATTTTAGACGTGTATCTTTTTCCTGCTCCCGACAACATCTCGCGCCAAGTGTTACACTTACTTAAGTCATGCATATCACAGATAGGCGCCCTCCAACCTTAGAAATGTCACTCATGAGCAACTTGAAAATTTGGCAGCTATGAATGAAATATACATAAATCACATATCGAAAAAAATATTTCATCTTTATTGTGCACAATACTTCCACACACATGAAAGAGAAAGTACAACTGCGGCTCCAAAATGCCCAGCAAGACATCCAACCCCTCCTGCATTATATCTGGGATTTTACTTGCAGACTTGTGCTTAGTAGTTGTGGTTGGTGTTGGTGCTGGGAGTTGCTTTGAGTATCATTTATATTGTGTTGTTTTGTGCATTTTTTATTTGTACAGAGGATTGTCTATGAGTATGATCTGTGTGTAATTTATTTGTTAAAAAGTATTGTGCATTGAATAAAATGTGTTTGTCTGTTTTGTTAGTGGTATAGTAGTTGAGGGGTGTTAAAATGTGTGTGGGGGTTTTAATAGTGTTAGTTTTTTGTATATATTGGCAAGTACTTATTGTTAGGAGAGAGGGCAAACTTTGATGAGAGGGAGGTAGGAGCCTTAATATGGCTGATAATCTGCTACCTCCCTTGTATGCTTGGGGCTGGTGGTAGAGTGAGCCAGGGGAATGGGGTGACAGAGTGACGTGCCTTTTGGGAGCGGGTTCAGAAGCCCTTCCTCCCAGTCACATTGGTGGAGTGGGCTGTCCATCAGCTCCAGTACCGATGGGTGGATGTTGTTTCCCGGGAGGTAGACCTGTTGAACATACTGGGACTTGAGATTGCTGGGCCGTTTGGTATGTATGTGCTTTCTGACAATGTAGCCATCTGTAGTCTCTAAAATTGTTTAATGTGAGACAAATGTGAAGTGCATATGTATCCCCCATGAAAGTAACTTGATTTCCCAGCAGTGATATAGATAGACACTCCAGTATGTAGAATACACACAATTACAGTAAAATTTGGCAAGTGTAATGTGCTAACTTAACAGCTATACAAAATTTAAAGAAGCAAACTTGTTGTGTAGAATTGAGGGGGAATGTGAGTTTATACTTCATTCAACCACAATAATATGTTTTACATGACCTATTATGTGGAAAAGTATAGCTGGTATCTCCCTTTGTGAAGTATGTGCCTACGTATGTCTCCCATTCTCCATACGGCAAGGTCCAAGCACTACAATCAGGACAATTGTAGTAATAATCTGCCCAACTACATATTTTGCTCTTTATTATGTGAACATAGCATGATATTTACAGGAAGTACATGTTTTGATAAGGAACACATACATCTTTACCACACATTACTCCATTGACTTTGTCCTGCAGTGGTTTATGGCACAGCATATATTACAAGACATCACTTCCTGTCTGTGAGCTAAAGGGATCTTAAAGGCATGATATGTAGTAGACAAAACTTCTACAGCTGTGAAATAGGTTTGTCATATCAAGATGGTATTGTTCTGATACATATTCTTTATATTAGATTTTAGCACTGATAAGACCGGGTTCAGCTACTTGAATTTAACTAGGAAACCAGGGTCGATGGGTCTTTGTTACCTGCTGAGAAGTGTAAAGGGGAGAAATAACTAATTTTAGACAATTCAACAGTCTGTAATAACTATGGCTCAAAAGGATCACAGACTCCGAGCTCCAAGTTAGTGGGTTTATTACACAGCCAAAAACAACTGAATGCACAAGCACCTCAGGACGAGGTTGTAAAAGTACATAGGAGCTAATACAAAACCATATCTACGAGTTAGATTGATTCGCTGGATCATGTAAAGAATGAAAAGTTCCAAAAACAAAACACAAGCAAGGACTGCTACAATATTTAAGTCAGACTTCATCTGTGGCTGAAAAGTGAATAGCATTAGACTGTCCCTACTCTAGCTCTAAAGTGGCATCCCTACTTAGCATTTCCCAGGCAAAATCAGGAAAAGGTGTCTGCTCATGAAGACTTCCTAAGAAGTACACTCATGTTATATGGGTTAAGTAGCCAAAGCTACAGAGCTCATTCTAAGATGTTCTTTCCAGACTGATCTCCTCACCCCCTTCTCCTAACTCATCCCCCGGGACACTGTCCCTCATACAAAATACAAAGATGTAAAATACATCCACAGATCACCTCATCTCAAAGGACACCTCTCCTTGGTAGTTTTCCACTGTCTTCCACACTCCTTCCAGAGTTTAGCTTGATGACCTTGATTCCCAGGCCTCTTCGGTGAGAAAGTACATCAACTCCCAATTATTGACATTCTGTTCAAAATGTATCTTCTCTCCTCCATGCCTAACTCCTAAAACAAAAGGTGTTAGTTCTAACTAACAAAGACAGCTTCTTCCACCTGCAACTGAAACGTGAGAACAGAAAAACCTTGCATGCTCATGAAATTCGCTGACTACCTCCAAATGCGAGAGCTTACCAGGGAAATTACATTTGCAGGCCTACACAGATTGGCCAACATAAGAATAAGCGAATAGGCCTTTCATATACACAAAAAGTACATTTCAATTAGGCCTTTAAACAAAAATTATACACACAGGGTAATGATGATCTGCTTTGCAAGCATCTACGATTATTACACATTAAGCACAATTAGTCGTGTCACATGCAGACTTTAACATGGAGCACGTTTAACTCAAAATACATCCCATTACACATACTTTTCATTAAGCAATTGCAATATAATAAAGGTTACAATTTCCAACATAAATGCCATTTCGTTTCTTTTGCATGGCACGAAATACATTCTATCCATTTACTTGCACATATTTATTATTACAGCACATTTTCTAATGATCAGAAGTTAATCCAACACGGGAATATATGCGGATGTGAACTATCCATGATTATGATGCACCCCTACAATTTTAGAGCACCATCGAGCTCCATCAGCACATATATTGAATATGTTACGTGGGTACATCTAAAAACTATCTCATATCATATATTTCAGGTGGACACAAACCATGTGTTATTGCAGAGATTGCAAGGTATTCTGACCCTAACGCCAAAGGTATGTGCCAGTACCACACTACTATAACTATCTTACTACACAAGTTAGTGACTGGGTACTTAACAAGCATAGGCACTAATAATGATTGTGTACAGGAAACACAAGTTTTTTTCCTGCAAGTTGGGTGTAGGCAGATTATTACTTCCACATATACATATACTCTCAGTGAACTTCCACACAAGGCAATGTCAACATGGTAAAGTGGGTAAGGATGCTTACTCCGGCAAGGAAGGCCATGCCTGTGGGTACCATCCAACAAAGGCAATATATCAGCATGCCTCAAAAGTTCATGTGAAAGCCCCATAGTCACTTATATCCTCCTAGTGCCCTTCTCCTCTGCAGCATCATGCATTGTATCCTTGTTGACCTTGGATGATCTGCTGCATTCACTTGTACAATGTCAAATACATCATGTGCAGCCAAAGCATGCACTCATTCTTTATCAACACAGCGCACTGAGGATGTTGTATATGTCCCACTGACTGCCCACATGTTATGGGTGGCTGCATGTGCACCCCATGCTTAATGAAAAAGAAAATCACCCGGCAAAATGAAAGCTACACTCTTTATGGCACTCGAAAATCAAGTTCAGTGATCAGTCAAAGAGTGACCCGGCGCGAACCATTTGGGGAGAGGAAGAGAAGACAAGTAGATGAAAAGAAACATCTTCAGTCTCTTTCTGAAGTGCTTGGGGTCCTGAGTACTGCGGAGGTCCAAAAGGGAAGGAGATTCCAGGAAGAGGCCTTCTTAATAGCAAAAGAGCTCCCTCTAACTCTCTTAAGGTGAACATTCGGGACATGAGCAAGAAGCTGCATGGCTGAATGCAGCTGTCTAGAGGGATCATAAAACATGAAGCTCTTTCTCAGATAGGGAGGACCATGTCCATACAGAGCTGAGTGAGCCAGGACAAAGGATTTGGACCTAACTCTTTCTCTCACAGGTAGCCAGTGGAGATCACGCAAGTGTTGCCTCACGCTGGTTCTTATAGGGATGTTAAAAAGAGTCCTAGCGACGGCATTCTACGGTATCCCGGTAGGCCTACGTACAGGGCATTAGCATAATCAATGTGTGATAGTATCAGGGCACGGGTACCCAATTCCCTAGCTGGCTTAGGGAGGAAAGGTAGACATTTTCGAAGGGATTTAAGTGTGCCGAAGCACTGCCCTGCAAGCTTCTTGATCTGAGTAGAGAAGAGCATCTTCTGGTCAAATCAAATTCCTAGGTGTCTGGTGGGTTGGCCCACGGATGTTGGCATGGGACAGCCAGAGCGATTCCCGGAACTGAGGGGGGAAGCTCCCAAAAAGAAGGATATACGTTTTCTCCTCGTTGCTCTTTAACTGTGCAGAGGAGAGGATCAGTGACCCACACAAAAAGCATTAACAGGTCTCTGTGGTAGGCACAACATATAATGTTTGTCTTCCTGACAATAGGCTCCTACAAGGGATATTGACACAAATATTTCATATGTAAACAATGTCCTTGACATTTACCAACACACCCTCCCCTTGACTGGAAAATAACTTATATGTGGCATCTGCAGAGACCAAGAGTTGAACCAGACTAACAATTAATTAGTAGTCTCCCAACACCATCCAGCACTCCAGAATGCTTATCTGCCTTGTATGAGAACTTGAGGGCATGAACAAGGCATAAATAATCATAATGTGTGCCCTCTATGCTGTCTCGTACCGCAGCCCCTCTGTGTGCAGCCCCTATACTGGGCCATGGTTCAAGTGTGGCTGCAGTTAAAGATGCTTTGTGTATGTGACAGAAGACAGAAGAGATATGTCGAATTTTCTGCCCTTATTGTTCAGTTTTGAGTTTATCCCTGCAATGTTCCAAGAGATAAATTAGAAATCACGTTGATGGCCCATAGTTCATTTTGTGCTATTAGACCCCCCCCCCCCCTCTCCCCGGCCCACTGTGCCAAAAAAGCTCTGCTTTCTGCATTAATACATGGTAAACTCCTTCCTGAGACGAGGTGGATATGAGGGCCACATGAACCAGGGATCGGACAAGACTGCCTCCCAGAGTTGACTCTGCCTCCTTCTTGTTTAGTGTCCTTTCGGCTTGTACCATAAAGCTACCTGTAGCTCTCAATGGTGTTTGATCAATGTTCCTCTCTTGATCTGTGGGATGGATGAGTCAATTGTTAGAGTCCAAACCTGATAACAGGAGAAATCTGTTGTACGTTGGAATCAGAGGTGCCTCTGTGTAGCTATCCAATTTAGATGAAAACTGCCCCTTGTCTCCAGGCCCTGTGTGTTAATTAAGCAAAGGCGATAGAAAAACCCCAGCGGCACTACACATAGTGTAGTTTGCGTGTCCTTGCTTAGGGGCCTCCTACTGGTCCCTAGCAGACAATGGGCTAGGTCAGGGTGCCTACAATTTATCACTATGCAATCTCCCTCAATGGATTTCTCTAAAGACCCAATCCATTTGACTCTCCTCACCAATAAGATGTCATCATACTCCTTTAATGTGAATGCAGTATTTTGCACGAGCCAGTGGCACACTTTGTTTTTAGGTTCTAAATGTGATTCTTCTTTTTCAGATTGAAACTGGGAGACCAAATTCAAAATTGCCACGTATGATGTGCATTCAGGTGGTAAATCCAAGATTTGGTGGGATTTTAAATGGTTGGATGAATTACAAATGCTGGACGGCCCCCATTGTCGGGGGTTATCTGATGATTCTTCTTTTCTCATCCCTTCCTTCCTCCCGGAGCAAGGCTCGGGACTGTATACACCAGGTGGTCTTCTCCCTGAAATCTCAGATCTGTTGTTTTTAATGGTCGTGGGAGCGGCCTGCTTTCTAATTTGGAAGCATGCAGTTGGTGGCGGCTGAATAGTTATCTTTGATGACAGATCTTTAATAACTTCTTCGAGGGAATCAAACTTTTCAATGAGAGGGGCAACGGCAGAAGCTATAAGAGTGGACAGCAAGGACTGAACCCCTTCGCAAGGGAAATTGGATTCCTCTTTTGGGTTTCTTGGAAAAGTCTGTAGCTTCTAAGGAACAAACCGTCTCAGGTATTTGTGGCATGTTAGAATTCCTACTGCGAGTGGCTTTATACATCAGTTCTGAATTGGACTTTGTTGATTTTTCTATTTTTCCTTACCGAAGGTCCACATTCTTTTCTAAATCCCAAACGATTAGTTGGAATTACTTTTGATACCATATTATCTAAAATGTGGTCCTCCTCTCCCGCTTCCGCATGTAATTCGACAATAGCTTCTCCGTCCAACTCCAGAATTTGTGTTATATTAAAGCCACTCTCTGAGGTCACTGGGTGGGCCTGAGTCCTGTGTGTTTTGAGGACAATAGACCCTTCCCCTTTATCTAGTGATAATTGACTTTCTGACAACTAAATGCCTTTAGATACCACACTGACTGCTCTAACTAACAAGCTTTTACAATACAATGGTCTCGGTATTCTTAAAGTTAGAGCTATTGGCATTGCTCATAACATTATTATTATTATTATTTTTTTAACCATAAATAAGTGGCATTGTCATTTACAATTCCAACAGCAGGGCAGGAGAGCAAGCACAACGAACGAGGGGGCAGGACAGCAAGCACAAGCAACGAGGGGGGGCAGGAGAGCAAGCACAAGCAACGAGGGGGCAAGACAGCAAGCACCAGCAACGAGGGGGCAAGACAGCAAGCACAAGCAACGAGGTGGCAGGACAGCAAGCACAAGCAACGAGGGGAGGGGGCAGGAGAGCAAGCACAACCAGCGAGGGGGGGCAGGAGAGCAAGCACAAGGAATGAGGGGGCAGGGGAGCAGGCACAAGCAACGAGGGGGCAGGACAGCAAGCTCAAGCAACGAGGTGGCAGGAGAGCAAGCACAAGCAACGAGGGGGCAGGAGAGCAAGCACAAACAACGAGGGGGCAGGAGAGCAACCACAAGCAACGAGGGGACAGGACAGCAAGCACAAGCAATGAGGGGGGGCAGGACAGCAAGCACAAGCAACAAGGGGGGCAGGACAGCAAGCACAAGCAACGGGGGGGGGAGCGTTCTATTTCTATCGCTGGATCCACACTGCTACAGTTTTGAAGGAGGGTGCGTTACCTTCACGCGCTACGGGATTGAAACCGTATGGGGACTTCTTGGGAATTTGGGTCCCTCTTCTAAATACCGCTGGTTGAACCTTCGCCTCTATTCAGTTACCTTCTCCGGGATAAATATACTCACAATTTCGAGCCAATGCTCCTGTGAATATCATATTTAGTATGTGTACTACTAAGCTTGTTTCCTGTATGGATATAGGGATATTTCTTAAAGACTCAATGTAAGGATGTGAAGATACAGCCCTGATTCCACTTCGTCACGCTATTTTAAATAACATTTTCCAAATTTGAATTGAACTGTATACTTCCGATATAGAGTGAAGATACTCAAGAAATTGTAGATATTCATTTGCGCCCTGACAAAGGATTGGTGGATATCGGTCCTTTTCCGAAACGCGCCTCGGCGCTTTTGCTTGTTTTGTTTTTATGTATGTATATGAATGTCAATTATCTGTAATCATTTGTGGTTTGTCTAGTGGTATGATTGATGATGGTCTGGATGGGTGTTAGAGTGTTGGATGTTTTGGAGTTATGAGAGGGCGGTTTCACATATGTTTCGAAATGTAAATAGAGTGTATATATATTGATCAATCAATCAATCAATCAATCAATCAAAGCATTTTTATAGCGCGCTACTCACCCGGAGGGTCTCAAGGCGCTTGGGGGAGGGGGGTCCGCTACTGCTCGAACAGCCAGGTCTTGAGTTGCTTCCTGAAGGATAGGTGGTCTTGGGTCAGGCGGAAGTGGATGGGGAGGGAGTTCCACGTCTTGGCAGCCAGGTAGGAGAAGGATCTTCCTCCCATGGTGGCTCTTCGGATGCGGGGAACGGCGGCGAGGGCGTGGCTGGTAGAGCGTAGCTGGCGGGTGGGAGTGTAGAAGGTCAGGCGGTCGTTGAGGTATCTGGGGCCTTGGTTGTGGAGAGCTTTGTGTGCATGGGTGAGGCGTCGGAACGTGATTCTCTTGTTGACGGGGAGCCAGTGCAGGTCTCTCAGGTGTCCGGAGATGTGGCTGTGTCGGGGGATGTCCAGGATGAGTCGTGTTGAGGCGTTCTGAGTGCGCTGGAGCCTTTTCGGAAGTTTGGTTGTGGTTCCGGCGTAGAGGGTGTTTTCGTAGTCCAGACGGCTGGTGACTAGTGCCTGGGTGACCGTCTTCCTGGTTTCTGTGGGGAGCCACAGGAAGATCTTGCGTAGCATGCGTAGGATGTTGAAGCATGACGAGGAGACGGCGTTGACTTGTCTAGTCATCGAGAGGGAGAAGTCTAGGATGAAGCCCAGGTTGCGTTCGTGGTCTGTCGGTTTGGGTGCGCTGCCCAGGGCAGGGGGCCACCAGGAGTCGTCCCAGGCGGAGGATGTTGATCCCAGGATGAGGACTTCCGTCTTATCTGAGTTCAGTTTCAGGCGGCTGTTCGTCATCCACTCGGCTACGTCTTTCATCCCTTCGTGTAGGTTGGTTCTGGCGGTGGCGGGGTCGTTGGTGAGGGAGAGGATCAGCTGAGTGTCTTCGGCGTAGGAGATGATGTTGAGGTTGTGTTGGCGTGCGATGGCCACGAAGGGGCTCATGTAGACCTTGAAGAGGGTGGGGCTGAGCGATGATCCTTGTGGTACGCCGCAGATGACTTCGGTGGCCTCGGATCTGAACGGGGGGAGGCGGAATCTCTGTGTTCTTCCGGCGAGGAAGGAGATGATCCACTCCAGTGCCTTCTCCTGGATTCCGATGTCGATGAGGCGCTGCACTAGGGTGCGGTGGCAGACAGTGTCGAACGCTGCGGAGAGGTCCAGGAGGATGAGTGCCGCTGTTTCCCCATTGTCGAGCAGGGCTCGGATGTCGTCAGTGGCTGCGATGAGGGCGGTCTCAGTGCTGTGGTTGGCTCTGAAACCGGACTGTGAGTGGTCGAGGGATCCGTTCGTCTTGAGGAAGGCGGCCAGCTGTCTGTTGACGGTCTTCTCGATGACTTTGGCAGGGAAAGGAAGGAGCGAGATGGGACGGTAGTTTTTGAGGTCGGTGGGGTCCGCTGATGGTTTCTTCAGTAGGGCACTGAGTTTGGCATGCTTCCAGCTCTCTGGGAAGGTGGCGGTGTCGAAGGAGGTGTTGATGATGTCTCAGAGGTGGGGTGCGATGATGTTGATGTCTTTACTGTCTTTGGATCTATGAATGAACACTTCAGAAAAAGTAATAAATAGACATATGTTTTTCAAATAAATATTCTCTTTTTTTTTTAAATAAATTTTTATTTGGAATAAAAGGTGCATTAAAAGGACATCATAGTTAATTTGATACAAACAAGAATAACCAGGGCTCGCGCCCAGCATAAAATTGATAACAATATATACAGCATCAGCATTGACAATCAAAAAGATAATTACAAAGTTGATCATAAAAGCACAATGATAAAAACCTCTTCCCTCGGGCCACCCTGATTAAACATCTAAGATATAACATTATTATACTACCTTCTAGATTACACTCTTGGTTCTCTCCACTCTGTGATCGGGGCCCAAATACGTTTTCCCATCTCCCGTTTTTTTTCCCACTTCAATTCAAATAAACTGGACTCGATATTATGTATACCCAACAATCTAGTTAACCACATCTGGGAGGAGGGAGAGGTAGTATCTTTCCAGCCCGCAGAGATTAAAATCCGAAGCACTGCAATTGACATAAAAACTAAGGCCTCCTCATCCTTTCGGAGGTTCAGTTTGGAATCCGTGCCCAAAAGCATCAGGGTAGGGGATAGGTCGATCTTATGACCTAGCAGCCCCTCCCAAAATTTCATTATCTCATCCTTAATTGGAACCAACAAATTACAATGAAAAAACATATGTACTATATCAGCTTGGCCAACATTATATCTAGGGCAACTGTCATCTTCCCATTACACCCCAGGCAAATAGCTTTATCGGCGTGTGATAAAGGTTAAAGATCGTTTTGTAGTGCTGTGCCCGGAGATTAGACGCCCGAAATATCTTTTTATTCAGGAGGATAGCAAGATCAAGGTCAATATCGGAATTCCCCAATTTTGTAGCCCACTTGGACTTACACCCTCTAGCTAATACCTCGACCAGGGGAAGATCCACCGTGAACGACAACTTTGGTTTTAGAGCCTTAAGGGTTCGAGCTATTTGACCATAGAGAAACCAATTGTTGGCTGGAATACCAAATCTGCCCTGCAAAACATCAAACCCGAGTATCTTATCCCCCTCCATAATATCCCCAAGGGTCTGGACCCCCAATCCCTTCCAGACGTCAAGATTCCTGTCAGCTCTCACCTGAGGAAAGAGACTAGAGTTACTCAAATGTAGATAACGGTTCAGTTTGGGGGCATTAAACATTTTCAGAATAGATTTCCAGACCAACCATGCCCCAAATACAGCCTTAAGTCAAACCTTTTTATAAAATCTCCGTTCCACTTCACACAACAGCAAACCGGTTGCCTTTCCCCCAAAAGCATCTTAAAGATCAGTGGTGGGCACTGTATCCCAGAACTGTCCACCCCGGTGCCCAGATCACATTGAAAGAAAATAGACATTTGAATCAGGAGGCAAGACCAGTGATACAGTCTTAAATTCGGGAGTGCCATCCCACCCCTTTCCCTGGGTAGTGACATAAGATTAGTGGATCGCCTAATCTTACCATATTGCCAGATGAATCTTATAAATACGGACTCCAAATTTTTCATTATTTTTTCATCAATAAATAAAGGGATAGCCCGAAACAAATACAGCACTCTGGGAAACATTAGTATTTTAGTGCATTAACCCTCCCTACCAATGAAAGATGCAGCACATCTATTCTTTTTAGTTCAGCTTCTATAGACTCAATAAGGGGGGATAGTTTTCCTCCACGATTCTGTCAACTGACGCATTAATCTTCACCCCTAAGTAAATGGCAGAATCCACATATCTAGAGTCAGATTTAACAATATTTTTCGAGCATATCTACTGAGTTTTAGATTTATTTAATAAGTATCCTGAACCGGAGCCAAAGACTTTTGCCATCTGAGCCAAAATAGGAAGCGCCTACTGAGGATTAGTAGTAATCACAGCCAGGTCATCGGCATACGCCCAAATTTTATTCTAATGGCCATTAAATATCACAGGGGTTTTCCAAGGGCATTCCGATATTTCCTGAATGAAAGGATCGATATATAGGGAAAAAAGAATGGGGGAGCAGGGACAGCCCTGGCGAGTCCCTCTCTTAATGTTAATTTTGTCCGATTTCTCACCCATTACCATCACTCTTGCTATCGGATCTAAATACATAGCTTTAAGAGCTCTGATAATTTGTTCGCCAAAGCCTCTCCCCGCCAGAATACTCCAGAGAAAGCTCCAAGCTACGTGGTCAAAAGCTTTCTCTGCGTCGAGCAGGATCATGGCGATCTCCCCCCACCCGCGGCAGCCTGGGCATCAAATAGTGTAATTGCTCTACTTGTGTGGTCTGTCGTACCCCGACCGGGGACAAACCCATGCTGCCACGGGGATACAGGACCGCCAATGACCTTGCCCAACCTTTTAGCCCATATCTTAGAATATAATTTAGTATCTGCGTTGTTCAACGATATCGGGCGATATGATCCTGGTTTTTCACTAGGTTTCCCCTTTTTGTGGAAAATTATAACATTCGTTTCCTTCCAGGATTCCGGGACCACCCCTGAGTACATAACCCCATTAAACAGATCTACCAAGAGAGGAGCGATCTCGGATTCCATAGCTCTATAGACCTCCAGGGGGATCCCATCTGGACTAGATGCCTTTCCAGGGGCTAATTCCCGCAGTGCAGCTATAACCTCACTTTGTGTGATATCTTTATCAAGTTCTTCTCTGGCTGCTTCATCCAAGCAGGGCCCCCTGTCCAAGAATTCCTCCCCCTGATTTCTACTTGAGACTTCCGAGTCATAGAGCCTCTGGTAAAAATTCTCAAAAACCCTCAATATGTCCTTCACTTCGGTATACTCATTCCCACCCTCTTCTATACAGGAGATTACATTCTTGGCTTTTTCCTGCCTTAACCGAAGAGCTAGAGCTCTCCCAGCTTGCCCCCCTGTTTCATATCTTTTAGCCCTAGAGGTTTGGAATTCACCAATCGCCTTCATGGTTACTTCCTTCTGTAGTGCTGCCTTCAAAGTCAATAATAGATTTTGACTTTCACTGCTATCCTCCCCTGAGGCGATATCCCTAACATGCCGTTCTTCAGCTCTACCTAGGTTCCCCATTAACTTCTCTACCTCACACCTATCCTCTCTTCTGAGCCTGGCTGAACAAATTATAGTCTCTCCCCTTAAAGCAGCTTTAAATGCTTCCCAGACCACGTTCCGAGAAGTACTATATCTATTTGCTGCAAAAAATTCATCAACCCATTTAGTAAGATGATCCGTGAATCTATTATCTGCTAATAGTCTTCTTTCAAAGGTCCAGGTTGTCCTTTTCCTTTCCATCCATCCCATATCATACGATATTACCAAAGGGTTGTGGTCTGAAATAAGTCTCTGGAGTTTTGTAATACCCACTCTTTTAATCTCAGAAGATGAAATAAAGACATAATCCAACTTCGTTTATCTTTGAGCGGAGTTTGAAAAATATGTAAAGCCATGATTCTGAGGTTCCTTAGCACCCCACACATCCTGCAGCCCATGCAAGCTGATGAGGGCCTGTACTGCCCTAAAAATGTGAGGTTTCCGCCCAGCGTAAGGTGCTGTATTGCCCCAATCCACTGACTTATTAAAGTCTCCTGCTACTACTAGAGGGGTGGGCCAGCTATCTAGCTCTGCTTCAAGAAAGTCAAAAATCTGCGGGTCATCTTTATTTGAACCATAAATAACACTAAGAGTAAACCCCAGTTCCAATTCGGTGATTGCCCATCTCCCATTGCTATCCACTTTGACTCTTTCCCCCTTTCCCAAGGATGTCCTTACTAGGATAGCAACCCCCCTGATGGTTGAGGTTTGTGTTGAGCATGCCACCAACTCAAAACCATTGAGGAGCAATACATTTCTTTTAGCCCATGGGAGGTGGGTCTCTTGGATACAGAGAACATCTATTCTATTATACTTCACAAGATAAGCCAATCTTTCTCTTTTCTTCCAGTCATTCATACCCCCCACATTATTTGTGCAAATTCTAATGTTCGCCATTCTGCTGAGCAAAACTACCCACAACAAGAAACTGATCCTTATTCATCCTCTTCTCAATCAATCTTATACCTTGTCCGATAATGCACCATTTCTCCTTTTTTCCAAATTTTCCCCCGACCCCACACTTGTCCCCCTCCCCCTCAAATAAATATTCTCTGTGTGGGACAATGATGATGTTTTGAAAAAGATTAGGTCTCACCTGGTGGCTGCGGAGCATTGAGGCAGACGCGGACACGTAGCAGAGGGCTTTTCTTTCCTGGTGCCCACTCCTGGTTATTTTACCACGCCCTGAGCGCTGGGGACATTGCCGCTGGACTTCCCCTGCCGCCGCTGCTCTCTTGCTTGGAGCGCGGCCGCAGCTGGGGGGAGGACCGCGAGGACTACATCTCCCGTGAGCCCTAGCGGCAGGAAGCCGCCAATGAATGCAACGCGCCTGGAGGCGCATATAATCAGCGTCATCTCCCGGGGAAGCGGGGGTCTCACCTGGTGGCTGCGGAGCATTGAGGCAGACGCGGACATGTAGCTGAGGGCTTTTCTTTCCTGGTGCCCACTCCCGGTTATTTTACTGCGCCCTGAGCACTGGGGACATTGCCGCTGGACTTCCCCTGCCACCGCTGCTCTCTTGCTTGGAGCGCAGCCGCAGCTGGGGGGAGGACAGCGAGGACTACATCTCCCGTGAGCCCTAGTGGCAGGAAGCCGCCAACGAACGCAACGCGTCTGGAGGCGCATATAATCAGCATCATCTCCCGGGGAAGCGGGGGTCTCACCTGGTGGCTGCGGAGCATTGAGGCAGACGCGGACACGTAGCTGAGGGCTTTTCTTTCCTGGTGCCCACTCCTGGTTATTTTACCGCGCCCTGAGCGCTGGGGACATTGCCGCTAAACCTCCCCTGCCGCCGCTGCTCTATTGCTTGGAGAGCAGCCGCAGCTGGGGGGAGGACCGCACGGACTTCATCTCCAGTGAACCCTAGCGGCAGGAAGCCGCCAACGAACGCAACGCGCCTGGAGGCGCATATAATCAGCGTCATCCCCCCGCGTCACTGGAGCGCGCGGGAGCGTCCCGGGAGAAGCCCGGGACAAGGGAGGGACAGTTTGTGGCAGTTCGTGGCCGGGTGAGGTTGGGCTGGGCCATCCTCCTTGGCCCGTCGGTCTTATGTCCTAGACTTGTGCTTTTTACTAAGAGTGTCTAAAAATGGGAAGGCACAAAACCCTAAAATCTGCCCCTGTATCCAAGGAAAATGCAGCTGCTAATCCTCAGCTTCCTAGCTTGACGGCGATAGATCGCATGCTGCAAAAAACAATTGGGGTGGTAGTAAACGCTATAGAAAGCACCGAACGCCGTCTTTCATTGCCTGCGAGATTTCACCCCCCCTTGCCCTCTTCTAACATCTCAATTCCCAAGACTCAATTTTGGCACCTTCTTTTGTTTCCCTCCCAGGCGCTCGGCAGGCCACATCGGCTCAAGCTGTATCTCCTGAGAAGAGTAATGTGCCCTCTGAGTCTTTACCTCTATCCCCAAACAATAGGTTATCCCAGATACCGATTACCCCTTCATCCCAGGCAGATGACTCTAAAATCAGCGAGAACTGTGAAAGGTCACTAAGCTCGACCTCGATCTCTGATGGAGACCAAAGTCTAAACAGAGGCTCTCCGCGTGTAACTACAAGAGGGCAGCTGGCTAGGCTTAGGTCTGAACTCGCTTCTAGAGAATTTTTTTTTGCCCAAAAGCCTAAGTGGACCGTAGAAGGCAACAGGTAAAAGAAACAGAAAGGGGCTGACAAGCATGAAGTATCACAGGAAGAAAATAATTGTAGCTATGTATCTGATACTGTAACTACTCTAGCTGAAACCATAGGCCCAATATCTGGTGATCTATTCTTGCAAAGAATGGAGGCCTTTCTGGAGAAACCTTTTGCCCAAACCAACAGTGGAACTTCTAACACTAATACCGTTCCACTCCCTCGTGGTAGCTTAAACCTAGGTAGCTCACCAAGTCCCTCTAAAGATATTTCTCTTATTGCCCATATTGAACAAATTATGAAGTCCCTTGTACTGCCGGTACATGAGAGGATAAAGGCTCTATCAAAAAGGCTCGAAAGTTTTGAACAAAGGACTCTTGACAACTTCTTCTCAGTAAAGGCGTTAATTAGGCTACATTCTAAAAGTAGCTCTGCTCCTGCTGAAGAGAAGTTACCACATTCATCACAGACACGCATTATTGCCTCTCCAAACCAAAAAGATGTCTCTGGGATAACGGGTAGTCATAACCCCTCAGCACCAGCTTCAAAAAAGGGGAGTAAACCAAGTAAACACTTAACAGCAAAAGGGGATAAGGGGCGTGGAGTCAGTGTACCTTTACAAACTCTAGTAGATAAAAATGCCCCCGCTAACGTAGCAACTATAGAAGGGAAGGGAGGTAGTACTGGTACATCTATGCAGACTCAGAAAGACAAAAACATTCCCAGTAATGTAGCAAATGAGAACATAAACCTGGCCCATAAACCTGGTGCAACTGATAGTGTACGGCCAAGTTCTCCCCATATTGACTTGCCCCCTGCAAGTATGCCCTATGTAGTTGTTTTAGCAGGAGTTCCTCAGTTACTACCGGGTAAAACAGAATCATACTCTGAACTCAAAAACAAAACTACATATTTGCTAAACAATAATAGGCCCTTGCCGAGGCAATTAGATGGAAAGGTTCTGTTTGTTAGAAGAGTGGGCTGAATGGGTAATAGAGTAAAGGACATTCCAGGAGACTGCATCCTAGTTAACTTTCGGGATATGCACGCCGTAAAGTCTATATGCAACTATTATAATGATTTTGGCAATAGTGGAATAAGAGCATTTGGTTTGGGGTATTTTTACCCGCAGCAAGCGTCTCAGACCCAATGGCAGAAATATGGATACCAATCCTGGGGAGGGCTTCCTGATGACCACTGTATCCATCCCATTCCAAACCTTGGAGAATATTATGGCCCTGATTTAGGGTATTGACAAAATGATCCTTTTTCTTCCAACCTAGCATATAGCTCTACAGGAGATCCCCTGACTCTAGCAGTACAACCAACTAACCAAGAAGATGTCCCGGTATCAGGCATATCTCCACTGCTTATTTTGGCTATGGAGTTAGTTAGTTAGAATAGAGCCCAACCCCCCTAGTATACGATTCGACTCCCCGCAGAACCAAGCATTGGATGACAATGAGCTAATCAAGGTTATTAGCTGGAACATAGCAGGTATCCACAGGAAAATAGGCTCACCAGATTGGAACATCTTGGTAGATGCGCATAAGATCTGCTTCTTCCAGGAGACGTGGAGCCTGAAACCTATCCACAGAGCTGGTTATGTTACCTATTTCCAACCTGCAGAACCTCCAATTACTGGGAGGGGTCGTCCTTCAGGGGGCTTCTTATCTGGATAAGCATTTCCCTGGGTTGCTATATTACGCACATGCAGTGCAACTCCCCAGATGTCCTAAGAATTTCTTTGAGGGGTGCTAATAGCGGGCGAACCCTTGAACTATTTAACATATATGCTTGAGGTACAAAAATGGTTCTTTGTCTCCAACAGTAGCCATCCTTGAAAGCGAACTTAGAGATTGCAATGATGGCATGCAAGTCCTTGTCGCAGGTGATTTTAATTGTACATATGAGCCCCTTGCGGCAGAGGATAATTTGGACCTAGGTGAGGACGACGCAAGGAGGGGGATACCCATGTTAGCTATTCAGCCAATAAAAAGATGGTCCCAAAGGGCGATTCAGCTGAATGCATTGACCATGGAGTTCGGGTTAAGAGCAGCCAACGGCCGAACTAATTCTGACCCGATGGGCGCTGGCACATTCAATAGGGTGAACCACATGCTAATGTTTATATGGCCCCGTTAGAGGAGGTAGTAGCCCCCTTTGGGATCAAATCCATCAGCTACGCAGACGACACCCAACTTGTCGTCTCGCTGTCGCAACAAGGGTGATGCCCAGACGACCTCCCGAAATGCCTAACTGTAATTGCCGCCTGGATGACTGACTCAAAGCTCACACTGAATGAAGCTAAGACCGAGATCATGGTTCTGGGCCAACAATTTACATCTCTGCCCTCTGAGCTGTGGCCCCCCTGTATGGGGGATTTACCCCCTCCCAAGGAGAAAATTAAAAGCCTTGGGGTTTGGTTTGAACCCCAACTAACATTCAAGACCCATGCGCAGAAAGTCGCAGGAGGCTGCTTCGGCTTGTTACGAGCAGCCCGGAAGGTCCTCCCCCTCCTGCCCTTTCAATCGAGAAAGCTATTAATCCAGGGCCTAATTCTGTCCAGACTGGATTATGGCAACGCTCTCCTCTTGGCTGCGCCTCTGGCCACTATTAATATCCTCCAGCGAGTACAGAACGCTGCAGCCAGGTTGCTCATGGGGGCGCCTAGACGGGCGTCAGCCAAACCACTGTTAAAAGCCCTTCACTGGCTCCCAATTCAGGAGCGAATTACTTTTAAGTCACTCTGTATCGCTCATAAAACACTGCATGGTAAAGGCCCGCCGGCCTTGAGAGATCTGATTCGCCCCTACAAATCGACCCGGGCCCTTCGGTCCGACAGAGAAAACCTCGCCATCACACCGAGAGTAAGGAAAGCTCGTACCGGAGGCCGCCGCTTCTCGCTGAATGCGGCAAATAAGTGGAACGCACTTCCCAGGGATCTCCGGATGGAACCCGCCTACCTTAAATTCAGAAAAGCACTTAAAACCTTTCTCTTCCCTATCACTTCTTAAAACCTTCCCTTCTTGAGTTCTCTGTTATCAGTTTACCAGCGCTGGGACGCTTCAGGGCAGCCATGCGCTTTATAAACCCAATTTCATTTCATTTCATTTCATTCATTTCATTTCATTTCATTTCATTCATTTCATTTCAAGGACTGACTACATCCTCCTTGATTTTATACTCTGGAAGTTTCTCCTGGACATGGTTGTCCTACCCACTGTAGATAGTGACCACAACTTGCTTTCTCTAACCCTTAAGAGTTTGTGGCCCAGAAAAGATAATGAAGCAATATCAAGCAAACCGGAGCCTGCCCCTAAAGTACTCCCATCTAATTGTGGGAGACGCCTCAAGTGGCGTAGAGTCGCCCTGGACAAAGCAAAGGTAGAGGCTATAGATATAGCATTGACAGCCTCGCAAAGGGAGTGGGATACTAACTTTTTAGACCACCCTGTTCCAGGTAGGGCAACGCTCATCTTCCAGGATACCATCAAGATTGTAGGGAAATTATTCCTAAAGCAAGTACGAGGGGCAAGCTGATAGGGTCCCAGAAGCCAAAGGGTGCGCACGATTGGTTCACTGCTACATGCAGGCATAAAAAGTCAGCCTTGATTAAGGCTGTCAAAGGGAAGTCGCAACCTATGATACAGTGTGCTAGAAAAGAGTATAAGCAGGCAATAATAAATGCGAAAAAGGAGTAGGAAGACCAGTACTGGCAAACATTAAAGGAGGCTAGCTCTAGCAAGGATGCTAGACGCTTTTGGGATACAATAAGAGCTAGAAATAGACCAGATAGCAACCTCATTACATGTAATATTACTAGCCAAGCATGGTTTGACCACTTCTCAAAACTGTATACTTGCCAGCAAGGGTCTAGCGCTTTAGTTACATGTAACTTTCATGTTTTGCAGGGTGATCCTAACGAGTTCCCCTTTACAATTAAGGAAGTGGAGTATGCCATTAGCACCATTGTGCCCCAAAAAGCAGCCGGCCCAGACGGGATCCCTGGGGACTTGCTCCGATCGGACAAGTCGAAATGGGGGAAGTTCATTCATTCCTTGCTCATCGCCATTGATAGAGTTGCTGCCATCCCCGAGTCGTGGAAAGGTGCCGAGGTCGTGCCCATTTTTAACAAGCATTTACAATGCAACGGTTTCGCCTTCGGAAAAGTTTGAGCTATTGGCATTGTAAATGACAAACTTTTTATTTATGTGTTGGTTTTGAAAACAGATAAATAAACATGTCTGACTTTGGCACATGTCTTCTGTGCATCTTTCCAAAAACTGTGAAAGTGCCAAGTCATTCATATACAGACATCAACAAAACTCCTAGTGTGATATCAGTCTGGGACAGGTTCCTTCCCAAGGTCAAATAAGAAAAAATAGAGACATAAAGGCAAAATAGTGTAGTTTGATTTGATGTCCTCTCACCTTATATGTACATAAGGAAACATCTAGGACCCACACCTTCATGTACATAATCTATGTCAGACTTTCTCAACTTATGTCAGAAATGCCAATCTCTGTTAAGATGCAGTAGACAAGGATTGTCACTTGACCACTAGGAGAGAAACTTCATCCAGGTCTCAGAATCAGATCGTAGACCCAGATGAGCACAGCACCAGATCCCATCTCGAATGTTGAAGCCACCAGCAAGACTTCCTATGGTTCTGTGGAGCATTCATTCTGCCTTCACAAACTGGTTCCAGGACTGTGTTCTCTAATAGACACAATCCCCTAGCTCTTGGCCTTGTGCTCAGAATAGCTGGTAAGCTATTCCAAACAGACAACAAACCCTGTTGTGCAGGAATGCGCACCATCTCAGAAACTCAGGTTTATTTTTTATTCATCTGCTAGAACTACCATAGCGCCTAGACATAGCACAGTGATGGTGTAAGGGCTATAAATTGTGATGTTACACTTTTTCCCTGTTTTCACGGTTATTGAAAGCTTAGCCACTTTTTATAATCTTCTGTGATCTTCTGTGATGTTACCAATTTTAAACGACTAGATCAAAGTGTTTTAAAATATTTATTTGGAAATAAAATTTGCTGTAATATATATTCTGTTTCTAGTGATCTTGCGTCTGTAAATCAATAATGAACGATTGTTTGGATTACCACTGCTCAGTGTTAGTAACCCAAAAGCATTAACACCACCTCATTCATATATTGAGTGGGGTTCGTCAGGCCTACAATACCGGTCTTTCATATTTAGCGCTAGTGCAATGGACTAAGTTCACTTGTGTCACCCATGGGCGTGAAAACAAACCTTTTACAGCTGAGCCAGAGACTCAGTTTACGCAACAGCACAGCCAACCCAACAATTGAAGATGGAGTGGCTTGCTGGATAAAAACTAACACTCGCAGGCCGCATAGCCATTAGTAAAATGGTGTCTCTCCCCCAGTTTCCATATTTCTTCATGAATATACCCATCCAACTCAACAGGGAATTCTTTTGTACACTGCGTCAATTGCTGGTCTGTTTGGTTTGGGCTGTAAAACGGTCTCGACTGACATGGTAAATACAGACACTGCCCTACAGTCAGGAAGCATTAGAGGAATCCGATTTAAACATTTACCATCTATGTGCACGAGCTCAAAACGCATATCATTGGTATAACTCCCAACCCAATTTTCCCCACCTCGCAAATGAAACTGACAATTTGCAACCTATCTCACTTTTGCTATCACTGTGGCTGCCTGTTCACACCCGCTATACCGAAACAGACACAGTCTGCTGCACCAGGAAGGCATGGCAGGGCCTGTGTGCCAGACAGGCCCTTAGACTTATGTATTCCCCCTCTGTTCCTTTACCAGGCCACACCATGTTACATAACAAGTAAACCCAAGGTGCAGGCTCAACTGCAGAAGTTAAAGATGAAACTCAGGGCGTGGCCAGCCACGCATAATATTGAGGCACTCCAAGTCTCACTCGCCGAGCCTGCCAGTATCCTGATCCGCGCAGCTGATCTGGCACTGCTGCCGCAGCAGGAAACTACCACTGCTCGCTGAGACCACGGTGCGGGCAAGGAACAGTGAGCTATCCGACAGACGGGAGACCTTCAATTGCGAGGCCTGGTCATGCAGGCAGAGAGCGCAAGGAGAGCTGGGGCGGGCTTGCCTTGGCTGTCAGGCATCAGAAAGGTGCTGGAGAAGAGAGGGCAGCCGCGGACCGGGGGTCTCTGTGCAGAGGCTGCGGGGAAGAATAAGAGCCCCGTCCCCAGACCTGGCTGGCACTGACGGAGAGCCAAAGGGATGCTTCATTTTCTGGCTCATGTCCTGGAGCATCGGGAGATAAGCGAAGTGGGACCTGCCGGCGGACTTTAGAGAGTCAGATAAGTTGATGCTGGAAACAGCACAACTGCACCCACAGGAGGGGCACACTCTGCACCGCCCACCCTTCCTTCCACATATTAGTGATTTTTGGCAATCTCTGGGGAGACCTTGATAACGGAGCCTCGACCTCCCTCATAACTATATAGCGGTCATGCCCAGACTGGGAAAAAGCCTGGTATTTTAAGGATAGGAAAGCCGTAGACTTCCACCATGCAACAGACATAAATAGACACATATGCCACCAGCACTGCAAGGGTGTCTGAGGGCGCCACCTCGCCAGGAGATGCAGCAGCGATGCCGATAACCCCGGAATGCATTTTCCAGGCCATATGCAATCTATTCACTGGCATAGGAAAACAAATTGGAGGAGCTGGATCAGAGGTGACCCTACTCAGACATGAGGTGTGGAAAATTACAGACAGAGTTGCGGATGCGAATAAACGGATTCCGCCCGCAGAAGACAGCACGACTACCCTGTCGGCCTCTGTGGCTGACCTACTAGACAGAGAGACCCACTTAGAGCGCCGGGTGGACAATGCAGAGAGCAGTTCCTGCGGTAGAGAGAGCCTCACACCGTTCAGGGGATCCGTGCCGCTGCAGCAGCCGTGTGCACCCTGCGTGCGGAGCCACGCAACACCCGAGCAACACAGCACTCACCGTGGGCGGAGGCGCGGGGCTGCAGCTGTCCTACTCGGCAACACCTGCCCGGCAACGTCCTCCGCTTCTTCCGGGGCTCCCTCCAGGCAGGCCACGGGAGCCCCGCGTGGGCCGCCATACTTCTTGTGGGCCGCCGTCTTCCTTCTTCCCCTGGGCGGCGGGGGGGCGGGCACTTCCGGCCGGCCGCGCTAGGATTGGCCGGCCGGCCGGCCGGCTGAAGAAACCTCGGAGAGGACGAGGGGGGCGGGCGGGAGAGGACGAGGGGGGCGGGAGAGGACGAGGGGGGCGGGAAAGGACACAGACGTTGGGAGGGAGGCGGGAAACGTGGGGACGGCGGGAGGAGGGACACAAGCCATGACAGCAGCAAGCACGGCCCGGCCGGACCAGACTCGGGGGCGTTCCCGGCGTCGCGTGACGTCGCCAAAGCCAAAGAATCTCGGGAACGCCCCCGTGTCTGGTCCGGCATTGATGGACAGGCCCCTCGTCCAATGGCTAGGCTCCATTTATGGAGCTAGCCAATGGGACGGGGGGGCGTGTTCCATAGTGCTTACTATACTCAATAGATTTCTCTGGAGGAGGAGCCTAACGGCTCCGCCCCCCAGCGAAACCTAAAAAGGGGCTGAGGGACGACCCCTCTAATTATCGGCCTATAAGGTTGCTAGACTCAACCCAGAAGGTTGTTGGTAAGGTGCTGCTGGAGAGAATATTACAATGAATTAACAAAAATGAGATTCTCTCCGATTACCAAGCGGGGTTTAGGGCTGGTACGGGCACAATAGAGCAGGCGTTTAGATTAATGTTAATTTACTGGAAGGTGGTTGTTATAGGCAAAGGGAGTCTTTATCTTGCGTTTACCGACCTAAAGACTGCCTTTGACCTTGTGCCCAGGGAGATTCTTTGGGTAGTACTCTCCGATATGGGTTTTCCACGTTACATCTTGTCCATATTGGTGAGGCTCCACAAAGGCAACTTTGCCCAAGTAAGATGGGGCACAGAGGGCCAGAAAACCAACAGAATCCCAGTAGAGAGAGGGGTTCGCCAGGTATGTGTTCTTGCTCCCACTCTTTTCTCACTATATGTGAATGGTGTGGTTGAGCACCTGCTTAAAGATCCTTCAGACGAACCATCTCTGGCGGGCGAGCGAATCCCTACCCTCCTATTTGCGGACGATACACTCTTAATATCTAAGACCCCAATGGGCCTCCAAAACTTTCTAAATAACGTTCAGATTTTTTGCTTGCAGCGGAGACTAGTAATAAATACTGATAAAACAAAGTATTTGGTGATGAATCCCCCGAAAAAACTTGGCCGTCCCCCCACACTGAACCATGTGCTATTGGAAAGGGTCACTGTGTTTGATTATCTAGGCATACGTATATCGCATACCATGCAGTGGACCCCACACCTTTGTAAAATGCTGCTAACCCATAAGAGGGTAGCCGGGGCGCTGCTCAAGGAACAGCGCTCCTGTTCGATTAGGCCGATAGCCCCTGTTATAGACATTTATAAAGCAAAGGGAGTTAGCTCTGCTCTTTATGGGGCAGAGCTATGGGGTACTAGTAGTATAGATGAACTGACAAGGTCCGAAAATAAGTTCTATAGGGACCTTATGTCACTTCCCCAGAGTACCCCAACAATACCTTTATTGCTTGATTTAGGTTGTCTCCCTATTAGCGATTTGGCAAAGCTTCAGCAGTTGCTCTTATGGGCCCGGCTGTGGCGAGTACCTGAATTGGCCAAATATGCTAAAGGGCTATCTGAAATAATGTCATTGCCTGGATGGCACAAAGTAAAGTGGCTAAAAGATGTAAAAGCTTTGCTTGGCGATTTGGGCCTTAGTGAGGCATGGGTTGGTAGGTCCTCTCCTCCGAAGGCAATTTTAAAGAACCTCTATTGGAATTGGGTTGCGTCTAGAACTAGTACTGATCACGCTCTGGGTAGGCTTACGGATGATTTCCTGAAGTTCAAGGATTTGCCGATCCGGGAACTTTATTTGGATATTATCTGCAAGCCATTTGATAGGGCCCTTTACTTTGGATTTAGGGTCGGGGCTCTCCCAGTGCGCGCCCTAACAGCTCGCTGGAAACCCCCGGCCCAAAACAACAGCATTTTGCCCTATCTGCTTAACCAGATTAGAAACTATAGCGCATTTCCTGTTTGAATGTCCGGCGTACATGCACCCAAGAAATAGGTGGCTCAAACCTCTATGTCGGTTGTTAGGCACTAGGTCTCACAAGGAGGCATTGCGCATTTTGATGGCAGATTCACGCCCATCGTATGCTTGTGGCCTCTCCAAATTTTTATCAAAGGCTCAAATGAAATGATTAATCTGTTTTTTAATCAATCGTTTAATCGTCGTTTTTAACTTGTAAATATTGGCTGTAAAATCTGGTGTAAATAGATTATATCTTGTTTTTAATTCCAAATCCAAATGTGTTTTTATAAATAATGTGCTGCTTTTAGGATATGTCTTTATCGAAATAAAGCCTTTCTGACTGACTGAAAAAGATTAGAGTGATTACCTGACTTTATATTTTGTTCTAGGGGAGGTTTCTTTGTTTTTGATTTGAGTCTAGGCACACCAGCGCAGGCCGCAGAGTTTCCCCTTCACTCAGTCCACAGTCTCAGGGGGGAGGAGGCACAGCAACCAGACAGGTCCAGGATCAGCCCAGTCCCACTGGAACGATGCCACCGCCGATCGGATGCCTCAACGTGCCCAGGAACAGGTTAGGTGTCACGTTCTCTGCCTTTTCAGCTCCAGCTCCCAGCCCAGCTCTCCACAGTTGGTCCAAGTTCATAAAAGTAAATAAACGAAATTTAGTCCAGTGTTACCAGTTCAAACTTAGAATTTGGCTGGGTGCTACAACCTCACCATACATAATAAATTAAATGTCAGTACCTTTGAATGCAAGAAGTTAGAGGGATATATCACTTATTACTTATTACTAAAAGATTCTCCATACACCGATGTGTCAGTGCCTGTAGCTTAAAGCTGGACATTTTAAAATATGCTGTAGGCATCCCCCACATATACATTCCTCGTCCTGATAATAGGGCCGGGGAGGACACAAATTAGAGTTCTCAACTTGTCCCCATACCTTCATATATTTTGGAAATCATACTTTTGCATGGCTGGTTGCATCTTAACATCCAGCCATTTGTAGCTGAATTCCTGCTGTGTCAGGCAAGGCAGTGATATGTGCAGGCTAAGATGAATCAGCGTAGTCAACCAGCCAGAGTCATTGAAGGTGAATTTTGTGTGGCAGTCATTATCAGTTTAGTACTGATCTTGCCTTTAGTGCACTTGCATGATGCAATCTCTACTTGATTGCTTAGTCTATTAGGCCCCAGATTTAGGAAGCCTTTGAGTTGATCGTTTGCCATGTAAGTTCACACAAGGAGAACACAAGTGCTTCTCTGATACTTACTAAGCCACACAAGGCCAGATTTGTGTGGCCTTGCTTGGCTTTGTGACCGAATGTCACGAAGGAAAGCTGCTTCCACTCTCTTACATAACATTTCAGGCTGGGACACATTCCAGGGGTGCCTCATGGGTATTCTAAAGTACACACCCATGAATTTGCACTCATTTATAGATGTATGAAAACTAGTAACCCTGATAATGGTTAAGCATTGTAGTTGTAACTATACTGAGAAATATCTCTATTCCTTATCATTAAGTTCTCTTTTCACTTGTCCTACTTTTTTCCAACTCACATGGAGAGTGGAACATGCCTAAAGGGATTGTTTGCATGCAGGAAGGTATTGTTTCCTGTACAACAGAAATCAGTCCCATAACGCAGACACCCTTACATTATGAATCAAGTGTACCGGCATTGGTGCTAGGGTGCACAGTGCATGGTGAAAGTTGAAATGCTCCAGATATTTGTAAATAGTGTGCATTTCGGGTATCTCCCTTTCACAAAACGCACAGTCAACTTTGCTTGCTGCCCTGCATTGAGCAAAATATTTGTAAATATGCCCTTTGGTTTCCTTTTCATTTGGAGACAACCCCATGTGATAAGGTAGCGATTTAGTCCACTTCATTTGATATATTATGTGTTGCCTACCAATGACTTTAAAATGGCAGTGGATGCAGTAACTGTTGTTCGGGCATCAGTAAATGATCTGTGTCCTGAGTGGCTATAGACCACACACAACCATACAGCATTTCATGGATAATATGTGCAGATGTGTTTTGATGATTCCCATTTACAGCCAACCTGTGTGTTACATGTTCAGGTACTTGCAAGTAGATGTGGGCTGTCATAACTGTAAAGTATTATTTAAGTGTTCATGACACCTTAAATCAGGGAAAGCATGTGTGTACACAACATGTTGAAAAATAATATTCTAAAGAAATGTAGACTACTATGACCAATACCTAAATGTATAGATACCCCATAAACCAAGATTTGAGGTACTCCAGAAGGTGGCAAGTGGGTTTAGAAAAATGGGTACATTCTATGAGGATCAGAAGCATAGGACACATGAGCAACATCTACTGCACCAAACCTGCCTTCCACATCAACTGGAGCAGCCTTACCTCATGGGAGCAAGAAGGCCAGTCCCAAAACCACAAGAAGCACCGGCTCAAAAGTCTGGACAGTCGATTGCTGCATGAGTACCAGCAAGCTCTGCATATAATCGCATAAAAATAGTTACCCTGAACAATCGTCCTTTTTTTCCTCTGCTTGGCTCTGTAAATATACTTTTCTATTTCACAATTAGTTAGATAGTTCGGTTTTAATTTTTTTGATTAGATATAGCTAAAGTGTGGGATAAGGTCATGTTTGTTAATGTTAAGTTTTACATGTGTATTTAGTGAGATAGGTTAGTTGGTGGAAGGGGGGATGATGTTAAGGGTGTACATTATATATTAGGGATATATGTTTGGATTAGTTTATGTTTAGCACTTATTATGTATAGAGTTGAATTTGACGATGTTAATGAGGATGGGGTTGATGTTTAAGATGTGTTTCGTTACGGACAGATAAGTAGTTGCTAGTGTAGATAGAGTAATTAAGGTAAGATTTAGTTAGGACTTTTGGAGCATGCTGTGATTGTATTCAATTTTTAACTTCTTTCCTTGATTGCATGATATGTTTATGGTACACATTAACCATATCATTAAATGGTAAGGTAAGATATTTACTGCAAACACAAGGAAGGAATTAGTAGTGCTAGATGTGATGTAGCTACTCAACATGATGTTTACAAATTTGTTTTGCATATGAACAAACTCTAACAGTGCACCCATGGTCATATTATGGAGAATGTTACACATCACAGACGCAATACCCAGGCTGATGTTCTGCATTGTATGAAAGACAGAGGGGAAAAATATAGCCTTTCTATGTTAAATATGGATAATTTAATATTTCTGCTAGGTAGATTAGGACCTGGCTAGTGGTGAAGCAGAGATTCATAGTTGATGTCGGTAGGCGGTGTGAAGTTACAGAGATTAGATATGGTAGTCCTGAAGAGATAGATTCCTGCTCTGTCACATATTTGTAACATATCAGAATGATTTAATGTGCCTTGTACAATACTACATACATGCCATCAGAGATGAAACTAAAACAGTAAATATGCCTCCTTAGTGGGCCACACTGTGAATGGCACGGCATGTTGTGATTTAAAATAGACTACACAATTACAATATAAGACTATGTTCAAATTTACATGCCCCATATATTGTGAAGGACCATCCAGAACCCATGGACTGGCTCCCAATTATCAATGATACATCATGATACACAACATGCCCAATGCCTGTTACTTTGATAAGGCTATCACCATAGTGCGCCCAACACAGGTTGTCAGCATCAGTAGGAATGTCTTAATAGATATATGTTGTCCTTCCTTTGCCTCGCATGAAACAAAGTTCACGCTAGAACTTCATATAAGTAACACTCCAGTCAATATGGGGTTCCCTTCATTGACTTAGTCAAGAATTTCCCTAATACCAAATTATCAGACACCTGTTTAAATGTAGTCAATATACATGCTAATAAAGAAGTACTTGGAAGTGTACCTGAACAAGTGATTTCTACTTGGTTCAATATGATAACATATGTAAGTTGTCTTCTGTATGACCCTTCATAATTTAGCACCTGATGTTGAAGTGACACTTATACCTGAGATATGCATACAACAATTTTAATGTGGTTTTATAAAAAGTGCTATGCTAGTGTCCAGAGTCTCAATTTTGATAAGGCTTGTCGGTGTGATGTCATGGAATCTGACATTACACACTGCTGAATTATACTTAGACACACACACTGTTTTCCTGTAGAAAGTTTACTTTTATCTGAAGGTTACTGTTGCCCATAGTGATTCACCCTGAAATGTTTTGTACATAGCTGATCATCATGCATGGTTGATATGTTTACAACTTCTCATCAACAAAAGATTATTTTAGAGGTGGAAAGCCAAGCAACAAAAAGAAGAACATTGAGAAATGAGACAATATCCAAAACATGATACCAAAATGAAAAGTGACTTACTGAACACGAGCATTAGCAAACAAGGACGCTCTCTAACAAGAACAGATTAACAAAATAACCGACATGTCACCAATAGAAACTCCAGTTGTTTGTAAAGAAAGTGGCATGATGACAACACATGACAAAGAGATGAACTGACCAAGAGGTACTCACAATGTTCAACGAGCAACTGTAGATCGAAAGCTGGGGAACACTACATCTTCTACCTCTGATGAGTGTGCTGCCTCCTGTGCTGTTGTCATGATACACTTGAAGGCCGCGGAGTAATGGTGGGTGCCTCTGATGCAGAAACAGAGCTTGAAGGTGTATGCCCCATTTATGCAAGAACATGAGTAAGTGCCATGAAGGCTGCATGGTATTCCCTGGCAGGGGATTGTTGGTTGCTGTTCAGGGCACTATTTGTTGCCATAAAGGAGCCCATCTTGGACTCCTTTGGATTCCCTAACTCCTCCAGTCCTTGATGCAAGGACTGGGTGGGGGAATTGATGGCTCCTGGCTGGGTAGCAACATCACTGGTACTCTATGTAGAAGGATGTTGTTGACTGCTCTTCTGCAGCATAACACCAGCAATGAATGCCATGGAGCCAAGAATCTCGTACTGCCTCTGCCAACCTCTTACTGGGCCGGGACACCTCTGGACTCCTGCTAGAGTGCCCAATAAAGTCTCCATCCCCAAATTGACCAGATCCAAAATATGCTGCTGGACTCCAACCACTCTCCTCTGAAACCTGACTAGAGAGTCATCAGGATCCTCCCTAGGGATGTGGTGAGCAGCTGTCTGTGACACAGCTAGTTCCCTTGGAGACCCAACAATGTCATCTTCCCTTGGCAAGGGAGGAAGAGAACAGTGAGTAGTTTCCAGGAGTTGGTTGAAGGAGTCTTCGTCCGCGGAGGGCAGGTGGGAGTAGAGGTCAGAATCTTCATCATTGACGGGCAGCGGTACAGGATAGGTAGGTGCTTCCTCTGTAACAGATATAGATAATGCTGGAATGGTACTTAGTTTGCATTTGATATAGTTATTATGAGGCCCATTGTGACAGTCATTTTGTTCACTTTCTCATACACTGCAAATTTACAAGTCTTTTTAGCAAAATGGCACTATTTGCAAAATGTAGGCAAGGCCAAAGCCATCACTACCTGCAGGTGCTGTAGTTAAACACCCTCATACGGGAAAATGGCTTTATTCGTATGTAAATGCAACAATGTTCCAAGCTGATATATATAACACATATAACATATGAAATATGTTATGCTTATACATCACTACATAGTTGTCAATTTGGACATGTTACACACTGTGAAGGCTCACGTTTGATAAACCAATGTATCACTAAACATAATCTCACAACACAGTTATGTATCTAGCCTCTTGACATTGCTACACACACCTGTGCATTCTCTACAGTTTTTAGAGCAAATAATACTCAAGTGGTTCTATGTCCATACTCTAACCATGTTCACCAGATAAGACGCAGCCGTAAAATTAGTTGATTTTTTCTGCATTATTGTCCCTTCATTTTAGCATTACATTGTGGAGCACTCAGCTATCAAAGTTGAACAATTCACATTTTTACTGTCTGTTAATCTTTGTGCCTTACAGGTCACATTTCTGCACATTGCACACGCAGACATACATATTTCCCGACCTGTCCTGTGTTTGCAATTCTTCACAACAGAGTGAAGCATCATGATGAGGCGTAGCCATTACAAGATATCATTGAATGTGGCCTTTCCTGCACCGCAGCACCACAAATGTGCTCTATGTTCCAAATGTGTTGTAAGATATGATCAGATGGAGAATTTAACACAGCATAGTGAGATAGTGAGAAGATGTACATTAAGCTGCACAGGGATTCTCCTTCAGGATTTGTCTTAGAGGTGGATTGTGAGGGCAGTTTCCCTCTATTTCCATATATAAAATTGGCATGCCATTATAATCCTAGGCCTGGCAATCTGTATGTTTGTGTGTTGCAACACCTGCCTAATTTCACCATTGTGGAGGTGAAACACCTATATATATCTTGAATCTTTCTATCATGACCTATGTGCATGTATCATGCATGTGACAGTTGTGACAGTATGACACATTCCTGCGCACACACACAAACATGCCTGGGCTGAAGGCACACTTGCACTATGGTGTATGGGTGGCAGCCTTGGACTGAGGCTGCACATACAGCTAGCTGATACATGGAGATTGAGACTGTGTAATTAATTGTTCTACATTATTATACACTCCCTTTCAACCTACACAACACATCAAAGTTATCTCTAGTACATGCAATATTGTATAGGCTCTGTTAATGCTTGGAGACAGATTTTTGTGCCTCACAGGTGACCTGGTTGTATGTAGATATGTTACTAAGATACATAACATCTGTCCTATTACGCTAAGGTGTGTAGATGACTGGCATCTCATTTTAGTGCTTCTGCAGTTTCATAAAGACATAATGATATACATATTTGTAGATATTTTGGATATTTCAGTGTGTTACAGTATAACTCACATACACACATCTTGATTCATGGTGGTATTATATAGGTATTTCCAGGAACTTCTGCATTACTTGCCCCTTATGATTAGATTGGGTAATTGATGTAACTTAAACTGTTGTCCTATGTGTGCTTACATGTTAGGGTACTTTTAATGTGTTTATCTACTCATATTACCAATTTCTTCATATATATTACGTGGCTTCTGTAGATTGTGTTGATCCTCAGTGCCAACACTGTTCATGCCCTCAACTCCGTCAACCCAGCTCTGCTCTTCCGGTGAGTTCAAGTCCCCCTGGACTTCTGGACCTCCTCCGGTCCTCCTGCGGCCCCCATTGCAGCCGCACCGTTCCTGGTCAGCTTCTCTTTTGTCCTGCGTTTGTGATCATACCACCGTTTCTTACATTCAACTACAGCCCTTCATGTTTGTGCCACACAGTTTCTCTTGTCCTCTATTGGTTGCTATAAAGCATCCTTCTTGACTAATGGTAATTTGGAGGTCACGAACAAAAGATTCTCATTTTTAGTTACCTCTGTGATCAAAATGTGTCTTTACTCCTTAGTAAAACGGACTTTGCCCCTCCTTTTGGACTGCACGGCAGCCCCACCTTTGCGTCACACAGGTATACGTTCAGTTACCGCATCTCTTGCCCTTGCCTCTTTGTGCACCGTATAGTAAATGTGGTGCAACCAAGACCCACAAAAGTTGCGTAACACAGCGCATACTCACACAACGCTACACAATGCAGCACTGCGTGAGTCTTAGTAAACCTGGGCCCAGAAGTGAAGGACAAGCATTTACAATGCAATAGGTCTCGCAGCATTAAAGTTTGAGTTATTGGCATTGTGTATGGCAATGCGTTGCATAAAATTTTTAGCAAACTTTGAATTGGTGAGCAGTGAGAGTGTGTGCAGGAGTATGCTGTTGCTCACAGCTGTTATTCTTCACACAGCTCTGATGATGCACCTCAGCACGGGGCTCACAGCCGTTATTATTCACACAGCTCTGATGATGCACCTCAGACACGGGCTCACAGCTGTTATTATTCACACAGCTCTGATGATGCACCTGTGCCCGGGGCTGACGCAGTTATTATTCACACAGCTCTGATGATGCATCTCAGACACGGGCTCACAGCTGTTTTTATTCACACAGCTCTGATGATGCACCTGAGCACGGGGCTGACGCAGTTATTATTCACACAGCTCTGATGATGCACCTGAGCACTGGGCGATCCAGGCTTGAACAGGAATAAGAGATTTGATTGAAACGTTCTTTCCTTGGCCATGAAACACAAATCTAGACCTGAGAACTAAGTCCTGGAATCGCCCAGAGCTCTTAAAAGAGTTGCATTCATTCATTGTGTAAAAAATTATTGAAACACAAAGAACCATGATACTGGTATAGTGGGATAATACAGACGCTTAAATCCAAAAGATATCCCATTAGTGAGTTTGATTTTGGGTGGAGACATGGTCTACCTGCTAAATGGCTGGCTGTGAGACCTTAATATCAGAGTTTGAGTCCTGGCTACCCAACAAAATCAATCCCTTCATGCTATGATACTGTTGCACATAATCTAGTGGGTTTTGTATTTTGCTTCGGACACATCCCTTTTGTCCATCAGTTTTAATACAACCCTTCACTTAGACTCATTCCAGTTTATTGCCAGGCCCTAATTTATCGAGGATTCCTCTATTGTAATGAGTAAACCCTTGGGATTCGCCCCATTCCCTTCTGAAAACACTCCAATTCCAGTTTGTTGCCAAGATCCCTATCGATCGAGCAGTCCTTCATAATAATGAGGAAACCTTTGAGGCTCGCCCCTTTCCCTTCTGTAAACACTCCTTGTATGGGTCGCTAAAATGGTTTATTGTAATATCCATAAGGATTTGCCTGTAGTTTCATGTGGAACGGAGGTTTGTTTACCCACGTTCCTATGGCAACCCTCTTCTTTCCAAACGGGCTTCCGTATTACGATCACGTGGCTACGTGACGTCAACACGCAGCGCTAACCACGCCCACCCCGCCCCCAATGGCGGCCGCCTTTACCTTCGGCACTGCCTTCGCTTCCTCACGGGTGCGCGGAGGGGTGGCATAGGTTGATGGTCGATGTTGAACATCAGAAACTGTAAGTAGAGGATGATTGTAAAAATAGGAAACGCGTCCGTTTCCTTTCCTTTTCATTCGAGCAGAAGGAGGACACTGCAGTATATTCTGCCGGACTTCGAACTGATTTGTTCCCCTCTCTCTTTAAATTTACAGAATATGTTTCGAGCTTTGTGACCTCTCCCCTCAATCCCCGTGCAGCCAATATTCCCCCATTGAGGAGTGAGCGCTTTTAAACTTCGGCATTATGTGTCTAGTGTGTCGTCTGTTTTGTAATGTATGTAACTTTGGATCAAGTTGAACTATTATCACGTCGGTAATCCCTGGCACTATTAATATATGGATATGACTTAGGCACGCACTATCTAGCTTGTAACAAACTGGCTATAAAAAATATATATGCGTGTTCACCTTCACACTTACATTGATAGGTGTGCTTTGTTAGAATCTAAACTTCCACTGAGAAACAATGCTGATTCACCACACTATGGATAATTCGCATTAAATGAATGTGGGATGATTCACAGATAGAGCGGACTACGTCACTTCACTACGTTGCAGGCATGTAACCAGTTTTGATGACTTATGATCCTCTCTTTCTTCACAGGTTTTTTGCATTTTAATGTAACCACCTCTGGGTTACATTTTTTTCACCCTCATAGCAAATTGTTATTTGGGTCCAAAAAGGGTTGCAGGTATGGCAGGGTGTTAGTGTACCCTGACCACCCAATTCCTTTTTATTTTTTGGTCCTGAAGAAAAACCGGTAAATCCCCTTGTTGGTTTGAAACATGTAGACCTAACACATATCACAGATACATTTGGTCCTAATTAAGCCTTCATTGTATCGACATACACTGTTTTTAGCATTGTCCAGTAGTCTTAGAATAAATAATCTTTGGATAAGTCATACCAGGACAATTTTTAACTCACTGACTTTTTTTCTTTACATTCATCACTCACATACCCGCTCCACTGTATCTCAGGTGTTGCAGCACACCCTGACGGCACTCGGCTGTCAAGGTGGCCCCGATGATGAAGCATGTCACCGACCAGGTCGGTGAGTGAGGGGTTCCTTAAAAACAAAGAAGGACTACTTCTTTTTCTACATTAGAGTCTCATCCCACCGATATCGGTTTCTAGCCTTATCTTTGGTGGTACTCCTTATTTTGTTATACAGTTACCCAACAAAATCAACATTTTGTGATCCTCTGCAGATCACATCAACTCCTTTGACTCACGTGCCACATCGTCCCAAAACAAGAAGCCTATGAAACAAGACTGGTACCGGTACTGAGAGATACAGACAGACGTGCATAGACATACACACACTTTTAGACAACAGCACTTTGAATTGCGTGACTTTCATTGTGCGATTGGTAAACTCCAACTATGGGACTGGCTACAATTCCCAGAATGCAACAAGCTGTAAGGGCTGTTTGAAGAGTCTATAGGGCATCTTATGTATAGTAAAGTAGTAAAAAAGACTGCACATAAAAATGGCTTTATTCTTCCTGTGGCAGGAATAGGTGTACTCCACACCCGAGGGTCCATGTATCACTGTGACTGTCCATGCCATAGAATGTGTATGTGTTTAATAACAGCTGCAAGGAGGTCCCAAGTCATATGAATGACTCCAGTCAGTCTTGGATTTTTAGCCAATTCGCTTTGCATGCTGGGATCTCGGAGGCTAGATTCATCATCGCCTTGGATGAAAAGCCAGAACGTGAAGGTGTCACACTTGGCATGGTGGGTGTCACGCATCATGCGTGTCACTTTGACAGACAGCTATATGATAATGATTAGTTCCTGTCAGCATGTCCGCGCCATAACATAAAATGTCAGATTTATACCAGTGTCCAGTGATCAACTGTTTCAGCCCCCACCCAACCGACAGAGACTCCATACAGATGCATTTAATATGTAAACCAACCTGTCGTTCAATACTGCTTCACACCGTGGGGGAGACTTCCTGTGTGAAAGACGACCCCCGCCCCCCACACAGAAGTGAAAACCTATATGTGCGCCTGGCAGCTGTGCACCCTTTCGGATTCCGCGGCCTGCCTCGTTGCTCCGGTGACGCCTCATTAGTGCACCCCGGGGTCGGACGGCGCTGAGAGTAGGCACTGTGCGCTCCTGTGCTAAGTGCGTCCAGCACTTCAAACAGTGGCAGCAGGTCCGCTGCTGCTTGTCCCTGTCTCATTAAACCCTCGAGTGCAATAAAAGGAGCAGCTAATGGCTGGACAAATCACTTGAACACGGCAGCCCGAGACCCACCCCCAGAGGGGGTGGGGCGGGGAGTGGGGGTGAGGCTGAACCCCGGACCAGGCACTTAGGGCATGCCTGATGAATGCAGCGCACCGACCCAAGGCGTGCTCTTGTTGTCACGTTCAAACACAAGTGTTTACCTTTCTCTTGTCTTCCACAAGTCCAGCACCCCTTCTCCCCGCACCCACCTACGTGCATCTAACGCCCCTCATTAGCGTGGGACAGCAGCCCCCTCCTTAAGGGCCCCCTGTGCCACCAGAGTTCAGTGACTAAACAATGACCCCGTGTCACAGCACCCCTTCTCCATCTCGCGCATAAGAAACTCGTCGGATGTGAAGTTACAACGTGGATGCTTCGCCAGCAGTGGTTTTTAATCTCCACTTTGACCATTAGTGCTGCTTTAGCCAGCCACAATGCATTCTGAGAATTTCTAATGGGGCCAGGTCAAACAGCAAGTCCCAGAACCCGAAGCCCTGGTGTCACTGGACCAGGACTGGCGCTGGACGGGGCACCTTTGAGTTTATGCGCTCGGGGTTGCCAGGATCCGACACCGTGTTTTGGTTTTATAATAAATTCCGATAAAGTACCAAGATCACACGCCGAGACCGCTGCCTGCTCGAAGGGCACAGAAGGGCGCGCTAGCTCGGATTTTCCTTCTCGAGCCTTCCCTTGTCTTACTAGGAAACAACACTAAAAGTAGCTCTTAAAATATAGTACGGGCTATCTCACCCTTCCACCCCCCCTTTGCCCCCCCACTATTACCCCAGCCTCAGAGGTAAGTCTAACGCCAATTGTAAACCCAGAGCATCGACAGGATGGCACTTAAAGCAAGGGCTCAGGGGGCGCAGAACACCCCTTGTCTATGAGACTGTGCGCCACACAAGCGCTAATTCTCAATAACACTTCTGCACCCTACCGATTTGCACTTTTACCCCCTAAGGATCTGCACTTTTGCACCCTACCGATTTGCACTTTTGCCACCTAAGAATCTGCACTTTTGCACCCTAAGGTTCTACAATTCTGCACGCTAAGGAGTTGCACTTATGCACCCTAAGGATCTACACTTTGCACCACATTAGGGTCTGCACTTTGCACCCTAAGAATCTGCACTTCTGCATCTTAATGATCTGCACTTCTGCACCCTACGGTTCTGCGCTTTCTGCACCATAAGGGTCTGCAACTCTGCACCATAAGGATTTGCACTACTGTGTTTGTTTAGCACGTTTAGTGCCCCGCACGCCTCTAAGCTCCATGACGCGATTGAAGCCCCGCTTTGTTATAAACCACCTGGGTTCTCCTTTTTGTAAGATTTTATGACAAAGTTATTAAGACAGAATACACTGGTACGATTTTGAGCTTTTAAATAGTGTGGCTGCTCTGGAGTAATAAGATCGAAATGTAGCGCCACAATATTCAAGCAGAAATAAACGATGCGCCAAGCAGTGATTTTAAAAGGCACGTGTGACCTTTTCACGATTGTACACAAGAAGCAGGCACCTTTCCGAGGCGATTCTTACCTGCCTTGCTTTGTTGAGTGCTCCGTGGTGCGCAGCTCTACCTCAGGGCGCCTCCATGCCTCCGCTGAGGTCCCTCCGAGAGGGGCTGCTCTGAAACCCTACGAATCCCTCCGGGCGCTGCTGTCAGGGCTCAGCTGTCGGAAAGTTTCAGATCACAGGAACATTTAAACCAGCATCCCCCCTGCTCGCGGCCGCCCCAGGCCTCTACCCGTGCTTGTGGCGGTGTTGTTGAACTCCCTCCCGCTTGCCCTGGCCGGGGAGAGAGGCCTCTGTGGGAGAGGAGCTGCTCCGGCCGGCCGGCGGAAGGGACTTGGTGAAGAAGTTGAAGAGGGTGCTCTGACGGGACATGGCGGCGGTTGCGCTCGGGATCCGCTGTGGCTGCACACGGGATCTGACCGGGAGCGCGGAGTGGCACTGGCGGTATGTGTGCGACGGAGGGGGGGGGGCTCGGTGCACTCGTTTGTGTGTGTGCGCGCGTGTGTATGTGTGCGACGGAGGTGTGTGTCTCTGTATGTATGTGTGCGTGCGTGCATGGGCGCTCGTGTGTGTGTCTTTGTGTGTGCGCATGTGTGGGTCTTGGAGCTTACCAGGAGAGGAGACAGGAGCTGGCCACAGCGAGCGCGTTCGCGTGCGCGTGGCCCACTCAATTCCCTGCGCATGGCCAGCTCCTGTCCCCTCTCCTGGGAAGCAGAGTCGCTCACAATAGGTCCCTGGCGAGACCGCGCTTTCGCGCGGTTCAACGCCAGGAGACCTAAAAAACAGCAATCCTTGTCCCATCAGTCAGCTTAAGAAGTGTTCCTTGCTCCCTCAGGGAAGGAGCGAGGCACCTCAACACAAGTAAAGATGTATATCTTTTCATCATAAACTACTTCCAGTTTTGCTAGGTTTCAAATTGAGGCCAACATGTCCAAGGCCCCTCTTTCCTAGATTCAGTAGTTTCTTTCTCCTCTCCTGGCTCGCCTCACAAAATTGAGCGAGAAAGAAGGGTCCAATTGATTCCATATTTTAGTCCTCGGTTACACAACACACAGCCTCTCCAGGCAGGGCCACCCACCATCACCAGAGCAGTTCCTCCAGACCAAGAGCTGCCGGGGCTATTCCTCCTTGTGAAAAGTGTAAATAATCTCCTTACCATGGCTGGTCTAAAACAGTAATGTTACCTAGAAAGGCGTGGACCTGGATACTCTCACAAGCCACTCTCCTGATGTTATCCGGCTCCACAACTCTGGATTTCAGCTGCAGTGGGCATTGAACCCTCCCTGAGGAAATCTGGCAACTCACCCCCACAGCAAAAGGGTGCCACGTGATGCAATGTACACAAATAATAAACCATACACACGAATATGCTAGGAAGTACAGTACCTTCATAGTTTCAAGTGTATGCCTTGTGCCAGGGTGCAATCTGGCACTGTATGCCATACCCCGCTCAATAGCCATTGCGTGCTCTATAAATATTCCAGAGCATTGCTATTAATAGATGTCTGGGAAACACATGGCTTGGTAGTTCGGACTGGACTGTTCCCATGAGGCACAGGGTCAGAGCTGATTTGCATATAGCCAGTGTCTAACCCAGGGTGGTGTGGAGTGCAAAAAAACGATGGATTTAGGCACATATCCTTGTACTGGGGTGAATGTATGACATTGTTCTACATTCTGTCCATCAACTGTGTTTTTTGCAATTTTCACCCCGAGTGTGCTGGGTATACTCAGACGTGAGTCCCAGGCTCTCCACACCACTGGAGTCAAGCTATCTAGGCTGATGAAGGCTGATAGCCAGAAACCGGTCCTTGGATGCTTGATTCCAGTCTGGGAAAGACATGGCTTGGTAGTTCGGACTGGACTGTTCCCATAAGGCACAGGGTCAGAGCTGATTTGCATAAAGCCAGTGTCTAACCCAGGGTGGTGTGGAGTGCAAACAAACGATGGATTTAGGCCCTGATCCTTGTACTGGGGTGAATGTATGACATTGTTCTACATTCTGCCCATCAACTGTGTTTTTTGCAATTTTCACCCCGAGTGTGCTGGGTATACTCAGGCATGAGTCCCAGGCTCTCCACACCACTGGAGTCAAGCTATCCAGGCTGATGAAGGCTGATAGCCAGAAACCGGTCCCTGAATGCTTGATTCCGGTCTGGGAAAGACATGGCTTGGTAGTTCGGACTGGACTGTTCCCATGAGGCACAGGGTCAGAGCTGATTTGCATATAGCCAGTGTCTAACCCAGGGTGGTGTGGAGTGCAACAAAACGATGGATTTAGGCCCATATCCTTGTACTGGGGTGAATGTATGACATTGTTCTACATTCTGTCCATCAACTGTGTTTTTTGCAATTTTCACCCCGAGTGTGCTGGGTATACTCAGACGTGAGTCCCAGGCTCTCCACACCACTGGAGTCAAGCTATCCAGGCTGATGAAGGCTGATAGCCAGAAACCGGTCCTTGGATGCTTGATTCCGGTCTGGGAAAGACATGGCTTGGTAGTTCGGACTGGACTGTTCCCATGAGGCACAGGGTCAGAGCTGATTTGCATATAGCCAGTGTCTAACCCAGGGTGGTGTGGAGTGCAAAAAAACGATGGATTTAGGCCCAGATCCTTGTACTGGGGTGAATGTATGACATTGTTCTACATTCTGTCCATCAACTGTGTTTTTTGCAATTAATAGCTGGGTGGCACTGGTATATTTCATGCTGCTGTTAGTATTACACTGCTCAGTTTTCTAGACTGCAGTGTTATCCATTGATACACCAGTCAGTTTCTGCTTACTGGGGAAACGGGCCAGTTTCTTGTTGCCAAAGTTTATTATGTACACATTGCTACGACAAGTTCACAATGCCCCTGTTACATGGGCACAGACTTTTCAGAATTACAGAGCTCCAGTTCGATAAACATATTTTTTTTATTTACATGTCTTTACAAAGCACTGGATCCAAGCTTAAAAGCATGCCGTTCACAAAACATCGGCGGTGAAGCGCTACACCAAGGGGCATATTATAAAGCACGGCGTTAACATTATCGCCACTTTAGCGGCAGAAAACTGCTGCTAAAGCGGCGATAATGGGCTTGATAATACGCTGTAGAGAATTCCCATAGAAGACCATGGTCACACCAGAACATGGGCTTCTATGGGAATTCACAAGGGCGTATTATCAAGCCCATTATCGCCGCTTTAACTGCCGTTTTCTCCCGCTAAAGTGGAGATAATGTTAACGCTGTTTCTTGATAATATGCCCCCAAATAACTTAAAATACAAGCACTTTAAAAACCAATGGTAGATGATATACTGCGATCAGCGTTCAAAGGGGACAAGCAGTGCCAGTTTGGTAACTGCGAGGACACAAAAGACAGGAAGAAGAGATAGGTCGTCGTTAAATGTGACGGACGATAAACTCAAATCTCAAACCAGCAAGAAACTGAAGCAAAGATGGAGGTAAGTACAGTGAGTATTCGAAAGTGATTGGAGTATACCAAGGAGAGCAGGATGGAGTATGATTTAAATGAAGAATGCATAAGTTGTTAAGTGAAGCATAAGAGAATAGGGATGTGGCTTAACGGTTAGAGCGGCCAACTCTGATTTTGAGGAACCAGGGGGCATATTACCAATGAGTAGCGATATTTATCGTTAACTAGGCTAAGCAACGATTTTTTTATCGCTAAGCATCGCCGGAAATTATCGCTGAGATAATGTGCTATTAGCAACGTTTATCGCCAAAGCGATAATTTTTCCGGCGATAGCGTGAATTTCGCTGACAATACAGCGATAGTCACGCATTAGCGATGAAATGCTCTTAGCCATGTTATCCACCTTCCATAGGATAACATGGCTAAGAACTGGTCTGAGCAGGCGTTAATTGTTGGCGATAGCTGGAATATTTCCATCGCTACGCCCGCCTTGCTAATAGGCAATAGCGACGTTAGCGACTGTTTTCAGTCGCTAACAGGTTGGGTACGCCCACTTTGCATGTCATTAGCGATAAATATCGCTGACAAGCAAAGCGGGCCCCAAACCGCTCGCTATCGCCTAAAAGCTGTCGCTAACATCAGTTAGCGACAGCTTGCTAATTTAGCAATAGAATTATTGCCGCTTAGCGGCCGAAAACGGCCGCTAAACCGGCGATAATTGCCTATTGCCCCCCTTGGTAATATGCCCCCAGGTTCGAGTCTCGGCGTCAGCTCAAGCATTCAGTGATTCTGGGTAAATCACTTAATCTCCCCGTGCCTAAAAATGAATGTGCTCATGTAAAGCGCTCTGATACCTTTGGGTCCAGTTTGCTGTATATAAAACTGCAAAAAAAGATAGGGGCAGATTTACAATAACTGGCGCATCCCTACATTTTAGCAGGGATGCACCATTTATTGTGCGCCAAGGCTCCGCCACCATGGATGCGCTGCATTTACAATGCGGCGCACCATGGGGCAAAAACAGCACAGATGCGTGACGCATCTGTGCCATAAAGGCGGTGCATTCCTGGAGGTGCGTCGCAAGCGCGACGCAGCTCCAGCAATGCTCTAGGAGGCCCTATCTTTACAATGCTGCGTCAATACTTACGCATGCTTCAAGCAGGCGCGGAGTTTTGATGCAGCATGGGCTCAAAAGTGATCAGCCACTTTTGGAAGGAGTTCCTGCGCCGGAATGCCCCCCCTGCGCAGGAACGCCTACTTCTGGCACAGGGCTTTACAACGTGACGCATCTCCCAGATGCGTCACATTGTTAATACCCCGCAGCATGGTGCATCTTTTGCGCCGCCCCTGCTTCACAAAAGTGATAAAACTGCGACGTAAAAGAGGTGCAAGGGGCTTGTAAATCTGCCCCACAAGGTGCAGTAGAAGCCGCTCCTACACCATGGGGATTGGATAGGAGGAAAACCGTCACAAACAGCAACAGGAGGAGGTGAGTCAAGGAGAGGGTAGGAAAAGATTAAGTGATGCGAACTAAGTTGCAATTAAAGAGGATGAAAGCTTGTAGAGATTAAGTATGAGAAGTTTAGCATAAATTACTTAGATGCTGGTAAAACCCAAAAGTTGTTAACTTTTGTTCAGAAGATCAATACGGAATTAGGTTGTCTTATTTCGATTGGCAGCAAATTACAAATTGTTCTTGTTGCAGCGCCAGAGAGTTTGGTATTGAATTCCTTTCCATTAAGTGTGTGATTCTTGAGGCTTTGCAGATTTTTTTCTCCCATATGATCATTTGATGGTTGATACTAGGTATTCAGGTGTGTTGTAAAGTCTTGTATGTAATCTTTTTTTTTCTTGCTTCTGCCAGGAGCCAGTGTAAATATTTGAGTACCAGGGTGATGTGACTGAACTTCATATTATCAAGGGGGTTTATCTCCGCTTTTTTGGCTTTAAAAGCCAAGAAAGCGGAGATAAAATTATCTCCCTATTACCTAGCTGTCGCTAACACCAGTTAGCGACAGCTAGTAGGAGATAGCGACCATCTTGGGCCCCGCTTTGCATGTCAGTGAAATTTATCACTAATGACATGCAAAGTGGGCGTGCCAAGATGTTAGCGACTGGAAACAGTCGCTAACACCGCTATCTCCTATTACAACTTTTGGAGATATTCGCGCTAAGCGCGAATATCTCCAAAAGCTAACACCTGCCCTGAGCAGCTCTTAGCCATGTTATCCAATGGTAGGTGGATAACATGGCTAAGAGCATTAGCTCCGTAATGCATGAATATCGCTGACTTTTCAGCGATATTCATGCATTTCGGCCGATTTTTAACGCTTAGGAGATAAACCTTGATAATAGCAAGGTTCCTAAGCGATAAAAATTGCCGCAGCTCGGCGATAAAAATATTGCTGCTAAGCCAACATAGCGATAATTATCGCTAGTTGTTGGTAATATGCCAGAATCCCCTCACCCACAACATGTGGCATGCTTCATCAGTGGGTATTCTCTGTACGAGGTTTAACTTCCACTGAGAAATGGTGAGCTGGTGCTCACTCTCTGTATGTCACTAAGTAGCGTGATGTTGTCTCGGGGCTGAAAAGTCCCCAGCCTGTCCAGCAGCTTGTGCTTCCCTGCAGCCTGTTCTCTGGGAGCTGTCCCCTACCAGCGGCATCCTTATGTGGCCATAAGAGTTAAACGTCAGCAAACGCAGTGGGTGGTCCTGGGAGTTCCCCAACTCGGTGCTCCGCCTGTACAGCAACTTGTACTACTTTCAAACTGGGACAAGCTCTAAGTCATACTTCAGTATGAGGGAGTTAGTTTAGGAGCCTGGCACACCGTAGCAGATTTAGGGCGAAAGATTAAACATTAATTGAAAAAGAAATTGCTAACCATACCATACATCGATTCAGTGGTTAATTTGTGATAAAGAATAAGTGCTGGGGCTCTCGTCAGGAGGCAGCTTGCACCTGCCCATTTGTCCTGTTAGCGCCACAGAAAATGTGGAGTAATGGCCAGAGCTGCTGATTTCAGAGCTGGAGAACCAGGTGCGAATCTCGGCGTCGGGTCAACAACCTGTGATTCTGGGCAAATCACTTAGGGGCAGATTTAACAAAATGCATATTTGCGATTCTCAAATAGCGATATTTTGAGAATCGCTATTTGAGAATTGCAAAATGGTATGTATATAAAAATGTCTCTATTTTTTAGCGATTTCTTAAAATTCCTTAATTGCGATTAGCAAATTGCTAATCGCAATTAAGGAATAATTTCCCATTCATGTCTATGGGTAAGGAGGCCCATAGGAAGGAATGTGAAGTTATTCTCAATTTGTGATTCTCAATTTGCGATTCGCAATTTGCGATTCGCAATTTGCTAATTGCAAATTGAGAATAATTTCAAGGGTGCAAGGGTGTCTTAAGGACACCCTGCTGCACCCCTGAAATTTACATGTGTGCGCATATGGCACAAATACCATACACATGGCACATGGCACCTTTATAAATGCCAAAAAGTGCATTTGTGAAAGAATTCGCAAATTACCACCAACTACAGGTTGGTGGTAATTTGCGATTTCCTAGTGTAAATTCGCAAAACTTAATTGCTTCTTGCATAGCATTTAATGAATCGCAATTTGCGATTCCTTAATTGCTTACGCAATATTAAGGAATCGCAAAATTTGCGATTCCTTAATATTGCGATGCGTTTTAGTTGATACATTCCATTTTCCGATTTTTTTGTCGCAAACACTGCGTTTTACCGATTCGCAGCATTTGTGACAAAAAATCGTTTGATACATCTGCCTCCTGATCTCCCTGTGCCATCCAAAAATGAATGTGTCCTTAACTGCTGCTCATGAAAAGCACCAGTGTTGATGATTAAGTGCAGGTGCTTGGCACTGGAAACCACCTGCTCAAATTAAGCACTGCACTGATTCCCTGACGACTGACTGAGTGGACAACAAAAACATGCTAGTAACCTTGAATGCTTCTGAGTGGTAGATGGGGTAACCCAATGACGAAGCATGCCACACACGTGGGCGAGACTTGATCTTCCAAAAAAACTCCATGCATCACTGATAATCCCTTTGTAGGCTTAGTAACAAAGCATGGTGTGCTTTATGCATGTTTATGGTACAGGAGAGAGGTCAGATAGGAAAATTCATTTGAAAGAGAGTGGGGAAGAAAGAGATGCCAACATTGACAGAGTTTTCGAAGCACAAGAGAAGGGAAGTGAGTGACCCGAGAGGACAGAAGGAGATGAGCAAAGCAGCTCAGAGACAACAATCTTCCTTCAACTGAGATAAGAAGATCACTAATCCTGCTCTCAAGCACACGGCAGGAGGTGGGGAGACATGTCCAGCAGAAGTGGTGGCAGCGAAGAGCTGGCAACATCCCTCCTCCTTCTCGAGCTCTCCTGTCTCCGCCCACCTGCTAATGTCAGACACCCCCCAAAGATCTATAAAGCAAGGGGCAGGTAGATGAGCGACCTTACTTCATCTGGCATCTCAAGAGAGAAAAGGGGAAAGGAAAGCAGGTCAAAGCAAGAAAACAGAGCAGAATAACATTTAAAATTAAATAAAGTCAAAGAAGGAAGAGGAAAAAAGAAAACAGGAAGGAAGGAAGGACATCGGTTCAAAAGACAAAACATCAGAGTTGGAAGCATGGGGAACAGTAAAAGTGGGGCTCTCTCCAAGGAAGTATTGGATGAGCTGAAAATGAACACGCGGTACACGGAGGATGAGCTCTGCAAGTGGTACGAGAGCTTCAAGAAGCAGTGCCCCGATGGCAGGATCAGCCGGACGGACTTTGAGAAAATCTATGCCAACTTCTTCCCCGACTCTGACCCCAAGACATACGCCCACCACGTCTTCAGGAGCTTCGACACCAATGATGACGGCACGCTGGACTTCCGTGAGTACATCATCGCCCTGCACCTCACCTCCTCCGGCAAGACCAATCTGAAGCTGGAGTGGGCCTTCTCCCTCTTCGACGTGGACAAGAACGGCGAGGTCAGCAAGACTGAGGTGCTGGAGATCATTACGGTGAGCACTCAATGGTTCAGGGTCCTCCCATGTATGTTAATGGGGAGATAGGTCGCTGGTACTTAGCTTTGTTGTACAATATATATGTATGCCTCATATACCTACCATACCATGATAGAACACACTAGTTGCCTAGCATAGTCCATGGTATCCGTGCACTTGTGTATTTTCACATGTGCCTTGACTCTGGGTCAAAGATTTTTGCTTATTATTTTCAAGAAACACTAGTGTATGTGTGTGATCACAGGGATTGGTTTTCTTCACAGCGCATGGTTTTCCACATTTGCAAGTATCTTTCATATAACCATAATATAGTTTAGTTGGACACTTCCTACACTGACATTTCTAGAGCATTTCAGCTCTAGCACACTGAGCAGCTCCTAGCAGGCGAGCACGCACTTGCGGCCCTCAGCACTTTGAGCAATGTAAGCACCAAGGCTGGAATTTGACAGCACCTGGCTCACTTGCATTCAAACCCTTTTCTAAGAGGTTTTCACCTGTGTGCCTGTACAGAGCACACAGGCTGTGGTTGGGCTGCTGCAAATAGCAGTGACCTGCGACTTAACGTCTACTTTTCAATTCGTGGAAAACGTGGCACTTTCAGGATATTGACCTGTGATATCACTTAAGTGAGAATAGTATCTGTCCTTGCAAATTCATTCACTCGTCCACTTCTACATTCCCCTCAATGAGTTAAGCACCCGCACCAGAGCTCTGTCTCCAAGCTGCATGTCACTCATGCCTTAAGTGTACATGTTCACTGCCCAGTGAAAGCTTGGACTGGTCTGCCCAGTTCGATCTCTTCTACTGAGAACTGGAGATTGTACTTGTTAATGTCTGTGAGAGAGAGTGGGAAGCTTGCTGTGCTACTGCCATCCTGTACCAATTCTGTGAGGAAGATAACCAGGGGACGTTACAACAAGTGAAGAGCTGATGTTTACGGTGCTGGATGTGGGACCCACTATAAACTATGCCACCCTAGGTAGGTGGGGTTTCAGTGCTCTGTATGAGCACATGAATGTATGGGAATTCTATTAGAGGTTTGGTTCTTTCTTACACATGTGCTGTGCTTCTTGTATGTTTATGTATGTTTACGGAAAGTGTACAACCGTCCCTTAACCTCTCTTCACTTAGCTGCCCGTGTTGTACCAGTCCTGCATGTGTGAGTGTCTTGTGTAATGTTCCTCTTGCTGCTGCCACCTGTCCTTTTAAGTATTCTTTGTGTTAGAGAAAGTTACTCTGCTGCTATCCATGTGGCACCTTTGTTGTGTTGTGAAGCTCGGTATCAAACTTTCTACTACACAAAAATGGAAGAATTTGTATTGGCAATGCTCCTTTTAATGCATGACTTGAAAAAGAGAGTGAACCCTCTCAAAATATGTGAGCAGAGCTCACCTTTGTTGTATGTTTTAAGAGGCTCCATGTTATGTATAACATATTCTGTAAGTCTGGCATTTTAGCCAACATCACGGTGCATGCTGGGGCCTTGAACCCATGAAGAGAGTGTAAGGTAAAATACAAGCGCCATCATGCAACATGCTTGTTGGCTCAAAAGCTAGGAATGCGGATGTCTTTTAGTGCACGTGACAGACTAGTGAAATGCAATATAAAATGTAGGGGCATATTATCAAGGGGGTTTATCTCCGCTTTTTTGTCTTTAAAAGCCAAGAAAGCGGAGATAAAATTATCTCCCAATTACCTAGCTGTCGCTAACACCAGTTAGCGACAGCTAGTAGGAGATAGCGACCATCTTGGGCCCCACTTTGCATGTCAGTGATATTTATCACTAATGACATGCAAAGTGGGCGTGCCAAGATGTTAGCGACTGAAAACAGTCGCTAACATCGCTATCTCCTATTACCAACTTTTGGAGATATTCGCGCTAAGCGCGAATATCTCCAAAAGCTAACACCTGCCCTGAGCAGTTCTTAGCCATGTTATCCAATGGGAGGTGGCTAACATGGCTAAGAGCATTAGCTCGGTACTGCATGAATATCGCTGACTTTTCAGCGATATTCATCCTTTGCGGCGATTTTTATCGCATTTGCGTTAAACCTTGGTAATACCAAGGTTTATTTGCGGTAAAAATCGCCGCAGCCCAGCGGTAAATTTTTGTCTCTAACCAAGCAATAGCGATAATTATCGCTATTGCTTGATAATATGCCCCACAGTTTCTTACCTTCTGCCTTTTTTCTCAATAGTTAAACAGCCCAGTGGGTGAGAGAGCAGAGAAAGCCTTTGAAATGCGAACAAGAATAGCCCACTTCTAGTAGGCTAACATTAATAATCGGGGGAAAAACGGCTTGCGTAAAACACATTGGGGCATATTATCAAGGACGCCGTTAAAATTATCGCCGGTTTAGCGTTGATAATGGGCTTGATAATATGCGCTGGACAATTCCAATGGAAGCCCAGGTTCACATCAGAACATGGACTTCTATTGGAATTCTCCAGGGCATAGTATCAAGCCTATTATCACCGCTTTAGCAGCAGTTTTCTGCCGCTAAACTGGCGATAATTTTTAACACCGTCCTTGATACCCCAATGTTTCCCAGAATAGTGTGAGCAGCAGAGACACAATGAGAGGAAAAACAATGTGCTGTAACCCCCGTTACTGAACACCTGCCTGTGACCCTGACTTGAATGGTGCAGCACGTGCTGCCCCGCGAGGGCCACCAGTGCGAACACGTGCATATGAATGTCAGACATGAGAAGTAAGACAAGTCTTTTTGTGACAGAAACAAATATTTGTTCAAAGGGATGTGGATCATATTAAGACACTGAAGGCAAAAGGTGGGCATCTCCTGGTGAGTATGTGCATGCTAAACTGGCTGCAATATTATTCACCACGAGATGAGAACTGTTGTTAGAAAGCTGAAGGAAGGTTTGTAAGTTAACATGAGGATAAGTGGTTTGTATTTACTGTCTCAAGAACTTGAGGCTGAAAGATCCCAAACAGTATATAGCTTGTGCAAGGAAAAAAACATCTCAGATGTCTGCCATTTCATCTTGCCAGGTTAAATCTGTCCCATCATTTTTAGGTCCGGCCTAGAAACAGTATTAGCTGCCTCACTAACTTCAGGTTTTCCCAAAAATTAATGATTAAAATACATGCATTTATGGGTACACGTATAAGGTCATCCCTCTTCTCCTATTGTTTGGTTCGAGTGTCATTCACATTTAGCTTCCACCCATCACAGCATACAGCGTGAAGCAATGGGTCAATCCATTTCAGCCATTGGCTCTCTTCACTGTGAATGATGGAATTTTGCTTCGGCACATCAGCCTAAAAATAATGTACGCCAATACTAAGAGTGGTAGACCAATCTTTGCTTTTAGTTCTGCTTTCATTTAATTTTGTTTAAATTAATTTTTGCTACGAGTAATTTTTGCATTCAAATATATACACTCCACCTAGAGACTGTAGAATGTCTCTTTTTACTACGTTTACGCTTTGAATGTCTTGCATATTTTTTTTTAAACATTAAAAAAATTGTAGGCTTGCCAAGCCGGATCTTTTGACTTTGTCCATTCTTGTTGTTGTTTGTATTATGATCTTCGTAATTATGTAAGTGCACAGGAGCCAAAAAAAGCACCAGAATGCCAGAACAAGAAAAAAATGGCAGGGGGTGCTCCTCACACCTGAACTTGCCATCTCTGATGCACCCACTCTCCCGTTTGAGCTGACTACGTTTGTACGCTAGACCTTGGGCTCCATTACGATGTCGTCGGAGGTGCCTCCAATCAACACCGTTGTTGTCTTGGGACCGACCGACCTCCTGTCGGTGATCCCGACACCGCCATTACAATACTCCCATAGCTTGTGCTGCGGTCGTAAACCGGCCGAAGCATAAACTTCCATAGAGAAATGAGAGATTGTGTTAATCCCTGCACCCCAAGGCAGGCACCTCAAGGTGTCTGCCACATGGTGCAGGGATTAACAGGGGGGGGACTATAGGATGCCCACTTTTCCCCCAACCGGAGGCTGCAAGGAGAAGGGGCCCCCCCTAGGGGCCCCCAAACTCACTTTCATACAGGCTTTCGATTTTGGAAAACCCGGCATGGAAAGGCTGTCGGAAACCGAGCAGTGTAATCCCAACGGCAGAAACGCCATCCTTCGGGATTACGGGCCAGTCGGACTGGCAGACAACTCCTGGAGCCTGTCGGAATCCAGCCGGAATGACCAGCCGGCCTCAATTCTGACCTCCTTAATTGTAATTAGGCGGTCGGAATTGAAACCGTGATGAGGCTTGGAAAGCCTCCAATCTGCGGTCAGAGACTTTCTGGGCCTTATCTCAATAAGGCCCTTAATGAGGAAGATTTTTGCCAAAACTGAGTGAGGCAACAGCAATACGTAGCAAAGCCCGTTTGTTACTGGAAGGTGCCAATTATTAAGCTAAACCTTGGGGCTGGTGTCAGAGGTTAGGGCCATTACCAAACACATTTTTCATTGCAAGTATAGAATAATTTGTTGTGTTGGTAAATGTTTACATCATGTACAGACTACATAACTTGACCCAGAGCTGGTATAATTTTGCACCAGTAGCTGCTCTGTCTAAGAAGTGTGCAAACGAAATTCGCACTGATTGACCAGCACAAATTCATCAGTCCAAATGTCGGTGGAACACTGGGGTGGGCCAGTGCGATTTATGAAATCGAACCAGCAGAATGCAGATTCTCTTGGCACACCCAACATTAGGAAGCACCTCTCTCACATGCTTCTCCATGGCGGTGATCACGTCTCGTTTCTCTGGGCACACGTCGGTGTTCTGCATTCGATGCTCTCATCCTAGGATTGTGCGTTACATGTACCCTCACATACATTCTCATACGCCTACCCTGACTCAAGAATGAGGTAAATGCAATGTAATTTACATGCTTGCATAGCCCTCATATTCCTGACATTGCACATGTACAGAACCTTCCCCATCATCCCACATTTGGACCCCAATGACAAAGCCTGTGTGAGACTATCAAAGGTCCTTATGTGTCACGTCTACAAGACATGGGGCGCACCAGAAACCTGCTTTGGGACGAACAGACTTGGGCTTTGCAAAGGAGGTGGAGAGAATGGAGTGCTCCCGAAGAAACGTGGGACCTCTTGATGAGTTGTCACATTTGCACCCCACATAGCAACCACCTCTGACATCGAAAGCTCTCTGCAACTCCAGTCTCTAACACACCTCAGAACTTCATCTGTATTGTCACATGGGCTTTAACTAATATTACTGGAACCGCTATCCCCTTAGAGTCCCCTTTACATGGATCTATAGAAAAATACAAGAGAAAAAGGCCTAACATTGTGGACTAGGCCATCACTTTGGGGATTGGACAAGGATTGATTGCTTATGGTGATCCCCATGTGTAATTAATGGTGGTTTCCAGATTAATTCAATCAATTTCCATCCATCCCTTTTAAAGGACGCCAGGTCTCTCAACCTCTGTATTCACCAAACTGTTCTTGCTGCTTGAGAGCCTGTTCTTTTACCATCCTGCTCAACACTTTTGAACAAGGTGTGTCTCACACTCAGCATCCAGATTCCACCTCCTGTCTCTTACCCAGTTGAGGCTCCTACTAGCTTATGCTTCTCATCCTGAAGCTGCTTCACACCGTTGAAATGCTCTTCAATGTAGACAGGGACCTCTAGGGTGGCATTCTGTAATTGGGATTTTGGGACCAGACACTGTGGCTCTCCCCAGTCGTGTGTAAACTGACCATCCTTGTGTAAGTTTTAGTGATACCACTTAAAAATGGTTTATGGCAGAACCGATTATGGCCATATTATATTCGGGCTGGGCACATTCAGCTGAAAAAGAAGGGTAATTCCTCCAGTTAAATCAAAATATCAACTTTTTATTAAAGTGTGGAACTGATTTTGAAAGCAGAAAAACGTCACTCTGTGCAAAGTGTTATATCTTACAGTTTAGCTCGTCTGCCCCAGTGGTTTGGTACCAAATGTTGTTGTCAGGATATTCTTTGGCATTAAGCGTGTGTCCTAAATATAATGTGCGTTAATTTTGCCCGATTGATTTGATTTGATTTGAGTGGAGATTTGTAGTGCGCAACTTTGCCCGAAGGCGTCAAGGCGCAGATGATGGAAAATAGCCAAGTACATATATAGGGAGTATAGGAGCCTAAGAGTAGGCTTCAGTGAAGAGCAAGGTTTTAAGGCCTTTTCGGAAGAGGACAAGAGATTCTTGGTTCCTGAGTTCCAAGGGGAGCTCGTTCCAAAGTCTAGGAGCGAGGGAGGAAAACGCCTTACCTCCCCATCTCGCTTTAGCAACTCGAGGGACGGTTAGAAAATTCTGGCTCGCAGAGCGCAAGGCCCTACCAGGGGCGTAGGTTGACACTAGGGACCTGATGCCCTCAGCACCGGCACCATGAAGAGCCCGGTGGGTGATGGTCAGGATTTAAAATTTTATCCTGGCATACACAGGGAGCCAGTGAAGATTTTTGCTGATCAAGGTTCCTGAGGACCGTCTGGGGGCATTGACGACAAACCTCGCTGCAGCGTTCTGGACGTCTTGCAGGCGATGGATTAGTTTGTTGCTCATGCCAATATATAAGGCATTGCAGTAGTCCAGGCGCGAGGATAGGGGGGGAACAGAAACAAGTTTCCGGGCGTCAGGGGAGAGGTAGTGGGTGAGCTTTCTTAACATCCTTAGGAGCCCACAGCAGGTTGAGACCATTCTGTTAACTTGCTTGTCGAAGGCAAGTGAGGTGTCAAATATGACTCCCAGGTTACAGGCGACGGGAGAAGGCTGGGGGCATGTTCCCAGTGTCTGTGGCCACCAGTCGGCTGACCAAACCTCCTTGTTTCCACCAAAGACAAGGATCTCAGTCTTTTCCCCGTTTAACTTGAGGAAGTTCGAGGCCATCCAACCTGCCACAGCTTCCATGCAGTTTCTTAAGTTTAGGGCCGTGGTCTCAACGGATTGCGACAGAGAGACCATGATTTGGGTGTCATCGGCGTATGAGAGCACTTCCAGTCCAAAAGTCCTGACAAGCCTAGCAAGTGGGGCCACATAAACGTTAAAGAGCGTAGGGCTCAAAGAAGAGCCCTGCGGGACCCCACACTGCAGAGGCTTGGCGGTGGAAAGGAAGTCACCCAATTTGACCCTTTGCTCCCGATGATTAAGGAAAGAATTGAGGAGGGTCAGAGCCAGACCGTCCACCCCCATCTCCCTGAGACGGGAGGCCAAGATGGTAGGGGACAGGGTGTCAAATGCGGCTGTAAGGTCGAGCAGGATCAGAAGAGTAGTCTGACCTCTGTCGACCTTAGCGCAAATGTTATTGACCACAACTGTGAGGGCTGACTCAGTGCTGTGCGCCTTTTGAAAGCCATGCTGAGAGGGGTCAAGCAGGCAGGTCTTATCAAGAAAGGCGCTAAGATGGAAATTCAGATGAGCCTCCAGCATCTTGGCTGGAGCAGGAAGAAGGGAAATGGGACGAAAGTTTTTCAGGGTCCCAGGATCCAGGGAGGCCTTTTTCAGAATGGGCTAAACGATGGCCGTCTTCCAGGATGCGGGAAATGATCCGCTGGAGATAGCCCTATTCATAACTTCCAGCAAGGGGGGAAGTAAGGTTTCCCTGCAGGTTTTTAGGATTTTAAGCGGACAGGGGTCGAGTGGAGATCCTGACTTGGTCGAGTCCAGGAGCTTGTCGAGGACCTCAGCCGTAAGAAGGGGAAAACTGGGGTAGGTTTCATTGGGGGCTGGGATATGCTCTAGACTGGGAAGAGGAACATGGGTGAGATTATGAGTCTGGAGTGCTGTGTAAATGTCCAATATTTTAGTGTGGAAAAAGGTGGAGATCTGATCACAGAGTTCTTGCGAGGGAAGTATGGGATCAGGATGTTGGACGAGAGATAAGGTGTCTACAACTTTGAAAAGGTCTCCAGGGGAAGTGAAGGAAGAGGTTAGATTGGAAAAGTAAGTTTGCTTTTCGGCCAATACCGCCGCTTTATAACTCTTAAGGAGATATTTTGATGCTTGGTCCGCCCGTCAGTGTCAGGCTGGGCTCTCCAGAGCCTTTCTTGCCTCCTACACTCCTGTCTCTGCAATCTAAGGGAATCTGAGTACTAGGGCGCTGACGGGCGTTTTCTGGCACAGTAGTGGGACTTAAGCGGGGCGAGAGTGTCCACAGCCCTAGAGATGATGCTTGCGAGCTCGCGGGCAGTGGCATCAATGTCCTGAGAAGGGGGAGGCTTGAAGTTGGCGATGAGAGGGCCAAGGGATTAGTTCGACAGGCCCCTGTAACTCCTCTTCAGGACCCAACAGTTCATATCCGTGGGAGAGGCGGAAAGAAAGCCTGACGCGAATTCCAGGGGGACTGCTTTATGATCCGACCAGGAGAGGGGCAAAGGGGAGCCAATCTCTAGACTGGGGTCGTTCGTAAACACTCCATCTAAGATGTGGCCGGCGGAATGGGTAGGAAATAGCACTTTTTGGGAAAGGCTGAGAGAGGCCAGTAGGTCCACGAGGGACAACGTATCAGCCGAGTTGAAATTTTCTAAGTGAAAATTGAAGTCTCCAAGAATAGTCAGGGAGGGCCTATTAGTAAACGGTTCGATTACTTCGAGTAAATCGGCGGCGAACGAAGACCTAGAGCCCGGAGGTCTGTAGATAAGGATACCTGCAAAATGTTCCTTTGGGGAGGTGCTGAGGGAGAAGAAAGGGGCCTGAAAAGATTTCTGGGGCGAAGGAAGGGACTCCATGCGACAATTTAAGGAATTTTTATATACAATGCCTATGCCACCCCCTCTACGACCCTCTCTGTCCTGTCTCACCATGGAATAACCATCAGGGAGGGCGTTAATCAGGTCAGGGCCTGCTGAGTCTGAGCCCCACGTTTTGGTGACAAAGACCCAGGAAGGTTTTCTTTCAGATACAAAGTCTCTGAAAGCAAAGTTGTTTTTGGCCAGGGAACGGGCATTAATGAGAAAGCCTACTTCTTTCAGGGGAAGGGGGAAATCCTGTGCCCCAGATATCCTGGAGGGATTTGCAGCGTAAGCAGGGTTTAGCGGACTAGGTTCATTCGGACAGCTGCAATTTAAGCCATGGCGCAGTTGCTCGGGAAATAATTTGTGATGGCACACTTGCCGGAAAGGTCTGAGTGATTTGAGGGTGCTAAGTGAGTACCTAAGGTTTTCAGGAGGAGGGATAAGAGGCTGAGCAGCGCCCCTGACCCCTGACGCCCCCTTAGCGCTGGCGGGCGCAGACGGGCAGGACTCTGGCATGACTCTGGCATGACTCTGGCATGACTCTGGCATGACTCCGGCGTGAGTCCGGCCCGCCAATAATGTGCCTCCGCTGCGCGGAGAAGACAGTCGTCCCCTTTTATGTCCAACTAGAGCGCGTCCGAGCGCTGGAATACCCCCAATATGGCCGCCAAAACCAAGTTCGCCTCCCCGGGGCCGAGTTCTCAGCGTCAGTGCTCAGCTGAGAGCGGCCCGGGTAGCGACTGGTAGGGGAAGGTCCTTAGGCAGGTAAGAATAATAGTTACGATCTCGTAGTAATGCTCCACACACAATGCACAATTAAAAAATGCTTTTCAAGTCAAGCCGAGTAAAAAGCTTTTTGAATCAAGCTGAGCAAAGAATAAAACAGTGTTAAAAACAGGCAAGAGTGCGTAGAGAACCTCCTGGCTTATCGCCTCAGGAGGGGGAAAGTACAACAAGCTAAGACGAGCGCAGGGTCATGGGACCCCTTATATGTCCGACTAGAGCGCGTCCGAGTGCTGGAATACCCCCAATATGGCCGCCAAAACCAAGTTTGCCTCCCCGGGGCCGAGCTCTCAGCGTCAATGCTCAGCTGAGAGCGGCCCGGGCAGCGACTGGTAGGCGAAGGTCCTTAGGCAGGTAAGAATAATAGTTACGATCTCGTAGTAATGCTCCACACACAATGCACAATTAAAAAATGCTTTTCAAGTCAAGCCGAGTAAAAAGCTTTTTGAATCAAGCTGAGCAAAGAATAAAACAGTGTTAAAAACAGGCAAGAGTGCATAGAGAACCTCCCGGCTTATCGCCTCAGGAGGGGGAAAGTACAACAAGCTAAAAACTTGCTGTTAATGATAGAAAATCTATACCTAGTGGGGCATTATTTTTATGAACTGTGTTTATACCATGATATACATGCCTGACAAGATTTCTGTGTACAATGTCATAGATGGCCGTAATGGCCTTTAATTCCATCGGGCATTTCTCCAGTGAGCTGGATGCCATTATCTAGGTCGAAGCAATCCAGGCATCTTGGTGACATTCATAAAGCTTCCCTGGGAATGCATTCTGTCCATTGCTTACCATTGTCTTTGTGGTTTATAACTCACATTTCCTTGCTTTCTATTTGCTGGCTCTATTTGTTTCAGGCTGTCTAGCTTGAGTTAGTCCCTTCCGTTGCCCAAACCTTGTCTACTGTATCCTTTCGAGATCTCACTTTCTGTAAACAGGCCTTCAAATCTTGTTCCTATCTTGTCACATTTGCTCTGGATTTAAACACAAAGGTCAAATGTCAGGCTCCATCATATACAGGGGGCTTGAAGTTTCTTTTCTTTCTGTGACTTCAAAGTGAGAGCATTTATAGAAAAGCAAGAAGAATGCAGATTACTCTTTCCAATGGGACCTGCTTGTGCACATTCTATGCTTCAGTTTACAAGGCTGTAACATTACCCTTAAAACAGGCCTGCAGGAGGAGGTGCATACACATTCTGTAGCAACAAATATTCATGTCAAGGTACTTTTATGAAAGCACTGTTGGGTTTTGCTTAATGTGACCCTCTAGTGAAAGTCAAATGATCTTACTCTTTACAGACAGCAAGCCTGAGTACCAAATCATTTTAATAATAGCACGCATTGGCAAGCCCAAAGGTGTAGCCTACACAACTACACAGAATGAGCAATAGCCTCAGTATGTACAACATATACAGTAGTAGCCATAAAAACCTAGACAATACAGATTACTGCTACCCAGAAAGCTACAAACCAAAGCCCGGAAACAAACTACATTATTTACACCACAGCCTTATACATCCTGCCTATGTCGAAACATAATTTTTATACTATTTGGAGGATGTGCGTATTGTCAACAATGAAATAGGTGAACATAATTCACTGAAACAACAACCGCCTATCACCAGAGCTGCTGACATCTGGTACAACACTTTATGCCACTCTATGCATCTCTACTCTACTCTGCGCCACTGTACTCTATGCCACTCTACTCTGCAACACTGCACTCTATGCCACTCTACTCTGCACGTCTGTACTCTTTGCCATTACTCTCTTCTGCTCCACTTTATCTTGCACCGTTCCACTCTATGCCATCCTACTTTGAAACACTGCCACTCCACTCTACCCTGCACCACACTACTCAACACCACTGCACTTTACGTCACTGCACTCTACTTCAATGCACTCTACACCACTTTACTCAAAACCAATGCACTTTACGCTAATCTACTCTGACCCATTGTACTTTACGCCACTTTTGTCACGGTCCAACGACTCCTCTGGATCGATTGATGCTATTTGGGTTCCACCTCCAGCTTCCTCCGTGCTCCGGAAAGAATATCTGACAGAGCACGATAGTAAGCAGGCGAGGGATAACTGGTCCGGGACTGGAAACGAGGGTAGATGCGGTCTCTGTAAGGATACAAAGAACACACAGTAAGACGAGAGTCCTATGCTTCCTATTTCCTATGAACTCTCCTCTCCTCTCGCTTCTTTCCTACCTGATACGTCTCAGGACCTCTCTCTTCTACCTGTGAGATATTGTCTCTCCACAAATACGCTTTCTGCAAAACACAAAAACACGCACACAGGTTATATACACTTCTCCCCCCGCTACGCTGAATACAAAGCTTGATGTGGTGTCCTATACCTACTTGTTAGTTCCCAGTCCCTTGCTTTAAAAGGTTCTACTCAGGCTTAAAGGTTATGGATACCAATGCCACAATTCCCACGGAAACCAAGAGAGGAAAATGTTCGATGGTTCTGGTTTGATACTGAGTACACTCTTCACCAGAAAATACGGATAGTATGTTCTGCCTACACCCTAGCATGTTGACATCTCTTACCAGTACTGGATCCGAAGAAATGTTCCTCCGAAACCTACCATTACCTCTTGTCAATTAGAGAGGGTGCAATCCTGCGTCTCTCACGGTAACGGATTCAAACGGGTTCCAGAACCGATCAACCTCTGGTCAAATAGAGAGGGTGCAAATCCCGCGTCTCTCTCAAGAACCACAAACTCCCAACACCAGTGAACAAAATAATAAACCCAAAGCAGTGTCGCACTCGGGAGGGTGAAATCCAACGTCTCCCCGAATGCACAAAAGAAACGTGTCCAAACAAAAGTTCCCGAATATCGCGAGAGGGTGCAATCCTGCGTCTCTCGGTTCGGGTAAATCCAAAGTCCCAGAATAGGTAACCCCGCAGCCGCGGGTTACGGTAACACACTATGGAGCACTAGTAATCCAGAATAATCCCTGAAGCTCTCAACTCTGATCTCCGAAAAGACAAAATTACGTGCACCGCACTCCGGTTCTCACGGGTTTTTATGTTCTCATCCCGACTCGGTGCTCGCTGAGCTTTCTGGGAATTGTAGTTCCACTATCACTGGGTAGGCACAGGTCGGATCCTGACAGTATGCCCCCCTCCACCGTGCCTCCTAGCGCCCGGCTTCTCCGGGTGTTTGCGATAGAAAGCACGAACTGCTCTCGGAGCATGAACCGCCGTACTTGGTTCCCACGAATCATCCTCAGGTTGGTACCCCTTCCATGAAATGAGAAACCACAGCTTGCCCTGGCGGAATCTCGAGTCCAGAATCCTCCGGACCTCGTACTCCAACTGCTCATCCCTCAACACCGGAGGAGCCGCTGACATTTTCGCCTTCCCAGCGGGTTTCAACAAGCTGCAATGGAATACTGGATGTATTCTTAAATGCCCCGGAAGTTTGAGTTTGAACGCCACCCGATTGACCTTCCGAAGTACAGTATAGGGCCCAATGAAGCGAGGATGGAACACACTGTGATAGCAGAACCGGATATTCTTAGTCGAGAGCCATACTCTGTCCCCGACTTTGTATTCTGGCCCATCCTGCCTATGTTGGTCCGCCCAAGCCTTATAAGTTGATTTCGATCTTTTCAAGGTGGTTCGGATGACTTTGTGGAGTTTGACCAACTCCTCCACATGGGCCGCCACAGAGGGATGATTCTGCACTTCACCCGGTATCACAATGGGCAAGGTCTTAGCATGAAACCCGTTGTTGGCCCTAAATGGTGTTTCCTGGATGGAACTGTGCCAGGTGTTATTATAAGACAGTTCCGCGAGCCACAACATAGAGACCCATGATTTTTCCGCTTCCTTTGCATAACACCTCAGATATTTCTTGAGCGTTTGATTCATCCTCTCCGTCTGACCATCAGATTGAGGATGGAAGCTGGTGGACAATGCATCTTCCACCTGTAGGGCTGTGCACCACATGTGCCAGAACCGGGCGATGAATTGGGGCCCTCTGTCAGATATAATGACTCGAGGAATCCCGTGCAGACGCACCACCTGCGTCAAAAGTAGCTGTGCTGTTTGTTTGGCTGTTGGGAGATTGTGGCATGGTATGAAATGCGCCATTTTTGTAAGGCTATCTACTACCACTAATATGGCGTTGCACTGTTGATCTGTTGGCAGCCCCACTATGAAGTCTACGCTGATGGTATGCCAGGGATGGGAAGGAGTTGGAAGTGGCATGAGTTTCCCTTTCGCCCTACAATGCTCCCCCTTCGCCCTTGCACACACCTCGCACTGTCCTACCCAGTTCTCCACATCTTTACCCATCCCTTCCCACCAGAAATGGCGTTGTATCAGGAGAAGGGTCTTCTTTATCCCTGTATGGCCTGCCAAAACAGCATTATGACACCAATTAAAGGCTTGTAACCTGAGGGAATGCGTGGGCAAGTATAGCTTTCCGTTACATAAGGGCACCCCATGTTTCAAAGCTCGATTGGTATTCTGAGTCGCCCAAGTAGACCACTGTTGTGTGCTTTTCTGCTTTACCACTTGAGACACGAACTGTTCTATCGCATTCGCACACAACACTTTCTCTGCGGGTATGATGGCCTGTGCTTTTTGTATTGATGTTTCTTTTTCTGTCTGCCTTGACAGGGAGTCAGCCTTCTTATTGTCCGCCCCGGGACGGAACGTGACCACAAAGTCAAAACCCGCAAAAAACAACATCCATCTCATCTGTCTCTGTGATAGATGGCGAGCTGTTTTCATGTAGACCAGATTCCGGTGATCCGAATACACCGTGATGGAATGTCTCGCACCCCACAAATAATGCCTCCACTCCATGAAGGCCTTCTTTATGGCGAACAATTCCTTCTCCGCCACGGTATAATTGGCCTCAGCGGATGACAGCTTTTTCGATAGAAAAGCAACCGGGTGCAATTGTCCAGTGTGCTTGTCCCTTTGTGAGAGGATAGCTCCGACCGCGGCATCCGAGGCATCCGCCTCTACCACGAACGGAACATCCATTTGAGGATGTTTCAAAATGGGAGCCGTACAGAACGCTTCTTTCAATATATTGAAAGCCACGTCCGCCTCATTCGTCCACTCAAATGTCGTTCCCTTTCTCAGCAATCGAGTAATCGGAGCCGCCACTGCTGAGAACTGTGCAATGAATCTTCGGTAGTAGTTGGAAAACCCCAAGAAACACTGCACTTCCTTCACACTCTTGGGAGTTGGCCACTGCTGAACTGCCTCCACCTTACGATCTGCCATGCGGAAACCCAAGGGGCTCAAGATAACACCCAGAAACTCCACCTCCTCCACTCCGAACTCGCACTTGCTAAGCTTGCAATACAAGCTGTTGTCCAGTAATTTCTTCAGAACCAAAATGACGTGACTAGCATGTTGAGGAATAGACCTTGAATACACCAAGATGTCGTCGATGTATACGATGACAAACTGGTCTATGTAATCCTTCAACACGTCATTTAAAAAGTATTGAAACGCCGCAGGGGCATTGCAAAGCCCGAACGGCATTACTAAGTACTCGAATAGCCCGTATCGAGTCTTAAAGGCCGTTTTCCACTCATCCCCACTGCGGATCCTCACCAGATGGTACGCACCCCGGAGGTCCAACCGAGTGTAAATTGTGGCCTCCCTTACTTGGTCCAACAGTACGGGGATGAGTGGTAACGGATACCGGTTCTTAATGGTCTGTCTATTCAACAGGCGGTAATCAATACAGGTACGTAGATCCCCGTTAGCTTTGGCTATGAAAAACAGAGGTGAGGCCGCCGGGGATCGTGATGGCCGAATAAACCCCATGGCACAAAACTCCCTCAAATACTCCTGCAGGTGTTTGGTTTCAGGCTCTGAAAGTGCGTATACTCTACAGGAGGGTATCGCTGCTCCTTCCACCAGATCAATACGACAGTCGTATTCTCTGTGAGGCGGTAAGGACGCAGCCTTGGTTTCACTAAACACCTCACTATACTCTTCGTACTCGGCGGGGAGGCTAACATCTTTCTCAACCGCTGTCGCTACTTGATACCCTTGTGATAGAGCAAGGAGATGATGGACCTTTTCTCTCATGCAGGTTGTTTGGCATTCTGTCGACTGAAAGCTGATGGTTTTCCGTTTCCAATCCATAGTAGGATTGTGCAGACCTAACCAAGGCATACCTAGGATAACCTCATATTGAGGTGCTTCGATAATATTCAGGATAATGGTTTCTACATGCTCCATAGGATCTCCCGGGAGGTGCAGTTCTACTTCCTCAGTGTGTTCAATGATAGGGCCGGACTTCAGCGGCGTGCCATCTACTGCCAGCACTCTCTCTGGTTTCTGCATCGCCACTCTCACCAACCCCAAACGTGCTACCAACCCTTCGTCTATGAAGTTACCCGTGGCTCCCGAGTCTACCATACTATGTACTGGGTATAGAGTTCCTCGCACCCGCAACAACATAGATAGAACGATGTGCGCTTCCGTGGTTGTGGCGGAACCCCCCGCCAGCGATGGCAACCGCCACTCTTGCTCCTCAGGGTTTTCCTCCAACACCAAGGATGCACTCTCTGAATCCCCCTTTACCGCTGGAACAGCTTGGGTCCTTCCCATCGAATACGGACGGCCTTTCTTGGGTTTTACCATACAATCCTTAACGTAATGGCCCTTTTTTCCGCAATACATGCAGAGGCCCAAGGTACGGCGGCTCTCTCTTTCTGCTCTCGATAAAGGAGCCCTAACCGCCCCCAACTCCATAGGTTCGGCTCCACCACTCTTCTCTGGGGGTATCCCACCTTCAACTTTCTTCTGACCCCCAAGGGGTTGATACCCACGTCTCCGTTCACCCACACGGTCCGCTCGACGATGGTCAAGCCTCAGCGTCAGGTTAATAAGATCGGTACAAGTAACAGGTTGCGGATCGATTTGCGCCAGAACATCCTTCAACTCGTCAGAAAGACCATGATAATATAAGGCCTTTCTCTTCTCCTCTGGCCAAGCTGTTTCTGCTACCAGACGGTTGAAGGCTGTCATGTACGTGATTAAATCACTCCGCCCTTGTTTCAAATCCAGGATATCCGTGTCTGCACTTAGGGTCGTGGCTCTTCTATCGAATACCCTTTCGAATTCTCTCCGAAAAGCCCCCCAATCCGATAGGAGAGGGTCATCATTTTTCACTAACGGCCCTGCCCAATTCGCCGCATCACCTGTCAAATACGAGATAGCAAAGGCTACTCTTGACATATTAGTGGGGAACGACGCAGGGCGACATGCGAAATGTAGCGTGATTTGCGTCAAGAAATTTTGGACAGATGTAGGACTCCCCGAATATCTCTCGGGACTGGCCAACGGAATAGGCTGAGGGACGGTGACCTGAACCTGCTGCACACCTGCAGAAGCATTAAAGGGATTCCTGCCTTGTCTCTCTACCTGTTCCTTTAGAGCAGCTGCTTCTGCTCTTGAAGTGGCTAGTTCTTGTTGTACCAGCAACAAGGCCGCCATTACATCTTCCAAGGTAGCCATCACTACTCGATCAAGAGGAGGTTATTTCGTGGGCACGTAATTCTGTCACGGTCCAACGACTCCTCTGGATCGATTGATGCTATTTGGGTTCCACCTCCAGCTTCCTCCGTGCTCCGGAAAGAATATCTGACAGAGCACGATAGTAAGCAGGCGAGGGATAACTGGTCCGGGACTGGAAACGAGGGTAGATGCGGTCTCTGTAAGGATACAAAGAACACACAGTAAGACGAGAGTCCTATGCTTCCTATTTCCTATGAACTCTCCTCTCCTCTCGCTTCTTTCCTACCTGATACGTCTCAGGACCTCTCTCTTCTACCTGTGAGATATTGTCTCTCCACAAATACGCTTTCTGCAAAACACAAAAACACGCACACAGGTTATATACACTTCTCCCCCCGCTACGCTGAATACAAAGCTTGATGTGGTGTCCTATACCTACTTGTTAGTTCCCAGTCCCTTGCTTTAAAAGGTTCTACTCAGGCTTAAAGGTTATGGATACCAATGCCACAATTCCCACGGAAACCAAGAGAGGAAAATGTTCGATGGTTCTGGTTTGATACTGAGTACACTCTTCACCAGAAAATACGGATAGTATGTTCTGCCTACACCCTAGCATGTTGACATCTCTTACCAGTACTGGATCCGAAGAAATGTTCCTCCGAAACCTACCATTACCTCTTGTCAATTAGAGAGGGTGCAATCCTGCGTCTCTCACGGTAACGGATTCAAACGGGTTCCAGAACCGATCAACCTCTGGTCAAATAGAGAGGGTGCAAATCCCGCGTCTCTCTCAAGAACCACAAACTCCCAACACCAGTGAACAAAATAATAAACCCAAAGCAGTGTCGCACTCGGGAGGGTGAAATCCAACGTCTCCCCGAATGCACAAAAGAAACGTGTCCAAACAAAAGTTCCCGAATATCGCGAGAGGGTGCAATCCTGCGTCTCTCGGTTCGGGTAAATCCAAAGTCCCAGAATAGGTAACCCCGCAGCCGCGGGTTACGGTAACACACTATGGAGCACTAGTAATCCAGAATAATCCCTGAAGCTCTCAACTCTGATCTCCGAAAAGACAAAATTACGTGCACCGCACTCCGGTTCTCACGGGTTTTTATGTTCTCATCCCGACTCGGTGCTCGCTGAGCTTTCTGGGAATTGTAGTTCCACTATCACTGGGTAGGCACAGGTCGGATCCTGACAACTTTACTCTAGGCCACTGTAGCACACTCTACTCTATGACACTACATTCTATGGTACTCCACTCTATGACGCTCTACTCCACTCTGTAACACTCTACAACACTATTCCACTTTACAACACTTTTCTCCACTCTATTCTACGGCATGCTCTACTCCATTTATGCCATTCCACTGTCCTACACTACTCCACTTTATGCCACTCCACTTTACGGCAATCTACTCTTTGCCACTCTACTCTACAACACTCTACGCAACACGCTTTATGCCACTCTACTCTGCTCTACACCACTCCGCAACACTGTGTACTGGATTTGCTGCTGCAATGTGTTGTTGAATGTAAAAAGGTTCTGAGGCTGTTTGTACGCTGATGTTCAGCTGCACAGAGCTGACAAATTCCAGGTTCATATTAAAATTAGAACGATAAGAATGCAATTGACAGCATCTCGCCTCTTGCCAAAAAGCTTAATCCTAGATGCTGTCTTTTCAGCCGACAACATACAAGCGCAATGGGAGATTTCACATAAATAATGCATTTAATGCATGAGTGTTTTCAAAGCACACTCGAATCCTTTGATTCACCAGAGGTTAAAATAATTTTACATTTGTTCCTAGCTTCAGAGATGTTTCATTGCTTGGAAGCACCTATATGAACTGGATTTCATGTGGTTTTCAAAAGCACTTTACAAGAAAGTCCTTGTTGGCGCACTGCTTTAAGAAAAATAAAATGGCTGCGGCTCTGTATAGGTAGTTTGGCGGTGAAGGGCTGGGGCATCAAATGATGTACTTTACATTTGAACATTTGAAGGGGTAACACCACTGGAATATAAGTAATCTCCAATAGGTGCAGTGGAATGGGCAATCACACGGCGAAATTGTTATTATCAGACCAATTTCCATATGTTATTCCGTAATTCGTCGTTTTTTTGCCCTGGCAACGGTGGGCGCATAACCGTGCAAGGACTCGCATCTCAAGTCCGGACGCTGATCCCTCCTAAATGGAATTAAGGACGCTATTTCCATCTGGCAGTCCTAATGGGATTAGCAAAGGCTGCAACTGGAGCAGAAAAGGAAAAAGGGGACAGGGGGGCATGTCACGCCCACACCTACTGATGGGCTTCAGCCGGATGTGAGTGGAACAGAGGACACCATTTAAGTCCTTGAGTGTTATCCGCCATGTCATTATTGATTGTGGGTCCCAAATAAAATTCAAAAGGACAAATCCAATTTGCAGACACCTGTCACAAAATGTGACAAGTGGTGTGGCCTAGCCGCCTGGAGGCTCCTATGAGATAGTGGGGCTCTTGTTAAGGCTCTTGTGACGGTTCGAATGGCATGCTACGATTGGTTGCAAGTTATCCAACTCTTTCGATCATCCACAGGGATTCAGGTTGCATTTTATGGACCCATCAAAGGCAAAACATTGGAATCAATTACCCCTACAGCTATGTTCCTGTTAGACTTACCTTGCTTCTAGAAAAATCTGAAAACGTGGCTGTTATGATCTTTAATGTTGTCTTTGAACTGTGAACTCTGCTGGTCGATCAAGTGTCCAGTTATCCCTTTGGTGGATGATTTGAGAGCTTAACAAATCTATAAAAAAAAAAAAACGTTTCTGTGGTTGCTGAATTCCTGTTCAGAGGGGTGGGGGCACTGCTTCATGTGTGCTGTGATTGACACTTGGACTCAGTTTTGCGGCCTAGACTGGTGTTAATTTTTCATGGCCAGATTTGGACTTGGAGTTAGAGGTGAAAAGGCAGAAAAGGAAATGAAAAATGGAAAGAAAGCAAAACAGTGACACAAAAATAATGTGAACCTCTAATAATAAGGTAAAAAGGCAGGAAGTGCCAGTGGTGCTGTAACAATTTTCAGAGTGGGGGGTGCTGCGAATCAATGTGACATCACTGAAGTCACAGGGCTTGTGAAAAATCAAAGCGCTGCATAAAGGATACGCGTAGCAAAGGAGCCACGCCCATTCAGCACCAGGAGAGTAGTCGGGTTTCCCAAATATTTCTCATCTCCTCCATCTTGTGAGTTGCAGCCTCCCTGTGCCCCAGATTGCAGTGAGCAGAGTCCAGGAAGTGGTAAGGAGGCAGACTAGTGCTGTCTCTTCTCCAAAATAAAAGTTGTAAAAAAAAACGATTTACCCTTTCTGTGATTACTATCTCTGCCTGTGGTTGTTACAGTTTAAAATTGTAGTTTTAACCTGTCTGTGATTGCATATTTTATCACCTGTTTTGTGTTTTAAACTTGTGGTTTTTACTGCCCATGATTGCTTCCATTTCACGTGTTGAATTGTGAGATTTGCAGTCCAAACTCTGTAGTTTATCCCTCTCATTCCTGGTGACAAATCAGTGTTTTCCCTCCAAATTTCTCCTTTGCTCTTTGCTAAGACCTGTATGTTAAAACAGTGCACCCCCAGCCACCATTTTGTGTTCACAAGCCAATGAAACCAGCCCCCTGCCTCCCCCCCCCCCCACAGCAACAAGGATATTCTACATCAGAGGTTGCCTCTGTGAGCTGTTTAAACTGTGTTTACTAGGGACTGTGCACTTCGTTTTTTGGCCAGGAGAGGGAGTAAAGTTTTATTCAAACAGTATTGTTAGATTTCAAGTTAGTGAGGCCTTTACCTGCAGAAGTCCAAAGTGTGGATTGAGCATGTCTGTCTCCTAGGAGATTCTGAACAGGAGAAGCAGCTCCCCAGTCCCCACCCCTAGGCCAGCAGACCAAGGACTGGGAATCGGCTATTCAGCTACCAGGCAACTCTGAGCCCTCCCCTCACACCTGCCCAGGCCCCTTAAGGTTTTGCTGGGTGCACCCCAAATCATTCTCCTCCATCTTGTGAGTTGCAGCCTACTTGTGCTCCAGATTGCAGTGAGCAGAGTCCAGGAAGTGGTAAGGAGGCAGACTAGTGCTGCCTCTTCCCCAAAATAAAAGTTGTTAAAAAAACGATTTACCCTTTCTGTGATTGCTGTCTTTGCCTGTTGTTGTTACAGTTTAAAATTGTAGTTTTAACCTGCCTGTGATTGCACATTGTATCACCTGTTTTGTGTTTTAAACTTGTGGTTTTTCCTGCCCATGATTGCTTCCATTTAACGTGTTGTATTGTGGGATTTTCAGTCCAAACTCTGTAGTTTATCCCTCTCATTCCTGGTGACAATTCAGTTTAGGGTGACCAGGCGTCCCCGTTTTGCCAGGACCCCCCCAGCCACCATTTTGTGTTCACAAGTCAGCGAAACTAGCCCCTCTGCCCTACCCTCAGCAAAAGGGATATTCTACACCAGAGAGTACTTTTTTGAGCTGTTTTAACTGTTTACTAGGGACTGTGCACTTTGTTTTTGGCCAGGAGAGGGAGTACATTTAAAACAATAAAGTATTGTTAGGACTTTACCTGCAGAAGTCCAAAGTGTGGATTTTGCCTGTCTTTCTCCTAGAGATTCTGAACAGGAGAAGCAGCTTCCAACTCCCTGGCTAGTAAACAGTGTCTTAGGTTGCTGGGACCTTATATGGTCTGCTAGTGGTTGGTACATGTGTACACTGATTGGTGGTTGTATCTGATGTTTCTATTGGATTAGGGTTGTGTCCTCATTGGTTGGGTATTTGAGGGTTCTGATTGGTTTCTGGGTTTGTGATTCAATCAATGTAGGGTTGGGACTAAGGCTAGGGTTAGGATTTCTATTGGAAGTAGGGACTGGGCTTCCTATGTTATTGGTTGGTGGGAGTAGGTTGGGACTAGGGCTAGGGTTAGACCTTTAATTGGAAGTAGCGATTAGGGCTTCTGGTGTGATAGGCTGCTGGACTAGTTGTGGGACTAAGAGTAGGGTTAGGCTTTCTATTGGAAGTAGGGACTAGGGCTTCCAGTGCCATTGGTTGGTTGGACTTGGGTTGAGACTACTGGTAGGGTTAGGGCTTCTATTGGACGTAGAGATCAGGGTTTTTGAACTGATTGGGTGCTTCGACTAGGGCTAAGATTGACTGTAAGGTCTTAGGGCCAGATGTAGGTCGGCCAGATGTAGGTCGCCCAATACCGGTCGGTAACGGCCGAAATTACGGCATTTCGGCCATTACCGACTGGTATTAGGCTACTGAGATGTAGGTGGCCTAAATTGCAAATTCGGTAATTTACCGATTTCTTAAAATACCGAATCAGTAAATTACCGAATTTGCAATGTAGGGAGCACTCAAATGAGTGCTTTTCCCATTTTAGGATTCGTTATTTACCACCAACTACAAGTTGGTGGTAAATAAGGAATACCTTTGAAAAATCAAATCTGTGCATTTCCAACTGTGCCATGTGGCAGACATACATGCCCTTAGGGCATGTATGTGTGCCACATCTGCACACAAGCACGATTCAGGGGTGCAACAGGGTGTGAAAGTGACACCCTGGCACCCTTGAATGTTTCCCCCATTTTACCGAATCGGTATTTAACGATTCGGTAATTGCCATTCATTGCCCATAGGAATGAATGGCAAGTACCGAATCGGTAAATACCGAATCTTACCGATTCGGTAATGTTTACCGATTTTTTTGATACATAGCATTTACCGATTCTAAAATACCAAATCGGTAAAATTCTGTATTTTAGAATCAGTAAATGTACTTTACCTACATCTGGCCCTTGGTCTCCTATTGGTTCTAGATTTTAGGGCTAATGTTGTGATTGATAGTGTTAGGGCTAGGGTTCCCATTGGCTGAAGAGGTCACCTTATTACTGGGGCTATACAAGGCCAGGATTAGGGCGTCTCAGCCCGGGTGTCAAGGCTAAGGGCAGAGAGGACAAGGGCAGTTGCCTGTTTGGGCCTGTTAAGGGCGGAGAGGACAAGGGAAGTTGCCTGTTTGAGCCTGTTAATGGCATAGAGGACAAGGGCAGTTGCCTGTTTGAGACTGTTCGAAACTGACCAGGGCCAGAAATGCTGCCCAATATACTTACCTTCCTTATGTATCTATATACTTTCAATGTACTTATGGATCTATATATTTATCACTTTCTTCTAATTTAGCATTTCCAATGCACTACCCTATTTCTCAGCCTATACTTTGCTTAATATATCTTCTAGCCCAACCTTCTGACTCATCTCAAACTTCTTTCTATTACTCTTTCCAATGCACTACCCTATCTCTCATCCTATACGTCTATCAATATATCCTATACGTCCACTCTTTCATTTATCCCAAACCCCATACCACTATTATGATCCCCAAAATAACCCTTTCTAGACTCTCTCCTACTCTACACCTCCTTGCATCATCTGACACCTCTTTTACTATACTGGTCCCCTAAAACAAACCTTTCTAAACTCTTCCCTCTTTTCTACCCCTCCCCAACCATTCTCAATCCAAATAACTGACTAACATATCCATCACTAAAATTACTTTAATGTTTCACCATACTAATTCAACACTAATCCTGATGGGTTCCAGAGTAGCGGGCTACTTGCGCTTCAAAACCCCATCAGGGGTAGCAAGCCGTATATAAATACAAACCTCTTTTCCTCTTCTATCTCGCCACCTACCCTTCTCTACCCAAATAACTGAATAACATATCCACTACTCAAACTACTGCTATATGAATGCAAATCTTTTTTCCCCTTTTATCCCTCCGCTATCCTTCTCACTCCAAATAACTGACAAATATATAACACTGAAATTACTTCATATTTCACCATATTAATTCACCACTAATCCTTTATGGGCTTCCTGAATAGCGTGTGTCAACACCCCATCAGGGGTAACAAGCACTATATAAATACAAACCTTTTTCCTCATCTATCCTTCTGCCATCATTCCAAATCCAAATAACTGACTAACCTATCCACCACTTAAAATGTGCTTGCATGTTTCACTATACTAATTCAACACTAATCCTCCATGAGTCCTGGAATAGCGTGCTACTCGCCGAAAAAGCGCTTTGATGCCTCGTCAGGGGTAGTAAGTGCTATATAAATGCAATTACAATACAATACATTACAATTTGCATAGTACAGAGTAAAGTGCCTTGATTTGCTGCGATCATGTTAAAATATATGTTTCCATCATACTTCAGAATTAGAAAAGTGCTTCATTTTGCCTTCCTATCTGATGATATATTTTAAATTATTTGACTACTTCATTTACAGGTATTTTTAATTTCGTTGTGTGTTAGAAAAGAATGACACCACACAGTCTTTCCTTCCAAACTCCCTTTACCCTAACGAGATTGTCACATAGTTCACTTTACAAAAAGGGAGGATTTATACGAGACTTACCCAAGAGATGTGCTCCTAATATTGGGTGATTTTAATCATAGATTAAATCCCCAAAAAACTGACGCTTGGCATAGCGACCTGCTAAGAGTGTATAACATAGAGTTTGCAATGTTCTCCAGCGGCAACATCTCAAACCAAGACGCGGAGCTTGGCCAGCTGCTGGAGGCTATGGGCTTGGTCTGTGTTAATGGTAGAAAAGAAATGGATCGGCCCGCAAAGCGCACCTTTAAAATAGGGCAGCAAATGTGCCATATAGACTATGTTTTTACCCAGGCATGGTGCTTCTACTTAATAAAACACTGTGAAATACTCAGGGTAGAGGGTAGTGATCACTTCCCACTATTGATGGAACTGCAGGTAAACAGGGACCCGCCGAGAGATAGAAAGTGCTACAAGTAGATGTTGAATACCCAAAGCGACTTACTACCAGGATAAGCGAAGAATATATAAAGAAACTGAGTGCACTCCAGTTAATAGTCGGTCTAGGAAATCTACCACCAGGGGAGGATATATCCTGGTATGAGGATATAATAGGGCAACTGGTAGAATGCCTCAGGATAAAAATCAAACGGGGAAACCACGGGTTAGTAAGTAATGCTAAATTACATCTAAATAATAAACCCAGGTTTGACGAAGATTGCCGGAAAGTATAGGCCGCTATTAAGCAACATGAAAGGTGCCTTAGGCGTAGATACAAAGATGCAGCATCACTAGAACTTAAGAAGTTAAGGATAAAATGCAAGGTAACTATTAGAGAAAAAAAAGATCCTTTAAAGAAAAATGCTGGACAAACTTATTTGAGGCAATTAAAGAAAAAATGTCAAAGGCTTCTGTAAACTGATACAGGAATGTATGGGGAAAGCAGTAGGGACCCTGCAGTGTTCTGTCCCAGAGGATAAGTGGGTAACCTACCTTGAGGAAGTTTATGGTAAATGGCCAAGGAGGGGGGGAAATATCATCTACCAGCTGGCTAGGAGTCAGGGAAGAAATAATAGTGCAGTTCTCCCCAGGCCATTTTAAGAGCATAATAGCTGGACTAAATGTAACACGTGCTGCCGGCCCAGATAATATACCTGAAGTCATTATAAAAACTAACCCAGACTGGTGGGCAGATTTCTTCTCAAATATGTTTTTGAGGATATTAAATACAGGAATTATGCCAGATAGTTGGAAAGGGGCTATCATTAGACCAATATATAAAAAAGGTGATGTAAACTCCCCTAAAAATGATCGCCTAATAAACCTCCTGAATATTCGGGAAAACGTATTCTCCAAAGTAATCCTAGGTTTGCTGAAAGATTGGCCAGAAGATAATCTACCCCCAGAACAGGGTGGATTTAAAGAAGGGCATTCAACGGTGGATCACTGTTTTGCTCTATGGGCGGTCGCTCGGAAGTCGATAGACCAGAGGGGTAGTGTATTCTGTTGCTTTGTGGACTTCCGCGCGGCATTTGACCTTGTGGGTAGGGAGCAGCTGTGGTCAACCCCGGTAAGTTACAAAATACACGGTGATCTGATAGCCCTTATACAGGCCTTACATACAGATAGCTGGGCCCAGGTAATCTTGGATAAGGAGGGAGGATTGTCTGGGAGGATCCAGATTGGAAATGGCCTGACGGAGGGGTGCGTATTGGCCCCTTTGCTTTTTTCCCTGTTCATAGCCGACTTACCCCAGAAATTAAGAGAGGTCAGAGGGGCTAGCCCAAAATTAGGAGGTAACCTTATATCCTGCCTGCTATATGCAGATGAATTGGTGATTGCGGACCAGATAGAGATAGTTCTTCAGAGAAAATTAAACATGTTTAATGAATACTGCTTAAATAAAAAAAAATAGTAGTGTAGATGGAGAAGACCAAAATATTATGTTTCAGGAGAAGCAAGACTAGGTTCCCTTGGTGTCTTGGCACAGAATTACTCGAGAGGGTAACAGAATATAGATATCTGGGAATATGGTTTACGAGCAACCTGAAATGGTATACCTATCTGGAAGCTTTAAAAATGAGGGCATCGGCTTCTGTGAAGGGGCTAAAAAGATTCAATAGTGCTAATAGTGAAATGTCAGATAGTCCGGTTATACAGGCCTACCTAGCTATGGTCTCCGCACAATTTCTATACGGGGCAGAGGTACTTTATCTAATTGGGAAAAAATGTTGGGATAAAGAGGAGGGAAATATCCTAAAAAGCTTGTTCTCATTGCCAAAATCATCAATGGTACAAGCAGCAAGATTAGAGCTGGGAATTACCTCTTGGGCAGTAAACGCCAGTATGGCCTTAATACGTTTTTCGCAGCGCCTAGGGTCAGGGGAGCCCCAAAAAAAATTCCAGTGGTGTAGAGGTGAAATTGCCATTAGTGAGCTGTCCTGGGCGAAAGAAACAAGAGCCTCATTAAGAGAAGTGTATGGAGTGCTGGGATTAAAGTTATGCCCGCAGCTAGGACATGCAAGAATAGGCAAAAAAAGGAACTGAGGACCCTGGGATCCGACATGTCCCGTATATATGACCAAGAGTATCTTGTGCGGAAAACATCGGTGTCCCATATGACCCAGGCTTGGGAATCAGAAGAACAACAGTATCCCTATTTAGACAGGTTACCGAACTACCGTCTAAGACGTGAGGTACTAAAAGTGCGAATTGGTATAAGCCCTTGCTATGCGAATACTGGGGTTAAAAATGTCATGATAAATAGTGATGGAAACTGTACTTTTATGTTAGGTACCCCTTGTGATATTGTACATATTTTACTAGACTGTACAATGTTTTTAGATACACGAAAGGAGATTTTATGACCGATATTCAAAAAAATATAGGATTATTAAAAGGACGCAAGCTTCTAGTGGAAATGACAAACTTAGATATAGCCTGTGCTTTGGGGAAATTTATGAGCAAACTTAGGGTGTTTCTCCAGTGTACAGAGTAACAAGTGCAAGTAGTTCCCTTAGTATAAAATGAGATTGCGTTTTTAAAGGTTAATAGTAATGTACGTATTTTATTGAAAGGATTGGATACATATGTATGAACTATTGTGATTTTAATAATTTTAGGAGGATACTTGATTAGTACCTAAAGGAGCTGCGCTATCTTTTGTGTAATGACTATGTGTTACATTTTTATGATTTTATCATGTACATGTTTTTAAAAAGGTTTATAAAATGTAAAGTGTATACTTTTATGGTTGTAACAAACCAAATAAAGTTTCATTGACTGACTGACTGACACTTGACAAAATGCGCTCATTTTGCAGCCAGATAAAGAAAATACCACTCTCCATTTTGACAGAATAAGCAGTAATTTGTGATAAAACAGAGCCTGACATATGACCTCTGTCTTGAAACGCAAAGTGGATGTGACAAGAGAAAAACTAAATTTAAAGGCATTTTTATTGCTCATTTACCTTCTGAACAACAGCAGGTGTTGCTGCACCCTGCACCCCTACTTCTAGCACCTATGGGAAGTGTATGGTGGTGAAAGAAAGAGGCATGAAGTGGAGTTAAAACTAGGCAGCCTTGGTTTTCAGACACACTGGCAGTGTCAACTCTGGACTCAACAAAAACTCTGGGGTCCATCACAAATTAGGCACTGGTGTGACCTAGCAGCTCATGCTGGAGCGTGCCTTTTGCAGGGGAATAATGACTAATTTTCATAAAACGGTAAGGTATGTTAAACAGAGGCGTTCCCAATGTTTGAAATTGATTTAAACCTTTACATTCCTCACTTCTTTGTGTCTGTCTGGTCACCCATGGTTGAGAGTAACATTTATTTATAGGTTTGTTCTTGAGCTTTAGAGGGTCCTTGAACAAATGCCCACAGACTGACTTTTTTTAGATAGACATGTAAACTGACCAACTTCACAAAAACAGTACCAGCAATTGTCACTAAGCCTCCCACAAGCCAATGATTAAACAAGCATTAGCAAAGGTAACAGGTCTCACCATCTCAACCTATTGGCTTTGTAAATGATTTTTGTTGATGGGGCCCAGTAGTGGTATAATGTCAAATGCAAGAAGTGTGCTGCTCCTTTGTTCCGTTGCTGGTTGCTGTAGCACTCCGTCATTAAAAAGTTGTTGAAATTTTGCGTTCTTTTGTGTGTCAGCCCTTTCAATTTGTAGAATTCGAACATGCAAAATATAGCTTCTCCAGCTAATCCAAGCATAGACATCTCTAAAAAAAATCACTTTTGAAGACGCTTGAAATCTTAAATGCCCACAAGTATAAGTTAAAGTAAAGTAAAGAAATCCACACCCCAATCTTGTTATATATTATTGTGGAATTATCCTGCCCACCACCCCCCCTCGTAGGAATGAACAGTAATCTTGGTGATTGCAATTTGACAACCTTATAAATCCCTTCAGTTATTTACTATCATGTTTGTCAATACTTCTTTTTGGAGCGCCTGCTTAATTTACAGAGGCAGTTAAAAATGTTTATTTGTGGTTTCGATGTTATAGGGAATCTTCACAGAAGTTCATGACAAGCACTTATTTTTTATCATCTAGCTGTCATCAACAGTGTGATATTCAGAATAAAAGTGTCAAAACATCTCTGGACAGTACCTAAAAGGAAACTAAAGTGCTTTGACGCCTCGTCAGGGGTAGTACGCGCTATATAAATGCAATTACAATACAATACAATACTATGTCAATTAATATCAAGACAGTTGACGCCTTCTCCACCAGTTAGAGCAAAACAATAGATCAGCCTTCTCTTTAAGACCCCCTTTTCTTTAGTTTCTACTTATTTGGGTGTTGCATTCTGCCAATGTCTCATTTGACACTCCATGGTCTTGAAGCTTCTTGATTAGTAGAACTAATACAATTCTATGTGGTTAAATGGAAGGTTATGACAGCTGAGGTTTGTGATGTGAAAATCCAACATCAAATCAAAGGATTTAATTAGATTGAACTACCAGCTGAGGTACATATACATGATTTGCATGGGCATTTTGTTAAACCACACACTACACGATTGGATATTTTATCCTGGGTGTCATTGATGTGCTTTAGTGAGTCTAAGATATTTGTGATGCGGATGAGCATGTTCAACCAGTGAATGCATGAAGGGTAATGGTTTAATCTTTATTAACTAATTTGATGTAACTGCATAATTGCCTAGTACTTACGGTGTGAACCTCTCTGTTTCCCTCTAAGAAGAACACAGGGAGCCAAATGTATTACTGGTTAATAAAAGCATAAAAATATAAAACATAAAGAAATAGTACATTTGTGTGCTTTAAAAATACAAATTATTGGCCTTTTGAAAAGAAAACTAAAACACGTGTCCCACTATGAGTATAGTTTAGATAATACATTGTTACATACTATTCTATTCTGAAAAGGGTAATACGCTTTTAGAAATGCATTCTGGCTCTTTTATGAAAAAAATAAAAACCTGTTAATGACTATCTGCATAATTCTTATCGTGTTTTTGGAACAATAAAAGACATCAATGTTATGAAAGTGGTATTAGCTGAGAATCCGAATATGACCTGCCATCTGTGAAGTTTTGGAGAGCTACAATTTGTACACTTTTGAATATGCACACTTTACTTTGTTGTAAATAGGTCTTGACTGACATATTCAGCCCTGGACACAAAAATGACAACTGACTAAATCCTGTGATCTTTGCTGTTATGAATGACCAGCTGTGGGAGAGTCATGACAACAGCTTAGCACCTGTTTATGTAATTCTTTACTTAACAGATACAAGACCTCTTCTTTGTAAAACAAGGATCCACTTGGTTATCTCTGTTTTCCTATTGTACCACTGAGCCAAATTGATGGACCCTTGAGCTCGTGACCTGTTGTTAGAAATGGGGTCTCTAGTTGGCATAGGAATACACCTTGTCTAAGTAGGGACAACCACGCCAGTCAGGGTAAGTAAGATACACACTAAAGTTAAGCTGTGCTCACCCTCTGGTAGCTAGGCATAAAACAGTCAGACTAAACGTAAGAGGCAATGTGTAAAGTATTTGTGCAATACACACACACACACACAGAGTAACACAATGAAAACACCACAAAAAGACTCCACACAGGTTTAGAAAAATAGACAATAATTTAATAAATAATTCAAGATGAGAACAACAAAAATAGAATAAGTAGAAGTTGAATTATGAATTTTTAACAAATAAAAAGAGTTCAAGCACTTAGAAGCAATAAGTGCCAATAGGGGTTATCTGGTCGTGCTGGAGCAGGGCACAGTCCACAGTTCAAGCTGACTGCCATGGGGTACATAGCAGGGACAGGAGCCACACAGGCCCAGTGAACAGAATACCTTGGTCTTGGTTGCAACAGCGAGATGCGGAGTGCAGAGGAGAGATGCGTCAAGGTGATGCATTGATTTTCTTCACAGAATGGCGCCGATGCATCGGGTCCGCTGAGTGAAGCACCGGTTCCAAATGCGGCAGTACCAAATGTGATGTGCCAGGTTAATTCCCGCTGATGGGGAGATACGTCGATCTTCTCCATGCAGTGCCAGCAATGCATTAGTCCAGAAGTGGTGGTTACAGATGCAATACTACGGTTCCTAGTGTGATGTGCCTATTCTACTCCAGCAAAAGGGTCGATCCACCGGTTCTGCTACACGCACACCAGAGATGCGTTGATTGCTCTGGTGCAAGTATCTGGCTCCACTTTCAGTAAACCAGGCACAGGAGCAGGGTAGAGACTTTGAAAGCCCTGAGTTTCGAGCAACAGGAAGCAAGTTAACAAGCCCTTGGAGATAACTTTGGCTGCAAAGCAGAGTCAAGCTTTCCTCAGCAGGCTTAGAGAGCAGCAGGCAGCAGGGCAGCACAGCAGAAAAGCAATCCTTCCAGGTCAGCAGTCCAGCAGAATGTCAGTTCTTGATGCAGCACAGCAGTATTTCTGGTAGAGTCCAGTTGTATGTCCAGAAGTGGCTGATTTGGTGGGGTCAGAGATCCAGTACTTATACCCAGTTATACCTTTGAAGTGGGGGTGACTTCAAAGAAGGGTCTTTGAAGTGCACCAATGTCCTTTCATCCAAGCCCTGGCTTCAGACTATGAGAAGGGGTAACCAGCACTTTGTGTGGGGACAGGGCACTGCCTATTCTGGTGTAAGTGTGAGCCATCAGAATGCAGATGATTACTAAGACTCACCTAACCTTCCTGTGTTTGTGGCTGTCTAGCAGAAATGCACAAAGTGTAGCTGTCACCCATCTCAGATGTGTATTGGAGTCAGGTTGCAGGCACACAAAGCTGTAAGAGCAGAAAATGGCCACTTTCTAAAAGAGGCATTTCTAAAATAGTAATGTTAAATCCAACTATACTATTAAAGAGGATTTATCATTACCAGTACAAATATATGAAACATGATACAGCTACTCCATTCTAATCAGGAATTTCAGCTTAAAAGTGTATTAAGGAATTCCCAATGTTAACTTATAAGAGGAGTAGGCCTCACAGTAGTGAAAAACATATGTAGACCTTTTTCACTACCAGGACATGTGAAACAAAGAAGTACATGTTCACATGTCCCGCATTTTACCTACACATTATGCTGCTTCATGGGATACCTGGGGCCTACCTTAGGGGTGACATATGTGTAAGAAAAACAGAGTTTAAGGATTGGCAAAAGGCTTTAAATGTCAAGTCGAAGTGGAAGTAAAGCTGCACACACAGGCTCTGGAGTGGCAGGTCTGAGACATGTTTAAAGGGCTACGTGTGTGAGTGGCACAACCAGTGCTGCAGGCCCACTAGTAACATTTAGTTTACAGGCACTGGGTATATGGTAAACCGCTTGAGAAGGGACTTACATGTAAATTAAACATGCCAATTGTGTATACACCAATGTTACCATGCTTAGGGGAGAAGCACACCATTCACTTTAGCAATGGACAGCAGTGGTAAAGTACTTAAAATCCTGAAGTCAACAAAAACATGCTCAGAAAAAGAGGAGGCGGAAGGCAAAAAGTTTGGGGTGACCCTTCATAATGGGCAATTTTCCAACACGCGTTTTAAAAAGGAATCCCAATTATCCTTGGGCACTGTGACAGCTAGAATGTTTTGTGATGAAACAGGCTCTTCTTTTTCCCCCCTGTATGTCTCAATAATATAAGCCAATAGGTAATGTTATAATGGAATCAAGGGAAGAAGATTGACCATCGGCATGACGAGCACTGCCACATTTAATTGATGTTAAATATAATGATTTTTAATGATCTGTCCATTGATAGTCATAGGGGCCTTTATCAAAGCTGTGATCATTGGTTCTGGTTTCCTCACTAATATGCAATTCCTTACTTAGGCTGACAACTGTTCCAATTCAAATATGAAATACCTGAATAAAATGTCAATAAATGTTGGCGAAACCTACACACATCTAGTTGTCTTTGATGCGACTAGCACAATGCCATTCTAACATAGCTTCATCTTTTGGAGTTGTCCATTCCAATTCCTTTCTCAGATATTTGAAAACCTAAAAAGGAGATCTCTGATACATTAAAAAGGCATTTCTTCAAAGTCAGCAGTGAGAGAAAGTCTTTGCAGTAATTTGAGCACTTTTTAACATTCTCAATGTTGTGGTAAATTCTCAGAGGAGAATAGGATGTCATACAGATAAACCTCTATAAAAAATATCCAACAGGTCTCTGAAAATGCCATTCATAAAAAACTAAGCGGTATTGGGGGCATTGCCCAGGCCTAATAGCATGACTTGATATCTGTAGTGCCCATACTGTGTATTAAATGCTGTCTTCATTTAAATCCCTCTCTTATTCAAACAAGAGATCAGATTTAGAAAAAATCTTAGCTGATTTGATCTGATCCAATACGACTGATATGAGAGGTAGGCAGTAGGGATTACGAATTGTGATGTTTCATCCGCCCTAGTCAGCACACAGCTTATACTTCCCATTTGCCTTACTAATAAAAAGATGGGATACCGAGCTGGAGAAGATGAATGTCTAATGAATCCCTTGTCCAAGTTATCCTTTAGGTACCACTTTAGGATTTCATTCTTTTTTACAGCCCATAGATTAATCCTTCCTTAATGAACTGGTGTTCTGGGACTCAAATCAATTACACAATCAGTCTCAATGCGGAGGAAGAGAATCCACTCCCTTTTTGCGGAAGCCATGTGCAAAGACACTGTATGCTGAAAGCACAGAATTTCCTTTGCGATTGTTTCTTTCCATTTCTGATGATCTGGTCTTTCGGAGTGCCAAATATTTCCATTCTAGTGTGTGTTTGTTTAGGTGTTGGATAACATATTTCTGAGGGCGAGGCGAGCCCGAGACAAGATGTCCGCAGGATAGTGAGGCTCTGCCGGCCGGGCTAATGATCCGTTAAAAATCTGAGGATCCGCTGAAGATTATGCCCCACAAGTGGCTGCGCATTGCAGTGGAACCCCTCGGGAATTGCTCGGCATGTGGCAATGCTGGGTCCCATAACTGACAAGCCGGCAGTGCAGGATACCTGTTTTTCTCCCCCCCCCCTTGGCCTCGTGGGCATGCAAAATGGCGGGGGGCCGAGCCGCAACTTACCCTGAGGCGGAGGAAGTTTGACCGCGCTCTGTGATTGAGGCGGCGCTGCCCCCTAAACAGCGGTATCCTGAGGGTGAGCTGGCATGAGAACGGCTCGCCATGCTCCCAGAGGGCGCCTGTTATCAGAGCTGTGCGGTGAGGGGTTGCGGTTGGAGTTTCACATGGCGCCAGATGACAGACTTATTCTCGTGCTGAACTGTGTGGAGGTGCTGTCCCCAGGCGCTGCAACAAGTGAGGTGCGTGTCCGGCTGCGCTGGGAGTGTACGGGGCTGTGACGGATCAGCGCTCCTGGCTCATGTGGCAGGGTGAGTGAGACGCGCATCATGCTTATTAGCAAACGGACCGGACTAGCGGATGACTGTGGAGTATTAGTATTGTGGTGCTAACCCCAAGAATAGTAGCGGAGTTGATCTCCTGGATGTGGAGTCTGGACATATTGCTTAAAATTGGCTGGGGGCATTTCGGGGCATGTAGGCAGGTGGTACCATGCTCTCCCTCAGTGACTGTTAGTGACATAGCTGCAGCTCCCGTTGCCAAGTTCTGGAGTCAATGCTGGAATGATAGTGTGCATAGCTGCTGATTACCACCTATGGGCTTAAATATTGATGCTAGTCTGAACCGCCAGCATGACGGGGGCCAGTGGGTGACGGAGTGGGTCCGAGCACAGGTTTGAACATCGTCATTGCAAAGCCGACCTCATCACCATGGCGATCTTCATGCGAGCAGAGCCTGACCCTAAGATGGCGCCCGTGACTCAGATTTTGGCTCATCCATTCAGTGATATCACCGTTGGACATTGCTGCAAGGTAGAGATCGGTTCAACCTGTTCTGTTACACCATGCTGGGGGCATTTCATCAACATTATCAGTTTCTTATCAGATGATCCTGCAAAGTGCAGGTGCTCTCTACAACTCTCATGGAGCTCAGGCCTTTAATGTGTCATTTTCCTTCTGCCAAAGCGTCAAGCTAAGCTTTGTGGGACTTCATTGTTTAAAACTGGGATAAAACAACATTGTGGAGACCGTACAGACCTAGCTTCTTGGTCGATGCCCGGTGTAGCTACTTGATAGCTATAGAGGAGATGGGCTGTGGACTACCCCTTCGACCATCACCTACCCAGCCGGATATTGGGCAGACCTCACTTTGTCTCTCTGTTGTACAATCCCCCCTACCCATTTACTCCACCCACTTTCCCCTTTACGCCCCATTTATCCCTTCTCTTTGCTCTCTTTTTGTTTTCTCATTGAGACCTAACCGCTTGACTGATGCCCGGTGGAGCTACCTAATAGCTATAGAGGAGATGGGCTGTGGACTTCCCCCTCGGCCATCACCTACCCAGCCGGACTTTGGGCAGACTCTCCTTCATCTCTTCAACCATCCTTTCTCCATCCTTTCTCCCTCCTACACCTTTACCCCACCCCCTTACCCTTCTAATATCCATTTATTCCGTCTTCCGACGCTCTTGAAATGTTTTCTCGTAACTGATGTAACTTGTAACTGATGTCATTTTGTAACTTTGTGGATCCTTATGTAAAGCGCTCTGATACCTCCGGATCTAGCCAGCGCTATATAAAACTAAAATAAATAAATAAGCAATAAGATATAGAAAATGAAATGGCTGCAGTCTTTCAGTCGATCACCGGGATATCTAGTCTTAAGAAAGTGGTCCCCAATACATTGGCAAAAATTGGAGTGTCGTCACTATCAAAGTAGATATATTCCTACATGACCACAAAAAGGGCTCATAAGAAGAGGGCAAGTTTCTACTCTCATTGCCCCTAATGCGAGTAAAATGTAATAAATTCTCAGGAATTTTTGTCTCCCCGTTTGTCTTGGTACGAATTGTGAATTGCAGCTTGACTGCAAGGTATAAAACAGCCAGTGGCACCAGAGTCTATCAAAGCATGGTGAGCAATGGAACTGCATGGAAGGGTAACGAGAACTTGTAAATAAAAGTGGGACTTCAGTGAGGCACGCTGCAAAATCTTTAAAAATGCTAGTCCTATGTCTGCCATCTTGTATTAAGCAAAACTCAGTTTACTGACAGATGAGGGTATTGTTGTACGAAATGTCCTACGTTACCCCAATAGAGGCACAAGATTATCTTCTGTTGACGTTCTTTTTCCTTTTGAGTAAGAGCCCTTCCTGTACCATGCAATTGCATCGGTCCTTCACTCACCACTTTTCGTCAAAAACTTCCTGGGTAGGAGCATACCAAGTGCGATGAGCAGGGCATCTCTTATTTTTCTTCTTTATCTGTAATTCTACATCAATTTGTAAATTTAGGTCAACAAGGCTGTTGTCATTGGATTAGCTGACCACCAGACAAGGACTGTCCTTTAAGTCTTCTTGAAGGTCTTGATAAAGGAAAGCAGCTGCTGCCTCACTACCCATATCACCTCAGCCATTAACTAGTGAAACTGACATGCAAGGAATAATGTCTTGATTTCTTCATTGAGTAGCCCCATGTGAGCTGTCTGTAAGTTTTATGTCTTCTGAAGTTTGCCTAAAATCGTTCATAAACTGGTCACAATCGGAAAGCCACACGCTCTTACTAATAATTAAAGGAGTAAACCAAGCCATGGCTACCTTAGTTAGGTAAGACACAATTAAGGTTACTTTCGCAGTATCATGTGAGAAATACAGAGAACTTGAAACAAAATATAAAGGACACTGAGCTAAAAAGGACTGATAGAATAATGGCTTCCCCAAAATCTTTTCAGGAGAGATTAGCAGAGATTAGGAGGAATTTAAATAGACCATATCTCCCTAGGTGCTATTCTATTATGACCTCCCCCAAATCACTACCAATAACCAGAGGAGAGCTTGTTATTAAGTTTGAACTTTCATACTTGTGGTGTTGCGTTCTGATTAATGCATTTTAATAGAAATACCCTCTCCTGGCTAGCAGTCACTGGGTATGCCTGAATCTTACTGGTTGGCTTGTGCTGTTTCCTGGTGTGGCCCTCAGCAGGATCCATGTTGGAACGTACAACCTGGCGAACTTTCATGTTCAGGTCGGTGATGAAGATTTGCGGAGAATCCCAGCCTTCCCCAAATCTTTCAGAAGATATCCAAAGCTCAAATACCTTCCCAGAGTAAATAAGCATTGGCATAGCCAATAGGTCTCGCATTTGGGACCCTATAAGCAATGTTCCCTCTAATTTTTTTCCTCTGTGTGCGGCAGTGTGGGGTCTCTGTGCGCTGCAGCCATGGTTATGTGCGCCAGGAACCAGACCGCGCGTTCGGGTGCAGCGCCAAATATCAATCCAAACTCATGCTTAAACAAGTGAAAAGACTGGATTTTCACACATAAATCGCCACATTAAGGGTCTTATGGCAGGTTTGCAATTTAGACACACACCATTACATGAATTGGTTATACAGACAAGTACACTTCGGGTTTAGAAAAGCACAAGACTCCAATGATAGTACCATTATAAGATTTTACTGCTGTAGATGTAATGTTACTTGTTGTATTGTATATCTGGATGCACAGACGGAAAGAAGCAACAAAATACCAGCCAGGCGGCACACTAGGCTAAGCAGAGAGATTTCTAACTTGCGTGATATCTAAAAGAAATTCAGAAAGTCCAAAAGAACGACGTGTGCTTTGCAGGTTGTTCAATTGGACTTTGGTCAGCCAACTTCAACTAGGCACAAGCCAGGCCGCCTTTAACACTGGTGGAGCCCTGTGCGACAATGTTTGTTGGCGCCCCCCAATGGCCACCTCTACCATGGATTCCCTCACTAGCACCCTTTAACAGCGGCCCTCAAGTCTCCAGAACCACTGGCTCTCTGATTCATTTAGTATTATAGCACCACTCATACCAGTGTAGGGTGTCAAAGCACTTTACATAATACACACATTGCACAGAGACAATCATAGTTGTGTAAATCAGTGTATTGGAAGTGTTACATCAGACAAGACTACAAGGTGTAGTGTAGGAGTCATCGATACTAGTAGGCAATATAGTTTAACAATGCTTATTCTGGAAAAGTACACATTCAGAATTCAAAATGTGACCCCATTGTTAGAGGTTCTCTTAAAAACAAGAATTGTTTTTTTACCTAAATGAACCCTTTTGGAAAGATTAGGATAATAAAAGACTGGGCAATAAAACACATTGCTCTAACATAATACTTGCAGTTAACACGCAGCTGTTTGATGACAGTTAATCAGGGGTGTGGAATTCTCCAAATAATCTAGTTGTCCAAGGGACAAAATGCCACTGAGATCTACATGTCCTGTAAAAACCACGTGTCCCACCTACTCGAATCCCTCATCAAACATAAGGGCTTTGGCTGACAGAGAAACATTAACCCAATTTCCGTTTTTATCCACATTTAAAAATAAATACAGATAAGAAAATAAATGGTTTTCTGTCTGTATTTATCTGTAAAAATTAGTAAAAACGGAATACAGGGAGCCTTAATTATGAAGAAAAAGTTAGCTTTGGTGAAATAAAATATTTGCCAAAGATCACACAATTTAAGCATGGAAGCCCTTTTTTTTTAATTAATCAAGCAATGTTCTCTCTCACAAAGAGTATGTAAATAGTTCTGGACCGTCAAGAATTCTGCAACATCACAAATAGCAGATAACTACTGTAAATAAACTCTGCACTCAAGAAGGATATTGCACAATATCACAACTATGCACAACTAATTGCAACCAGTACTTACTTAACTCACTACTTAAAAAAAAATCATGATCACTAATAAGGAACATCTGTCGCCAACAAGCCACACCTATTCAGAATACTGGACTATCCCAGAGCATGGCACAAATAATGGATAGACAAACAATATCCACCTGCTTCAAGTAAAACTGTAGATACAAAGACCAAAAGAATCCCGGACTATGATTAAATAATATAACGTCAACGTGCATTTGCAGACCTATTAGAGGCAGCACTGTAGTGCATTGCAGTGCTATTTATAGAGGCCTGGCTCCCCTGTTTCACACAAGTCAGAGTGGTCTACTTGTGTGTTCATTGGCAGAGGTGCCCACAGCCTGTTTTGTTTCTGTGATTTAATGTCTACTTGTCCGTCGGACAAAATAGACATTAAATCTTCTTGCCCAATGATAAAAACAACATGGTTCAGGCGTCGGGCGATATGATTCCCCCACCCGTTAATAGCTCAATGCTCTATATTAGGATTTTGACTTACAAACCACAAGTAACAAAATGAGCTCTCTTACAGAAGCCGTAACCCACTGACCTATTTTCATGTATTCACTTTGTTATCTGCATGGCACATGTTGTTAGCAGGAGACATTTTAACCCACTGTAGGACCTTTGAATGTGTCAAAACTTCCACTAGACAAACCTCTATCTCTTTCCAGCAAGACTATTAATCACCGGAGTTATCTAGACATTTTAATTGATGCCTGAAAATAGCTGGAGGCCAGGAACATGCATGACGTCCAACTCTTCACACGAGGACAACACCCTCATTATATGTATAGTCAGCTGCATGCAGCAAAGCCTCGCAGCGGCCTTCGTCTGTCTCCATGCACAGCTCACAATCTGGCAGCCAACTACTGCTGTGTATAACTTTTAAGAAGCTTGGCTGCAGCAAGCCCAAAACCACGATGTGTCCTTTACACATAGCTGCCAAGGTTTCAGATTGCTTGTTTGTGACATTTTCATAATTACAGTGTAATTATGAGTGACATTTCAACAACTGAGTGACCCTTTCTGGCGAGTAAAATCCAGCCATGAAAAAGAGGAAAAACCTATAAATAAAAGAAATTACAGCTATCCGAGGGGTGTAATGTCTCATCTTTATGTTTCCGTCATCTTCATTGCTTGATTTTGCTTGAAAATATCACTCTCATTTGTTGAAATGTCACTCAAGATTACATAGAAATCATAAAAATGTCCCCCATAGCAATCTTAAACCTTGGCAGCTATGGCCTCTGTCCCGCCCAAACATGTGAGCTGATCAGAGCGCACATGCATATGCCCGAGCCAGCCACAACAGAGACCTGTAATACTAGCAAGGAGGGGCTGGTAAGGTGACATGATTGAAAGTGGCAAAATAGAGGCGGGAGACACCGCCTAATCCCGTCTTTTCTTTTACTGAATTTGTTCTATAATGGGCTGTGGCTGCGGGCTGTTTGTGGCCCTTTGTGAAAACATTTGTTAATTGCAGCACCGTCATGCGCTGCAATTAACAAACATTTTCACAATGGCTCACAATCAGCCCCCAACCGCTCCCCCTTAAGAGAAGACATTTAGCAAGTCCAAAAGCACGAAACGTCGTGCTTTTGGACTTGCTAAATGTCTTCTCTTAAGGGAGCGCGGTTGGGGGCTGATTGTGAGCCATTGTGAAAATGTTTGTTAATTGCAGCGCATGACGGTGCTGCAAATAACAAATGTTTTCACAAAGGGCCACAAACAGCCCGCAGCCACAGCCCATTAGTGCGGAGCCATCTATGATCTTTCCCCCACACACGGAATTGCTGTTTTCGCGCCGCTCGCGTTTTAAAAGCGGGGGCGCGAAAGCACTCACAGGATGGATGTGTGCGCGCTTTCCTCAAGACTCTGCGCGCTCGGGGTCAGCAAGGTGCGCGCTCGTGTGCGCGTTACAGGGAACACTGCTTATAAGTGTTTAGCCATGCAACAGTTGGTGTTGTTGCATCAAGGATATTCTGCTGCATAACTAAATACTTATAGAGTCCAAAAAGCGAGACCTATTGGCTATGCCAATGCTTGTTTGTTTTTTGTTGCTGTTTTGTTTAAGTTGCCAGATCTACAATAGCTGGGCATGGTTTTGTTAACAGTTCTTTGTATCAAATGAACTTGTTTTCATTGCTCTGAATGTTGTTTCCATTCTGGTTGTAGGAAGCAGTCATTCCTGGGGGTGTGGGACCTTCCTAGCTGTGCGCATGCGCAGAACTTTGCAAATGAGAAAAAGCCTTGCGTAGGCGCAATTTAAAAGTGTGGAGTGAGTGAGCCCAAGGCAGCATGACTCACACAGGAGTTCATGCACTGCACCTGCATACACAGCATGGTTTAAGGAAACTCGACCCACTCCCTCTCAGGCATCGAACACATATTTACCAAGAAATTCTGAGAAGAGCCTGCCTGCTGCACTGACGGCTGGTGATGTGTGTGCCTGGTGAAAGCGTGCACTGACAGCTGGTGGTGTGTGTGCCTGGTGAAAGCATGCACTGACAGTTGGTGCTGTGTTTGCCTGGTGAAAGCGTGCACTGACAGCTGGTGATGTGTGTACCCGGTGAAAGCATGCACTGAGACTGGTGGTGTGTGTGCCCGGTGGAAGCGTGCACTGACGGCTGGTGGTGTGTGTGCCTGGTGAAAGCGTACACTGACGGCTGGTGGTGTGTGTGCCTGGTGAAAGCGTGCACTGACGGCTGGTGGTGTGTGTGCCCATTGAAAGCGTGCACCGATGGCTGTTGGTGTTTGTGTGCCTGGTGAAAGCGTGCACTGATGGCTGGTGGTGTGTGCCTGGTGGAAGCATGCACCGATGGCTGGTAGTGTGTGACGGCCGGTAGTGTGTGTGCCTGGTGAAAGCGTGCACTGATGGCTGGTGGTGTGTGCCTGGTGGAAGCATGCACCGATGGCTGGTAGTGTGTGACGGCCGGTAGTGTGTGTGCCTTGTGAAAGTGTGCACTGACGGCTGATGGTGTGTGTGCCTGTTGGAAGCGTGCACTGATGGCTGGTGGTGTGTGTGTCTGGTGAAAGCGTGCACGGCTGGTGGTGTGTGTGCCCGGTAAAAGCGTGCACTGACGTCTGGTGGTGTGTGTGCCCAGTGAAAGCGTGCACTGACGGCTGGTGGTGTGTGTTCCTGGTGGAAGCGTTCACTGACAGCTGTTAGTGTGTGTGCCAGGTGGAAGCGTGCACTGTCGGCTGATGGTGTGTGCCTGGTGGAAACGTGCACTTACAGCTGGTGGTGTGTGTGCCTGGTGGAAGCGTGCACTGATGGCTGGTGGTGTGTGTACCTGGTGGAAACGTGCACTGACAGCTGGTGGTGTGTGTGCGTGGTGGAAGCGTGCACTGATGGCTGGTGGTGTGTGTGCCCGGAGAAAGTGTGCACTGATGGCTGGTGGTGTGTGTGCCTGGTGGAAGCGTGCACTGATGGCTAGTGGTGTGTGTGCCTGGTGGAAGCGTGCACTGACGGCTGACGGTGTGTGTGCCAGGTGAAAGCATGCACTGACGGCTGGTGGTGTGTGTGCCCGCTGAAAGCGTGCACCGACGGCTGGTGGTGTGTGTGTGCCTGGTGAAAGTGTGCACGGATGGCTGGTGGTGTGTGCCTGGTGGAAGCGTGCACCGACGGCTGGTAGTGTGTGACGGCTGGTAGTGTGTGTGCCTGGTGAAAGTGTGCACTGATGGCTGGTGGTGTGTGTGCCTGGTGGAAGCGGGCACTGATGGCTGGTGGTGTGTGTGCCTGATGGAAGCCTGTACTGATGGCTGGTGGTGTGTGTGCCTGTTGAAAGCTTGCACTGATGACTGATGGTGTGTGTGCCTGATGGAAGCTGGAGCATTCACAGTGATAGAAGACACAAAAGAAACTGACGAAGAGGGAGGGGGAGAAGGGGGGGGTGCGAGCAGAGGAGCATGATTCACAGCAATAAAAACACAGATGGCAGCTGTGCACGTTCACAAGCTCGTGAACGCAAGCTGTAGGCCAGCAAAAGCCTCTGGAGGCACTTTCAAAAGCCACTTACTAAATGTCAGGCAGCAGATCATTCTCCTTCCTTGCCCCTCACTTTGGAATAAAGTAAGTATGGGCGAAATTTATGAATTCGCGGTCCGCGAATTCACGCGAAAGCGAATTTGCGGTCCGCAAAATTTGCGAATTTGTGCGAACTTGTGAATTTTTTTATTTTGGCGTTTTCGCAGGGTTTTTTTTCAGCGCGGCTACCGCGACCTTACCTATGCAGTCGTTTTTGGGCGCAGCCATCTTGTTCGCGGTAGGAAAACAACTCGGCAAACTCAGAATCAATGTAAGTCAACGCAGTGCGCGTGAGATTGTATTTTTAAAGCGCGAACAAGCAAAAAACATTCGCGAACTTGCGAATTGCGGATTGTTTGGCAATTTCTCACGATTCACGGATCGCGAAATTGCCAAAAATCCCGCAAATTTCGCGAGCAGAACAAATTTTCAGCCCATGCTTATAATAAACTGCTATTGCAGCTACGCACCGGTGAAAATCACTCCCATTTCAGAAAAGCGCCTTCTTTTTGCCTGCTGCCTGTCATCTTGATTCCGTGCGGACATACCTCTTCGGGGGTGATTCGAGCGCGTACTAAATTAAAACAACATAACATAACAATACGCAGCACGACTGCCTTCTGGTAAGGGTCAAATGTGCAGCTGTGACCTCAAATAGCAGATGTAGGAAGTTCTTAGTAAGTAATAAGTCATCAGGTCTACACAAAAGAGTTGATAAATTGTAGGTGAGACAAGGTAGTGAGCCGCAATTGGAAAGAGTAGCTTACTTGGACTCATGGCTGTATTGGCAGTGATTTCAACCAGGATACCAGCACTATTCTCCTGGACACCAAGGAGCAGGCACTTGAGCAATAGGATGGACAACATATAAATGAGAAAGCACAGCAACTCGGAAGGGAACAGTTGAGGACTCAGGGCTACTGGGAGGAAGGCAAATCACAAAGTCGATGGGATGCAAGCCTGAGTGTATGAAAAAAAGTAATAGCAGGAAGGCAATTCAGCCACAAACTGATGCCAGGCATTTTGCAAAACTGACGGAAAATAGCACTCTTCAGTGCCACAGCTGGTGTGACTGTGGTGCTGGCCACTCTTTAAGTTTTATACTTTCAGTATTTTTGTCATTTGTTTGCATTTTGTCTATGGTAAGCCACCTGTAAAAAGGAAGAGGTCCTCTTCTCCTTTGTTCATGTAAAAAAAAGGTGGCTTTGCATGGCTTTTAGTAATCCACTCAAGCTCTTGTGCTGCCCTGCGTTGCCTTGCATAATTCTGACCCATGGTGTTTTTTCAAGCCTGGACTGGGAACCAAAACCGGCCCTGGCAAAGTACTTGGCCGCCCCCCCGGGGGTTGGGGGTGCAGCCGAGCTGTTTGCCAGGGCCGTTTTTGGCTGATTTTGTTACAGGGGGCGATATTGCAGCTATGCTGTGAAAAAGGCCCTATAACAACAACGGCCCCCACCCTGACAGCCCACCAGGGATACGCCCGGTCCTTGCTCCATGAGACATGACGCATCGCTGCGTGAAAGCAGCGATGCGTCACTTCTCAGTGCGCACTCCCTGCGACATTCCTGATGCGTCATATTTAATGTATGACGCATCATGTCGCAAGTATTTCTGACGTATCTGTAAGCGGAAAATTGACGCATTGCTGGAGTGTGTCACAAAAATGACGCAACTCCGGCAATGTGTCCTTTCACATGGGGAAAGCCGCATGTGAAAGGGCCTGCGTCAGTCTTACGCCTGCTGTGAGGCAGGCGCAGGATTTTGACGCAACGGTGTCCTAAAAGTGACGCAGTGAAATCTCATAGATTTCACTGCGTCACTTCTACGACCCTTCCTTGCGTCAAAACGCCCCCCTTGCATACATTATACCTGGCGCAGGTATAATGTGGCACAGGGGTTTACAAAGTGACACATCTACCTAGATGCGTCATTTTGTAAATATGACGCAACAAGGCGCATTTTTTACGCCACTGGTGCGTCACAAAAAGTGACGCACCGGCGGCGTAAAAGTGAGGCAAGGGCTCATAAATGAGGCCCCTGGTATTTTTCGCAGTAGTCTGATTGAGTTTGAGCCTGCTGATGCATCACATTGACGGCATCTGCTGCATGATAATTGCTTAGGCACCTTTGGTGCTATGTTTAGTTCTGCACTTGCATTGCTGAACCTTGTCCTGCAGGTATTCCCGCCCTGCCGAACTTTGCTCACTGTAGCTCCGACCACATGGTCAACTTTCTCTTCCGGTAGAATTACAACTCGTCCTTTCCAGAGTTCCCGATTTCCCCATAACAGACCCTACATAATTCTAACTGTGGCCACTGTATCTATCTGGAATGGCATATAAGAGGCATTTTCAGTGGGTTGCACATTCGCCCCCTCTAAGTGGAAACCGGAGTTACTTAAACGAATTAGTAGTTTTGGGAAACAATGTCTTCCAGTGTGATGTACCTTCATTGGCTTTAGGTAGACCATATAACATCTTAACTCAGCTGACAGATGTTTGGAAAGGTTTGTATTCCAGGGAGTTCCATTAACTCTAGGTGAATGCCGTAGATTCCTAAGCCACATGGAGGTGTTGTAAAGTCACATGCAGTTTCTATGGACTGCTCTAGATAGATGCTATAACAATGACAAAGGGCCCAAGCATTGTAATGGTCTGATACGCTCAGATTTGGAATTCTGATCTTTAAAATGTGTTTTCATATTTACTAATCTATTTTTAGGAGTCTGAAAAGCTATTTCGATTCCTACAATGGGATTCCGAATGGATACAGAATCGGTTACTGGAAGGGCCGTTTTGGAGGTGTCCCTTACAAATACCAAATCATTATGTAATATATCAATTTTTTGTAACCGAAATCTGGCCACAAAAAATTGACATTTTTACAACACCTTTTAAGGAGGTGGTAAGCCACCTGTAAAAAGGAAGAGGTCCTCTTCTCCTTTGTTCATGTAAAAAAAGTTTGTTCAAGAGGAGACAGCAGTCTATGGAACCCTTCTTAAACCAACAAAAAAGTTAAATGTTCTTTTTAAACGGTGTCACATTTCCTTTAAGGAAGAAGGACTCCATTCTGTGGCCACCATCCCTATGATTGCCTCCAATTGTCATTAGCCACAATTTGTGACCTATTTTATTTATATGTATGAGGCAGACTACAATTTGGTTGTTTATGAACCTACCTATGAGTACATAGGTCGGTTCTAAAAAATCTTTACTGGTCGCAGAAATGCTGACTGCAATTTTGCCAAATATTAGTGCATTTCTCCCATATTCAGTTGTTATCCTTGAAATCAATGTCACTTGTAGTTTACATCAACCTGCCAGCTGGTACATTCTGTGTGCTCCAGTAGGGTACAGCCATAGGAAGTGAGTGCAGCTCTTGGATGAAGAGTGGGCTGCAGTGGACCAAAGCAATAACATAACATGTATTTGTAAAGTGCACGTATCACCAGAGGGTATCAAGGTGCTGAATAACAGGTGTTTATCATTACCCAACTCAATGGTACTCATTTTATCGACCTCAGAAGGATGAAAGGCTGAGTGGACCTGCCACGATTTGAACCTGTGACCTTGAGGTCGAACACCAGCCCCTGCAGTGGACACATTAGTCCACTAAGCCACCCAACCCGGCAAGACCACCTCCTTCTTCCAAGATCTCTCTTTTTCAACAGAATGTTTTAGTTGGGGGCGAAGAGACTGACAGTGTTAGCCACTGAAGAGTAGGCATACTTACAACTTTTTATACTATTCTGTATGTATGGCACATCTTTGCCTCATGCCATTCTGTCTACTTCCTATGTTCCATGGGGCTTTTCCATGGGGCTTTTCAGTTTAGTTTTACAGGCATGCAATGATGTTTACTGGTATTAATGTTAGGAAGCTGAACAGGAAGCTGTTGGTTTTATTTTAATGAAACCATTACTTACAGCTGTATGTCGCATTTTCCTTATTATACTGGTGATGAGCTCTCTCATACCTCTCAAATAACAGCTGTCCCATGGACCCTTGACGTGCTCTGTTCCACCTCCAGCAAAGTGTCACTTCTTCGATGGCTGCCAGTTTCTGATCAGCAGTGCTGTCTCTTCTGAACTCAGAATGTAGCCTGCCCTCCTTCAGCAGTATCTCTGGGGTCCTTCGGGGTCTCTGGATTTCTGCTCCTTTTCTCAATGGCAGTACCCTCTTCATTGCTATGTCACTGCAGTGCTTACTTTGAGCCAGTGGTTTCTGGCATTTAATCATCAAAACCGGCGCATTTCATGAGCACCAGTTAAGCACACATGATGCATTTTTAGTAGGCACAGGTAAATGAAGTGATTTGCCCAGAATCACAGGATGTTGAACCGACTCCGAGAGTCATACCTGGTTCTCCAGCTCCGAAGGTGGTAGCTCTGACCATTACGCCACATCCTCTCCCCACTTTCAGGGTTGGTAGTTGGTTCTGTTTTAGGAGGAGCTAACCTGAGAATTGGGCTGGTGCAAGCTGCCTCCTGACAAGAGCCCAGGCACTTATTTTTTTACAAATTTACGACTGCCTCACAGGCAACTTTTTGAAGACATTAGCAAGCGGACAACCACATTGCATGATAAAGAGCAGCACGGCAGCTATCTTAAATGTAGAGAATGAGCCTACCACACGGGTGACATTAATTACATCCAGGCCCTGGCATCCACATGCAACATCACAACCACTGTGTGGCCATTTTTGCCTCCTGTCAGAGCAGACTTTTCAGTACTTACATTGTATGTATGAATGTGTTCATTATCTTGATTAGTTAATTACTGTTCTGTGGTAAGCACCCTCCCCCATTCCAGCCGCTTAACCCTGTAGCATTCATTCCACTCTGTATGACTGCATTTTGTCTTTGACTTTTTTCTTTCTTACCTTTCTATCCCAGCTCTCCACCTTCCTTCAAGCGTTTGTGGTAATCATGCCTCTGGTAGAACCTCCATCACCATGCACCATCAATTGGTATTCATTATCCAGTGTTTAATTGTCCATGTGATGTTGAAAACCACCCCACCTTTCAGACATTAGCCTTGTGGGCATACTGTAAATTTTTATTAGCTGAAGATGGCAAAGCATTTGTACTTTCATGTAAAAAGGCAGGGATGCTCAGCCTGCCTGGGGTGTAAGGTGAGGTGGCGTTGAACACCTGCCTTCAGTTACAGCATATACCGCTACCACCGCAGTACATTTCAATTGTGCTCTGGAGCCTTAAATAGGCTAATGCAACATTTTTGCAAAAGGATGTGATGGACAAGGATGTGACGAACAAGTTGATATCCCTGAATGGGATGCTTTGATTGTTTTAGATTGGAAAACATCTGGTTAATTGCTATGGAGGCAGTACTATCTCAAAGAATTAAGGACAAGGAATGCCCTGGTTATTTAGCGGTAATCTTCATTACTCCGGGTCTTCCTTGCCACAATGTTTACATAGTGAGCTTTAGCTCCCACACAGAACCCTCAAGCAAAATTAGCGTACTATATAACTTCCCATCCCTCCCCAATATGGTCGGCTTCCTCTTCCTCTTGAATCTTAAGAGGAAGCCAGACCCATCCCACTTCCTGTGCCTTTCCCAAGCCCCACAACACGAAGCCGAAAAAAGGGAAGGGAGGGATGGGAAATCCAGTGTGGCCAGGACAACTTGGACTCGGATTAATGAAGATTATACGTAAGTAACTGGGGCATTACCTCCTCGCCAGTCTACCTCACCACAATAATGACATAATGAGCACATGCCAAAGCCGTCGTTGGCTTCATGACATAAATTAAGTACACCAGCATCTACTCTCCATGTAATCACAAACCAATATGACACAAATATATGTTTCTTAATCGCTCATGAACAGCTAGTGCTTGCTTTCCACACTACTTTTGGGTCCAAATCCATGCATGCAGCACTTCCCAAAACCACCCAATAATGATTCATAAACATTTGCAGGGAAGCCAATGTGGGTGCATCGCAAGCCCAAGAAACAGAAATATTCTGCGTGGACCTCTCTTGAACCCAGTTTCCTACTTCTGTCACTTGAGAATAATAAGCAAGCAGAATAGCCTGCTCAATCCACCTACTCAATGTGGAGTTGGAAGGCTTAAGACTACTCTTAACAGAATCAAATGTCACAAATAAGCTGTCTGCCTTTTCACAGTGTTCTGTCCTCTCCAGACACAATAACACTGCCCGTTTGATACCCAAAAGATACAAACATTCTTCTTCCTCAGTATGAGGTTCTGGATAGAAAGCTGGACGACCATCTCTCTAGATCTGTTAGCTAAGTACGGAACACGAGAAACAACATGGGATCAGACCTCAAAATAATCTTATCAGGCAAGACTTTCAGAAAAGGTGGGGTCCTGAGAAATGTACCCAGCTCCCCTATTCTTCTTGCTGACACAATGGCCACCAGAAACACCACTTTCAAGGTCAAGAACTTCAGATCCACTTTCACCAATAGCTCAAAAGGTGGAGCTTGAACAGCTCGCAATGCCAACAGAAGATCCCATGTAGGGGCCAGATACACCACTCCTGGACTTTAAAGAAAGAAACTCTGAATCAATCTGGAGACGAAGTGATCCAAATGATCTAAATGTGGGCTTCTGAAAACCTTCAAAGCTGGCAACTGTGCCTGTACCATAGATGGAGCCAAACTCAATGTGAAACCATCTGATAAAAAATCTAACACATTCACTGGTTCAACTGACCTTGAGTCCAGTCCTTTCTTGATACACCAGTGGGAGAAGGAACCCCAATGCCTAGACTATGATTTCAGGGTCGCAGAGCACTGGGAATTCTGGAGCAACTCAACCACTCCCTCAGAACAACCCCTAGCCAAAAGATTCACCCTCTCAACAGCCAGGCCTGGATGTTTAATCTCTGTGCCATTTCTGTCAGAAGCGGTGACCCCTTGATAGGACAGGGATGGTCTGGGATCTCCCAATGGGACTGCGCCACTAGGAGAGGATACCAAGGTCATCTGATCCACCCCAGTACTACTACTAATAGGACCCAGACTATGTCCTGTCTGTTTTTTGTAACACCCTGACAATCATCAGAATCTCTTGGAATGCCAATAGCAGGTACCCTAGACACCTGAACAACATTTCATCTGTCCTTCGCACCTCTGCACAAGGAATAATTGTGCAGAAGCGTCGAAGAAGAGCATTACTCTGCATGCAAACAAGTCTACAATCGGACACCCAAACTTCCTCTGCAACTGTTGAAACACATCCTTCATTAAGGAAATAGCATTCATTGGTGGAAAACCCCTGCTCAGGTTGTCGGCAGCCCAATTCTCCCTTCCCTGGAGATACACGCCGAAAAGGCAACCCGGTGGTGATAAGGTATTTGAACCATGAGGCGGGTGACACTATCTCCTGAGTCAAAAGCCACAGAGATGGAACCCTGCACCCGCCTCATGGTTCAAATACCTTATCACCACCGGGTTGCCTTTTCGAACTTGAAGATGATGGCCATTGAGGCAGGGGGCAAACTCCAAGCAGGCCAACTGGACTGCCTTCAACTTCTTGATTTTGAGGTGCAACTAGCTGGCAGATGGTCACATTTCCCCTGTGCAGACCAAGAATTCAAGGTTGCCCCCCCAAACCAACTTGCTGGCATCCGTAGTTACCATTTGAGCAGGAGTCACATGAAATGGAAGTCCCCTGGATAGATTGTTGTTGTCCAAACACCATTCCAATGAACCCCTGATCTGATGAGATACCTGCACCAATAGGTCATAAATCTGGGAACATGGGGACCAATGCGCAAGGGGATAGTTGATCAGGGGGTACATGGGCAAGCATGCCCACATTACAACATTGATTGCTGCCACCATTAACCTCTGTAACTTCGATCGCAGGGGTACTGGAGGCATTTACTGATTGAGAAGATTCTCAGTCTCCTTCTTGATGGTCTCTCTTCTCTCCATGGGTAGAAAGACCTGCCCCTTGACCATCTCAAAGTAACACCAATGAACACTAGATCCTGCTTGAGGCCTAGACAAGAGTGTGTGGCATCGATGAGGAAACCGTGAACTTGCAGGATCCTGCATACCTCCTGGATGTTGCTGGTTGCCTTAGAAAAAGAAGAGGCAGAGGTGAGCTAATCATCCAAATAAGGAAAAACTTGTATTCCCATTTTATGAATAACTCCCAACAAAGGCGCCACTACTTTCGTAAAAACCCTAGGAGAAGATGTTAATCCAAATGGAGTACCTGAAACTGGCATTGTTGTTCATTCATGCAGAATCTTAGAAACCTTTGGGAAGAGCCGTGTGTTTTGGCACATGGACATAGACATCCAACAGGTCCAACAAGGCCACCACCTCTACTTGATTCAGAAAGAGAAGAATGTCCTGTAATGACAACATTTTGAACTTAATATGAGGAATAAAAGTGTCTCTGGTCTGAAATCTCTCGATGCTTTTATTACATGAAGAGAATGGAATATACTCCCTGGCCCTTCTGATGATGAGGAACCAGTCTTATTACCCTTTGTGACAGAAGATCTTGAATGCCAGTCAGACTGACCACATGCTTCACTGGGTGGATGGAAGAGGGGTGTGCACACAATACTCTGGGGGTAGAGAATCGAAAATGATGGTGTAGCCTTCCTCTGTGACACTCAACACCCAGTGGTCTGAGATTGACTTCTTCCTACTCTCCAGAAACCTCGTCAAATATGCCCCGACTGCAATCTGTATGTTGGAGTCACCCAGATAGTCAGGACTTTGCTTGCTGGTGGGCCCATTCATTCGACTCCTGAGACTGAGATATATCTATGAAAGGAAGGCCCCACCTGCATCCCCTTCCTCGAAAGGGCTTGCTGGCCATTGAAGTTATCAACTGGTCAAAGGCTCTCTTGCCCCTAAGGGCCATAAATGGTAAACTGAGCATCACATAAATAATGTGGAGCCATAGTGCAGCATTGAGATATACTTAAGAAGATTAATAAGAAGGCAATAGCCCATCAGCTAGTCAGAACACATTCTAGACTTGTCCTAGATTTGTATTTATGCCCATTAATAGAGAAACTTACAGAGGTGGTGGAGGAATATCTAAATATCATCTGAGAGCATTCATGGGTGATTTCAAAATCTATTAAGTTTGAAATAACAAAGGAGACACCTAAGCAGGTTTGAACTAAAACAGATGGGTAGCCAATTTATTCTACATCAATCTTTCTTTCATATCAATGATAAGTAAGCAGCACCACTGAAGTCACGGGAAAACAGCCAATATTCCAAACAATGCTTTAATGATGATATTCAAGAGACTGAAAAGAAGTGTAAGTCTCAGCAGAAGAAACCTACTAATTACTTGTGCCAGTCAGAGGGAAGCTGATTGCAGATACTGCAGACTTGCTCTGTTATATTGATTTGTATAGCACCCTAATCATTCAAGAGGGTATCCAGGCTCCTAGGCAGGTGTGTGGGTGTGTGGTCACCAAGGTACTTTACAAAGATCCAGGCGGTCAGCTTCTTGCAGAACTCAAGAAGTGAGGAGGAGGCTCTGATGTGTTGAGAGAGGTCATTCAATGCCTTGGGTGCAATGTAGGAGAATAGGAAACCTCCAGTTTTGGTTTTATGGATTCAGGGAATGTGTGCAAATGAGAGTGAGGCAGAGCATAGGTGGCTGGTGGGTTGGTGAGAGTGTGTGCAGCTGTTCATGTATTCTGGTCCTGTGTTGTTTAGAGATTTAAATGTGAGAGTGGGGATCCAGTGAAGCTTCCTAAGGGGCGGTGTGATGTGGGTGCAACATGAAAAGTCGAGTATGATTCTCAAGGTGGTTGTCTTGATGTTCTGGAGTCTGTGTCTTGTTGGAGATTCCGACACAGAGTGTGGCCGTAGTTCAACATGCTGGTGATGAGTGCTTGCGTGACCGTCTGCGTTCCAAGGCAACCATTTGAAGATCTTTTGCAGCATGCATAGGATGTGAAAGACCAGTACTTCCATCTTGTCAGAGTAGAGCTTCATGCAGTTGGTATGCATCCAGTCTACTCCCATGGTCACGCAGTTGGTGAAGTGGTTCTGGTGGTAGTTGTCTTGTCCGACAGGGGGGGGATGATTTGGGTGACATTGGAGTTGAAGATGGCGGTGATGTCTTGTGATCAGATGATGGTGAGCCATGTCATGTATATGTTGAAAAGGGTGGAGCTCAGGGATATTCCCTGTGGGACTCCACATATCAGTTCCTTGGTCTGTGATGTAAAGGGAGGCCGTCTGATCCTTTGTGTTCTTCCCATGAGGAAGGAAAAGAGCCATTTGAGAGTAGATCCTTGTATGCTATCTTGTGAAGGCCTGACTCAAAAGAAAAACCTTTATAAACTACCATTTATTGCTGCAGAAAATTGTTGGCAATCTTGCATGTATGTAACAATATAGTTTAAATGGAGAGGCCCACACCTAAGATGGCCATTGTTGGGTGACAAGATTTTCAGCACAGACACCATTTGATGATCAGAATCTTCCAAGCCATTCAGCATTTAGCTTGGGAGAGACAGGAAGATGGCTGCTTCCTTATAGAGCTCTCACTTGATTTATGAGAGTGCTGGAGGGGTGCATAGTTTCTGTCATACTGGGCGCTTGCCATTTTTTAGGCCTCATCAATAGAACAACATTATGTCCTGTGCCTACCGTTTTGTCCTGTGACAGCTCTGCAACTGCCAGTTAACTCCTTCGGTGCACATGACTGCTCCCGGGCGTCATGAGTCACAGTAGACGTGGGCTCATGACGGCCGGGAGCCGTCAGAACATTGCCGCTCGCCCACGCGCGGTTAATTCCACGCCTGTGCGGGAGAATTAATCAGTGGGTGGAGTTCTGACGGCTCCCAGCTGTCATGAACACACGCCCACCGTGATTTATGACAGCCGGGAGTCGTCATGAGTACCTGAGCGCCACGTCCAGCCCCTCGCACCGCGGCGAAATTCACGCTGCAGCGAAGGGGTTAAGATACAAAGCTTCTCACAGGGCAGAGTACAGCTAAGTCACCTGAGAACTGTTTTATTGTTGGGCTATGTTGGCAGCTGAGGGCCCAGGGCAGAAAAGCTGTGTGGCTATGGGCAGCAAGGATGAAGCTCGCATGATATAAAAGGTGCAGAAGGTGCATGCTGAGTGCAAAGAGTGCAGGCTGGAACCGCAGGCTGGAGACTGCAGTGCGATGAGGCTGGGAGGCTGGAGGTCTGATGGACACCTCTTAGTGTTCCAGCAATGTCATTGCAGAGTCCCACACAATGTCCCCATGATCCTTGGGTGAATGGGGTGCAGGCAAAGAGGTTATATAGAGTATATTATGCATAAAGCTCTGAGGATGCCCCAACCCTCCAACCTCTTGCAGTAACCCAAGTTCACATATGAATTTCCCTAATTTTACATGCGCTTTTGTAAGGTGATAAACTCAAAAACACATCCAAGCACTTGAGGCTGAGACATGGGGTTGAATATAAATATTGTGATTGAAAGGACATAAACATCGCTGGTTAAATGCAATTAAAACAGTGGAGTCTTGAGTTTAATGTGAAGAACAATTCGTGGTATTTGATTAATGGAGAAAGAGTTTTAACATCTTGCACTGAACCCTAGATGTAATCCCCACTAGTCCGTAGAATAAAGCTGGCCCTCAACATTGGTGAGCAATAGAAAGCTTTTTTAATTGAGTGACATTCTGGGTAAGTGCCTACAGAGAAGATTATTCAGTCTCATACCCTCCAACATCTCAATAAGCATGAGAGGCTCTCTAACGCTCACCATTCCTTGAAGTTCTCACCTGCTTCATGAAGTGGCCAGTCTGCAATTCATATTCAGTTTTCATTTCGTGTAAACGTAGAGCGCTTTACAAGACTGAAGGCTAACATATTGGGCAATTTACAGTACACTGTTAAAAAAAATATGCACAGCTACATCAGTAGCATATGGTAAATAAATAACACAAGGATAATAAGTATGTGCAACAAAGTTTTAAATCCATTCGAGGCAAGAGGGATCACAAGGACTGAAGGAAGAGAGAGGAAGGGATAGTGGGATATCAGTTGGAGACCAATAAAAGGAGTTGTGCAAGATGTTAGGATGAAGGGGAGAAAATAATGAATTAATTAATTATTTGCAACTCGTGCAGTGCAGTGCCACCCACAATGGAATATCCTGGTGCTACAAGAGGAAAAGTAAGAGGAAAGCAGGAGATGACTAAATGAGGGAGGAACAAAGTGCATCGTGGGCCAGAAAGAGCCAGGTCTTCAAGTGCTTTTTGAATAGGGCTTCCGATTCTGTGAACCGCAAGGAACTGGGGAGTGGGTTCCATGCCTTGGATCCTAGTACCGAGAAGGATTTGCAGCCTCAGGTTTTAAGTCTAAATAGGGGGGTGCTTTAGAAGATTTGTGTGAAAGGATCTCTGGCTTCTTTCGGCTGTATGAGTGAATCTGCCAGTCAAGTATTTAGGTCTGGTGGCTTTGAATACTCGGAAGACCTGTAAAATGAACTTAAAGAGGATCCTTTTGTGTACCATTAACGAGTGTAACGTTTTTAGAGCTGCGGAAGAAGAACTTCATCTGGGGAGTTTCATCTCAAGTCTGGCCTCCGCATGTTGGACCATCTAGGGTTTGTGGAGAGTTGATTTCAAGGATCCTGCAGTAGTTGAGTCTGGAAGTGGTGAGAGCAAAAGCAAATGTATATCTGGCAACTAGTGGAAGGAAGTCAAACAACTTTCTTACGGATTTGATTAGATTAAAAAGCATTCCTGTCACTGTAAGAGCTTGAGGATAGAAAGAGAGTTTCTTGCAACTTGTACTGCGGGGGAGGGGTGCTCATAAATTTGAGTTGCCACGTAACAGAAGCTCTGTTTTATCTGTGTTGCGTTTTAAATGATGTGTTTGCATCCACAGGATAACTTCAGTGGGACAGTTTTGGAAGTTTAGTTCTGTGACAAAGGACCCTTTGTCCAATGATAGAATCAGCTGTGTATTATATGTGTGTGATGTAGTGGTAATTCCAAAAGAAGCTATCAGGTAGATTGGGGTGGGTGGGGGGCATGTATATATTAAATAGCGCTGGGCTGGGAGATGAGCACTGCAGAACTCCTAATGCCACTGGTCTTTCTGTAGATGGAAAAGGTCCTAATGGGCCTACTTGTCTCCTAGCATTAAAAAATATTTGATCCAGGACAGGTCTTTATAGGAATTGCCACAGTCCTCGATTCGGTCAAGGAGTATGAAGTGTATCGAACACGGTGAAGATAGCCAGTAAAACCACCACCGCATGATGAAAAGATGCTGGTAGATGTTAATACAAGAATCCCGATGAGAAGAAAGGGAAACAGAGCAATTCTAAGCAGTGGTTTGGTAATTTACTTTACATGCTCAAGGTAGCAAAGACTACATGAGAATCTATTTACAGTTGATGTGGTTCAAGAGCTCATGGTTCTTTGGACTGTTTTTAAAGCATGGGAATAAAAAGTCTCATCAAAATGGGATTCCATCAATTATCTTTGTAACTAACAGAAGTGCAATTTTCTAATTTTGATTGTTGACTTTTTTACTTTTTGAATTATATGTAACCCACTAATGACCTCTGGCAGGAATTCTCACACCATTTTCATCTCACTATGTTTAATTAACTTTATGAAAATTACAGTTTTATGTAAAAGTAATTATTGAACAACTTCATGCAGCACAAATGTAATTACTACATACTCCTGGGCAATGGCGCAGCTGGGGGAGGGGGGAAATTTCCACCACTAGCTGCCTTTTTTGGGGGGCAGCGAGCGCAAGGTAAGTTTTCTCTACCTTGTCGTTGTCTGTTGCCTCCCCCCCGCTCATCGTCGTCTGTCGCCACCCCCGCTCTTATCTCCAATGAGCGGCCCTGGGGGCAGAAAACTCTGTGATCGCCACTGCTCCTGAGGAAGGCTTAATAGTGAATGCTGTTATAAAGTCAGAGCTTCACTGCTGAAGTTAGTAGTTGAACACCCACACTCCACCCACAGAACGCCTCCCTGGAGCAGAGTAACGCAACACTGCGATTTGCTCTGCGTTGCATTACTCTGGATTAATCAAATAACTCAGGGCCACTCAAGGTGCCCTTGTGGGGTTTGATAAATCAGACTTCAGTTTTTCAGCTCTGTTGCGCCTCCTTGAGTGGTGGAAGGGTGACGCAAAAGTCATAAATATGCCCCATAGTCTGTAAAAGGAGAGAAAGCAAAGAAGAAATAAGAATGACAGGAATGGGCTCTCCAAAAGTTACATTTTATGTAACGTTCTTTGGTTAGCTGAGAATTAGTCATTAAAATGAGGCAAGTCATTGTCATTTATTTTTTCTTCAAATTGACTTTCTCAGCTTAGTTTCTTCAGAGAAAACGTTTGCTACTTCAGAATCCATCTAATAGAAAAATTAACTATGCAATACAGGCCGCACTGGAAAACAGATATACCGTCTTCGGATATGACCTGTATTAGTTTGTAAGACACCGTATGAAAAACATGTTTGCATTTTGAGCACGGTTGTAGGACTTATCTGATGACCATCATCTGCTGAGTGGCAAGCAGCCTTAGCCTAGGGCATGGCAAAGTGGATATGATGGTCAGGAAGCATATTATACAACAACAAAAGCAAATAAATTCGAACATTGACATTTTAATTCTTACCTTTCATCACAAAATAACATCGGCTAAAGAGAAATACATATATTTCCCAGAAACCACATTTGATAGGATGTTATGGTTATAATCAAACCCTAAATACACTTGTAATTCTCCTGTTACACAAACATAGCCTCCCAACAATGTACTCCTCACAATCTCACAATGATAGGCAGGTGACATACAAAATCAGATCATGAGGGACAAACATGGATCTTGTCATTGAAGTTGATCAAAATCTCTGCCATGCCTAGCAGGCTTTTCATCAAGGATCGATGCTTAGAACCTACAGCCTCATTTTGTTTGCATCTCTCACCCCCTGTGGTGTGTCTTGGTCCTCCCAGGGGGAGGGTATACTTTTGGTAGCTCCACTTAGCACTTGCACTTGGACAAGGCCTATGCACCTCATGATGGCTGCAAACATGTCATGACCCTGAAAGTCTGTCACATGACCAGAGAAATTGTTTTTGATTAAGATCTAGCATAACTGATAATAGAAGACGTTATGAAAATATTCATGTTAGTCTCTACAGTGAGTCACATAGCATTAATAGGCAACAACATGTCAACCTTGTACAAGTACACCGTCTGTCTATTTCAGTGGCTAAAATTGGTTAAATTAGCACGATTCATTAAAGGGCCTATTCACAAACTGGATTCTGTAGTTCTTTTATAGTACTACAATTCTACTGCTAAAATACTATAAAATGTTCTTCCATACCTACAAAGGGAAATCGCTATAGTTCCTGATATTGTGTCACTTAATAAATTCTTTATGCTTAACTAAATAAACATTATTTCACATGGTTCATTCACGTTTCAACCCAGTATATACTGGAGTGACAGAAGCAGTACGGCTTTGACGGCTCGGATCAAATTCAAAGAGTAACGAAAGACTCATGAAACCGTCCGATCTTGGAATTAGAAACCAGACGATGACTTACTTTTTAACGGAAGAGCTTTTCCCGAAACTACACCCCATCCACTGACGTATATACTCAGCATTGAAGTGAATTTAGCCCTATATAGGAGGTTGTAACCGGTGAAGGATTACTCCGGCCACGGCTAGATAGCATTCCGGCCTCTGCTAGATACCAGCCACACAACCCAAGAATTGTATGTTGGGACACTCCCTGAGCCCGCCTGGGTCCCCCTAGGCTGTCTTCTCCCTGTCCCAGTCCTGATGAAGACCCGCACTGACTTTACAGTAGTGCAGATTCTGGGTTGAAATGTCGACATACTAATCCCTGGACCAGTTGAAGGATTCTGCGATAAAACTCATTTACTCAGTTCACAGACTTACCTAAAAAAAATCGCATTTCTGGTCATCCTTCTATTTTTCGTTTCCCCCCCCCCCCCCAATGAAGAAACACTTTGTATATATTACGCACCATCACTAAACCACTGAGCACCAAAATTCACTTTGTCACTTATTATATTTCACTATATGTCTTTTTGACAGCCTTGCAAATGCAAATTGGGTATTTATGAATCATGCCATGTATAAAAGCTTCTAGTAATACCCCATATGGTTCCATGTTTGTGTTTGTTATGATTGATTGGTCTCTTTATGAAGAAGGTACAGATTGATACAAATTGTTTAAAGGAATACTTACCCGAAAGAACCAATTGTACTTTTGTATTTCACCAACTGGGGCTGTGATTTTTATGGCACTACAGTGAGTGTTAGGCCAAAAAGCAGGAATAAAGTGAGCCTTTTACTGGCTGCTTTCTACAAAGTGAAAGTGAAAGCAGAAAACCTGGATAAACCACGATTCCCCATTTAAATTGTGTAATCCTAGGCAATTGGAAAATATTTTATTTCACCAAAACCAGTTTTTCTTCATTTTCGGATATGAAAGCACTTTCAGATATGTAGGTTCTGAATATCAGTAGTACAAAAACCTATTGTGTTTGATTTATTATACTGTAATGTTTCTCTATACTTTGGGCACGTATTGGGTTTACATGACAACTGTCTTGCTTCTCAGTTCACTGACCGCTCATGTTTAAAAACTGTCACTTAATAAGCACTTCTCAGTGTAGTGCTTTACTGTGATGTATTACACTTTCTAAATTTTGAAAAGGCTTTATCCTATTTTACGTACTTTTTTTGTAAGGGTGGGCGGAGTTTGCATAGCAGCGCTACGTAGAACTCTGCAAAGTTGTAAAAAAACTCTGCTGCGCTACGCAGAGTTCCACGAACTGGCGAAGTTGCTCGGCTATCCTGTCTGACTTTGCCAGGCCTGAACACAGAGCTTTGTGTGCTCACCATGAATCTGCCAATTTACCCACAGTGAACGGGTACTAAATAACCACAGACCCCCATGATGTATTACCTCACATCCGCTTCCAGGATTGGAAGAGGTTGGTTTCAACAGTGAATCATTCATCGCTCGGGGAGGAGGGTATATGGATGTGGTGCTCATTAGGTTACTAACCTCAGCTCGCTGATCGACACTCCGCACTGTCTCTGACCTGTGCCTGAGCTGTGACCTCAGAGCGACCCGTGTCCACCAGGCCACCCTGCTAACGTGTTGCCAATGCCGTAGAGTAGATAATGCTATCTAATTTCTGGGACTCTCTTACCTTTATGTGCTGAACATCAGACAACGCATAAGGGATGCGAACACCGAAGTTAAAGAAAGGTGCATCCACCATGCCTGCCAAGTATCACTCATCAGGTGTGATGCTCACGCATTTCAGTGCGGTGTTCCGCATCACTGTACTGAAATGCATTGTCACGCATTTAGTGCCACTCGCCAGCGCACGCCACCTGCGGTGCCTGAGAACTTGTGTGCTGGCTCTGCTGCTCCGAGACGTGGTACCAACAGCTGCTTGCTGCACTCAGTAGTTCCTAAATAGTTGAAAATGGTGTGCTCTCAGCTCTGGAGTTTAGACAAAGACAATGGTGAAAAGTCAATTTCTTTGTACACCTAAATGATAGGCAGAACTAAAAATGCATATCACAAAATTATTTTAGAAATACATATTCACCCTGGGACAGAATTACTTGTTGAGGGAGAAAGGAGGAAGGAAGAGAAGAACACACACCGTTTTGAAATTAATCCAAAGTATTTTTATTTTTAGAAATTCTGACATAGATATAACATTGGTAAAATTGGTACAGGGTTGTCCTGAACAGAATTAACATAAACGTACAAATAACAGATACATGCGTGATTGAATAATAGTGACAGGTGATGTTGGCTGTGTGTCAAAACAAAAATACATTAATACAAATAAAAATCAGTCAAAAATTTGACATCAATTTGTTTCAACAAGTACATATATTTTCTCCTATTGTCGTTGAAACTTAGTATGAACTGATTGTTAGCACAACGTCGACGTTTCGACCCTATTAAATGGTGCTGGCTTTGTCGCAACCGTAGCGGGTCTTCATCAGGACTAAAGGGCAGGTGGACAACCTGGTGATTTTGAGTCTTGCTGCGTCTGATTCTGTGCAGTCAGAAGGGTGTGGATGTGTCAGCCGACTCCATCCAAGGCCCGGGGTTCAATCACGATATCTCACGCAGTAAATGCGTGAAATTTCTTCACCGGCCGGTGGCGAAAATTGTAGAATGTTCGTAAAGTGCCACTTGAGCGATCACCTGCATATTTCGGATATGGTTTAGAGGGACGTCTCACTCCTTCGCGGTCAGGCAATCACTAATTGATAGGCTCTTAATCAATGCTACATTACCTTAATTGTATATCTGAAGATACTATCTTAAACAATGTATGTAGTTGCATTTTCAATAGGATTTGAAGTATGTCTGTTTATAGGGCACTTCTTTGTAGAGATTTTTCAGCCTCTGTGTGTGATGTAAGTAACCAAAAGTTGGATGCATCACTTCCTGGGATAGCACCAAACCAAAGGTCATGCAATGTCGCTTCCTTTGTTTTCATGGACTCCAAAGGTCACGTGATGACACTTCCTGTGATGTCATCTGGTCAAAAACCTTGTGATGTCAGTTCCTGTGACATCCTCGGGATGGGTCAAAGTGCAGGTGATGTGACCCCCTGTGATGTCGCTTCCTGTGACATCAGGCAGGGGTCACATGGCATGTGATGTCACTTCCGCTACCGCTGGCATTTTGATGAATCGATGTCCATGTGTAGACTCTAAAATCTCAGGATTCTCAAATCCTGCATTAGGTCCTCGAGTCCTGCATTCCCTCCTCAAAACCTACTGTAGTCTGACACTCAGATTGGGCATACGGTCATGGCTTTGAGGGTTCCCACGTGGTCACGGGAACAGGGCTGGACTGGCCATAGTAGGCACCGGGTGTTTTCCTGGTGTGACAAAAGGATGGGGACTAGTTTTGGACCCATTAGGGCCAGTTTTGTTACAGGGGGGCGGTTATGCAGCAGTGCTGCAATATTAGCCTCCTGTAACAAACCGGGAGTGGTGCAGCAGGAGTGGTGCTTCTCACTAGCATCCCCTCCACTGAGACCCCTTCTCCGCTCCTAGGGCCGGTCAAGAGCAGATTGCCATGGCTGGTTGCTGTTCCCAGTCTGGCCGTGGACAGACACAATCCTGGGCGGCATGACTCCTGTGTGACAATGCTCTTATCAAGGGATGGATGGGCTGACCAATAATGTCCAGGAACCGAGGTAGATGGGAGTGAGGGGAGCACCTATGATACGCCATGACAATGGGCATACTCAATGTTGCAATTATCAGTGCCATTGTACACTGTACAGTATGATATTACATGTGTATGGTAGAGCTGGTGTCTGGTGTTATACTATTTTAGTCTGTATGGAAAGGAGTGTGACATGACAAATGCAGTTTTAGTTATGGTGCTATGCATTGCTCGGTCAAGTTAATTTGTGGGGGACTCGTCATGTTATGACACCTTTTAGAACGGTGTCCTTCTGCACAAACAGCTGTATGGCTACTTCCACAGGCATGGTCATGAATTGAACTTGTTTGCTGTCACCGAGCATGACATTTCACATGACTACGGGCACTACGTTCAGGGTGATTAGCTTCTCCCCTGCACTGCCTTTTCTCTGCATTGTATGTGTAAGGAACAGGTGCTGGATGAGACATTTGATGTGAACATGTCTTACATGTGTGAGGGTCTGCATTTGGACATGAACTGGAGATCATACATATGTATCACGCCTTTTGATCACACGTAGGTGTATTTTGAATTGTTCACTTTTAATTGCCTCTGCTGTGCCATGGCCTTGAGGTCCACAGACCAACTCTTGTGCTAGAACAACGGCCACCTTCTCTTCGGTTGCTTGAGACTTCTATTTGCTCATCTGTTGCTTATGATGCCTTTTACTGTTGCACAAACATTTTTTTTGGTATGGTGCTTGTCATCATGAAAGCCTCTTTGAGTTTATTCCCAATCCGCCTTATGGGTGCCACCACATTTAATTTTCTGAGGATGGTGTTCCATAGCACACTTTTTGGGCGGTAGGAGTTTGCATGAGACAAATAGCTCCTCCTGATGTTCCCAGACCTCACGGATGAGGATTCTCATCTTATCTTCATCTTCCTATCACCACTGTTCTGGGGTTCTTGGCTCCCTGGGTTAGTCTGCAGATCATGCCTCTACAAATCAGCTATTTGGGAGTCCTGATCAATTTTCACACTCTCTGGCTACATTTCTGCACTTTTGCACATTTTTGGATGTAAGCCCAGTACTGCAGCACAATTTCTTGTTTGTGTGAAGCAAATGGTCGCAGCACAATTTTCTATGGGTCATGCAGCATGGAACAAACTTAATACTGCACTTAAAAAGTGTCTTACCGCAGGACAATGCAGATGTTTTTACCACGGCACAGCATGATGTTGACTATGCCGGGGTATTTGTGTTTTCTTATCAGTATTGCACAATCAGGTATTTTGTCCACTTAAGAAGGAGAATTTGATTAATCATGGATGAGGCTCCCAGTAACAGAAATCCGGATTTAGGAGCCTTCATGTTTCAGGTGACAATTTATAACCTTATAATATAGAATATTCCTATGTACATGTCAGTCTGGTGCTAGTATTTGTAGAGATTGGCAGAGACTTATTAAAACCATAGCTCTGCCCTTTGTCTTGGCCTCCTTCAGCTTCTTGTTCCTGCTGGCACAAAATTGTATTAATATTAATATGATTAAAAAAATGTCTGGAGGCCAGGCTCTGAACAATGGGCCTTATTTGCAAAAATATGAGTAACTTTATAAGTCATTGTTAATGTTTTTTTAAAAGCTACTATTTCTTAGAAAGTTTGCATTTTATTGGTTTTCGTCAGCACTATAACATTTTATTTTTTTCTCTAACATGAAGAAATATGTTATCTGTCAATATTCAAAATATGAGGGAGTATCAAGAACTTTCACAACCAGCCTTTTTTTACGACATGGTTAAGTGCACAGATCCACTACGAAACATCCTTGGGAATATTTATGAATGTCTACAAAGCTATGCCTTTGTGGATATTCCATTGGCAATTCCAGCATACCCCACCCCAATCATAAAGTTATGATGGTGGAAATCTCCTGTACTGGGAGACTTAGGGCCCGAATACGATGTCGGAAGGACCTGAGTCCGTCCGACTTCATTTGGGAACTTAAACTGAACAACCTCCTGTTGTCGGTTCCAGCCCAGCAAGTAGGATGCAACGGAACCCTATTCAGTCGCAATCCCATTCTTAACAATGGGAGCATGCATTCCGAATGGAATGCATGCTCCCATTGTTAAGAGCAGAGGTGCAGTTCATCCCCTCTCAACAGAGGGGCACCATAGGTGTCCCCTACGCCGCCAATTCAGCCACCTTGCACCCATGGGGGGCCCTGCTGGTGGCCCCAAAAGACAGATTCCCACAGCCATTTCGTGTTGGAAAGGCTGGTACAGAAAGGCTGTGAAAATCTGCTCTATTAATCCCTCGGCTGGAAAGAGCCGGCCGAGGGATTACTGAAGGCTTTCTAAATGGTGGACTTCTGAAAATCTGGCCCTTTGCGAGCGCTATTTTTGCATTTGGGATTCATCATCCCAAATGCAAAAATCGCAATTCTAGAAATCGCGAAATTGCGATTAATTGCATTTAAGGAATATCAATTTGAGATTCCTTAAATGCAATTCATGAACCATTTTAAAATTGCGAATTCGCAATCTGGGGACGCTATTTACAGCGAAGTCTAACTACGTGGTAAATAGCAAAAACTTTGAAAAATGCACTAAAGTGCATTTTTCAAAGTTTCATGTTGCGCACACACATGCCCTAAGGGCATGTGTGTGCGCAACATATGTGCACACATCAATTTCAGGGGTGCAACAGGGTGTCCTTTGGACACCCCTGCACCCTTGAAATCGCAATCTCAATTTGCGCATCTCTAAATGCGATTAGCAAATTGAGATGGTCTTCCCATTCATTCCTATGGGCCTCTAGGCCCTTAGGAATGAATGGGGAGATATTCCTTAATTGCGACTCGCAATTTGCGAGTCACAATTAAGGAATTATTAGGAATCACTATTTTTTAAGTGATTCCTTGATGAATAGCATTTTGCTATTCCTTAATAGCGAATCGGTATTTTTCGCTCTTAAGGAATCGCAAAATGTGTTCTTGATGAATCTGGGGATATGTGTTATAATATATATCCAGAGAAAAACACATTCAATACAAAACGGATAGCAAAATAAAAATGCAACAAAAATAAAACAAAATCTAGGGCATAGAAGCCACATAATAATGAACAGATTTCAAATATTTTCAAGAAATAAAGTAAACCAGGTGTGGACATTAACAGGTAAGGAGAGCTTGCAAATGAGTCTAGAGACAACAGAGTCACTAGTATAAAGAAGCCATATAAAGAAAATGTTGGTAACTGAAATGGTTTTTATTTTTACTGTTTTGCTTGATTTAAAAACTACTAGGTATAGTCTATAACAATATTATCTTAATGGGTGTGGGGGACAGAATTTCATACAAGCAACATCTAAATAAAATGTTAGCCATATTGACTATCAAGATCTTAAAAATGACTCTTAAAAGGATCTTGGTTACATAAGCACTAGTAGTTATACTTCTAAAGGGTCAGGCGGAATCATATAAAATATATTTGAGAAATACGCAGTGGTACAGGTTTGATAACATCTCTTTAACATGGGATCCTTATTAGTTCCCAAGGGCCCAGGTCATTGTATACAAAATCAGTGTGTGGGAAACAATGTGAAACAACCAGCTATTTATGAAATTAAGAAGAAAGATATAAAATAAAATATTGAAAAAGTCAAGTCTGCAGATATTACTTTAAGGCGTTACACCTGAAATCTGGCAAAATAGAAAAAACTTATTTCCAAAATAATTTCACAACAAACAAGGAATTCTTTCACTGTGATAGGTGTAGTACAGTATTCATTACCGAAAAAGATAGGTAAAGAGAAACCTCATTAGTCAATCAATTGAAATTTAGTTATGTTTTATGATCTCCCACAGGCTATATTCAAGATGATTCCACCGACAGAACACAAGAACCTACCGGAAGACGAAAACACGCCGCAGAAAAGAGCAGACAAACTATGGACATATTTTAAAAAGCGTGAAAATGGTAATCACCTAAAGTTCTTCAAGATAATATTTCTTGTGTTAGCTGTTCTAGAATGGCACATTTATCCGCTCTGTAACTTTCAACCTTTCAAAACTCGGCCCATAAACTGCTCTGTCGAGCATTTCTCACTGTTATCTCTCTGTTCTCCTCTAATCAGATTTAAACATAATGTCTGGTCTCTACACCTTATCCCTTAATCACCATCTTTTTCTCCCTATCACTTTACACCCATTAACAAAATCTACCAAATATTCTTCCTTCATGATGTATCTCCCTTTAGCTTATTGTCAATTAGTTTGTTGTAATTTTTTTAATAGTTTGGTATGATCTTTTTAAATGTCTTAAATACACTAAAAAGAAATTTCAACTGTAGTTTATTATAATCTTTTTAAATTTCTTAAATCAATTTTAAGAATGTTTTAACTGTTGTAGATATGTGCTATGACTGTTTGGATGTACAGTTTTTAACAAAACCTTTATTACCGTTCAATATTGTTTGTCTGTTTGATTTTAGTTTGTTTTTGGAAAATGTCCCAAAAAAAGAATCTTGAATCCAATATTGTTGATCTCAGACGTGATCTTAATCATATACATTTTGACTTGACTTCACTTATTGTCAATTTTCACCCAATTATCACATGTATATTTTTTATATTCAGTTCTCTTACCTTCACTTCCTTCAAACATATTCTATATCATCTCCTGCAATCCACTGCACACTTTGGTCATGCTCCTACTACACCTATCAAATATTTAAGTATATCTCATTCTCTAGTGATGTCAACGTATACTCCATTAACTATTTATAAATGATTCTCGTAGGCTTTTCATATCTCTCTTTCCAGCTCTCACAGACACTCCATTAAATAATTATATCTTGTCATTTCGATCAATGTGTACACCAGTATTCTAGCCAATATTCCCCAGAGTATGGTTAGTTCACCTTTTTGTATCGGTTTTCACTCTTCAGATTAATTGAATGTTCTTCTAAGTAGGTTTTCATTCCTCTTCCTATTAAGGCATACCTTTATAGGGGACAATCCTTAATATTTTTTACTTTCCTCTCATATTACATTTTGGCCCATCAGCTAAATTATCAGATACACTCCACTCTGTATCTCTTCTTTTCTCTTAATATCATTTATCACCCTAGTACATATTTATACATTACAAAATCAATCTAATGCTTCTCTCCTGTTTCAACAAATTCTATCCCTACTAAGACATGCTCATTCATTATCTTTCAGTCACTTCACAGTACATCTTGCATTGTTATCCGAACTATTACATGGTTTCTCATCATGCTATTAATTCTAACTCTACTAGCTAAACTACCAAATGTTTCTCTGTTTATTTTGCCATTTCTTGTAGTATCATTTATAGCTATGTCTTGCAGGATAGCAAACATTTATATCCACCTGCCAGTTTCCTAAAACTTTTAACACTGTTATAAAATCAATTATGACTTATTCTTTGACTATCTTTCTCTTGCTATAAATATGCACAAAACATATAATTTAGGAAACATCCATATACTTCTTTCCTTTCTGTCTTAAGAACTCTCACTTTTATGACACTTTCAAATTTCCTTCACATCTGCATGATCTCTTTAAGAGACATAGCATCTGATTTGGTAATTTAAATGCACAATATAAGGACCATATTACACCCTAAATAACACTTCAAATAGGAGGTGACTAGGAGCCACTTCTTGGGTCTTCCCTATGTACAACACAGCCACTGTGCCATCACTGTAGAGGTAAGGGGAAATTGCATTGGATATGTGACAAAGACAATTGGTTATAGATTTCTTACTTTGTGAATTACCCCAGGGCGTCAGACTGGATCTGGAGAATTTTTTCATCAGCAGTACCCCTGCGTGTCGAAAAGTGGCGTCGCTCGGTTCCATGTTAGTCATTGGTGCCTTGGTTGCAGGGATGACGTCGCGGCAGCTACCTAGACGCCACCCTCACACGCTGATGTCAGTTCTTTCTTTCCCGCGCCAGCCAGTGCAGATCCGGAGAGAGCTGTACCTCCAGTCACTTTTTGACTGTCTTTTTGCGGACTTTTGACAATGTCATTTTTGAGTTTTTGACTCCTGGTGCACGTCATGGATGCCTGGTGTAAAGGCGTCCGGTTCCTGCCGGCGGTTGATGTCGGTGACGGATCTGCATCGCATGTGCCTGTTCTGTTTAGAACCGGACACCTACTCCAAGTCGTGTTCCGACTGCCAGACAATGAATCCGAAGTCTTTGTGGGAGCAGTCCCGAAAGCTTCTCGAGGTCTGGCAGTCCGCTCCGAGCTGCTCAAGGTCCCGGTCGCGTGGGAGGGCGAGGGACCGTTCGCTGAGTCACTACTACCACCAATCTTCTTCCAAGTCTTCACACTGCTCCGGTAAGTCAAAGCTCAAGAAGGAGTCGAAGAAGCATCGTCGCTCTTCTACTTCTCCATGTCAGTTGGCTGACGCAATGAAGGATGCGGGTGGTGGCCATCCTGCAGCTCCGCATGTGGAGCTTGCTGGGTCAAATCTGGATTTCCCTCCCTTCCCGGCACCCGGTGAGACCCCTGCCAGCTTCGGAGTTTTTACGAGGCGATGCATGCCATCTTTGGGCAGCTTGACTCTGCCAGGGCTCGGACGGGAGCCCTGTGCTTTCGACGCCGACGGCTTCGGCCCCGGCACCGAAGGGTCCCCTGGGATCCAGGTCTGGATCCGGATCGGCGCTGGTCGACCTGACTACACCCTACCCCGGTGCCGACTCCACCGACACCACGTCCGCAGCCAACGTCGGTTGTGTTCCCAGCTGGCGTCGACCCTGGCCTCCACCCTGACGTAGACACGGAGCCGGACCGCTGTCGACCTATGCCAGATCTGGCACCGATGGGTACTTTTGTGCCCTGGTTCTATCCTGGTTCTTTCAGGCCAGATTGGCAAACATCGGAGGGTGAGGAGGACTGTTAGGGGTCTTGAGACCCTTTGACTGACCAGTTGGGTTACGTACTAGACTGGAGAGAGGAGCTGGGGGAAGCCAGTGGCCTGGATACCTTACCAGGCCTTGGCATGTTGTTTCCTCCTACCGTATCTACAGAGGAAGGAGCAACTTATGCAGTGGTATTATGTAGGGCGGCTGAGTCTCTCATCCTCGAGCTACCTACGGTGGCAGTCAGGACAACCTCCTGACAGAGGTGGCAGCGAGCTCTTAGGAGCCCCTGATGCCGTTTAATGAGGCCCTAACCGACATCCTTTTGGGCAACTGGTCCAGGCCCAACACAGGGGCTCCTGTGGATACAATGATTGCCCGGTGCCACCGCCTGGCCCCGGGCTACCCCACTTTCCTCTCCCAACACCCCACCCCTGAGAGCTTGTTGATCCAAGCCTCCACATCAAAAGGTGCATTCCCTAAAGCTCCACCTAATCCAAAAAGCTGGACCACCTTGGGAAGAAGATGTTTTCTTCCTCCAGCTTGGGACTGCTGTCGGTAAACACTGCATGTCTATTGGGCCGTTACACCCACTCCGTGTGGGATACGTTGGCTCAGTTGATGGCCCAGTGCCCGGGGGATACCCTGGCCGTACTCTCCGGTGTAGTTGCCAAGGGGAGAAACGCAGCCAGGTTTACCATTCACTGTGGACTGGAAACCGTCAACTCGCTAGGCAGGATGATTTCAACATCAGTAGCCCTTCAAAGCTACGCCTGGCTGAGGTCGACTGGTGTTTCTAGGGATGTCAAAGCTACCCTATGGACATGCCTTTGGATGGCCGTTGCCTGTTCAGTGACAAGGCAGACAATGAGCTAGAGTGCTTTAAAGACTTTCGGGCTATGGCCAAGTCCTTGGGCCTCTCCACCACTCGCCCTGCGCAGTCTCCTTTTTGCCCCTTTCGTGGCTACAGAAGGGGTGTCCCGCCATGTGCCACCCAGAGCCACAGACCGGCGTAACCTGTTCAGCCTCTGCATGGCCCCGGACGTGGGAACCACTACCCTGGGTCTGGGGGGCCAGCGCGCTGGCCAGTCCACCACAGCCCCCTCTGCAGCAGCCTCCAAACCCTCCTAGTCAGAGCCACCAATGGCCAGTGGCCAGAGGATTCGCCATCACCTCCCCCACTGGTGCACCATCACGTAGGACAGGTGGGTTTTGAAGATAGTCCGAAGGGGCTACTGCCTCCCCTTCGAGACTGCCCCCCCCCCCCCCCAGCCATACCACCTCACTGCCATTGCATGTGGGGGGATCACCTGGCCTTTCTCCAACAGGAAGTTACGGCTCTCTTGGCCAAGAGAGCCATCGAGTGAGTTCCTGCCCAAGAAGTAGGTCGTGGTTGCTATTCGCACTACTTTCTGGTGTTTCAAAGAAGCACAAGGGCCTGTGTCCTAGCTTGGATCTCTGGAACGTCAACTGCTTCCTCCAGAAGGAAAAGTTCAAAATGGTGATGCTAGCTCAGGTCCTTTCTGCCCTCGACCCTGAAGACTGGGTGGTTTTGTTAGACTTGCAGGAAGCTTATTTTCACGTTCCCGTCCTGCCGGCTCACCGGCGCTACTTGCGGTTCACGGAGGCCATGAACACTTTCAGTTTACCGTGCTCTCATTTGGTCTTACCAGCGCCCCTCGGGTGTTCACAAAAGTGATGATGGTGGTCGCAGCTCATCTGCACAGATCCGGGGTTCTAGTCTTCCCCGATCTCAATGACTGGCTGTTGAAGGCGGGCTCACCCCAAGCAGTTGTCTCCCATCTCCAGACTACCGCTGACTTCCTGCATTCACTGGGGTTTTCTGTCAACGTGCCAAAGTGACACCTGACTCCCTCTCAGAAGCACTTCTTCATCGAAGCAGTTCTGGACACAATGCAGTTTTGGGTCTATCCTCCCGAGCAGCGAGTCTGGGATATTCGGGCTATGATTCCGATCTTTCAGCCTCTATTCCGGGTTTCGTCAGGGTGACTCTGGGGCTGCTGGGTCTGATGGCCTCCTGCATACTTCTGGTGGATCATGCCAGATAGCATATGTGGGCTCTGCAGAGTGACCTGAAGTTCCAGTGGGCACAGCATCAGGAGAACCTGTCCGAATGCATCCAAATCTTGGAGGGTACTGTACGGCAATTGCAGTGGTGGCTAACAAATCGGGATTGGGTCAACACCAGATCCCTCTCCCTTCCTCAACCAGAGTTCACAGTGGTGGCGGATGCATCCCTCTGGGATGGGGCAGCCACATGGGAGAGGCAGAGATTAGACGCCTCTGGTCTCCGGTGGAGTCCGGGCTCCACATCAGCCTTCTGGAGCTTCGGGCAATCCGTCTTGCACTAAAAGCATTCCTTCCCTCTGTTCGGGGAAGAGTAGTGTAGGTGTTAACGGACAACACCACTGCCATGTTGTACTGCAACAAACATGGCGGAGTGAGGTCATAAACCCCATGTCAAAAGGCTCTCCATCTCTGGACATGGCTGGAACATCAGGGCATATCCCTGGTGGTCCAACACCTGGCAGGTTCACTGAACACCAGGGAGGACGAACTCAGCCGCAGATGCATGAAGGATCACGAATGCCGTCTTCACTTGGAGGTGGTGCAAGGTCTCTTTCGGCAGTGGGGAGAGCCTTGATTAGAGCTGGTCGCGACCGAAGAGAACGTGCAATGTCAGCAAGGCGAGGCTTTTCAGCATGAGTAGAGTTGCGGTCTACTATACGCCTTTCCGCCTATACCACTTCTGCCCAGAGTGCTGAAGAAGCTCAAGCACGACAGGGCCCAAGTCATTCTTGGGCAGAGGTCTTCAAACTTTTTGATGCCGAGACCCCCCTGTCAAAAAATGTTAGGCGTGAGGACCCCCCTCCGACAAAAAAATTCTAGAACTTGGTACTCATCTTCATAGACAACCAAAAGCGCCCCCAATTATTACTGCCCTTATGTGTTTGTTATGTGCAGAGAAGGAAGCTTCAGATTTATTTAGCTGGGGGCACAGGGTCATGCTAATTCACCTGATATTTTTTTGGGTTTTGTTATTTGTTTCAGTTTTTGGAATCATTTTGACCAAGTGAACTGTAACTTCTGAAGGCCACGAGAAAATGCTAAGAGGCTGGCTGCCCTGTTGTCCAGTAAACTGGGCTATAATTATGTTCATGAGGTGAAAGAACGACCATGGGGTATGCCCTTGTGATGTGTGTGCTTGGGCTGTACACAAAGGTAATCTTGAAGTAGACTACCTATGCTCACTGTGTATCTCCTGTCCCTAGCAGGTGACGTATGACCTTGTTCATGTCAGTGCCCCTAGAAGTGCCCTGCTATGCAGGCCAGATATTCAGTACAGTGGGGGGCTTAGTGTCTGGAAGGAGAATGGCACCCATTGTAAACACGTGTTCCCATACATTTGGTGCAGGTGGAGGATACATGTTGCAAGGTCAAAATGTCTCAACTGAGCCTTCGTCTTGGAAAGGCCTTTGCAGGGTGAGGGTCAGAAGAGAGGTTGTGAAAGGTAGCAAAACACACTCATCTAGAGATGGAAGCTAAAAGACACCAGTTGTTTCTTTTTTGTGGGTGAAGTTCATTGTACCCAGAGGCCGGTAATCTAACAGACAGGTAAACTAGATCATTCAAGATCACACAGGCAGCCGGTGAGGAGCAGAGTAGCCTCCAAATTAGCACACACAGCAATTCCATGAGAGCCTGTCCTTGACATGAGACAGACAGCTGTTTACCGCACACCCTTGTGGCCTCCTTCTCCCCTCCCCGGTATCTGGGTGATTTATGACAATTTATTGCTGACAAACTTATAGACCAGTCATGGAAAATGCCACGAGAGAACAGTTTTGGCACACATTGGTATTCAATACCACAATGACAACACCATATATGCGGAGGCACCATTCAGCGTTGAGTCACATGTGCTTAGTTTAGGACACAAAATCTCATTGCAAACAAAATGGCGGGATGTGTTATATATGAACTGAAGACCCACAGAGCATTCACTGCTGCAGTGTGTCAAAGATATTGTATTTTATTGTAATTGCATTTATATAGCGCTTATTACCCCTGACTAAGTGTCAGAGCGCTTTTTCAGCAAGTAGCAGGCTTCTCCAGAACCCATAAAAGCATTAGTGGTAAATTAGTATAGTGAAAAAGGCAAGTAATTTGAGTGGTGGATATGGTATTATGTTATTTGGATTGAGAAGGATAGTGGAGGGATGTTTTGGAGCTCACAGCAGTAGTAGGAGGCTTGGGATGAGTAAAAGGGAGACGGAGGGGGAAGAGTTTAGAAAGACTTGTTTTTGGGGGGGGGGATCAGAATAGTAAAAGATGGACATTTCTAGAGTTAGTGCTTGGCCACGTTTGCTGACTAATGCTATGGTTTTACTCATGAGAAGATACTTATGCATTAAAACTGAAGTTGTATCTACATGCCTGACTAAATGTTCTGGCATATTCTTATGTTTTGCTGTATTACTGCAAATAGTACTTCTATTGCTCGTCATTTATAGAAGCGGTCTTAATACATTTGAACTACACAATTTTAAATACTCCATGTCTTGGAATCTTGTTTCTTTGCAAAACACACGAATAAACATAATTTTGTAATTACAAATATCATAATTTTTCTAATGTGTATAGCACCAATATCTTTCTTTGCAGGACATAATTATCTGTTTCTAACCACAGCTGAAATTCAAAAGGCTATTTAGGTTTCTATGAGCTCATATTCACCAATCTATTTAGAACTTTTTGACAAAAAGTGATGTCCTCAGATTAACTCTTCCCAGACCGGTTTTAAATGATTCCTCCACGTTATAAAGTTTTTTGTACTACAGAAACCACCACATCAAGTAAGGTGCAATCATGGATGCTTTACACATGAACAAATAACCATCATTTTTGTTTCGAGTGTGTCAACGGTAGTTGGACAAAGGCATCATATTGATCTCCTGTGTCAAAATAAAAACGGAAAGAACATGGAAAATAAACATTTCAATGTCACAAAAATGAATATGAAACTGCTGCAACAAAACAGAATGTACACCGAAAACAAACACAATTCCACAGTCATAAAATTTAACTGGAGCCTTTTTCCTGTCCCCCTCACACCCCATCCCACCCCCCAACCCACATTGCTCGATCGAAGAAACAGATAATAATCTCTGTGTGTCTTTGCATGGTGCGTTCAAGATTCAATGTACGTTTTCTGCAACTGAAAAGCCAGGGCATGGCGGACGAGGAGGGGGCTTACCTAATTATTCCTGGAAGCTTCGGGTTGCCTTGGGAACCAGCCGGGAAGGAGATCCTAATGCAGAGGCAGTCACGAAGAAGTGTTGGAAAAAGGGACACGAGGTGAAAGCAGCCAGGGTCAAGAAAGACAGCTGGGTCCAGTGAAAGCCAGCAGTGACTGCGCAGAACTCCGTGGAAATACAGCCTGCATTGTCGAACGTGCTAGTCCATCTTTATGGACAAAGTTCGCGGGCATTTCCTGGTGTGCATGCTGCAGTCTCTGATTGGAGGACAGGCATTAAGGAAGTAGCCACATTATGATTGGCTTATTTTGCCACGTCCTCCAATCAGAGAGGTTTCTGAGATGTAATTATTTCAAATCCAAAACGAAAGGTAAACGTTTTGGATTCCAGGCAGCAGCGAGGCCGGTGAATGCGCGACCCCCTTCCAATGACTCCACGCCCCCCCTGGGGGACGTGCCCCATAGATTGAAGACCTATGTTCTAGTGGCTCTGGATTGGGCACAAAGAGTCTGGTATCTTGAGCTGCTACACATGTCCCTCGATCCTCCGATCAGACTGCCTTTCCGGGAGGATCTTCTGTCGCAGCAGCAGGGGGCGGTCCTCCCAAACCTGTCCAGCCTCCACCTTCTTGTGAGGAGATTGATTGGCGGCAGTTGACGTCTTTTGACTTTCCTCCTGAAGTCTGTGATGTTATCTTGGCAGCCAGGCGTCCCTCCACTAAGATGGTATAAGCCTGTAGATGGGACAAATTTGTGGCATGTGTCGCAGCAAAGGCTGTGGATCCCCTTTCTGCCCCTCTTTCTGAGGTTCTCTTGTTCCTTCTTTCTTTGGCCCAGCAGGGCTCTTCTCTGGGCACTATTAAAGGCTACCTCTCGGCCATTTCCGCCTTTCTTAGGCTTCCTGATCAGCCTTCTCTTTTCAAGTCCCCTGCTGTAAAACGCTTTCTTAACCCCTTCGATGCTGATGACGAGCTCAGCTCGTCATCAGCCACGGTGGTCGTGTGCTGATGACGAGCTGAGCTCGTCATGAATATATGGCATCCTGAATTTTTCAGCACAGGGGAAAAATAACCACAGCAGCCAAGGTGTTAAGGGCATTACTCATCTTTTTCCTCCTGTTCCCTTTATAACGCCTCAGTGGGACTTGAACTTGGATCTTACTTACCTTATGTGCGCTCCTTTTGAGCCACTTCATAACTGTCCTCTCAGACTTCTTACTTTAAAGACTGCCTTTCTGGTTGCCATCACTCCTGCTCGCAGGGTGAGTGAGCTCCAAGCTCTTTCTTCAAACCCTCCTTTACTAGCTGTTCAACCGGACAAGGTTGTCCTACGCATTTGTCCATCCTTTCTTCCCAAAGTGGTTACTTTTTTCCACATTTACCAAACCATCACTTTGCCCACCTTCGTTGCGCCTCCGCTTCCTTCTAAGTAGGAAGAGAGGCTCCGACGCCTGGATCCAAAACGTGCGCTTTCCTTTTACTTGGATCGCACAAAACAATTCCGGGTGGATGACCAGCTCCTTGTTGGCTATGTGGGTGCTAAAAAAGGTTGGGCCGTACACAAGTGGACCATGTCTAGATGGGTCGTTTTGTGTTTCAAAGTTTGCTATTCTTTGGCAAAGAAGGAGCCTCCTGTGGGGCTACACCCCCATTCCACCAAGGCGACGGCAGATACCACCTCTTTGTCTAAGTATCTGCCGCAATGTCATCCTGGTGACCACGACGCCAACGACAAACGCGGAACTAACCTACGCCACATTTCATCGTGCAGGGGTACTGCTGACGAAAAAATTCTCCGGATCCAGTCTGATGCCTGGGGGTAATTCACAAGGTAAGGAATCTATACCTAATCTATGTCTCTTACAGATATATCATTACCGAAGGTAAGTAACTTGTTCGATAGGTGACATTGTGATGAACAGAAGAATCCTGTCACTTTTGTTAGACTACTTAAAGTATATGCAAATGAAGCATCCTTTTTAAAAATAAAATGTTTGGGTAGAAAATATTTTCACAGGATAATAACTGACCTTCTAGGAACCCAAAAGTATTTTCACGCCTTCAACCATTAGTAAAGATTGGGTAGGTACTATTAGGATATGAAGTATAAATAGAAAACATGGGTGGGTGTAAAGATGATAGGAATCACTCATTTGTATTCTACTGAGAAACCTTTAATTGTCACAAGACTGGAATTCAAGACCTTGGTATGTAGCAGTGATCACATCCGTTCTACTAAAGTATTAAATCTGAATATTTTGAAGGCTCCAGTGGAAATTTCCACTGCATAAATATTTCTGTATCATATTCATGCAAATCAAAAATGATGTGCTAAAGGAATTCAAAATTAGCAAGTACTGAGGGAACTGAATTGGCTGTTTGCATAGGAAATATTAAAAAATCACAAATTACGAGCAAATACACTGTGCCAACTGAGTAATGTGAGGGTAGTAATGTGAGGGTAGCCCATATTGTGAGATGAAGACAGTGGACAAAGAAAGGCTATACAAAAAAGGATTAAACGGTGGAGATTTCCAGAACCTCTAGGTGCCTGCCACCGATTGCAGGGATAAACAGGCGGGGCACCATAGGTGCCCCCTAGACTGCCATTCAGCAGGCTTGGACCCATAGGGGTTGCTGTGGGCCCCCAAATACAGATTCCCACATCCTTTCTGTGTTGGAAAGGCCAGCACAGAAAGGCTGTGAAAATCTCCCATCGTAATCCCTCGGTTGGAAAGAGCCGGCGAGGGATTACTGAAGGCTTTCCGATAGGCGGACTGGCTCTCTGACAGAAAATAGTCTTGCAAATTTGGCTCTGGTACAAACCATTTGTCAGTTCGGATGCCTCTTCGAAAGGACACCTTTATTAGTCCATACATCTAGAAATAGCAACCATATGGAATTGCTCAACACTATTTATATAATATATTCCCCGAGAACATATGGGTGCCTGTGGTCCCGAAGTGAATTTGGAAGCCCAATCCATCTTCGGTCTTCAACTGAGTTTTGGTAACTATCAGAATCCAGTATAAACTGCAGTGCGGAATGTAACATACTGGGGCCTACCCATGACTTTCTCATTAATTCTTTGACATTTTTCATCATGGGTGGGGAATCCAGGATGATGACAATTGAAATCAGAAGACTGTCTGTCTCATCCCATGAGCGCATCTTCATGTTGACCAAAATCAACACCTGGTTTAGAGGACTCTTCCTCCGTTTCCACCAATCAAGGATCCTGTGGGTATATTTCAAATGAATTTAAGTATTGGTTTTGTCCACTCATCTGTCCACCCAACAACCGCTCCGCAACGAGACAGTTTCACACCCGATTTCAGATTTTCACTTCCTTTATCAATGTAACATATGTTGTCCACCGATAAATCGTGTTGCAAAGTTAGTTATATCCTTAGTACACCTGATCATCTGAATAATGAGCCTCTCTGACACAGCTTATAGAATGCATTTGGATAATTTAGAGGGTAAAGACCAGGCCAGGGATCAATGACTTTGCTGTCCAGTCCAGTCCAGTAAACACTGGCTAGGTCTCAGTCAACTGATGATATAACTTGTAACAACAGTTCTGGTTCTAGTTACTGTTTGCAAATAGTACTTAGCTTCCGACCCACTCTGTCATGGATGATATGTTGTGTACTAATTGGAGCCTATGTACATTAAAGTAACTTTTCTCCCTCTGCAGATAAAATCGCTGAAGGAGAATTCATCCAGGGCGTGATGAAGAATGATGAAATCATGAGGCTCATCCAGTATGACCCCAAGAAATAAGCAATGGTCGCCAGAAGAGGAACACATGAAAAAGAGTGTGTGGATGGGGAAGGGAGGGAGTAGCCTGGAGTGAATGTGTGAGTGCAGACTCTGTCTATGGGACAACCACTCCCACTGTTTAGACTCCCTCCTATTCTAGCCAAAGATTCCACACTTCACCTCCACCTCCACTCATTAAACTCTCCCTTTATGTTAAAGAATGTCAATTTGAGAGCCCATCATTTTGATCATTCCCCTGTGCACTTCCTACAGTAGATGTGTTAAATGTAGGTGGGGTGTATGTGTTTGTATGTATGATTGTGTATTGTCAATGATGGGAAACAGAAGAGAGAAAGATGTAAGCGAGGACAGCTATTATGATTTGTTAATTTGTATTTGTAAGCACCAATGTCTAAGTGTAACAAACTTTTTAAAAAAGATTTCACCTTAATGAGAACACATTCTCAAAGTGTTTTTCTCTTAATAACCAAAGAGGAGCTCCCACTTTTAAGTATGACAATACAGAAAATGAACTGTATCAGTAAAACAAAAATGTTATCAATCAGTCTGTCAACAAATACAATGGCCTATCATTTTATCAATTAGTCCTTCAATCATCCCATCAATGAGCTTATCCCATCTCTTGTCCCATCAATGAACATGTCTATTGAAAAAACAACCTAATAAACATATCTCAATTAACACAGCTAATCATCTCTCCACCTATATAGCATGAAATGGATCAATACACATGTCTATCCAGCTTTCTGGCCATAAAACCATCAGTCAAAATGATTGAACATGCTTCCTCTGTATGAAGTGAACACTTCGAATTTGTGGTTTTCTGTGATGTTGGTTAAAGGCAGGAGTTTTACTTTAATGTTAACAATTGTGTTTTCAGTTAGTTGAATCTGGTGCAGCAATTCTGGATAAGCGGCTCTTCACGTTGAATATATATTCCTAGGTTTAATGCATGAAAAAGAGCCTGCTAACAGAGGATGCTTATTCTAAAACACTTAAGCAATGGCCATATGTAAAGTCCAGAACCGTTCACTCATTAACACTTGTGATCTATATGTAGAAATCCATTATTGATTGTCTACTGTGGTGCTATTTAGTCTTGTGTGAAACTGAATACATTGACTGGAATGAATAACACACAATCAAGTTTCATTATTTGTGATTAACATAATGACGCAAATGCTGAATTTGGCTTAGCCAATCAGAACGCTTAGAATGTTGGCACTTACTACTGTTGCTTCCCTTCTTTCTAACTTCATGAAAATGTCACTGAAGGACATGAAGAATACAGGGTTAGTTGGTAATAGCCTTATTGTCTACATATGCTTATTGTTATAACCACAATATTGACTTTTGCATTTGACCGAAGCCCATAGTTGGGGAGTGGACAATTAATAGCAAATAATGTCCGCTGTTAATGCCCTCAGTAGAGGGAAATAACAATTATGCATAAATACATTTTCTGTTGAAAGCACAATCTAGGGGCAAGGGGATTCCCCATGTCAGACTCTCATCAAAATCAGGAGAGAGCGAGCCGCGTACAATGATAGACACTGTGAGGCATATTGGTGCCCATGGACAGGTAACATGAAGTAGCGCATAGTGTAAAGTAACCCTGGGCGACAAACTACGCTCCGTTCGCGGAGTTTGCGGAGTTTCGGCAACTCCGCGCTCCGCGGAGAACGCGAAGTTGTCGAATACTCCGCAAACTGCGGCGTAGCGTAGTTCTCGCGCGCTCAATAGCATTTTCGCGTGCGCGAGGATGCTTGTCGGTAAGATCGAGTTGCCGAACACGCAGAAACTGCAATCTGGCACAGAATAACTCGCGAACACGTTAGTAGTGACCAGAAATAAGGGGACGCGAGCGGGCGGGACAAACCTCATGGGTAACTTCGCGTGCTACACATCCCGAGCATGCAGGCAATCAATCAATCAATCAATCAGGATATTTGTATAGCGCGCTACTCACCCAGAGGGTCTCAAGGCACTTGGGGGAGGGGGGTCCGCTACTGCTCGAACAGCCATGTCTTGAGTTGCTTCCTGAAGCAGAGGTGGTCTTGGGTCAGGCGGAGGTGGATGGGGAGGGAGTTCCAAGTCTTGGCTGCCAGGTAGGAGAAGGATCTTCCTCCCATGGTGGATCTTCGGATGCGTGGCATGGCGGCGAGGGCGTGGCTGGTCGATCGTAGCTGGCGGGTGGGAGTGTAGAAGGTCAGGCGGTTGTTGAGGTACCTGGGGCCCAGGTCGTGGAGGGCCTTGTGTGCGTGGGTGAGGAGTTGGAACGTGATTCTCTTGCTGATGGGGAGCCAGTGAAGGTCTCTCAGGTGTCCGGAGATGTGGCTGTGTCGGGGATGTCCAAGATGAGTCGTGCGGAGGCGTTCTGGATGTGTTAGAGTCTTTTCTGGAGTTTGGCTGTGGTTCCGGTATAGAGGGTGTTTCCGTAGTCCAGTCGGCTGGTGACGAGTGCCTGTGTGACCGTCTTCCTGGTTTCTGTGGCGAGCCATGGGAAGATCTTTCGGAGCATGCATAGGATGTTGAAGCATGATGATTGGACGGCGTTGACTTGTCTGGTCATCGAGAGGGAGGAGTCCAGGATGAAGCCCAGGTTAAGTGCGTGGTCCGTTGGTTTGGGTGCGCTGCCCAGGGCAGGGGGCCACCAGGAGTCGTCCCAGGCGGAGGGTGATGATCAAAGGATGAGGACTTCCGTCTTGTCTGAGTTCAGTTTCAGGCGGCTGTTCCTCATCCACTCGACTACGTCTTTCATCCCTTCGTGTAGGTTGGTTCTGGCGGTTCCTGGGTCGTTGGTGAGGGAGAGGATCAGCTGGGTGTCGTCGGCGTAGGAGATGATGTTGAGGTTGTGTTGGCGTACGATGGCTGCGAGGGGGCTCATGTAGACGTTGAAGAGGGTGGGGCTGAGTGATGACCCTTGTGGTACGCCGCATATGACTTCGGTGGCCTTGGATCTGTACGGGGGGAGGCGGACTCTCTGGGTTCTTCCGGTGAGGAACGAGATGATCCACTCCAGTGCCTTCTCTTGGATTCCGATGTTGCTGAGGCGCTGCACTAGAGTGCGGTGGCAGACCGTATCGAATGCTGCGGAGAGGTCCAGGAGGATGAGGGCCGCTGTTTCCCAGTTGTCGAGCAGGGCTCGGATGTCATCAGTGGCTGCGATGAGGGTGGTCTCGGTGCTGTGGTTGGCGCGGAAGCCGGACTGCGAGTGGTCGAGGCTGGTTGGGCGAGCGCAATTGGTGATCCACTGTGTGAGGTTGTTGGCTGCTTGGTTGGGGTCCGTTGAGCTAGCGGGCGGGTTCTGGCTCAGTGAAGTGGTGAGCTGGTCGGTGGTGATCTTGTTCCAGTTCCTGCGGGGAACCTGTTGCGGGTGGTGGTGAGTCGTGGTCTTTCTGAAGCTGAAGTGGACGCAGCTGTGGTCTGTCCAGTGGAGTCCGGTGGAGTGGCTGAAGGAGATGTACTTGCTGGAGGAGAAGACTGGGTCAAGCGTGTGTCCGGCGTAGTGGGTGGGGGTGTTCACCAGTTGCATGAGTCCGAGGTTGGCGAGGTTGTCCAGCAGGGTGGTGGTGGTGTTGTCGTTGTTGTTCTCCAGGTGGAAGTTGAGGTCCCCTAGGAGGATGTAGTCAGCGGAGGCGAGGGCGTGCGGGCTGATGAAGTCTGCGATGTCTTCGCTGAATTGTGTGCGAGGTCCTGGGGGTCTGTAGATGAGGGTGCCTCTGAGTGTGGTCTTGGGGTCGGTGTGTATCTGGAAGTGAAGATGTTAAGCGGCTTTGAGGGTGTCGTCTGAGTTGGTCGTGATGCGGATGGTGTTCTTGTGGACGATGGCGATGCCTCCTCCTGTCTCGTTGACGCGGTCTCTCGGGGGGATCTTGTATCCGTGCGGGATGGCGACGGCGCTGTCGGGCGCTGAGGAGGCGTTCATCCATGTTTCCGTGAGGAAGGCGACGTCTGGAGATGTGGTGTCGAGCAGGTTCCAGAGTTCCACGGCGCTCCCGAAGACGAAAAATGGCTTGCGAACGGGTCAAGCAAGCTACTACGCATGCTCGCGGAGCTATGCGTAGTTCGCGGAGTGCAAGTGCATCTTCGCGTAGCTCGCGGAGTGCGGCTACGCGAACTACGCCCAGGCTTAGTGTAAAGGAAAACATTAGAGCTCTCTGCCGCTTCACTGAGAAACTAAATCTGAAGCTCATTTCAGTAGCCCATCTCTTTCACACTGTATGCAGTAGAAGAAAGCTTAGTCAATAGTGTCCTGGGGTAAACAATTCACACTTGTAACCCTGGGATTAAAGCTTAAATGTGAGAGCTGTGACAGGAAGGACACCAATCCCAAATGAGCTCTGTGAAGACAGCTAGTCCCAGCCACAGAGACCACAACCATATATTGTTCTATAATAACTACACTGGGCACTGGTCGCTACACTACTCTGGATCTTCTGTCTGATTGAGGAAACAGCTATAGGAGAATATTAAATAACATAGAATAGGAATTTACACTGTCCCGGCAATTACATTTTTATAATATAACTATTCATCCACCGATTGGCTGACAAAGCGTTGGCTTCTCTACATAGCGTTTCAAGTCATGTCCCCCATTTCCATCATTTAGGTTTGATGAATGTTGGAAGTGAAGGGTCTTCATAAAGGGTGCAGCCACTAAAGGTCTTCATTTAAAGGTAGCAAAATAGTATTTCTAGAATATTTCTAAAACCTACCTTTCCCTTTCTACCATTCATAGAGTATTGTTTGTGTAAGCTGTTACTTCTGCAATAGGTACTGGACACATGTTATCATAAACACCGCTTCTCTAGCAGAGACATCCTTATGGTGCATGGATGTATTAAAGTATGACCCAGCATCCTTAGCAGTCACTTTCGAGAATTCATCTTTCTGGAGTCTTTCGTCTTATGTCTGAGCATGGGATCATTAGAAGAATCTGTCAAGATGTAAATTGCTTACAGAATTTACCAAGAATTGAATGAAAATTTGGTCTGCACTGCTTTGTTCTTCAAAGAGACTTAGGCTGTTGGGGAAGTTTTTTTTAAAACAATCAGCACTGACTTGAAACTATTCGAAAGTTCACCTGAGAAAGATATGTACATGCTTCCATCTAATGAAAAATACTTAAATTAACTCAGGAATTCATATTCTATTCATAATTTTCATATCTCTGAAACTAGGCATTCTTAGGTCGCACTCTACAACCGATTACTGTAAATGTAAATTCCAGAGGGGGCAGATTTACAAACATTTTGCATCAGGTTTCTGGCGCAGTGTTTATTTGGATTTAATTTAGAGCACAAGAAGTGTGTTGCACTGGAAGTTTGCCTGAAAGTGACGCATAACAGCACACTGTGCTGCTATGCCTTACTTTGCGTCAAGAGAGTGTCATGCAACCATCAATTCTTTAAGATGCAAAACCCTATCTCTTAACAATAGCAGACAGGGGTTTGCACCAAAAAATATTGACTCTTTGAAGCTGGCTTAAAAAAGAGAAATGCTTTTATTTCTCCAAACTCTTCTGACTTAGTATGTGCGTTGCACTGTGCAGCACACATCCAACGTGGAAAACATGTTCAAGTTTTACTAGGCATAGACTTTTATACTGGAACAGTGTACTTGGTGCTAGGCAGCCTAATTGTGGGCATGCAGTAGGGAGAGAGCAAGACAGTGCCATATCTTAGTAGTAATGGTGCATTTCGCCTCTCGCGCAACGCAGAACAACAACTTTGCCTGCTGCTCTGCGTTCCATGACATGTGTGTGAATCTGTGCCTAAAGGTTTTGCAATAAGGAAAATATTTTGGTGTCCGCTAAGCTGAATGTGATTTCAAATGCTTTGCCCCTCAGCTTATGTACATCTTACTCACTCATTCCTGCATGGAGCAAGGTCCAATTACTGCCCCTCGAAAAAATGGCGCTTTGAACACCATGGACCCAAGCACTTATGGGCTGATTGCTACTTTGCCACTGGTTGATTATACCTATATTCTGGAAAAGGTTATGACCAAACAGGTGTAGAACCGCTTGGATGGTTGGCATGACATTCTTGGTGTAGCCAATCAGGTTTCATCCCTTTAAGAAGATTGAGAGAGGACTCCAATCAATGACATTCACCATCTTAGAAGCACTGACGTAGGTAGCCTGACTGTGTTGGTCTTCTTAGATCTATCCAGGAAAATTGATTTCCAGCACACAGGTGCACCTTTCCAACACAAGATGTGTTCATGCGTTGTGAATGTCGTATCCTGGATGAATCCTAGCTGACTTCAGCTTAGCGACATTAAAAGAGATGTCCTAATGTTCGGGTTCTGCCCAATGTGCAACATTGAGTCCCACTGCCTTGGATTGCGATTACGCAATATGCAGACGTAGTAAGAGATACATCACACACCCGTGGACAGCCCCACCCACAATGACATTCTGGACTAGTGATTATTTCTTCTCCCGCCTTCCACAGCCTTCTATTTGCTGCTGACAAGTGAGTGCAAACTGCAGCAAGTAAACATGGTTTATAGACCATCGCTTGCGTACTTTTCCAGCTGCTGCCTTCACAACTCACACATCACTATCTGAATGACAAGCTCTCTCACGCACAAACTGTCTGAAGAATTATGTGTTGTCGCCGGGCACCTGTACCATAGGTAAGAGTAACAGCCAGACAAGATACCTGATGCGATTAATGAAGACTGACAGGGTCCAAATATATGAAATGGCTGAGAACGTGCAGCACAACGCAGCTTTATATCACTTTAGGGGACAGGTGTCTCACTACTCGCATGATCTCAAAACAGGACCACCAGGCTGTCTACTTGCATTGGCAGTGGTTCTGAGGCCCACCACAGATAAATCACTTAGCAGAGGGCATTTGTGCAGAAACTGCTTTGTGTATCTGTTATTGTACAACTGAGAAGGCTGGTTGCAAAAACACAGTCTGAGGTGGAGTCTGTCCTGGTACATTGTGGCTTTCACCTTGAAACAGAAACTCGTACATGGCAGTAAAACACTTGGGGTCGGTTTACGAGTTCCTTTTAATATTCCGATCCATGCGCACACTCCTGTTTACGCATGGGTCAGAATTACGATATTGAAGGTATTTAGCACATCCGATAATTATCAGATGAGTTAGATAATTTTACCTTCAATAAATTTCGGCAAGTCAACGTGCTGAAATGTAACAGGAGTAAAACATCTAATATTTACCATATCCTGTGGATTTTGATGTGTTAAACACCAAGTACTGCATATTATTCCCCATGAACTCATAATAGTTTTATTTATCTCACCGGATAGATAACGCTTCCTGTGGTATTGTTATTTATCATGTGCGATAAATATCACCTATACTCGTAATCAGGCCCTATGTGCCCACACACTCTTAAAGCACCTCTGCATTTTCTGCATCCCAGACCACTTTGGAATTGTTGAAAGGTGGCAAGAGGTTGGGGGACCAGGAACTGAGAGGCGTGGGGTGGGCGTTAGGCAGCGTGTGCTACTCGATGACCAGGATCTGCTGTGGTAACAAGTTTGATGAGATGCATTGATCCAATTTTTGACAGGCCTACTCATTGTGTTGATGACATTATATTTCAGCATTGCCCAACAGTTGGAACTGGCCCTTTCTGGCAGGCGAAGGCAATGGCTCAGCCAGACAGTACCTACTACTCCCGTCAGGGGTGAGTGATTACACACACTGTATAACCTGTACTCACCCTCGGGGAGCTTGGCACTGAGCAGTCAGGCTTACCACAGAGGCAAAGTGTAAAGCATTGTCACAGCACTCACTCACTAAAAATCCACTGAGCATCACAAACGAGACTTCACACAGGATGTAAATAACGTTTGTATTCAACACACCTAATATCCAACACAACACAGCATGAACATCATGTATTGCAGGGCATAAATCACACTTGGCAATATTACTAGCAGAACTAGGCCCAACTGTGTTGAAATGACATCAATAATATGCACACTTGGGAAAGATCCTAATCAAACCCCCCTCCCAGCACCCTTATACAGTGCAACACATTGTCCACCCCAGGCCCACCCTACCTTCTCATAATTCAATACCACACAGTTAGAGGATGCACCCTGGGTCACAACAAATTATAAAACTTTTTAGCAGCACCACAGGCCGAGGATGTGCAGGTAAAGCTAAAGTAAACCATAGTATTCTTCTGGCAAGAAATCAACATGCAAAAGCAACACCTCCAGCCATCGTTGGGAATCACAGACGGTCTACAGACAGTGGCTCTCACACATATGTGCACTCTGCACCAAGACGCGGTGAAAAGTTTATAAGGCAGGTCTGTTCAGAATGCGCTCAATAACATATGCACTCAGTAACCTAATGCGAAGAAATGATACCAAGCAGGTCAATTAAAAACACACTGCAAACCGTGTGGACCAATCCTCCCCCACTATCCATCTCACCCGACGGTCCTACACCCACATATTGAAGATAACCAGCCCTCCCCCCAAATACTAGGCTGCACGCAGTTGAAATTACACTTAGTCAGGGTCCTAGGGGAGCAGGTGGCAGTAGGTAGCCAGACTAATTAGGAGGCTGTCATCAAATGGGGGCTCAGCAGGCACTCTGGAATTTCACCCACAGGATGCGAGATGAAGACAATAGTCAGTCGCTCAAAATGTGTTCCACCAGGGTCTTCCGGAACCAGCCCAGTTCTGCACAGTACAGATGGGTCACACAGTCTCTTGACCCATATCCGATCACTCTCGGAAGCGTTCCTGCAACCAAGTCAGTCACTCTCACAACCCAAAACCGAGCCGGACAATATTGCCTGGCAGCACAATTGATGAATGGGGAATGAAGCATGGGAGCCTCTCTGAAAGAAGGACACACTTGTTCAGGTACACGTCAATCAGAGGTACATCAAGCAATCCAGGCACAACGTCTGGTGCGCGTTGATACGGGTCACACCAAACCATTCCGATCAGACACAACAAAGAGATGCAAATTCAGTACCTCCCTGGAAATGAGGCACAACATGGTGCTTTGATATGGGTCGCACCAGACAATTCTGGTCACACACAATGAAGAGTTGCAAAGTCCGTACCTCCCTGGAAATGAAGGAGAATGCCTGGTGCGCATTGACACTGGTCGCACAAGGCAATTCTGGTCACACACACAGGATAACATTCAGCAATGTCTCACAAGGTGGAGGTGGGGGCGTAACCATAGTAGTGCCTTATTATGAGGGACACAACCTGTGATTCGGACCTCGCACGCAATGAGCATGCAGTAAGTGTGTCGCGTGAGAGAGATGCAGAACGATCGACGAAGCGGGCCACGCTGGATCCCACAACAGTTTAATCCGCTCACCACCAACAAGATGCTTATGCATGCCGAGGTCCCCACAATGCAGAAGACACACGCCAAAGGCAAGCCGGTCTCCAGGCGAAATTCTTAGTTCCGCGATCATGCCGCGCTACCAGTTAGGATCCAGCAGACAATGTGGGCACTTAAGAGGGCAACTATCTCTAGGTGTCATAATTAGATGGTGTGAGTCCCTCATAGGAAATCTTAAGTGGTGAATGATCTGACTCCGGGGTGTCAAAACCTCTCCCTCCAATCTATCTAGCCAGGTCCGCAACTGGCAGAGTTTGTCGGTCCCCATTTGCATGCCCGGTGTCTTATAGCTGTTGCTGGGGAATGCCCAGATGTGCTCCCCTGGCTCCAGTGTGAACTGGAGTCAAGCTACCTATACCACAGGAAATTGTTTGTCATTGTGAATCCAATGATAGCAAACATGATGAGGCTGCTCCACTGCATTCACTATTGTAGCTTAAAGTATTTTCAACCATTCCCACATGTTAACCTATGGGAGGAGAAAACCTCATGAGTAGTGAAAACACACATGGGTATTCCTCACTACCTGGCCAGGGAACACACGTTTACCTGCCGTTCTTTTGCCTGCCACTCGCTTCACCCCTTAAGACGTACCCTTGGGTTGCTCTAGTGGTAGTGAAAGGTCCTTTCAGGATGGCTAGTGATTTAAAAAGGTCAACCTGAGCAGAAGCGCGATTGTGCACACAAAAATCTGCAAGGGCAGACTGGGTACATGTTTACAAACCCCATAGGGGCACACCGTACTGCAATATCAAGCTAGACACATGTTTAAGCACATCATTGGTGTCAGCACACTTACCGGCCTGCAATGGTAGGCTGTGGACCTGTTTTACAAACATAAGGTAAGCACCACTTCCTAACATGGTGAGGAAGGGCACATGCCCTTTCACACTACTTTTACAAGGGGAATGTGCCCCAGACCCTAAGGCCTCTACAAGAGAATCATAAAAGCCCAGGAGCAAAAGGCAAAACGTTTAGGAAAATGCTACCTGAAGAGTATGAGGTCTAACACCAACCATCTCCATGTTCAACCGTTCCCCCCTTTGTCCATATGTACAGATCATAACATCACTGTATAACGTGTGTATGACTGTAAAAGGTAGGCGATTGTTACATACATACCTGATAGTCACTAAGAACCAATAACCACCAATATAACTGATGCGAACACTGCAGACAGTACTTGCCCCAAAGGTCAGTGTTTGCTCTTTCATGGGGACTACTGCCTCTATGTATGCCATTGGCCCTTCTGAAACCTCTTAGTGTTTTTTTTTAACTCTTCGCTCAAACTGGGTACGAATCCACACCTTTACCACTCTTTCAGCATAATACAAACTTTCTTGTGTCAGTTCAAGGAAGTGCTGAGTAAGAGAACTATGAGCCCTCATGCAAGCAAATAAAAAAAAGAAATGATCCCCAACAGAGTCCTGGGTCTGTTCCAACCAGTGCCCAGTCAAACTTCTCTTGTGTTGGGGCATTAACCCCTTCCAGGCTCATGACGAGCTGGGCTTGTCATGGTGTAGCCTCCTCGCACGCTGATGACGAGCCCAGCTCGTCATGTAACATGGGTTTTTTAAAATCTCAGCATAGAAGGAGAATTCCACTAGCGCGCATGTGGTTAATACCCGCACAGTGGTACGGCACCGGGAGATAGCACATACGAAAGGAATGCAGAGTGCCCTTCCATTAGAGGCGGTAAGCCCCTCTCCAAGCTGCTTGGAAGCGTGGATGAGAAACATCAGGGTATATCATTGGCCTGCCCCGGCTGAAGGCCGGAATAATGGAGCACTTCGATCCCAGTGTTTTTGTTAACAGGAAAAGCCTGATTGTGTCGGATTCACATTCTCCACATATTCAAGATTTATGCAAGTTTTGAATAAAATAACCTGTAAAATTCTACTTAAAAGAAGATGCAGTGGAGGGAGGGGGAGTTTGTGATGCAGTGATGTTAGTAGACCAGTCACCCTCAGGTGCTGGGATGGGACGCTTCTGGGGCATACTTAAACTTGTAGGCTCTCATTTACGGGCTTTTGACGTAGGGCAATGAACAAGGCAGGAATGCACCGAATGTATGCGCTACAGTGCATTCCTGTCCTTTTTCAGCCTGACACTAGCTTATGCACCCTTGCATCGTGGTGCAAGGGTGCCTCAATTGCATGCAAGATTGTTATTGTGCAGGAAGAGACCCCTTCCTGCACAAAAACAATCCTAAGAGGCATGTACTTCTTTCTATATGTGCTGTAGACTGCAGCGCATATAGAAAGATTTAAAAACGAGGAGAATTAAACATATTTCTCCTCGTTTTGTCTCACCTAGGGTGGCGTACGGATTTGGCCCTTCCCCAGGTTTACATGATTTAGTAAATATGGGGCAGCGTCAAAATCTATGGGTGTTGAATGGGAAAACCCACTGCAATGCACATGGAGCGCCTCCGGGGCACAGAGTACGGTGACACAGTGATTCGATTTGCGCTGTGTTACCTTACTCAAGATTTATGAGGCCAGTCAAACTCACGCACAGTGGCTTTGTGTGGCTTCATAAGTCGGATTGAAAAGCCTGCTTCATGCATGTACTACTTTATGTGGTTTCAAAAGTGATGCAGGGATCTCATAAATAAGCAACTTAATGTGCTGTCGATAAAAACGAACAACATTTGTTTAATTTTTAATAGTGTTTTGCTTATTTAAAAAAAATAAGCGATTTGCTTTGTGTTCAGAGTCCAACTTGGCGGTTATGCATCTGATCCGTCCTCTTCTTTAGTAATTCCAGGGGTTTCTCCATCCTCTCTCACTTTAATATCAGGCCTCAACTATTGTCACAATCACAATAATGTTCAGCGTGTCTTTAACGCATATGACGCCGACATTTACATCAGATTCAGAGATTCCACAAACCCCTTCCTAATAATATTTGGGAGACACCTGCCTGGCCCAGATTATCTTTAAATTAAATTTGACAAAGAATTTAAAAAATGAGCCTTACACCGAGAACACCAGGTATAGCTCAGGATTACCAGTACAGGTCCCTTGTCAGAAGGCAACTGCAGCTTGCACCACCAATCGCCCCACTAACACTCCCAATGACAGTACCCTCACAAACACCCATCACACTCATACAGGTCTGATCATTCAAACTTTAAATTTACATCACAAATGACTAGCACATGCCACCCAAGCTATTTTTATAGCTTTGGGTGGCAGGCATTAGTGATTGTAATATATATTTAATTATTAAACAACTGCTGTTGTGCTCTTCACAAACAAGATAGACAGCCCCACCATGTGACAAGCTGTGATAAGAGCCGGTGTTGACAATAAAGTGCCTGTGCTGATCACCAGAAACCACAGGCTCAGATTAATCACTGGGATAAACCCCTCCTTGGTTTTATTCAATGTACCCTACACCGTTCCCAAAGGCCGGAGACTTCAGCCTTATTTGAGGAATAATTCCATAAAAAGTCTACATTGGCCATTCCTGCACCTCCATCATACGGAACGTGCTTATGGTGAAAATAGGCACTTTGTGAAATTTAGAAAAATACCTATTTCATGAAATAACATGATTGCTATTGAAAATGAATTAACTGATAGATCCCGCTGTGGACCAATAATTTATTTAACTGTTGATTCATCTGGCAGTAATCCAATAGTGGTTTGTAGCATCCCAGTGTGATTTTCTAGATTGAAATTTCTTCTGTAATAATTGAAAAAAAATTATGTTTTTACTTCAAAGCCTCTGAAGATTTTACATTCTCCTCCACTGGCCCGGGCTGGAAGGCATTAGTCACTTACCGGTTAGACTTCTTATAACTTACATTAGTTAGCACTTCAGATGTAATAAAAATATTCATTATATGAATGACCTCTACCAAATCAATAAATGCTACTAAATGTTTCTAAAGAATATATGCTGCAGAACCTTTTTACTTTGGTTCTCATTCCAAATGTCCTTCAGACACAGCCTTTGCCAAAGAGGGTAGTACGTGTCCTGGAGCACCCACAACAGGAGCAACAAGCATTTGCAATGCAATAGGTCTCGCATTTACGCAATTTTGAGCAATTGCCATTATTAATGCCAATGCATTTTATTTATGGTTTTAAAAACATAAATAAAAGGCATTGTCATTTACAATGCCAATAGCTTAAACTTGTGTAAATGCAAGACCTATTGCATTGCAAATGCTTGTTACAGGTGGGAATGTATGTGTATGCTACGGAGTAAGAAACGCATGGAATTAAACGTTGTTGGATTGTAGGGACCAAGGGTCAGAGGGAGCGCAGGAGGACTTTGGGGTAGGAAAGAGAACCCTGTAGTCGGCAAAGTACTTAGATGTCCCGGATTTTCCATACTAATTATTTCTCATTCCTACGATTTTATTTAAAAAGTTTTCTATAGCGCTGGCCAGACCCAGGGGTATCGGAGCGCTTTGAGGAACTGGAGACTACATCTTCCGAAAATCTGCTACTTCTCAGCAGTTGGTTTTTCCAAAGCAATTAAGCTGTGCACCTGCCAGTCGCGTCACAAGGCTATAGCCTATTGTTAAGTTCTCAGCAGAGCACAGTGTGGAATGCCAACGAGGAGGCCGACAATCGTCACCTTGGATCTACACTGGATACCTGCATGAATTAATGAACTTGCCACCACCCCCCCCCCTCCCCCCCTGAGAGCTCCGTAGAGGAGGAAGTAAGTCGGGAAAATCCTAAATTGCAGCAGGTGTTCCTCTGCGTAACACAAACAGGAGGCGGAGCTCAGCCTGCGGAGGGCGGGGCAGGAACTGACAACCCACCACAGGGGTGGGGCTATGTAGAGAGAACAAAGTCACCGCCCAACCCGATGAGCTGTAGACACATCTGGGGATAATGTATAATGTACACATTTTCTTTCTCTCTGAGACAAAAAGTTCTCCTGAGACTGGTTTGACATCGATCTGTTGGTCATTTGCCCAGCAACATTAATGACATCATTCCAGTACCTGGGACCAATGGCGTGAGATGTCTGCAGCTCTTCTCTGCTGACTCCCGCTCGGGGACTTCATCTCTTGGGGGCTAGAGTGGGGCCCTGCGCAGCCCCCATGTCCTATCATCACTCCGTCATGCCCAGCTTCCCTGGTCCATCGCGGGCGCCTGTGGCATCGCAGCCGCTGCAGCGCCCCCTGTTGACCTCTTTGACTACTGCAGTACACGCCGGCCCCATGCTTCTCTCCTGACTCCTGCACACTCTGAGAGCGGGCGTGCCCCAAAGTACACACTAGGGCAGTAAGGGGGCGCAAAGACCCTCCGGATCACTCCCTCCGGTCTCCTCCGCATCTGACAGCAGAGTGGTGCGGCTTGCCCCTCCCCCACGCAGAACTCACGTAAAATCTAAGCCCAGCATGTGGTACCCAGCGCAAAGCCCCCCTGTGGCACCAGCATCCATCCATCTCTGGATTTAGGAGTACCCAGTGCTATGAATGGGTTGACAAGCTCTTAAAAGAGATTTACTGGCGGGTCAGACGCGGGAACCACACAAAGTGAGGAACAAGCGCGCTGTGGGAGCGTGTGAGGCAGAGAAGACGCCATGCACGTGCAATCACCTGTCTGTGCGCACACATGGTTTGTCTGCCTTCACTCACCAAACCCACAACAATAGTCTCTCCAAGGTGATGTAGCGCATGCGCTGCTTCGCTAGGCGAGACCTAAAAAGAGGTGTGAGTTTTTAGCGATTCCTTGTCATCGAACAATCTGGAAGCCTAGGCCTCACTCGCTGTTATCTGGTTGTGCGAGGTTGCGTTAAGTCACAAGCTCAGGCTGACAATGATGGAACACAGGCCGGATACAGGGACCAGGTTAGTCCGCTAAAAAAGTTACCTTCTAAAGCCTAGCACGAAAATTCCATTTGTGATGGAAAAGTCCACTAGGAGCACGGAGAGTGTCACACTCAAAGATGGTTGTTGCTGGAGATTCGTGTTCTCCATCAACGTGGGTTGTCGATGCTGTACTGTGAAGTGCAGATCTCACGTTGCCAGTCGTTGTTGGCGGTCGCTGTAGCACAAAGAGTCAAATTCACCTGAGCTTTGCATTGGGGTTCTGCATATGCGGCAAGATCTTGATGCGAACTGGCCCATTTGCGGTTGCGAAAAGTTCAAAACTTTAGGATTTCCCCTTTTTTCAAGGAGGAGCTCAACTGATGCTGCACTAAGGGTCTAGGACCTGGGAAGCTCATCTTAGATATCAGGAACTCACTCCAGCAGAGGGCTCATGCAGGTCCAATTGCAGGTCCAGTTGCAACAGGTCAGCTGGGCAGTTGCAGAGAGGCCTTTAGAGCTTGTTATAACCATGTAGCTGAAAACAGCTGGACAGCCACCTGACCCTGGAATGAAGGGTACAAGCCCAGTCTTCCTTCTCAGCAAGTAAGACATGCCTCAAACATCAGCTCAGCAAGGTATCTTTCTTCTGTCGTATCCACAGGTCCAGGAATGTACTAAAGAGTGATTATGAGGGTGCCTCCTTTGAAGTGGGAGAAGCTTCTGATGTTTTTCCTCTACAAAGGTATCTGGAATTTCCTGCCTCCCTGCCCTGGTCTCAGTCTCTCTGCAGGCACAATAGGCTAGTGTGAAGTTCTTTGTGTGAGAGCAGGGCACAGTCTTTTGATGTGCAAATGGGGCTGTGCACAACCCTCATCCTGCCTGGGATGGTCCATCCAGGCACCTCTTGTCCTTCTACTGCGTGGTTTTCTGGGAGGAAGACACAAAGGCCAACTGCCAACTATACTCAGTCAAGTGACTCAGGGAAGAGGCTACAGGCACCAAATGGTTACAACAAGAAAAGGCCAACTTTCTAAAGGTGGCATTTTCAGATTTGTGACTTGAAATCAGAAGTTACCATTGAGGAGGATTTAAAAATACAATTCTTCTCACACAAACCGAGATTTTCCTACCTGCTTCCAATCAAACATTACCACTTATTAAATGTAATGAGGCAACTCAATATTATCCACTGGGAGCAATAGGCCTCACAGTAGTAAAACATGTATTTGTGAGTTTTTCACTACCAACACATGAATACCTTAAAAAGTATATCTCCATTTTTTCCAATTACAATGCATCCTGCCCTAAGGGCTCTGTAGGGCCTACTTTAGGGGTGACTTCTATGTAATAACAAGCATTTACAATGCAATGGTTTTGCCTTTGTTAAAGTTAGAGCTATTGGCATTGCTCTTGACATTATTTTTATTTATGGTTTTTTTAACATAAATAAATGGCATTGTCATTTACAATGCCAATAGCTTAATCTCTCGCAAATGCCACACACAAACACCCACAGAGAGCCCCCCCCACACACACACACAGAGCCCTCCACACACACACCCACACAGAGCCCCCCACACACACAGCCACACAGAGCCCCCCCCACACAGAGCCCCCCACACACACCCACACAGAGCCCCCCACACACTGCAAGCCCCCCACACACTGCGAGCCCCCCCACACACACTGTGAGCCTCCCCCACACACTGTGAGCCCCCCCCACACACTGCGAGCCCCCCCACACACTGCGAGCCCCCCCACACACTGCGAGCCCCCCCACACACTGCGAGCCCCCCCCACACACTGCGAGCCCCCCACCCCCACACAGGAATGACTGGAGAAGGCCAGGCGGTGCGGCAAGTAAGGATGGTGGGGAGGGGCCCCCTGTCTGCCCCATTTTGTTCCGAGTCACAATCAGACACATTTACGAATAGAAATGTACCTTTACTTTGCAACGCAACCTGTCTTTTCGCAGGTGCAAAGCTTACATCTTTGGGAATGGCAGGCTTTGCTAGCACAACAATCTGGAGCGAGCTTCTCGTTCAAGTCAAAGGCTGCCTTCTCCCAAGCAATTAGCAAGGACCTCACTCGCCATCAGAAATGCTGACGAGAACTAAGAAAATAGGACTGGGAGTACATGATGTCTCCTTTGCAAATCCGTGTCCCCAGACAGCCGCTGCTTGCAGAGCAGCGACTGCACAGACGTCGAGAGGTGTCAAGCTCCAGGCGGCGGCAGCACGAACAGGCAGCGCGCCAAGGTACAGCGCAACAACAGTTTAAAATTGGAAACACCGCTGGTTGCTGCATGTGCGACATATGCGGCATAGCGGCGAAGTAAATCAAATCCAATCCGCTCTTAGCGCGCAGCACTTCAGTATTCCTGACACTAAATAACTGTTGATTAAAAAGCTTACTGCGGACACGCATACGGAGCAGGGAAGGAGTAATCACTTTTGGTTGCACCTCGCAGGAAAGCAGTAGCACGTGTGAGGTTATTATTTTACAATGAGCGAATTTGGTGCAGGTTTCACGCGCTCAGTTAACTCCAGCAATGTCTTTTAGATAGCGTTTGCTTTTTCATGTGTAAATATATCTCAAAATGATTTGCAGCAGGATAATCAAACGGGTCTTTGCAGCAGTATTGCATTGATGAACATGAGGACAAAGACTGTCAGACACTCGGGCCTGATGTGCAAAGCCTTTTTTCAGTCACTAAGCATGTGTGTGTGCCCAACATTACAGGCTTTGTAACTCAAACAGGCAAGACGCAATATTGCACGGCGAGTAGGAAATGGCTTTTCGACTTGCAATGTGTACATTGAGACTGCTTGCAATTTACCAGGATGAGATGGTATCTGTACATCCGGGTCTCTGGTTTGAGCTCTCTGCAGCTTACAGTATAATGGGTGCGAGATCGCACTACGGGGGGAGGGGCGGACACCGACAATGTGTCCCGACACCCCTCTCCCCTTGCAGGCACTCACCGGGTCCGGCGGCTGCTGGAGGAGAGCTCCCGCTCCTCGGGACTCTCCGGGGCCGCGGAGGGACGTTCTCTTTCCCCGGGGCTCCTCCTGTGCTAGGGAGCCTCGGGACGGTCGATGCAGGCTGCTTCCTCCTTTCGGCTCTCTCCTCCTCCTCCTGCGATGACGCAGAAGGGGGCTCGGCCGGCTGGGCCAACCCCAGCGCGGCCCGGGCTTGAAGGCGGGCGCTGCTTCCTCCTCTCACTCGGGGCCGCGGCGGTGAATACACGGAGCAATGCCGGGTGGGCACCGGCCTTAAATCTAAATATTAAGCGAGGTGGGCACTCGCTCGGGGTTCCACAACAGCGGCAAGGTCCCTGGCAGGGTGGGCACCTGCCAGCGGACAAAATACTCGAAAATCAGGTGCCGGCAATGCCGGACCAGATTCAGGGGCGTTCCCGAGGGCTTTTGGCTGACGTAGCGTGACGTCGCCAAAAGCCAAAAATTCTCGGGAACGCCCCCAAATCTGGTCCGGCATTGACGGACAGGCCCGTCTCCCAATGGCTAGCCTCCATTTATGGAGCTAGCCAATGGGAGGAGGGGGCTGTTACCCGACTCCACACACAGATCATAAGATTTTTCCTAGCGCATGCGTACTTCGTACGCATGCATTTGCTAGTCAAAACCTAAAAAGTGAGTTTAAGGCTTGACCTGGGGGTTATTTTGCCTAGTCAATATAGCAGTTTAAAGAACTGCCAACAGGCTGCAAAGGAAGGCCTGGGACATGTTTAAGAGGCTTCTTTAGTGGGTGCACCATAAGTGCTGCTAGCAGCATTTAATTTACCAGCCATGAGCATACAGAGTACCACTTTACTGGGGACTTATAAGGAAATTAAATATGCCAATCAAGTGTGAGCCACTTTTGCCATGTTTTAGGGAGAGAGCACAAACACTTCAGCACTGGTTAGTAATGGTAAAGTGCACACAGTCCTAAGGTTAAAAAAAAATAGAAGTCATAGTAATAAGAGGGGGAAAGGCAATATGTTTGGGGGAAGAACACCCTAAGGCTGACAAGTCCAACACATGACATTTCAAGAAAATTACTTGTAATTAAGTGGAATTTGAATTTGTGATCCAGCACTATATTTTAATGCGAAATGCACGGTCATGTAAATATTAATGCAAGGATGCATTTCACACAAATCAAGTAGTGCAAAAAACACAATAGCCACAAACAACAGCCGCTCATGTTCCGGCTGTTCCTGCACTCCCAAGTTATAGTTTTACCATGAACGACAGTGTAATTACAAGACATGATGTAATAGTGTATTTTCGAAAATGTTGAATAATAATTAATGTAAAATACCCAAATTTACATCAATTACGCCAGTGTCATTTAAATTTCTTCAAGGTCTAGATGGAATCTACAATCCATAATACCTTGGAGAAAGGCTAGAATGGTACCGCTTTAACCAGAACATAACATGGAAAGTTAAATCGGAGAAACAAAGCTAAAAAAAGTAGAAACAGACCCAAGCAGCATGAGACACCTATCCTCAGTTTTAATTAAAGCTGTATTCAGTGTCAGCACAAAATAGTAATACAAGTGGGGCACAGAAGAGCAACACAATCAGGTTTCTGTTGGTTGGGAAATAAACTTAAAATATGTTTAGCCGAACGTGGCAAACCTCACCAAATTGAATTGAAGACCTTATATATAGTACATGATTCCTTTGAACAATATTTCCAGTAGGTATCATCCTGCAATCAAAGTGGAATAAAGTTGATGTGACTTTAGCAGTCGACAGATCTGCATTGACAGGTTAAGAATGAGCTTGTTAGTGCATTAAAATTCCTCAATTGCAAACCACCTTAATCATTATAAATCACACACATTTATATAGTACTGAATTACCGAAGAGTCTCCAAGCAGGTCTAGACAAAACTAAGTTAAAACTCCAGCTCCCAGGAGAAGGTGTTTTGTTATAACTGTACTGTTATTGATTCATTTCTGCTTGTGCTCTTAGTCATATACATTTAAATAAAAGGGAAGCACAAACCAGCTATCCTGTCCTGGGGGCTGGGGCACTAGATGGGCAGTCAGTATAGTTTTGACAGATCTGCACCAAATTGCGTTCTGACAGAGGATGCACTACTACCCCATTACAATGATGCAAAGCTTTATATAACGGCCATACCATTTCCACCTGGTAAACTACTGGCCAACCAGGCAGGTGTTTCAATGGTACTGTTAGAAATTGGGTTACTGGATGACTGGGGTGTTAGTCTTGGTCAAGCAGCAACCACAGTCCTTGTCATTGTAAGGCACAAGCAAACCCCACATTAACCAGTGCTCAATCCCCTGGTAGCTTAGCACAGAGTACTCAGGATTAATTTAGAGGCAATTTGTAAAGCTTTTGTGCCACACCTCAAACAGGAATAAAGTGAAAACACAACACAAAATGGACCCCAAGCCAGGTTAGAAACTTAGACATTTCTTTAATAAATAAAACAAGACCAAAACAACAAAAATCCAATTAGTAGAACTGGAGATATTCAATTTTAAAACTTTAAGACAAAATAGCACCAAAAAGACCAAAGTGCCATCTGTGGATTTCTGGTCACCCAGGACCAAGTCACAAATTCAGGCTGACCGCGATGGAGCACGGGCCAGCTACAGGCACACAGGCCCACTGAACAAAGTACCAGTAAAATCTGGCTTGAGGAGCGATGCATGGATCCGTGTTGAAAGAGCGTCACGCAGCTAAGGCAATGCGTTGGTTCTGAGGTGTGGCAAGGTTGTGGTGCAAGGTTCTATTGCGTCAAAGATTCCGGCAATGGGGCTTGCAATGTGAAGTCTGGCATCACAGTTGTGGCACGCAGTCGTGGCAAAGCGTTGGCTCCGAAGAGCTGTGAGGCTGAGATTCGGAGTCCAGCGTTGAGGCTGCCATTGAAGAGCGATGTGAGGGCCTGCGCCAGGGATGCATTGCTCAGTGGGGGTTTTGAAGGCAATTCAGTCTGCGGTGGCAATGCACATCTTTGTAATGGGTCCAATCTAAGCAGCAGCAGAGATGTGCCGAATCTGCTTGGGGTTGCACAGCAGAGTATATGATTTGGTTCTGCTGGATCCACAGAGGCTGGCAAAGCACCTTAAACCCACTTCCAAGTGTCCAGGACTGGAGTGGCACCACTTGGCTGGACAGACTCACAACCAGCAGAGTCCAGGTGCAGGTGCAAGGTTGTTGGAAGCCTGTTCTGTCCCTTTGGCTCCCGATCAGGAGGCCAGCCAACTAACCCTTGGAGTCACGCTGGGTTCTGGGTTCAAGAGATGCAGGTCCAGACCTTCTAACCCAGGCAAGAGGGTAGAAGGCAGTAGGTCAGCACAGCAGTGCAGCAGTTTCTTCAGGGTAGCAGCCCAGCCCAGTGGCTGTTCTTTCAGCAGAATATCAATCCTTCTTCCAGGCAGATTATCCACAGGTTCAGAAGTGTACTGAAGTAGTGGTGTCTGGGGTCCTTCTTTTATACACAGCTGTGCCTTTGAAGTAGGGGGAAACTTCTAGAGGCATAACTTTGAAGTGCACAGGTACCCAGCCTTCCCTGACCTGGCTCCAGACTAACTACAGGGGGTATTCAGCCCTTTGTGTGGAGACAGGCATAGCATATTCGGGTGTGAGGCTTGGCCCAGCACCTCTCTCCCATCCTGGCAGTGGTGGCCCATCCAGTAACATCTTGGCTCCCATTGTGTGGCTGTCTATGGGAAATACATAAAGCCCACCTGCCATCTACACTCAGTCATGTGACCAGACACAGGATGCAGGTACCAAATGGCTAAGGCAAGAAAATGCCAACTTTCTAAAAGTGTTATTTTCAGAATTATAATTTAAAATCCGACTTCACTATAAGTTAGGATTTTAAATTAGGATTCCAGAAACATTAAACACGAACCAATTATCTCTTCCCATTTGGAAATTACACTTACAAAATGTAACAAGACAACTCCAATGTTATCCTGTGGGAGCAATAGGCCTTGCAGTAGTGAAAAACAAATGTTCACAACCAGGACATGTAAAACTTAAAAGTACATGTTCAACTTTTTATAGACACATTGCACCCTGCCCCTGGGCTGTCCAGGGCCTACCCTAGGAGTGGCTTATACATATTAAAAAGGAAGGTTTGGGCCTGGCATAAGGTTTATTTTACCAGGTTGAAAAGAAAATTGAAACTGCACACACATGCTCTGCAATGGTTGGCCTGGGCTACATGAGTGGGTGGCACAATCAGTGATGCAGGCCCACTAGTAGCATTTAATTTACAGGAACAGGGTCCTCTGTACGAGAGACTTATAAGTAAAATACGCCAATTCTACCATGTTTAGAGGAGAGAGCACAAGCCCATTAGCACATGGTTAGCAGTGGCCAGGTGCACAGAGTCCTAAGGCCAACAAAAAGGAATTCAGCAAAAAGTAGTAGGAGGAAGGCAAAATGTTTAAGGCTGACCCTGCAGAAAGGGCCAGGTCCAACAGGTGCTCCCTGTACTTTTTTCAAAAAGAACATATCCCATCAGAGAGGAGAATAATTGCTATAAACAAAAATTAGGGCTATGGTCTTTTAACTCACAAGCATACAAACATTTCATGGTTCGTCAGAGAGACCTTGATTGTAACCTTATAAGCTTCCAAGTTCGAATTTGGCTGAGCCGGGACTGCGGCCAGTCCTGTAATAACCACATGGGACAGTAACACCTTTGCAAGCGGATGAAGTTGTTTCGTTTGACAGGAAAATTCAGCTCCTGCAAGAGCTTAGCCCACAGGAGCAGGTGCAGCTGAAGATAACTGCCGACAACCAATAGCAAGAGAGCTGTAAAGGCGCAGCTCCAACAAGAGTCACACACATGATCCATACTCCAGCAAAAACACACAACACAAATAATGACTCCCAGGCCGTGAGCTCCTAAGCCCGGGGTGTTATGCAAGCTGCAGAGATGCGGTCCAGGGCAGAGGAAGGAAGGACGATGCTCAGATTTCTGCGGCTGCCAAAGTCTGCTTAAGCTATAATCTGCCCCTTCCTGTAACAAGACAGGCATGGCAGTAAGAAGCTTGTCTTAATGAGCAACAACCTTAAAATGTACAGGGCAAGCGCCAGCTATTTTTACATCCCCGCGGAGACAGTAAGGGGCTTGATCACTGCAGGAGAACCCTCCACAGGACGAACGCACTAAGCTGCTTTACTGCTCACCCTTGTCACAGCAGTGAGGAGAAGGATATAACCTATGATTGTTGTTCTATTAACTGTTCGTTCGACCTTGCAGTGACATCGATCAGCTCAAGCCAGGCAGCATGACAGGGAAATCTTATTTTTGTCTCAAGCAGATGAGGCATTTGTATAGCTTACAGCGCGGAAAACTGGAGTGTTGCAGTGTTATTGGCATGCATGGAAATCAGGTGTACCCTGATTTCCACTTTTGGTTTCCCTGGATACCACCTTTGGTTTCCCTGGATACCACCTTTGGTTTCCCTGGATACCACCTTTGGTTTCCCTGGATACCACCTTTGGTTTCCCTGGATACCACCTGTGGTTTCCCGGGATACCACCTGTGGTTCCTCTGGCCAAGCCATTACTTTCCGTGGCATCAGGAGTCAAGAAAGAAGGGGTTTTAGTAACTTGTTGACTTTCTGTAGTTTTCACTCTTTACCAATTCCTAAGCCCCTGAGCAGCAAATAAGAGCCTTCTCAGTTGCTAAGGGAGGATCAAGTGGTCAAAATCACGAAGAGGCAAATGGCGCGTGATATCACTTCAGGAGCCCCCCCATCGTCGTGTTGAATTGACATCCATGGACATTAGAAGTTGATTTGAGATTGTGTACCTCAAGTACGGAGGGGAAGCAGTGCGAGGGAGCAGCGTCTTTTCTTTTGGGTCTGGGTGGGCGAATCGAGCTGGGAGGGTCCTTATTGCTAACACTCCATGAAGGAACTAGGGGGCATATTACTGCTATTGCTTGGTTAGCGTGAAAAATTTACTGCTGAGCTGCGGCGATTTTTACCGCAAATAAACCTTGGTATTACCAAGGTTTATCGCAAATGCGATAAAAATCGCCGCAATGCATGAATATCACTGAAAAGTCAGCGATATTCATGCATTATCGAGCTAATGCTCTTAACCATGTTATCCACTTTCCATTGGATAACATGGCTAAGAACTGCTCAGGGCAGGTGTTAGCTTTTGGAGATAGCGATGTTAGCGACTGTTTCCAGTCGCTAACATCTTGGCACGCCCACTTTGCATGTCATTAGTGATAAATATCACTGACACGCAAAGTGGGGCCCAAGAAGGTCGCTATCTCCTACTAGCTGTCGCTAACTGGTGTTAGCGACAGCTAGGTAATAGGGAGATAATTGTATCTCCGCTTTCTTGGCTTTTAAAGCCGAAAAAGTGGAGATAAACCCCATTGATAATATGCCCCTAGATACACGAAACACGAATGAGAGTCACACTACTCGCGCAAGATTCTGCACTCAGAAAGCACTTTTTAATTCAAAGAGATTTATTAGTTTTATGAAGGCAAAACCTTTTGAACCTGTCTGGATATATCAGAGCTATTAGCGAATACAGGAATATCAAGTATAACAGTTATTTCAAGAAGGCACCTTCACAGATCAGTGTTCTGTACAACTGCATCAAACATAACATTCAAACTAAAAGCCCAATAACCTAAGTACACAGGGAAGAACAATCAGCATACTGACCACTGACCCGGTGCGGCATTCTTTCTTGGGACGAGTGTAGACAATCCAACGAGACAAAGGACGTGAAGAGAGCGAGATACCTGGGGATCAGAGAGGAATCATACAAGGGGTGGATCGAAAGACCCCCAGTAATAGGCGTCTCCATTAATGGGGGTTTTAATCCTGTTAAGTATAGATTCTGTTCAGTCCAGAGAGGTCTTGTGCTGTGGACCAGTGCAGAAAGCTGACTAAGGTAATAGCAGCCCTGCAGGTACAGAAGAGTAGAAGAGCCATGCCCACCAAGTACATATAGATAAACGACCCGCCCTCTCCCATTCACATACCACTGCTTTGGTGCTTAAGGGAAGAAGGCAATCTGCCAGCATTAGAAAGAGGTAAGTCTAGGTTTGGAGTTCGGATCATGTCAAAAATACCCAATGCAACCCTGGCAAAATTCAATGATGGGCGTGTTTTCGAATTTTGTTCGTAGTAGGACGGGATGCCAGACCTGAGGAAGTGAACATACCTTAAGTGGTGGAACATGTGTGAAACATTATCCCTTTGACTCTTCAAGCAGTTATCTGTGGGATATAATCCTAATTTAAATGCTGGGTCAAGAGTTCAGTACGCCCTGAGCGCACCAGGTGAGGGGTGACTTTCACTGTAGATGTGTGGCGAGTCCTCACCCACAGACAGACAATTACAATCCCTACACTGGATAAAAGCATATGTCCCCCTTTCCACATAGTAGGTAAGCCTTCCTTCCCTGTTTGTATTGTGGGCCTAGTCCCCTCAGCAATAACTCAGCCCCTTGCTCAAAGAAACAGCTATCTTGTCCTCTCTCCCTTTAGATGTGTCCTAAGCTAATTGTATGTTTATTCTTTTCTACTGCATTTGTGCGGCTTTATGTGACCGGCACATGTGTCTCCCCTTTTGCCTGCCATGCACAGCCATTGGTATGTGTAGCAGAGCACTGTGACCCACCCCACTTCTGTAATCTCGCTGCAGTGCTGCAGAGGGTGCATTGGGGTTGTCATGCTCTAGCGGGGTCTCTCCCCGTCCCCCACTCCGTCCCCCACTCCTGCGCGTTTTGTAACTCTCTCCTTTATAGATAAAATCGAACAGATAAAGCTAGCCAAGTTGTGTCCTGATTTGGATCCGGTTCGAGTTAGAGAACAGAATCTATACTACTATTATAAAGAGAGAACACAAACCTTTGAGCCAGGTAAACTCGGGAAGCACAGCGCCAATCCACACACCCGATACATCGTTGAAAATGTCAGGGTGTGCAGATGGACATAGGCTATATAAAATAAAAATTAAACGTAAATTTAAAAATGTAACTTTAAAAAAAAAGTAGTCCCCTGGAAGTAGCGCCGGCCGCGACGTAGCGCTGGCTGCGATGTTGCGCTGACCGCGACGTGCGTTATGACGAGAGGGAGCGGCGGACATGAGCGGCGGACAAGCGGGGAGGAGCGGCGGACAGGCGGGGAGGAGCGGTGACGTGCGGCAGGAAGTCAAGAGTGCCGGCTCAGGTAAGGCAAAGGGACACGTAAAATGTCGGGGCGGGAGGGGGCCGGGAGGTGGCTCTGGGACACGGACAATGTCGGGGCGGGCAGGGCCTGGGCGGGTGATTGGCCCTGAAGCCTCATTGCCCCCAGACAACGTCGGGGCGGGCGGGCAGGAGCGGTGACGAGCGGCGAGGAGCGGCGGTGAAGTCAGGAGCGCCGGCTCCGGTAAGGCAAAGGGACACGTAAAATGTCGGGGCGGAAGGGAGCCGGGGGCGGGAGGTGGTTCTGGGACACGGACAATGTGGGCGGGCGGGGGCTGGGGCGGGCGGCCCTGAATCCTCATTGCCCCCGGACAACGTTGGCGCGGGCAGCTAGTCCTCATATAAGAGTCTGAGCCATTCCAGTAGTTGGTAAATTCTTCATTTCATGTTAGGCCCTGAGGTTACAGCAACAGCAGGTAGGTCCTGCCAGGGTTACAGCTTCCCTCCAACTGACCATATCTTCTAGCTTCCACTCCACACCAAACAGAGAAATCCTATAAAATCAGTCACTCTCAATAGTTCAGGCAACATCTCTTTTCCTGAAAAACAATGAAATCAATAAAAACCATTACCCAACAGTCGAAGACATGCTTGCCTTGTGACTTCCTTGGAAAAAAGCCGTAATACCACGTCCGCATGCACCACTTATGCACAATAGGACACGTAATCATGGACGCCCGCCAACATGACAGCCAAGGCACAGATCCTAGTGACCTCCTTTGATAAAGGGTTCCCATTCAACCCAAAGTCTGCACGTTCAAGACCCAAACAAAACAAAAACAGAAAGTTTAAACGGCATCACTTTAACTCAAATATCCCTTGACCGGACTCAAACACAAAGCCTATCTCCCACATCAACACTCATGCCCAAAGTCCCCAGACTTCCACATTAAAATACGAAACTATGCAGGTCACACAGACACAAACTCTCACATTTTCTCCATCTTCCACAAGTAACACACACCGCTACATGTTCAAACACAAAAGTGCAGCACAGCAGTCCAATGCTCAGTCACACTAGCTGGCCAAACTAGCATGACCAAGAGCCAGTCTGAAGAAAGCACTTAATCTGCACCCAGGAAACTGCACCACAAAAGGTTGGGATGTCATTTGTACACAATACTGACAGCCTCCAGCCACTTCTCCGACAAGGTACTACATGTCCCCAATTTTGCATAACACAGGTTACTCCCAGCATACAGGCTCTAGTGACAAGGTCTTGCTCTTCCTCAACGTTGCGTACCATGGTCTACTCCCCCATACAACCTCTAGTGAAAGGGTACTGCTCTTTCTCCAGTTGACAAGAATGCACAAGCCAGTGTGCAACACGCAGATCTGATGCTATGGGGTATTACACTTTCTGACATGCACAATCAGCATGTATAGAATCAACAACACGCAGATGTGTACAACACTCTTTCCCTCAAACTGCTAACTAGACTCCATGTGGAGTCGAAAGTAAATGCCCACACTCGAGTCCCAAAACAACCAACAATTTAAACTTCCTAGCCTGTCATGCAGTACTAAGCATTCAGCACACACAGCCATTAACATAAACTGCAATTCCCAAAACAACAGAAACTATTGAAACTGTTTCCCAACCTAATGAATAGCAAACACCAACATTCTGTTAGAGAATCCCACCACTTGGAGCACTCCAAAAAGGTCACTTTCATATAAGGAGCAGCTACCTGCCCATATCGCGTAAGGAATAGGGAAATTCTCTTACCTGTCTTTAAATTCCAGGGGGAAACGCCCTGATGAAAGTCTAAGCACCATTTATGGGGCAGCAAGAGACAGAAACATGTTCGCAATAGGGTCCTAGGACCATAATCTCCCGGAAGACCCTTAAAATTCGTTCTTTTAATATCGTTGCCAGACCCAAAAATAAAGAGACACCGGGGTCTGACACCGAGTTTTAATCATTATCCCCCTGGCCAAAAACTATTTCACTAAGTGCTCCCTGAAATATGGTCGAGCCCACCCTGACTTCTAGGCGTCAGAGTGTCCCGATGATGAAGCATGACACTACTAGGGTGTGTGAGGAAATAAAATAACAAAAGGAATTGCTTCCTTCCCCACGCAGCAGTGGAGTCAACACTTCATACAGGGCATATCACCTATCTAAAAATAGTCTGTTCAGGTTAGCCAACTAATTCCTCTATGGCAAACTAGCTCACATGGGGAGTACCTTTTGTGATACAACACACAGGATACAATTGAAACCTATAGTGATTATATGCTTAAAACCCTAATGTATGATCAATTCACTGAAATGCGCTGAAGCTTGCAGTTAGCTATTCTGTGGATACAAAGTGCCTCTTTCTTATATCGAATTGTTTGCATCAGTTAGGAGCGAAGTTCTGACAAAGTCTTTTCTGGAGGTTTGTGGCATCTTGTCATTGGGTTAACCTATACTTTCAGTGATTGTTCACACAAGCACTGACAAAGTCGATCGGTCTTTTTAGCCAAAAATATGTTGCGTCCTGGGATTAGTAAACTGCCTTTTAACATTACAGGTCAGTGGGTTTATAATTTTTTAATGCCTCTTGTAGATAGAATTCTCCACCCCTCCCCCTAATGACAAGCATATTTTCTCAGGATTATTCTATACAACTGTCAGATCTGAACATATTTAGTAATTCAAATATTGCAAATGATTGAAATGCATGATTGCCAACATAGTAATGGCAGCCTGGACTCACTAAAAGTGTAAAAGAATCTACAGCGTGAGCCTTTACTGGAAACGGGGGTGAGGATTTTGAGGTTTATTTGGAGCCCTCATTAACCTCCTCACCTCTACTTTGACACCTACTTCGAGCCAAGACATAAGTGAAAAAAGACATTATTAGTGGCCCATTACAGAGTGCATAACAGTATCATTAGGCATAATGTGTGTCTCTGTACCCTAGGAGCACAATAAATGCTCAATTTGACCAGAACATGGCACTACTGATCCTCAAACCAATTCAGGCCTCTAGCCTAAGTTTGAAGACCAATGTTCTAGGTATTGCGACAAAAATCCCAATATGCACCACTTTATGCATAAAAAGAAATAAAGTCCCTGTGGCACAACCCCCTGAACCTTGTAATACACTGTTACACTTGCTCACTTCATTAACTGCAGGATACAACAGGCATTTCACCCCGCCCCACAAACACACACAAAACAGGTTCTTTAACTCGACCATAATACCAAAAAAGAACATATTCCAGATTTTTTAAAGCAAACATTTTTTGAGGGAGAATGTCCTACAAAACCGCCTTGCAGTGCTCAGATCTGCTCACTGCACTCACTCGAATAAGGGTGATGTAGTGAAATAGCTGATCGAGGCATATTGACTGTCAAATTGGGATTTGTGTTTGATTCCAAATACCAGCATGACCAGCTGACTTGCATACTGTTCCCAGGGGGGATGCTTTATTGATGATTTAGAGAGTTCTTGATGAAAGTCCTGGAACTGAACAGGGATTCCTGAGACCTCCAAAGCCATGGGTTATAGGTTGTCCAAGACCACAAGATTAAGGTATTGACCTAACAGATTCAGAAGAAAGGTGAGAAAATTTAGTGAGAAGGATTGGCGTGTCTATTGTAATTTGTAATAAGTCTGGAAACCAGATTTGGGATAGCCGAAAAGGGATCACTATGAGAACAGGTGTCACTCTTTATCTGATTTTTGAAAAGCAATGGGCAATCATGAGAAATGGAGGAAAAGTGTAAGAAAGACCCTATTTTCATACCTGAAGAAATACATATGTTGCTGTTGTTAGTGGGTCCATTCTCCAGCTGTAGAACTGGAGATGTTGGGAATTCAGTCTGGAGGCAAACAGTTCTACAATGAATAGGCAGGCCTGTTTCTTTTTGAATGTGTTGAAATACCAGAATATGGTGTTTGAAATTGCTGAAATCCCTGAGATATGGCACAGGAGATATTCAGCCATCACAAAAATGTAATAGTAAAGACAATACTCCCAAAACTGTTTCCGTTGATTTGCTAATATCTTGGATCAAGTGCCCCCATCATTCTGCAACCAGTCGAGAACTGGCCACATTAAGCACCCCATCATGGAGATATTGCATGGAGGTGGTCTAGACACCTGCTTGCCACCTCTTTTTCAAATCCAAATCGCTTAGTCTCCTTCTTAGAGGCCGAATGTTCAACCTTTTAGCGAGATCTATTGTGTAAGAGTCTTGGAAAAATACTGCTTGGATAGATGATGCCAGGAGACCTACTAAGCACACTAATTGGTGGAGGGATATGCGAAATCAAGTAAATAATAAATGAGAATTCCTTTTTGATAGTGGACAATTTGACCTCCAGACGTTGAAGCATACAAGATTTAGATTTCACCAGAAATCCTAGAACTGGACGAGAGAAACAAGAGATTTGGGTGGATTTTAACTGGGACATGAGTGTATGTTTGTCCTAGGACATTAAACGGGTGTAGCCCAGATACATTTAATCTCAGTGCCTTGGTATCTGCGATGTTATGTCAACAATTTAAAAATGAACTAATGAAAGACTGAAAGGAAGAGTAGTGCAATGATTAAAGAAGTCCTCCCCCCCCCCCACACTCGGGTGTTGGAGGTGCAGCCGAGCTCTTTGCCGGGACTGGTTTTCGGCCGATTTTGGTACAGGGACGAAAAATGACCCTATAACAAAAACGGTCCCCAGAGGCCCAAAACCGGCCCCCACCCATGCGGCACACCGGGGGATTGCCCGGTGCCCGCTTCGGCCGGTCCAGCTCTGTATTCGACCCCCACAATACACAAACTGGTTTCAAACTTACTATTCGTAATGGTAGCTCTTGTCTGACTTCCGCAATCATTTCTGGTGCTTCTATATCTTTGAGGGTAACTAGACTCTGCTATTTAAAAACTGAGACCTACTACCATAGTGCAATCGACTGGCAACAACCCCCTTTTCAGCTGGTCCAGAGAAAACCACATTGGCCCAAGACCTTCTTTAATGATAATTGGATGTTATTGATGCAACTGAAGGTGTTTATTATTAATAAAATGTTCCTCAAACAAAAGACCATTCGATGTTGGACCTTCCTCTGAGAAAGCTACTTTGGTAAGTTTATGATCCAGTTTCGTGAGAAAACCCTGGCACGGTTTCTACAAAATAGCTGACTGGCATTCCTTATTAAACAAATAATAAGGATCCAATCTGACAATTCTGAAGGATCAATTGTGACTGATTCTTCCATGGCTTGTTCGGCTTCCCAAAAATATTTTTATAATTGGATGCATCATGACCAGTAATTTATTCAGAAAGGCTGACTAGGCTCTGACAATTCCTTTTTAGGTCTTTCCTCGGAGAGCAGTTTGAGATTTTTTCCCCATCACCACAGGTAAGGACATCACTGGATTTCCCATCATCCATCTCCACAAGAAGTAACATCACTGGTTTTCCACCCACTGCAACTTGTGCTCCACCCAGGACTTACTTAACGGCAGCTAAATGCATGCCTGCCTACACTCACCCATGCCTGGACTGCGTTCAGCTTCTGGAACCCTGGTTCGCCCTCTATCCCCTTCTACCCTACTGTACTCCTCCGTGCTCTCAACTACAGCCACTGCTCAAGGCGCTGCTGCCACACCGCACCGCACAACACTGAAGCAGCATTCGCATGCACCTCCTGCAAGTTCTCATACACTCTCCCACACCCCAGACCCACAAATCCCGCACCACCAGCACCTAGCACCCCACTCACTCGCTCACACTGACACGTTCACACAAACCAAACACAACACTGTTATACATACTCAACACCTGCTCGCTCACGAACAATGTCATAGAGATTTGGGACCTACTGCACAAGCACACTCCAGACCTGCTCTTCCTCAGAAAAACTTGTCTAAACCCAACTTCTGCACCAGACATCACAATATCCATCTCTGCTGGCTACAAGATTGCACGGTAAGACCGTCAGTACAAGCCAAACGGTAAAATTGCCATCCTATTCAGAGATGCCATGAGCTACAACGCCTTCCTAAACACATGGTAGGACTGACCAATGAGGCAATCAAGCTGTGCCAGAAGGGCTGGTCAGACAGCTCAGTGTGTTGGCTGTTTTTTTAGGCTGTTTGTGGGCCTGTTTATGGTCTGGTGGGATGTTATTTTTACAGTTGATTTCCCCGATAGTAACACAAACATAGCCTGCAACAAGCTGAAATCCATGCAGTCTTCCATACTTTGCAAAACACTTATACAGTCTGTCTTTACAAGTTTAAAACGGCCTCAATTTGCGAATATGGGCCACGTTTTTTTAGCTATTTAATTCACTGTTGGAGGCTGCTTTTATTTTGGTGCCCAGGTCTAATTTCTGTCTTAGTCCGACCAGGCATGGACACTTATTCTGCTACATGGAATACCTTCCGTTCAAGATACACATCATAGCCAACTTCTCCTTCGCAGTAACCATTGTATAGGCACCACTGGGGACTCAGCATCAATTTTGCCAACGAAATCACAGACTTCGTCACACTCCTCATCATTAACACCAGCCCATTCATTCTCCCCCGAGGCCCTAACTTTCACCTAGAAGACCACACCAACCCAAACTCTACGTCCATTCTAAAAAATCTTACAAACCTTGGCCTCACTGCTGTTACTGAACTCACCCAGACTGCCAGACACCTATTATACCCGATTTTCTCCTCAACCAGCAACATCACAGTCGATAAGCCAGCAACTATGACCTGGACAGACCAAGCCCTCGTCAGTTACAGAAGACCCACCCTGCACTATATGTAGACATAGACAAGGTTGGAGGAGGGGGGGGGGAATTGTACACCTCTCATCAGTATTTACTTTCCTCCCACATCCCTTCCACATTGTATTTTAAACAAGAAAAAAATACCCTTTTTTTAAGGGTGCAAGAAGCGTGGTTTGCTGCTGGACTGTGCTCTGGAAAATATTTAATGTTGTTTAAACTTAATGCTCCAAGATGGGTGTCTGCCATCTTAGAACAGTAAAACAAAACAACAAAAATTACCATGACATCATAATGCATACGCATGTATGTGTGGTGATGCATGAGTGTGTGCACGACATCAAGATGGAGCTGCTGTAATATCACAATCCATAGACGCACATGTGTGATGACCAATGTGTGTGCATTCTACACTAACTTTTTGCAGATGCTGTACCTCATCAGCACAAATACTTTCCCCCCCCCCCCAACATGCTGATATGGAGCACCAACTGCAAAAGGATGAGCAAAGTCAAAAATGTGTGCTGCTCCACTGAGAAGTGAGACCTATTGGAGCAAATTATCATCTCACGAATGCTTGTTAGCATAGAAAAGAGAAGAAGACAACATAGAAAAGAGAAAATCGATCCCGATCAGATCACAAAGGACTGAAGAGTCCCGAATAATTTACCTTTAATTAAACCTAGGTGCAGGGAGACACTTTTTCCACCAGAGCAGAATGATGCCTTATAGTGGAGTTAGTTTTTCATCTTTCATTTAGGCACTAAAGCCCCAGAAATGCAGCTCTTGGCAGATCTCTCGCTTCCTATGGTGTCCTCAGGAGGCCCTCTTGCATCCAGGTTATAGAAGGAACTAAAGGCTTGAGAACTATAAGAACTTTCTAGTTTTCAAGCTGAGGAAGAAGTTGTGGGTTTCTTAAAGGAGTTGTTCTAGAAGAGATGACTATATGGGATGTTTCAGAGATGGCTCGTAACTTGGATATATTTAGGTGATGAACAGCTGTCTACTACGGAAAGGTAAGCCAAAGTCTGTGTGCTATGCTTCCTGTGAAAGGCAGGTGAGCTGGGCCCACGCCTGACTGCACAGCACACATGGTTTATACCACATTCAAATGATTCACTGCAAATCTGAGCTGAAACAGTGCTAGCCGTGGTTGTCTCAACCGCATCTATTCCAAGTTTCTTGTGTTTCTCTGCTATTCCTTGGGCTTATGGCTATCCGCTTTTGTTTTCTTCTGGCTCAAGTGCAGGTGTATATTTTGGAAAATCCTTTCAAAGAAGCAATCTAATAACTTGACTTTTTTGTCCAAAAGTGGTGGTAATGAAGCTGCTGCCCCCCTTCCTCTAGGGTTGGGCCACTCACATCATATTACACTTGGTAAGAGCATGGGATGACGCATATATAAGCATACCGTTAGGAGCCACGAACGAAACATTTATGACCAATGCCTCAAACAGTGGCGCAACATTAGCCCCTGCTCCCCCTGTGGTGTGGGCCCCCCGCCCCGAGCTCCAAGGGGCCCTCTCAGCAAAAGTGGTAGGACAGGGAAAGGGGGCCAGCTCCGGACTGCTACCGGGCGTTTCCCCGGGACGCTGGAAAGGTTGGGCCCAGTTTCTGTTACATCAGGCTGATTTTGTTACTGAGGCAATAGTAAGTAAATCAGCTCCCGCACTCCCCTGCGCCTTGCCTTATCACCACGTGACGTGATGCCACGCAGCTTCGAGTGAGCCCTACTCTGACATCATCAACCTCATCATGCAACAGGGCAGACAGCTAGAGCCATGCCCAGGCCCCAGGCGGGCAGCAGCTCGAGGGACTAGTAGTAGTAAACTAGTAGCCCGCCATCTGCAGCCACTAACCTGCCATTACTACTACAGCACCCTAGCGGAAGCTAGACCGCTAACTTGGTAAGTGGCTAGGAGATGGATTGTCAGTCACTGTAATCACTATCATTGCGAGTAGGTAAGTCCCTCGCAATGACCCCTATGCTACAAAATGTCCACCATCGCAGAACGGCATCACTGTAGGTAGCATTACCAGTGAAAACCTTCTACAGACAACTTAAGATTGGTGTAGAGGACATCAATAGGGAGGGTGCACTAATCAAGTAATACATCACAACACGTCTTAACCCAAGCACTCCATTCCTGCCCTGCTACTTCTGTACTTGCTTACTCTTTTTGAAGTAATTTACAGTCTGTACACAAGCCTTGCTTAATTCCACAACTATTGAGTCAACAGGGGTTCTAAGCCCCAAGGCCACCAATGAGATGACAGTACTCAGTACATTGTATAGAATTAGCTGCAGGGGGAGTAAACCACTAACAGTGGTTCCCTGGTCACTAACAGATTACACAACATTGGCTTGATGAAAAGGCACATCTTTGTGAAGGTGATGAATGCCATGCTACTGTGAGGGTCAGTGAGGTTGGAGGTTGGGGCACGTCGCCTTGTAGTCTCTGTTTGCTATTTGCTGTACCTGGGAGCCGTCTGCACATTTGATCCACATATGTTATGAATGCAGGCCTCACCACAAGTGAAGTTGCTTTCCAGTGTTTTCTGTAATATATGTGAATTGTATCCAGCCTGTGATGCATGCTGGTTTCATTCATTGCCAAAGGATAAAAGGCTGAGTCCGTGCTGTTGGGTCTGAATCCATGACACTCAATTTATACATATATAATTCTGCAAGATGCATTAACCTGCTGGGCTCCTTTTCTGTCACTTAAAGCAAAGGTCCTGCAGGTTGCACAGGTCTCTACAGCAGGCGCATTGAGGCACAGCTACCTGGAAAGAGTTGTGTGAAGAGTATATGCGATTCCTTCCAGCGATGTCTTCCTTGGTATCAGGAAGGTGACGTCAGAAGGCATCAAAAACGGGTGGGTCCACTCTAATGCACATATGGAAATATAGAAAAACTTATGGCTGCTAAGGCCTGCATTACCATGCAAGCTACAATCCCTTGCCTTCTGGAAACCGGGCAGAGATTTCTGCAAAGTGCTTTGGGATATAGTGCACATTAAACATGCTCACAGTGATCAGGTGTGCACTGTATGTGAAATGCTTTTAAAGTATTCTGGGTATAGAATAACAGTGGGTTCTAACATGTTTTTTGTTCAAGTTTATATTTAGGATTAGTAAAGTGCTTTCAGATGCAGTGTAGTTGCGAGTCTTGAAAAGTGTTCTGAAATGTTTGAGTAGTTTCTAAATTGCTTCACCAAAGTGTATGGTTACAGCTTGTAAAGTGCTCTGTCATGCAGTGTTCATATTGGAGGCTTGGTTTTTTAATTCTCTGTGCTGCAGAGTTTCCCGAAGAGCTTTATAAAGTGCTCAGTGCTGCAGTAAATGATTGCCTTATAACATGCTTTGGCATACAGTGCCTGAAACGTGTGGTGTACTCTAGGTTGCAGTTATCACGGGACTCAGAGTGTAAGCACCTCATATGCACTCAAAGACAGAGCACTTTTCAAGCAGGTCATGTACACTATGCCCTGATGCACTGTGCAGGTTCATTGTATTCACTGTACAGAAGAAAGTCTAGGTGGCAGGCTTGTAAAGTGCTCAGTTGTAATGTGGTCCATCATCAACCAGCTATTACCACAGCATACTAGTGGCAGCTACCTTCAGTAGGTGGACTTGACATCAACAGAACCATTTACTGTGACTAGTAAAGCCCCTCACAATGTCTACTAGCCCATAAAACATGCTCAGGAATACACGGCGCAGCATTCCCGTAATGCATTGTCTTTGCCTCTCAGGGTAATGAACGTAAGTGCTGAGATTTTTTACAGCACGTTGTCACAATAATAAAAGGTACTCTGGCCCCAGCAGGATGTAATAAGATCTATCAAATATTTTAAGAATTGTCAAAGAAACAGGTCAGGCCTTTACGGTGTGGGCATGCAGGGTTTCCTCGCATGAATTGTGTGGGTGCTGCTTGGCACAAGAGGACAGTATTCCTTTACTGTAAATATATCTGTGGGTATGCACTGGGTATCCTGGTGCACTGCAAGGCCATCTTTTACTATGCTTTTGAAGCTAATACATTTGAATATAAAATGAAAAATGTGTTGTAAAATTCACAATTTGTTCCAACTCTTTTGTTGGAGTGTGAACCCACCCCCATGCTCTCATCGCAAGGGTCAGGCTCATTCTTTGCGCTCACTCGCTGTGCACTGTATGGGGACTGAACTGTCTTATTTTTTGTGTTCTCTGTAAGAATGTCTGTGAGTGTGACTGAGTATCCTGGTGCACTGTAGAGTAATCATTTACTATGTTATAAAAGTTTCTATATTTGAATATAGAATGCAAAAATGTGTTCCCCCAAACACCACATGCTGGGTCAGTCTCACAAACCCCCCATGCAGGGTCAGGCTCACTCGCTATGTTTGCTCACTATGCACCGTAGGGGGCCTGGTCTGACAATATTTGCCAGGGCTGCTTATGGTTCCTAGTCCAGCACTGGAGTGAGCCCCCTCCATGTACTTTGCGGCGGGGGCCCGCAAGGTTCGTTACACTGCTAGCCTTGAAGTAAAACAATAGGGACATACAGCAATCATTAAAACCCCACTATAAATATATATATTAATTGGCTCAGAATAGAGGAAGAACAAGGCTCCTCCGCTATTTCTGCGTCATAACCACCTGGCAGATCGCGCTCAAGGGCAAGTCTCGAGCAAGGCCGCACTCCTGGTAGGGGATGTCTCACTAGACGCCAGGCCCATCTACACCATCATGTCATGGATCACAGGATACAGACCTTCATCCTTGAAAGATGGTTGCTCTTCAGACTTTCATCACTGTCGGGATTTGGTGGGGGTGGAGGAATGTAAATGTGGTCTACCTTGAAGCAGTGAGGTATGGAGGATGGATGTTGGGGAATCAAATGTCTAGTAGAAGGAAGCAGGGGGATCAGGATCGCTAGCGGCATTACAACTGAGAGCGAAGTAGAAGACACAAGTTGGGCCTAAGCAATTAGATCTGTCAAATTCTCCCTCGTGCTCTGAGACGTCATAGGGTTTTGGGGCCTCCTTGTTGTAGAGGCCTCTCTTATCATTGTTCGGCAAGAAGCTGGGACAGGCCTAATGGGGGCATGATGATATAATCCAGGATTATTGAAATAAGAACATATTAAGACGACTGAGACTCTGGAGCAGCTGGACTGTGAATGGATGAAGTGAAGACAGAACCCAGTTCTGTCACAAAACAGAGCCCGAGTCCTACTTATGAAGGGAAAACCAGGATGAGATGCCAGACTGGATGATCCTCCAAAAGACAATTCCGTTGGTGGAATGCAAAATATCAAGTTGTTATTATGAATTATTGTGATTGTGAGTAAAATGTATATTTGTAAATGTTTGTGATGCAATATAAATATGTACAAACGAATAGTGCCATGCCATACTGTTCACTTACTGGTTCCCGTTTCCCCCATCGGATCGTGGTTCCTGTGACCCGGTCTCAACAGTGCCTCAAAGAATACTGTTCTGTGACCTCCAATGGTCACCCTGGTAAAGTAAATCCAGGGCAGCAACAGGTCAATCAATTGTTGCCTTTACTACCCTATTCTAATAGCAGGAATAGCTTACTAGCTGGTCTATTGTAAAGACCTCTATCCCGGGCTAGCCCAGCACATGACAAGGAAGTAGCTCCTACAGAAGGCAGCGAATCAAAAAGCCATGAACACGGATTGGCAGCACCAACTCACCACTGCACAGTCTTAGTTACACTGGTTGACGGTCTGCCAGCAAATAAAAAGTATAATTCACAGAGCCTCCAAAGCATCATTCCAACTTGGTTGACTAACATATTTGAGCATTACTTTCACGGATGAGGTCCGTGATCCTCAAACATGAATCTGAGAGGATCAGGCCCATTTATAAAGCGTACAGGAGGAAGGTTCTTTGTTACTCATACATCAACAATCTGGACGCATTGCCTTAAGCTCTTCATCACCAAAGCGGCCATCTTGAGTTCTGTACCTACTTTAAAACCTGCACCCAGCGAATGGTACAGAGACCTGAGAAGACTTTGGGCAGCATTTCAAGCACCCCCAAAACGACGAGCTGCTCTCTACTGTCGAAGGAATGATTCCAGATGCATATGTCCAGAGTTACACAGAAAGGCTGTACCAACAAGGGTGAAAAAGTAAATACACTAACTGAAGTGTTATCATGCACTACGTTTACCATGATGCACTGGCTCACACTGAGTGCTGGGGTGTGAGGCGGTGTGCTCCCACCCTTCTGTAGTTGAAACCCTGTTTACAAGATAAGAAGTTTTTGCCCTGGCTGGTTTTAGTGCCATGAAACCTTTCACCGTAAGAATGGTTTATTGTATAAACATATTTAGCATTTTTGATGAATCACTCTTCCTGAGTTATCTTGTCTGTAAGCTTTCCTTCTTGAAAATAGTGATGCATTTTAAGGCGAGAAGAATTTTTTTTAAATACATTTACTAAAGCTTTTGCCTGCAAGAGGCCTACACTTGGAGACAGAACAAAAGTGCAGAACTCCATCAACGAGATGCTCCTGTCAGACGTTTATTAAAAAGCATATTGCACCGAAACACGTGGATTGCAGTGAGTGCTTGAAATGGAAAAATAGAAGTGCAGGTACTCTGTAACAGAGTGTCCGTTTGTTTCTGAGAAGTGCCGGTGTAGAACAGGGGTTCTCTTCAGAAGTCCAGGTACTCTCTCAAAATAAAAAAAATCACCGGACAGAACTGGCCCCTTTAAAACACTGGTTGTTTGAATAAACAATAGTTGACATAATGATGAATTAAACCCCACACCGTTTTTGTACTTAAGAAAAGCCTAGATTTTTTTTTTATCAGTCTCCAACACTCATGCCTCTCTGAATAAGAGGGCTGGTGCACTGTCACTTTAAGAGGGAAGAAAAACATTTAAAAACACTCACCAGGCCGTTTTTCTGAGTACAAAATCACCCAAACAAACAGGATATGACGATGGTATTGTGAGATCTGCACGTCGGCAAGGCTGAGCCGATATCGCTGTGAAAAACAGATAGGCGATTGCCAAGCCCGAATACGTCAAAAACTCCCGCGGGACAGCGGAGCGAGCTTCAGTCCAGGAATGAAAAGTTAAAGATAAGGCTGTCACGGACATGTCTGCTACCTCCCACGACACTACCCTCTCCTCTCTCCCAGATTCGCCAGGAACCCTCCGCGTTTCGACCTCATTACGAAGCACTGTTTTCACAGGCTCCCGGTCAAGTTGACTTCATAGTTCTCGGACACACGCCGCGGTTATGACTGGCCTTGCTCCAGACTAGCAAATTAAACTGCACCTGCATGAAAATTAATTTAATATCTCCATATATCAATTCAGAGCTCATCTTTTTGGGGTTCCATAGTAGCATGCTACTCGCCGAAAAAAGCGCTTCGACTCCTCGCCAGGGGTAGTAAGCGCTATATTAATGCAATTACAAATAACTAGATGTCCGACTCCCAGGTCGTCAGCCCTATTCCATAAACCAGCTGCCAGTCATTGAAATGGGAAGAAGTGTGGGTACTTACCAAATTGACTAAGGTGGGCTTGCGGGGCAACTAAGGGCTTGCGTTGCTGCTACAAGTCAGGTATTTTATGATCAAAGTTTTCTTGGTGTACCTCAGTGTATGGTGTTTTTTCAAGTAATTGTGCATCTTGCAGCTTTTGTGAAATATTCCTATACTTTCATGGTGTGCCAAGCAAAGCTAAGCAGCCCCAACAGTGTTGAGAGTTCACTCTCTCCAAGAAAAGTTTAAGAAAAAAGTGACAAAATAGTGCATTTGTAAGCACAATTTGCAAATTAAATTGCCCAAAAAAGTAAAATGGTGTACAGGCAGTTTCCAAAAAGCAAATTCAGATGTCCTGCCACCTGCCATAGAAACCATCTGCATTTCCTAATGTGAACTCCTTTCATTTTTTCATCCTGCCCCTTCCACGTACACATGTGAAAGACACAACAATCAAAACCATGAAGATCAATCAATCAATCAATCACAACATTTATATAGCGCACTACTCACCCGGAGGGTCTCAAGGCGCTAGGGGGCGGGAGGGGGGTCCACTACTGCTCAAACAGCCAGGTCTTGAGCTGCTTCCTGAAGGCGAGGTAGTCCTGGATCAGGCGGAGGTGAGTCGGGAGGGAGTTCCAGGTCTTGGCGGCCAGGTAGGAGAAGGATCTTTCTCCTGTGGTGGCTCTTCGGATGCGGGGGACGGCGGCGAGGGCGTGGCCGGTCGATCGAAGTTGGCGTGTGGGAGCGTAGAAGTTGAGGCGGCTGTTAAGGTATCCTGGGCCTTGGTTGTGGAGGGCCTTGTGTGCATGGGTGAGGAGACGGAAGGTGATTCTCTTGTTGACCGGGAGCCAGTGCAGATCTCTCAGGTGTCCGGAGATGTGGCTGCGACGGGGGATGTTCAGGATGAGTAGTGCTGAGGCGTTCTGGATCCGCTGGAGTCTCTTCTAGAGTTTGGCGGTGGTTCCGGCGTAAAGGGAGTTGCCGTAGTCCAGACGGCTGGTGACGAGGGCCTGGGTGACCGTCATCCTGGTCTCGGTGGGGATCCACCGGAAGATCTTCTGTACCATGAGCAGGATGTTGAAGCATGACGAGGAGACGGCGTTGACTTGTCTGGTCATGGAGAGGGAGGAGTCCAGGATGAAGCCCAGGTTGCGTGCGTGGTCTGTCGGTTTGGGTGCGCTGCCCAGGGCGGGGGGCCACCAGGAGTCGTCCCAGGCGGAGGGAGAAGATCCCAGGATGAGGACTTCCGTCTTGTCCGAGTTCAGTTTCAGGCGGCTGCTCATCATCCACTTGGCTACGTCTGTCATCCCTTCGTGTAGGTTGGTTCTGGCGGTGGCGGGGTCGTTGGTGAGGGAGAGGATCAGCTAAGTGTCGTCGGCGTAGGAGACAATGTTGAGGTTCTGTTGGCGTGCGATGGCTGCGAGGGGGCTCATGTAGATGTTGAAGAGGGTTGGGCTGAGCGAGGAGCCTTGAGGGACGCCGCAGATGACTTCGGTGGCTTCTGATTTGAACGGGGGAGGCGGACTCTCTGTGTCCTTCCGGCGAGGAACGAGGTGATCCATTCCAGTGCCTTCTCCTGGATTCCGACGTTGCTGAGGCGCTGCACTAGGGTGCGGTGGCAGACAGTGTTGAGAGAGCGCAATTTGAATGAAAAGTATGTCCGTACCATATTTACAAGCCTGTAGCGTAAAGTTAGCACATGTAACTTAATAAGTAAGAAATGTATCTGTATTTACTCTAGAGTGTGCATTAGAATTAGAAAGGCCCGTATATAGGTTGGGCTAATATAGAAATGTGTGAAAATGCTTAAGAACAGTAGAACGTGCTAAACAGAATTCATGTATGCAATTATTAAACGGAGAAAGAGATGAAATGCAAATTGAAGAAACGTGCAGACCACATAGCACTGTGTAAGAACGAGAGTATAACATTGCATCTTTCATGTAACATGGATTCGATTATAATCAATGACTTGCTTATTCTATATATATATGTGTGTTAAAAGCTATACCGTATAGAAGAGTTTTGTAGAATTATAGAGTGGTGTGTTTTTACCTAACGAAATAAGGGTTCGCAAGAGTGCAGTCCACTGCATATAATTTAGTGGGCTCACAGAGATAGGGGGGTAGCTTTGATCTGCACGTGCGAGCCAAGAGTCAAAAGTCTCGTTAAATTAAATTGCCAATGCTGGTCGAAGTTTTACGGCCTAGTGAGATAAGGGACGCTTGGAATTTGGGGCCCTGTTTCGAAGTGTCTGTTTCCAGGTGCGAGGGGGGTACAAATCACAACGTAATGAATAGAGCTTTGTTTGAGGAGATAGGCTCTGGTTTGGAGGAGTCAACCGGAATGTCATGGGGGTACCAGCACGACGGAGACGGCGCCTGGGAAGCAAGGTCAACTTAACAGACGATTCAAAGAAGCGAAACTATGGAAAAAACCAGAAGCAAGGCTACGTGAAATGTGTATGTGGTGGGCGTCTCAAAGGGGTGTTCCACCCATACTGTGATTTTGTATTAGGGACAGCACCCCGGGGAGAAGGCAGAGCAGATGGCCTGAGGACTCTTAGAGAGCGGATGGGTAGGCAGAGAGGATACTGCTACGCGACATAGGTTTCCATCAGAGACTAAGAGAGTTTGAACTTCTTCGGAAGTCAAACGGCTGACACCTTTTTAGGTAAAGATTCGCTGAGTAGGGATGCCATCTAGTATAGAGTAGGGACAGTTTAACCTGTTTTATTTTCTATAAATGACGCATCATATCCACTTTGTGTCAATGATATTCAACCTGTTGATTTTTGAATTAGTTTTGATTGTTTTCTTCTGTAGACTGAGATTTCTTAGGGAATTCATGTTTCTTCTAGTACCTGTATACCTGTTGAAAATTATATTGAGATGCTTGTATCTGCAATTGACTTTGGTTTTATAATAAACCTTTAAACTTTACTGGTCGTAAGTGGTTCTTCAGAGTTGCGTCAGTCTATGGGGTTGATTTAACTTATATGGGTTTGCCTTTTACTCAATGACAGTCAATAATCGATCCGAAAAGGGATTAAATGAGATAGGTACCTAGGTGATCAGATAAGAGATCAAAATCTCATTTCCCGCAGTTGGTAGCAGAGGATGGTTGGCTTCTTGAGGAAGGCAACCTAGGTTAGGTCTAGATTACCCCAAGGCCCCTAGTCATCGACGACCAGAAGAAGAGCCACCTGCCGAAGAAGGTGCTGACGGTGCGAGAGAGAAAAAGCAGCAGAGTCGGTCGAGAGTGAGTATAAGGGTCATGCGTTGCCAGATTGCGGTGTTTTGTGTTGTACCTGTGTTGTAATGTCAAGCGGAGTTGAATGCCTGTAGTGTGATTGTGAGACGGTTGTGAGCACGCGCAACCGGTGAAAATCTTAAGTCTATAGAGGGGCTTAAGTGGTTCGGGTGTATCGGACATCCAGAGTAATTGTCTACCATTGTGAAGGGGGTCATGAGGTACCATTGATCGCCCGTAGGACCGTGATAGGGGGAATGTCAGAGTGAGTGTATGAGTAACGGACGCTGGTCGGACGTTTACTGTGTGTAAGTAACCTATCAGTTAAGGCGAGCGTCTGAACGTAAGTGAAAGACGTCTCGCCAGTAGAGGTGACAATTACAGTTAGACTGTGGACGTACAGTCAAGAAAAGTGATCGCTTGGTCGGAAGTAGTCATTTTTCGGTGTATGAATGGGACGCATGCAAGACCGGGAGACGAGCTGAGAAAGGAGGGGAACTGTTGCAGAGGGGACGAGTGACGTCAGAGCAAGCCGCGCTGGGATAGGCTGGTTGGTGTAGAGCCGCGCTGGGATAGGCTGGTCAGCGAGAGCCGCGCAGGGATTGGTGGTTCGCCATCGGGAAGTAAATAAGGAAGGAAATTAAGGAAATCGTAGAGTCTTGAAAATGAAGTGTTTTAAATGTCTAAGGGCGATCTTTAAGAGAGATAGAGGGAACTCGTATGCGGGGGAAGAGGCCCCACCGGAGGGCACACCAGCTTATTATATGGCTGTGAATGTTGGGTTACACTCAATACTATGGATCTCCGAGTGGAGCAAGCTAACAGAGGGAAATGAGGAACTGACGTTCCCGAGATACGGGACGTTTAGGTTAGAAGCATTGAATCAGCTGAAAGCGGTAATGCTCGCAACGAGACCTCTACCCAGACCAACACAGTTCGAAGCCCTCAATGCATGGTTCAGGGCGGCACACGACAGGAGCCTGAATAGGCGCCAGGAAAGAGTGAGACGATCGGTAAGAGCAGTACAGGATGCTAAATGGGATGATGAAGCTAAAAAGTGGAGGGTGCAAAAGATAGAAGCAGACAAACTGTACCCAATGCTAGAGGTTACGGGAGAAAAGAAACCTCCAGAAGAGGATGAGGAGAGCGAGACGGAGGATAGTCTGATAGATAGGCTATTATCAGACAGACCACCTCCGTACAACAGAGAAGCCGAAAGTCCCGAACTCCGACAGGGGGACGGGGCTGGGAAAGGGGAATATAGACCGCTCCCCATATCAGATTGGGAACCCAAGAAAGGTGAGGAAATACCTCAACCTAGTCCAGTACAGAGGGTAGTAGGAAGGTTTGTGGTACAGAAGGTGCCAGAAACGGAGTGTGCAAGGTCGTATCAACTGCCGGATGCTCTACAAGTACCTGTTACCATAGGTCCTGTAGTGTCAATCTACAACCCGGAGAGAGCTCAGGAGGAGGAACAGACACGGTGGGACAGGGAAAGGGCAGAGATGGAAAGTAGGAACAATACGATTAATTCCCAAAGGCAGTTGCTAGGACCAAGGAGTCGGAGTACCCCATTGAATCCAGTAACAGATCCCTTGATAGAACAGGGGGGTCAGAGAGGACAGATGGATCTGAGGGGACCGAAACCGAAATCCTTTAAGGAGTTAAGAGAGTACTTGAAAGAATGGGATGCTGCCGTAGAGACTCAGAATAAAAGAATTGAAACAGAAGCAGAATGGAGAGATCAAGATAACAGGATCCTCTCTCACTGCGGAGCTGGCGAAAGCAGTCCGGAGTGGGAAGGAGGGAGCCAAGGGAGCAAAGGAGATATTTGCCATACCATCAGTGGCAATAGACAAATGTGTGAAGATAAGAGTACAGGATGTGGGGGGGTGCCTCGCCTCATCCTTAGTGAGGGAGAAAGAAGGACACAGGAGTACCGAAATAGTTACAGGTGCACTCACCATGCCCCGGGCGAAAATGTGCAACATTGGAGTCGCGGGAGTATGGGGAGTCACAAAGGGTCTCGCCATGTGTCCGGCGATCACGGACGAGATCGCGGGAACATGGAGGGCTGTGAGGGACCTTATCATTTATTGAGCGACACCAGACGGCAAGAGAATTGTGGTGATTTAGAACAGAACGGAGGATCCTATCTTGCATCTAGAGAGACAGAGCCGAAAAGACAGAATGCAGTGATGGGGAATAAAACATTGTTCCACCACACACCTAGGGAAGATGGGAAAGCTTGGGACCTAGAGAGGTGGGAACAAAGAGAATCAAGGAGGACTCCTCATAACTCACCTGTGCCTAGACGTAGGACTCGTAGTTGGGGTGAGAGAGATGTAAACGGACCACCTAGGAGTGAGGTACTGAGAGCTGAGATAAAGGCGAAAAGGCTCGATGTAACCAGTTTAAAATCAGATTTGGATGAAATAATAGACGGCACATTGCCAATGGAAAGGATCGATCTGTATGAACAGGATGAAATACTGTTTATGGCTAAGGATGTTACTCGGAAAGCGAGGTCAGTTCATGAAAAATTATCTGAGTTGGCAACCAGGTATATGATAGACTTATCAAAAACTAAAGCCTTACAGGGTAACCATAGGCTAAATTGCACGGATCAGGATCTCGATGAACGTAGGACGATTGGGCTGAAAATACACATAAAGGAGCTGATCTTGAGTATCAGAATGTGGAGGGATTTGGATAAATGGGAGGAAAGATGGTCCAAGAGGGGAACCGTCAGAAGGAGTACAATTGCGAGGTCCCCGGAGGGAGGGCTAATGCGAATGGAAGCTTTCCCTTTGCGAGAAATCGCGAATGGAAACTACGTGCATGTGCCCTGGAGTAGGGGGGATCTAGCGGCATTTACCAATTCCTTCCCTAAGCTAAGGGAAAATCCCGTAGAGTGGTACAAACAGGTAGAGAGGTTCGTGAAGATCTCTAAAGTGCTGTGGGTCGACTTGAACACCCTGTTTGACATTGTAGTACCCGGGGATTTGTGGACAGCATGTAAGCTCAGTGTTGAATGGCCCATCTGTGAACCAGATAGGGATGCCCTGACGAATGGACCGTCAGAGAAAGTTATGGAGAAGTATGAGAGGATAATGGCATGGTTGAAAGAGAAGGTGCCATTGCAGGACATAGACTGGGTTAAAATAGACCGAACCACTCAGGAACCTAAAGAGACCGTTCACGAGTATTATGAGAGATTGCTGAAAGCATTCAAACAGTACAGTGGTTTGGACGTAATGGATCCTAAAGACATAGGACAGTTTGTGTCAAAGTTCGTTCTAGGGTTGAGACCGGACATAAGTTTAATGATTCAACAGCATTTGATTTGTTGGCAAAACAAACCTTTAGATGAAATCCTGAGGTATGCGAGGTATTGCAGCGATGAAATAGATTCGAAAGCAAAGAAACTTAAGGAGAAGCTGATGTTGGTACAGATGCAATCAGCCGGAAAGGGTGGACAGCGGCAACAGGGAACCGGAACCCTAGGAAAGAAACAGAATAATCAAAGTAGAGATGAGGAGGAGAAACCGAGACCTAGGGTAGATATCGCGGCACTGAAAAAGACGACTAGGTGCCACCAGTGTAACGAGGTAGGACACTGGAAACGCGAGTGTCCCTATAATGTCGAGACGGGGGAATTAGAACCGGAGGAGGATGAGGTTCAGAACAGCCTGGCGAAGGGAACAGCGGTACCGAAGGGAAAGTTTATCAAAGGGGGGACTCAGACTCCTCGAGCTCAGTTCCCTCAACCGCCTCGCATTGCAAATGGGGGGAAAACCTATAGACAACTGCCACTGTTCGTAGGAGGAGAGGAATGCTACTACGTTGATCCCCTTACGGGACAACGAGTGAATAGGGAAGAAGACTGTACCCTAGGAGCAGCCCTGGAGGTAGACCAGAGGGGACCATATGTGGAGGCTGAGGTGGCTGGATGTCCTACGACCTTTTTGGTGGATACGGGGGCCACTCGATCCACTCTAAGATCGGCGGTGGTCCCAGGTCTGCCAATGTCCGGAGAGACGATCCAGGTGGTAGGAGTCGCAAATAGGAGAATGACAAATCCTCTGACAGAACCAGTGTCGGTGAAAATAGGGAAATATAGTGATGAGCACCAGTTTGTGATTTGTGATTCCAGTCCTGTGTGTCTGTTGGGAAGAGATCTGTTATGTAAACTGAATTGTACAATATATTGCACGCCTCAAGGAGTAGAAGTGCAGACTAACGATGATGATGCCGACTTTAAGGTCGTAAACTCACAGGGATGCGTGGAACTATACCCTACCTTAACGGTGGAGGAGCTTCCACGGGACTTGAGGGAGATGGTGTCAGCTGAGGTGTGGGATTTTACTGGAGAAGAAATAGGACTGATCAAAGGGGTAGAGCCGGTAAAAATCATGGTAAAACCAAATGCCGAATATCCAAGAACACCACAATACAAGTTGACCCCGGAGACGATTGCAGGAATAAAGCCTGTGATTGAATCTATGATTAAACAGGGAATTCTGAAGGAGATCGTGGGAAGTCCATGTAACTCCCCGATTATGGGTTTGCAGAAGCCTAGCGGGAAGTACAGAATAGTGCAAGACCTTCGAAAGATTAATAATATAGTTGTTTCATGTTGTCCAGTGGTACCGAATCCATCAGTGATATTGTTTCAGATACCATTCCAAGCTGAATGGTACACGGTGATAGACCTGTGCCAGGCTTTCTTTTCAATCCCCTTAGATGAGGAAAGCCAATATATTTTCGCTTTTAAGCTGGAAAATCGCGTTTTAACATGGTGTCGTATTCCCCAGGGGTATACAGAAAGCCCATCGAATTTTAACCAGCTGCTGAAGAAAAATCTTGAAAGTCTAGTACTGCCCATGAACTCGGTTCTGGTCCAGTACATAGACGACCTACTTGTGGCGTCAGAAACTGAGGAAGCTTGCAAAATAGACACCATCACCTTATTGAATCACTTGGCCGAGAACGGACACAAGGTGTCTCCAAGTAAATTGCAGTATTGTCTGACAGAAGTGCAATACTTGGGCCACAGGATTGAAAAGGGAAAACGGAAGGTGTCTCCAGACAGAATAGAGGCGATCATGAAAATGAGCGCGCCGACAACACATAGAGAAGTCAGGATGTTTCTAGGCATGGTTGGTTATTGCCGGCAGTGGATAGCCAACTTTTCACTGAAGGCAAAACCTCTACAAAAACTGACGCACAAGGGGGTGAGTGATCCGGTACCATGGGACAAAGATTGTTTGATGGCGTTTTTGCAGCTGAGGGAGGACTTGTGTCGTGCCCCGGCTTTAGGAATGCCTGATTACGAGAAACCATTCTTGCTTTATTGCTGTGAAAGGGAAGGTTGTGCCTTGTCAGTTTTGGCCCAGATACACGGGAATGCCCGTAGACCAGTTGCATACTTCTCGGCTACCTTAGATCCAGTAGCCGCAGCGTTGCCCGGATGTCTCAAATCCGTTGCTGCAACGGGTGTCAGCATTGAAAGGTGTGAAAACGTAGTTATGGGACATCAGTTAGTGGTGTATGTACCGCATTCTGTAGAATTGTTAATGACTAGGACCAAGACACAGCATCTGACAAATAGCAGGCTCACACGCTATGAGCAAGTCATATTGGCTGCTGAGAATGTGACCCTAAAAAGATGCTCTGTTTTGAATCCTGCTACCTTGATGCCACTTCCAAATGATATTGATGATGAAGTTTGTACAGATCATGACTGCCTTGATGTGACTGAACTATGCACCAAACCGAGACCAGATATCGTGGATGAGCCATTAACTGACCCCGATGAAATATTCTTTGTTGATGGTTCATGCGTAAGAGACGATATCGGTCAGCTGAGAGCAGCTTATGCCGTTTGTACAATTACCGGAGTTGTGGAAGCTGCCTGCCTGGAAGGAGTACACTCCGCTCAGGTAGCTGAAATCATTGCTTTGACTCGTGCCTGTTTGGCAGGCAATAAAATCCGAGTCACCATATACACCGATAGCCAGTATGGTTTCGGGGTAGTTCATGACTATGGGCAGTTATGGTCTCAAAGAGGTTACATGACCTCCTCGGGTTCTCCTATTAGGAATGGAGAGTTCGTGAGACTGTTGTTAGAAGCATTACAAGGTCCAGCAGCTATCGCAGTTGTTAAATGTACTGCGCACACAAAAAACACTGACTTTGTGTCGCAAGGCAATAGGTATGCGGATGAAGTCGCACGTTACTGTGCGGAGCAGGGGTATTCTCTCACAGAGGTAGAAGTGGGGGGAATACAGGAAAGAACTGAATTGACTATGTTGTTGGAAACTGTAGACACGTGGGACGAGTTGAAGTGTATCCAAGAGAATGCACCTGATATTGAGAAAAAGGCATGGGAGACAGCTGGTTGTACCAAAAGTGAGATGGATTTTTGGATCTCTGCAGATGGGAGAGCAGTTTTACCAAATGAACTTGTTAGTCCAATGGCAAGGAGATTGCATGGACCAGCACACATAGGCAGAGATGCCATGGTGAGAGTTTTCAGACAAACGTGGTACAACCCGAAGTTTAGAGTAGCGGCAGAAGCAGTATGTCAGCGTTGTGTGATCTGTCAGCAACTGAACGTAGGCAAGAGAACACCAGTCACATTGAGCCACATAGGGAGGTCTGGGGGGCCTTTCAATAGAATGCAGCTAGATTTTATTGAAATGCCCAAGTGCAATCGCCTCAGATACATCTTAGTGATTGTCTGTAGATTCAAGATTCAAAGATAGCTTTATTCGGTATTTAGCAAACACCATAAAAGCAAACAATACAAAATACAGTAAAAACGCAACATTAAAAACTTGATAATTAAGAAAAAGGAATCACTGCAACGAATACACTTCATTACACTTATCAATCAATTAGTCTAATCTTAAAAACCATAAAATCTTTTCATACACTACATTTGGTAGGAAGATAAATTCATTAGGTTAATAAAACGGTTGAGGTAAATATAACATATTTATGTATTATATGGTGTTATTAGGCACAGAATAATACTCATACAAACCCTCAGCCTTCTAATCACTTCTCATGGTTCCTCTACATTTTATGATGAACGTCAAAAATTTTATCATCACTACAATAGTAAGCTCATCTTGGAGCAGATACAATCTATGGAGGGCATTTTTACAGCTTCTCAAACCCCACAACTTTAGTAGTGGTAGCAGGTGTTTTTTCCTCCCCCACTGATAAAACTGGCAAAAAAGAATACAGTGTATATTAGACTGGGTGGCTACTCCATCACACGGGCATTTTATCAGCATCCCAGACCAGTCATTTGGAACAGGGAACGTTATTAGCCTAAAAAAGGATTCCGTCCTCATTCGTGCCAAAAGCATTCTATGATAACATGAAAAATTTGGCGCCAGATAAGGATGGAGGCCATGATCATGGAGGATCTGGCGATGGGCTACAATGGTCGACTTATTCCCATCTAGATAATATCTCCTCTCTTCCAATAGACCAAGGTATGTCTCTTTTAATGCTTTTTTTGACATTTGGGCACATGAGGTTGGGTTTGAAAAGAATTCTGGTTGGCCGATGGAATTCAATTTTTTTTTAACATAGGCCAGCCATGGCTGCTTAGAGCCCTCTGCTTGCTGCAGGCAATCATAAATTACTTCCCTATTGAAGGTCGTGTCCTCGCATGTCCAAATCTTGTACCACAACATGACTGGCGCTATCTTTATCAGATCACTAATATGGGATCTGTCAAGTTCATTGTGGCATATGGTAGTAGATGTGGAACGCGGGACTCCTAGAAGATACCTCAGGAAAGCATTTTCCACCCTTTGAATTTGAGAACTATCTGCAAGTCCCCAGATCCCCGCCCCATAAACAGCTGTAGACACACATTTTGCTGCATAAATCTTAAGTAGTGTGTCTACCGGTTTCCCACCGAGTCTTTTAGCAAATTGCTTGACCGCCCCTATTGAACGGGCAAAGGCCAAATTCCGGGAGGTGATCGCTGAGGACCATGTCCCCCTATTGCTAAAAATAATACCCAGATAGGAAAACGTTTTAGACATAGCTATCTTTGAATCATTGACAAAGGTTTTACAGTCAGGAACTTTTTTGCTGGTGGTACATGACATCGTAAAAGTTTTCCCCACGTTTATTTTTAGGCCTCTAGAGCTCATAAAGGTTGCAAAACCCATTAGTGCCTTTTGGAGTCCCCGCTGTGTGCGGGCCATGATTACCGCATCATCGGCGTATAACAATAGTGGGACTGCGCAACCATTTATCTTAGGGTAGTCCACCTCCAGATCATTCAGGAAAACTGCTACCTCGTTTATATACAAGTTGAATAGAAAAGGCGCAAGTATGCAACCTTGGCGAACACCCTTTGCTATGGGAAATTTTCTAGTTTGCTCGCCATTTTTGCCAAATCTCACCGTGGCGCCTGCATCTCTATATAACTCCTGGATAAAACTTAAGATATTTTTATCTATCCCCATTGTGGTCAGGGTTTTCCACAGCATTCCATGATCCAAACAATCGAACGCCGAAGTTAAATCAACGAATGTTAAGAACAGGTTCCCTTTTTTTATTCCAATATATTTGTTCATTATGAGGGACAGGTTTAGACCCTGCTCTATGGTTCCCAAACCCGACCTAAAACCATATTGGAATTTTGAAAGTATCCCATTGCTCTTAGACCAGGTTTGTAATTTGGTTAACAACACCCTGCCTGCTACTTTCATTAGGTTGTCTAGCAGAGAGATAGGGCGGTAACATTTTTGGTCTTGTCTGTCCCCTTTTTTTAATATTGGGATGACTATTGCTTCATTCCATGTATTGGGAAAACCTAGTTTCGTGTAAGCATTCAATACATTTGCTAGTAAGGGGGCCCAAAGGTCTACGTTCCCTTTAAACAAGTCAATGGGGACTCCATCAGGTCCAGGGGCCTTTAAACTAGCACTCTGGCAAATCGCTTGTTCCACGTCTACAGGGGTAAACATTACTTTTAATGGGAAATTTCCCTGAGACGGTGGAAGAACCCCTCGGCCCGCATCCATCTCGTCTTGTGGGATCGAAGCAAGTGATTCTTTCTTATAAAGGGAGGTAAAATAATTAACCCAAACATCTTCTGATATGCCTATTTCCAAGGAGTCTACCTTCCTATCCAAGAAGAAGGGGGCATTAATTTCTTTCCAGAACGACGTGTTGTCCCTTAGAGCGCTTGCCTTTATCAGGGCTTCCCAGGCTGCATTTTTGAGTTCTTTCTGTCTAGTTCGTAGGGTCTGCTTATAAGCTTGTCTAGCCTCCTTTACTCGGCCGCTATCCCAAGGGATGGTCTTTAAGGCCTGTAAAAGGGCTTTGTGGGCTTTAGTACAGGCTCGATTGAACCAGCCATGTAACCTTGTGTCTTCCCCTAGCTTTAGTTTTTTAATTAACTTGGCGTTTATTGTGGTTTTGATCCCTTCATACGCCTGTATTATTAGCTCGGGGTTGGTACTTAGTTCCAGACAGGTAGCAAATTGTCTAGTTTCTTTCCGTACCAGGTCTTTCAGAAAGTTTGTGGGTTCAATTTTTGCCCATTTAATGGCGTAGCCATTTTTTCTGGACTGCGCCACTGAGCGACCATGAAGTATATTCATAGTACTTATTTTTTGGGTCCCCGCTTTCCCTAGACTAAGAGAAGTGCTGATAGGAAAATGGTCGCTTATTGCTAGATCCTCCGTATCAAAACCCCCCACCCAGCCTTGATTCCTGTTAGAGACTAAAATGAAGTCAATTACAGTGCCTGCCCCATGGCCAAAGAAGGTTGTCTGAAACGCTGCGGGTGGCTCACAAAGTTCGTTGGCGAAGGCCAAATCCCACTCATGCATGAGTTGATTTAGCAGGTTGCCGCCTATGGAATGTTCGAAGTGTGTAGTAGGATCCCCTCTTAGGTCAAAAATGCCACAATTTTTTGTTTGACTATAGGGGCATAGGTGGCAATTGAAATCCCCTGCTATAAGTAAGCAGTCTGCTGCCTGCCCACCTCTCTTTAGCAGTGAGTCCAACTCCGTCATTAAGGTTTTGACCTCAACTTTTGGCGCATTGTTATAGAGGTTGATCAGGAAAAAGGAGCGCCCGTTTGATTTAATAAACAAACCCTGTAATAAGCTCCCTGCACCTGCTTTCGGTCCACTTGCCTCATACATACTCTCTTCTATATTACAGAGGTTAGAGGTGAAAATACACAGTCCCCCAGAGCCTCTGCCTCGGTTGCCCTGAATCGAGGGAACATAAAAAGTGCTGAAACCCTCGATGTGGGTCTCATCTAAGTCCCAGCACTCCTGCAGGCAGATTATGTCCTGCCTTTCCATAAAAGTTAGGAATAGCTGGTCCCTCACTTTTTTAGCCAGCCCAGCAATATTCCATGATGTTATTTTTAACGAACATTTCCCCTCATTGGGTGGACTGGATTCTTCCTGACTAATTAGTGGGACAATGCCCACGGGCAGGGCTCCAGTCTCACTATGAGTTTGGCTCTTAATCTTATCTACTGTGTTCAGGTGTAAATGCATACAGGTGGTTTCAGCTGTGGACTCAAGTCCACTCTCCTTAAATGGCTTACTAGGTTGTTCTGTTGAATGCTGGCCTGACAAGTTTACACCACCCGTATCATAATCTGATGTGCTCTCTGTCATCGTGGGATTAGTGCCTTCTACCTGGGGAAAGACGTCATGATTCTTAAATGGGGGGGCGAAGGTTACTGATACCCCTGTGGTGACCTTTGTTGGTCAATCGACCATATCTAGACAGTCGTATCTGTTCCTTGTAGGAGCCCCCCTCCAATAGTCAGGATTTGGGTTTCCTCTGCTATGGTACCAGGGGCGGGACTCCCAGCCTCTGTTCCAGTAATTATTTCTGTTCCTGTTTCTACTTCTATTGGTGTACCCCACCTGCGTCCAAGGCCAGTCTTGGACTTCATCCCAACCATTTGTATCACCATAATTGGGAATGTTTAAAGGTGGATAGAAGAAGGAAAGACGATGTACGTCAACCCCCCCCCTTTTTTCAAGCGCTGGCCAAGAAGAAATATAGTCAACCATGGCAGGATCGTCACAGTTGACTATAACACAGTCACCCTGTAAGCTTTTTTTCGTGTCCCCAATCCAGTACACTCTTCTCACAGAATTTATTCTGCTGTGATGAAATGACTGTAAAGGTCTGTTTTGACTTAACCATTGCAAAACTTTGTTCCTCAGTGACCACGGGGGCTCGTCCGAACCATCTGGCAATTCTGACACCCCTGTTAGGACGACAGTGTACGGGGTAGCCTCAGGTGGCAGATGAAACGGCCGCCTGAACCTAGTGCCCTTCCTCTGTTTTCCCTGAGATTGGAGAGACTGGGTTTTTTGTGATGTGTGTAAAGTCTCCTTTAGATTAGCTAGCTGGGTATTTAAAGCCACAAGGGCTGGGGTGGGTTGCGCATTATCACTGGTGATATCGGATTGGCCCTTTCCCTCTACAATTAGGGGTTTAGGGGTATTTTGTGAGTTTGGTCTAGCACTCTTATTAGTCTGGGTGTTTGCTACCTTATCTTGTGCAAGGGGTTTTGGACACGCCGCTGGTAGGGTAGGCGGTTGAGCCGGTTTACTTGGCTCTTTGGTTTTCCCCTCCCCCGTTTCTAGGGTGCCCAATGACTTCTGAATGAATGGAGGAGTATTTAATTTTGCAAGTTGTTTTTCAATTATCCTTATGCTTTTTTCCAAGGGTTTCAGATGGTGTTTTAACAATATCCCCATGCTGTTTGTAAGAAAATCATGTAGTGTCACACATGTGGTGCATGGTTTGTGTATACCACCTACAGCACCTATTGCATCTAGGTTCCCCAGTGGCTCGGTATTCTGTGGGGGCATGTGAGAGACCACTCTATTGGTGGATGGGGGGATTTGCTGTACTACAATATTGTTACTATTCTTATTCAGGTTGCAAGGATTCACACAGTTAGGTGGCGCCAATGTGATCTCCTGTGTAATCAACCCCTTACTTGACCTCTTAGATATGGCACCCTCCCTTTCACCTGTGGAGTTAGGTTCTAATGCCATGTCTTGGTTGTGTAGGTTATGTAGGAGTTGTAAGTCCGGTGTTTTTTCCAAGTCCTCCACAGAATCAGACCCTAATGACAATTGAGTTGCTGACAAGTCCACAGTATTTGGAACTGTGTGAACTAGTGCACTTGCTTGATTCAACAGGGGGGTGATCGGACCCTTGTGAATTGGAGTTTGTGCTAGAGCCAAGGGGCCCATTGACGATCTTTTTCTGGCAATCTCCAGTTCATGTGACACCCGACGTTCTATCAATTGGATGGTATTATCGATGACTGCATTGGCCTTGTTTAAAAATAAGTCAATGGGTCCAGTTATGTCAGTAGATTTATCTGTCTTTTTGCTTCTAGTGGCTCTACTCATGATCGAACGCTATGGGTCTCAGACTACACAGTAATGATAGAGCAGAACAAACTGGTTGACAAAGATATGGATGTAAGTCCCCGCAGTTATTATCAGAACAAGTCTAGGAATGAATAGTAGAACACAAATACCGTGGCCCAGTCCAGTCTCGCACAGTCTGGAACGGGCTGAAACGGGCCCGCCCTTGGCCCGGGCTTCGCCCGGCGTCCCGCTTGCGTCCCGCGAGGTGGGGCGTTGGCTGGCTTTATGCGCCTGCTGGCGCGGGTTGGTGCGTTGCAGCCCACTTGGGCTGATGGGGCTTGTAGTCTCCTGCCCCGCGCTCCACTCAGCGGCTCGGCTTGACCAGCGAACGGCGGGAGGCGGACAGGATAAACGGCTGCTTGGCTGTTTGAGGCTTTCTTTTCTCACAGCGTCTCCGGTAAGGCAACACTCTGTTTCGCGCAAATCCGCGCTTGTCAGGGCGTAGGCTGGCTTTATGCGCCTCCTGGCGCGGGTTGGTGCGTTGCAGCCCGCTTGGGCTGATGGGGCTTGTAGTCTCCTGCCCCGCGCTCCACTCAGCGGCTCGGCTTGACCAGCGAGCGGCGGGAGGCGGACAGGATAAACGGCTGCTTGGCTGTTTGAGGCTTTCTTTTCTCACAGCGTCTCTGGTAAGGCAACACTCTGTTTCGCGCAAATCCGCGCTTGTCAGGGCGTAGGCTGGCTTTATGCGCCTCCTGGCGCGGTTGGTGCGTTGCAGCCCGCTTGGGCTGATGGGGCTTGTAGTCTCCTGCCCCGCGCTCCACTCACACCCACTGACAAATCCAGACCTGACACTTTATGTGGATGGTTCATGTATGAGAACAAACACAGGAGAATTAGTGGCCGCATATGCAGTGACCACTGAAACCGAAGTCAAAGAAACATATCGTATTGATACACTGTCCGCTCAAGCAGCAGAGCTCATCGCTCTGACCCGAGCCTGTATACTAGCCAAGAACAGAAATGTTAACATATACACAGATTCACGTTATGCTTTCGGAGTCGTACACGACTTCGGAGTGTTATGGCAAGAACGAGGTTTCTTGACCTCTCACGGTGCCAAGATCCAACATGGCCCCCTCATTCAAGCACTATTAGAAGCAATACATCTGCCTTCAGGCATATCCATCATGAAGTGTAAAGCACATACTAAAGTTACAGATTCCATTTCCCAGGGTAACGACCTGGCAGACCAAACAACAAAACATACAGCATTGACTCACACCCAGACAACTGATGTGACAAAGACAATAGTGCCGACACAGTGTATGACAGTTAGGGATCCCACAGATGTAATCGATATTCAGACACATGCTACTCCAGATGAAATAAAGAAATGGACTGAACTAGGAGGGATCCAGACAGATCAAGGATGGATGACGAAGGGAAAATCTACATGGTTTCTCCCCGACTCTATGGTTCAAGTCGTAATAAATACAGCACACAGTCCAGCACACCTAGGAGAAAAAGCTATGCTAGACAGTTTACAGAATCTCTGGTACAACAAACATTTACGAGCAGCAGCAAAACAGAAAGTGCGTACTTGCATGATCTGTTGTCAGTTCAATCCAGGTAAAAGCGTCCCTGTAGAGCAAGGTGGATTTCATCCTCCTGATCACCCTTTTGAAGTCCTCCAGATGGATTATATCCAGATGGACCGTTGTCGAGGATTCAAATATGTCCTCGTAGTTGTTTGTGCACTCTCCCGTTGGACCGAAGCATATCCAGTCTCAGATTACACTGCCCCGACCACTGCTAAGCAGCTGGTTCGTGAATTCTTCCCACGGTAGGGCTTGCCTCGTATCGTGTACTCAGATAACGGACAGCCATTCTCATCCGAGCTCATGAAGCAGGTTTCACTTCTGCTAGGATATCAGTGGAAATTCCACTGCGTCCGACATCCCGAAGCATCTGGCCTTGTAGAAAGGCATAACCAGACACTGAAAACACGCCTAGCGAAAATCTGTGAAGAGAAAGGGGTCGACTGGATAGTCGCCCTGCCAGTTGCACTGTTCTATATGAGAATGGTCCCCCATTCGAGATCAGGGCTATCCCCGTATGAGGTGGTCTTTGGCCGACCACCAAATATGTGGGGGACGCCCATGCCTAAGAAAATAACCGATGTTGATTGTAATATGCTGACAGATTACCTTGCCTCCTTGATGTCTGCACTCCAATCATGTCGTTCACAGGTTGCCGCAGCCTTTCCCGACAACACTGATGTAAAGCCACACGACGTCCGTCCCGGTGATACTGTGTTGATCCGCAACTTCGACAGGAAAAGCCCGCTGGAGCCCCGCTGGAAAGAGCCGAAGATCGTCCTTCTGACCACGAGGACGGCAATTAAAGTTGAAGGCCGGAAAGGGTGGATCCACACGAGTCATATTAAAAAATGTAATGAACTGTTGCCAGAAACGGACTCGTCCACCCCCTCAAAGGACTGCCTTGATACTAGAGACTTTAAAGTTCCCAAGAGAGAGAAAACTCCCCAAGAGGAGTACAAAACGAAACTACGGTCTAGCAAGTCAGACAGTTTAATTGTTTAAGTCCTCCCCTAGGTGAATCGGTTAAATAGTTTCTGACATGTATCCCCTAGACCGAGATAGAGAGAGAGAGAGAAAATTCAAGAAACATGCATACTGTAAATCACTCCGTAGTCACTGTATAGTGACATTATTGGTTATGTTTTTTCTAAGCCTTCTGATTATTGTTGCCAGTATATTGCTGCCTATATACTTCCCTATCTTCAAGCGTGAACAATCTGCTTACAATGTCACTGCCGAACATTCTTTTAGTGAATTACCTCCTCATGAACTGTCATACAGACTTGCGCTGCGCAATAACACATTCATTAGTATGTTACATCACTCCCATCAGACTAATAATGCTACAAACTGTTGGATATGTGGCCGACTCCCTCCCTATCAGAAATACAAGGGAGTTCTGCCCCTTTTTCCATACCCATTCACTCACAATGGCTCATGTGGAGCATGGTTTAGAATAATTAATTCCTTAGATCCTGATATTGCTGTTTTCGAAGGAAATTGGGTTTGGGGAAACCTGAACTTAGTTCTGCTTAACGCCTGTTATCCCGACAAAAAGGGACTTCCCACTAGAATAGGAACAGATCTAGAAAATGAAGTATATGGATTAGGTAATTACACAATTAACCTCATGATTCTTACTGTTGAATCCGAAGCTGCACCAGTTCTCCCTGCTATGTCAGTATTACCAGTCACAGGTGACTTATGTGTCAGAAAGAAGGGTTCAGTACACTTAGGTCATAGTAAATGTACTACTGTGGTCGAATTCAGTGATCAAGGCAAGTCTTCCTTTAGAGCTACTCGTCATTCCTACTTTGTTTGTGGCCATACCGCATACATACGCTTACCTCCAGATTGGGATGGTACCTGTTACATTGCATTCCTTCTGCCACCTGTTTTCCTAGCACCTCCTGATTATCACAGAAATACTAATCTAGTAAACAATAGACTCCGAAGAGATCTCCCGATTGTCGACTATACTGAAACGGCATGGGAGCAATACACAGATTTCAATAAAGGTCTCTTCCCCTACTTAGGTACTGTCTTTAATAGTAAACTGATACGAAGATTAACTAGAACACTCGAAGCAGTAGTGAATGAAACTACCTCCGCTCTAGGCAACTTAACAGAGGAGCAATCTGCCATGCAGGTTGTTGTTCTCCAAAATCGTCTTGTTATTGACGTCATTTTAGCAGATAGGGGCGGAGCTTGTAAGGTCATCGGGTCAAGTTGCTGTGTTTTCATTCCAGAAAACGCGCCAACAGTATATAAAGCTATCACACGTCTTCATAAAATTGCAAGTTTGATACATCAGAATCCAGGCACCTGGACTTGGTCCGGTTGGTTCTGGACAACGTTGACCGCTTGGGGATGGAAGATCCTATCCTTCCTAGGCATTGCCCTTTTCATAGTATTCAGTTGCTGCCTGTGCCTACAGTGTGGGCCAGCGATTTGTGGTCTGTGCGCCACATCATGTATTCCACATTCCAGTTTTCACTCAAAACGCGAAAAGAAGAAAGAAGAGCAAATGATGTTACAAGAACAGACTGATCGATTCACAGTGTCTGTATATTTCCAGATGGGTTGAGGCTTACCCCACACGTAGGTGCGATACACTTACAGTAGCAAAATTGTTGCTTAGAGAACTGATACCGAGGTTTGGGGTGCCGGCCTCTTTGGAATCGGACAGAGGAACACATTTTAACAGCGAAATAGTGAAGATGCTATGTTCAGCCTTAAGTATAGACCAGAAGCTCCATTGTAGTTATCGACCAGAGGCTTCGGGGATTGTAGAGCAAATCAACAGCACCATAAAATCCCGACTTGCCAAAGTTTGTTCATCGACATCCCTGAGTTGGCCTGATGCACTTCCACTGGTCCTTATGAGTATACGTAGCACACCCGATAGAAGAACAGGCCTCTCCCCGCACGAGGTGCTAATGGGGAGGGCTATGAGACTGCCATCGGTTCCAACTGCAGCACTATTGAACATCACAGATGATTTGATCCTGGACTATTGCAAGGGACTATCTGACGCCATTCATTCTGTGTCCCTCCAGGTGCAGGCTGCAGAGGTTCCATCAGCTCAGGACCTGTGCCATGACCTGTGTCCGGGGGACTGGGTCCTGGTGAAGAAACACGTCAGGAAGAACTGTCTAGACGTGCGCTGGCGTGGACCATTCCAAGTCATACTGGTTACGAACACTGCAGTAAAGTGTGGAGGCTTGCCCAACTGGATCCACGCCTCACACACCCGAAGAGTTCCAGCACCTCTGGAAGAAACAGCTCCTCTCTTGGATGAAAATCCAGCTGAAAGCGGAGAAGCCACAGAGAGGGAAAGTCAAGCTGTAGAGGTGATTGAAGAGGCTGAGGCCGTGTCGGACCAGGCCGAGGACGGTCAGTACACCAGTGAGACCGAAGCTGCCTCAGAAGGAGAAAGTAGCTGGGAGTTCGAGTCAGACACCGACCAAGCTGTAAGTGGTCAAGAGACAAGTCCAAGAACAAGGAGCAGGAGGACAAGGAGTGGAGAAGCTAGCTGGCCGGAAAGAAGGAGAAGGTCAAGCTTGAGAGCAAATCCAGAGAGAACCCTTGTCCCGATCTCTGAAGATTCAGATCTAGACGAAGGAGCTACGGACTCAGGCTCTGAGAGTCCGAGAAGATCAAGGAGGGTACGTGTGCCCTGCAGAAGATACGCCACCCCTGAGTGGACCTATCTAGCAGCAGATGTCTTGGGGACAGAGGTCCGGGAGGGTGAGAGAGGTGCAGGTGACCAATCTCGATCCAATTGTGACGGTGGAAGTACGGATGTTGACACCTGGAATCGAAACTGAGGGGTTACTGACATTCACACTCCCCGTTCCCCTTTACCTAAGTCGGATCAAGGACCTGGTGCTGAATCGATTAGAATTTCCAACTTTGGGTCATCCAATCCCAGCACATGAAGAAAAAGTCCTTCGTTTAGAACTGTTGGAATATGCCATTAGAGCTGCTGGCACTAGAATCATTGTAGATACATAAAGACTTTTGTGATTAAGCCATAAAGAAGAAGATAACCTAGCGCCAAGTGGAAAGAAGAAGAAAATTAGGGATTACATTTAGAGGACGGAGAAGGGCTAGGGTTGTCTGTTGCTGAAAATAAAAAGACTTTGTTGAGAAAGAGACTTTTGTTGGTTAAGAGCGCTTCACAGACTGAGAAATCAAATAATGCAAAGAAAAACCTGAAAAAGAAACTTTTCCTCGAAAAAGGGAGAGCCACGCTGTTTGATAACATGGAGACTGGCATTCCAAACCGAAAGGCCAAATGCATAATAGGCACACTGATAGCTGTAGTAATTTCTCTCATAGCCATAGTAGTCACAGTATCATACATAGTAGGACATGCAAGTGTAAAAGAGACAATAGATGTAAAGCCTGTAACGACTTTGAAACCTGCTCTTGTTGGAGAGAAGGTGGAGAGCAATGTGATACGTGAAAAGGCGTTACTGGCAGATGAAGCCCGTAGGTTACACATAGATGAGTCACAGGGAAATTTCAGGACAAACGCATATGCCAAGTTATTGTACGAGTATATTGATGCCATGGAGGCCAAGGATTGTTATGTTTGCATGCAATTGCCGGCTTCCGTAGATGAAGGCATCAGATATCATCACCTTCCACTGACATATGGGATAACATGTAGTTTACTGCTCAGCATATTTTATGGTCGAGAGGGGTTTGAGTACTACTTTTCAAATTATGATTCGGTACTGCCTGAAGTCCCGAATTATAAACAAATGAATAAGTGGGACTACTATAAAAAGGAAGATAGACTAGCAAAATTCTTTCTTCCTTGGGATACATTAGATACTTCATATGCACGCCGAAATAATCTGACTTGCAAAGTGTCAGAGATTGAGAAGAAGTTCATTGGACAAGTTGATGACCGTTACAGGAGGCAGAAGATTCTGAAAATGTCAGGACAATGGAAAACAGATTGGACCGAAGAGGAGAAGGCACACAAAAAGAAGGGTAGTAATGGTCCAATAGCACTAGATAGGACACAGAAAGGAAAGCTATGTTTGACTCGAAGCAAGACATATTATGAGAGTGTATTTGTAGGTGAAGTTAGTTGTGAACATGCTTTTCGGTTAGAATATTACACGAAAGATTTCCTGAAAGGGATGCAAGTGATTCCTAATGTATATTTTGTATGTGGAAGAAATGCCTATGTAAAATTGCCTGACAATTGGTATGGTTCATGTTATTTGGCAATTGTCTTCCCCAAATTATATCATGCAAAGGATTTAGAGATCATAGAGGGAAAGGCTTCGGCAAGAGGGAAAAGGGATGTAGGAGATGTTGAGGTAGTTGGAGATGTATTTGGAGCCATGTTTCCTCTTTTAGGTTTGATACTTAATGATGTTAAGATCAGGAGATTAGCTACAGTTGTAGATAGGTTGTCTGCCAATACTGCAAGGTCATTGATGCTAGTAGAAGGAGAGATGCAATCGATTAGGGCGATGGTTCTTCAGAACCGTCTTGCTTTAGATGTTCTGCTAGCAAAAGAGGGCGGAGTCTGCAAGGCTTTGAAGGTCCAGGAATGTTGCACTTACATTCCAGACAATTCAAAACCACTCGAGAAGGTTATAAAAAATATTACAAAAATACATCAAGAAATCGAAGATTTGACAAAGATAAATGTTTGGGAAAAAGTAGGTCATGGAATGGGTAAAGTTGGAGGTTGGTTTGCCAATCTCGGGAAAAGTGTTGTGTGGTATATCCTGAAACCTATCTTCATAATCTTGATTTGCATAATCATATTGTGGGGTTTAGTGAGGATGTACAAATGGTATAGATCAAACCGGTTGCAAAGGTCCATGAGAGAGCAAGAAAGGAGATTAGCTGCTTTGCAAGATCATCAATATAGAAGCCTGAGAGCTCTAGAAACGATAAAAAGGGGGAGCCTTGCAACCAGTTCAGTGTGACATTCAAATTGAAGTATTAGTGATGACCCCTAGAGGTCATCAAAGGGGGGAACTGAGAGAGCGCAATTTGAATGAAAAGTATGTCCGTACCATTTTTACAAGCCTGTAGCGTAAAGTTAGCACATGTAACTTAATAAGTAAGAAATGTATCTGTATTTACTCTAGAGTGTGCATTAGAATTAGAAAGGCCCGTATATAGGTTGGGCTAATATAGAAATGTGTGAAAATGCTTAAGAACAGTAGAACGTGCTAAACAGAATTCATGTATGCAATTATTAAACGGAGAAAGAGATGAAATGCAAATTGAAGAAACGTGCAGACCACATAGCACTGTGTAAGAACGAGAGTATAACATTGCATCTTTCATGTAACATGGATTCGATTATAATCAATGACTTGCTTATTCTATATATATATGTGTGTTAAAAGCTATACCGTATAGAAGAGTTTTGTAGAATTATAGAGTGGTGTGTTTTTACCTAACGAAATAAGGGTTCGCAAGAGTGCAGTCCACTGCATATAATTTAGTGGGCTCACAGAGATAGGGGGGTAGCTTTGATCTGCACGTGCGAGCCAAGAGTCAAAAGTCTCGTTAAATTAAATTGCCAATGCTGGTCGAAGTTTTACGGCCTAGTGAGATAAGGGACGCTTGGAATTTGGGGCCCTGTTTCGAAGTGTCTGTTTCCAGGTGCGAGGGGGGTACAAATCACAACGTAATGAATAGAGCTTTGTTTGAGGAGATAGGCTCTGGTTTGGAGGAGTCAACCGGAATGTCATGGGGGTACCAGCACGACGGAGACGGCGCCTGGGAAGCAAGGTCAACTTAACAGACGATTCAAAGAAGCGAAACTATGGAAAAAACCAGAAGCAAGGCTACGTGAAATGTGTACGTGGTGGGCGTCTCAAAGGGGCGTTCCACCCATACTGTGATTTTGTATTAGGGACAGCACCCCGGGGAGAAGGCAGAGCAGATGGCCTGAGGACTCTTAGAGAGCGGATGGGTAGGCAGAGAGGATACTGCTACGCGACATAGGTTTCCATCAGAGACTAAGAGAGTTTGAACTTCTTCGGAAGTCAAACGGCTGACACCTTTTTAGGTAAAGATTCGCTGAGTAGGGATGCCATCTAGTATAGAGTAGGGACAGTTTAACCTGTTTTATTTTCTGTAAATGACGCATCATATCCACTTTGTGTCAATGATATTCAACCTGTTGATTTTTGAATTAGTTTTGATTGTTTTCTTCTGTAGACTGAGATTTCTTAGGGAATTCATGTTTCTTCTAGTACCTGTATACCTGTTGAACATTATATTGAGATGCTTGTATCTGCAATTGACTTTGGTTTTATAATAAACCTTTAAAGTTTACTGGTCGTAAGTGGTTCTTCAGAGTTGCGTCAGTCTATGGGGTTGATTTAACTTATATGGGTTTGCCTTTTACTCAATGACAGTCAATAATCGATCCGAAAAGGGATTAAATGAGATAGGTACCTAGGTGATCAGATAAGAGATCAAAATCTCATTTCCCGCAGTGTCGAAGGCTGCGGAGAGGTCGAGGAGGATGAGGGCCGCTGTTTCTCCGTTGTCGAGCAGGGCTCGGATGTCATCGGTAGCTGCGATCAGGGCGGTCTCGGTGCTGTGGTTGGCCCGGAAGCCAGACTGCGATGGGTCGAGGGATTCGTTCGTCTCGAGGAAGGCGGCCAGCTGCTTGTTGACGGTCTTCTCGATGACTTTTGCAGGAAACGGAAGCAGTGAGATGGGGCGGTAGTTCTTGAGGTCGGTGGGGTCGGCTGATGGCTTCTTAAGTAGAGCGCTGAGTTCGGCGTGCTTCCAGCTCTCCGGGAAGGAAGCGGTGTCGAAGAGGTGTTGATGATGTCTCGCAGGTGGGGTGCGATGACTGCGTCGACCTTGTTGAAGACGTGGTGAGGGCAGGGGTCAGTCGGAGATCCGGAGTGGATGGAGTTCATCGTGCGGATGGTGTCTTCGGTGCTGATCGGGGTCCAGGCGCGGAGGGTGGTGGTGGGGGGCGGTGGTTCGATCGTGGCATGCGCCGGTTGAGGGCTGAAGCTGTTGTGTATGTCCGCGATCTTGTTGTGGAAGTAGGAGGTGAGGGAGTTGCAGAGGTCTTGCGAAGGGGTGATGTCGTTGTTTCCGGCATTGGGTTTGGAGAGCTCTTTGACGATGTTGAAGAGTTCCTTGCTGTTGTGGGCGTTGTTGTCCAGTCGTTCCTTGAATGCAGTTTTCTTGGTGGCGTGGATCAGTTGGTGGTGTTTTCGGGTGGCGAGCTTGAGGGCAGTCATGTTGTTCGGTGTAGGGTCTCTGCGCCAGGCTTTCTCGAGGGCTCGGCAGTTCTACTTGGAGCTCTTGAGTTCGTCGGTGAACCATGGGGCTTTCTTGCTGCCGGGTCTGCTGGGCGGGGTCTTCAGAGGGGCGAGGTCGTCTGTGCAGTTGCTGATCCACTTCGCGAAGTTGGTGGCCGCCTGGCTAGGGTTCGTTACGCTGGTGGGAGGGTTCAAGCTCAGGGAGGTCGTGAGCTGGTCTGCTGTGATCTTGTTCCAGCTTCTGCGTGCGACCTGTTGCTGGTGGTGGTGGGTCGTGGTCCTTCTAAAGCTGAAGTGGACGCAGCTGTGGTCCGTCCAGTGGAGTCCGGTGGCGTGGCTGAAGGCGATGTCCTTGCTGGATGAGAACACAGGGTCGAGTGTGTGTCCGGCGTAGTGGGTGGGGGTGGTCACCAGCTGCTTGAGACCGAGGTTGGCGAGGTTGTCCAGAAGGGTGGTGGTGTTGCGGTCGTTGTTGTTCTCCAGGTGGAAGTTGAGGTCCCTGAGGAGGAAGTAGTCAGCGGAGAGGAGGGCGTGCGGGCTGACGAAGTCGGCGATGTGCGTGGTCCCGGGGGTCTGTAGATGAGGGTGCCTCTGAGGGTGGTCTTGGGGTTGATGTGGATCTGGAAGTGCAGGTGTTCGGCGGATGTGAGTTTGTCGTCGGTGTTGGTCGTGATGCGGATGGAGTTCCTGTGGACGATGGCGATGCCTCCTCCTGTTTGGTTGACGCGGTCCCTCCGGGTGATCTTGTATCCGTCTGGGATGGCGATGGCGATGTCGGGCGCTGAGGAGGCATTCATCCAGGTTTCCGTGAGGAAGGCGATGTCTGGGGCTGTGGTATCGAGCAGGTTCCAGAGCTCGACGGTGTGTTTGTGGACGGAGCGGGTGTTGAGCAGGATGCACTTGAGGTGGCTGCTGCTGGAGTTCGGCTTGGTCGGTGCTGGTGTGGTGCAGGTCCAGGTGCAGGTGAACTTGCAGGAGAGGCAGCAGAAGGGTCAGTGGGTGCGTTTCGGGGTGTCTCGATAGCAGCCTGAGATTCGACCGGCGTTGAGTGCGTAGAGTTCGGTGGCGTCGTAGGTCCGGCGGGTGGGTTGGGGTCTGCGGGAACTAGTGGTCCTGGCACTGGGCGCGGTCCAGGCTCGGACGGGCGCAGACGGGCTTACCTTTGGCGCACCTTCGGAGCACAATCGGCGCGCCCGCTGCGCTTGACCGCTGCGCGTTCGCACGGTCGCCATTTATGGCCAAGTGCGAGGGAGGGAGGAGCAGCTGGGAGGCGGAAGCGGGGAGGGTACAGAAAGAAAAGGGGGCATGGCCAACCTGACGGAGGCGGGAAGCGGGGAGCGGGGCGGGAGGGCACAGGGGTTAACAGAGGGGAGAACAGCACCGGGGGACAGGCGAAAAAACAAACTATTAGCACAATGGGTCACAGAGGAGCAAAAATAAAGGGGCACAACTGCCTAAAACGGCAACAGAAATTCACAATCACAATTCACAATCACATATACCTAGACCGCAGGAGACCACGCCGAGCGACGGCAGGGGGCGTGGTCAGCCGGCAGCAGGCAGGCAGGGACAGCGAGGCAGGCGGGGGGGGGGCACACGCTACAGCTGGTGGCCGTGCGGTGCGGGGGTGTCCTAAGACTAGGTCACACTCACCTGCGCCGCACGGTCGCCATTTATGGCCAAGTGCGAGGGAGGGAGGAGCAGCTGGGGAGCGGGGAGGGTACAGAAAGAAAAGGGGGTGTGGCCAACCTGACGGAGGCGGGAAGCGGGGAGCGGGGCGGGAGGGCACAGGGGTTAACAGAGGGGAGAACAGAACCGGGGGACAGGCGAAAAAACAAACTATTAGCACAATGGGTCACAAAGGAGCAAAAATAAAGGGGCACAACTGCCTAAAACGGCAACAGAAATTCACAATCACAATTCACAATCACATATACCTAGATCGCAGGAGACCACGCCGAGCGACGGCAGGGGGCGTGGTCAGCCGGCAGCAGGCAGGCAGGGACAGCGAGGCAGGCGGGGGGGGCACACGCTACAGCTGGTGGCCGTGCGGCGCGGGGGTGTCCTAAGACTAGGTCTTAAGAAGATGGATGGCTATAAACCTCTCAAGTAAGGATATTATATGTATATCACTTTAGTCAATCAAAAAGTCTTGTCTAATGCCAGACCTAAAAAAACGACCAGTAAGTAAAATGGGACATGCTTCACACGACTCTTCATAGCATGTGAAAAGTAAACATCCTGTAACATCACAAGGAAAAGACAACATGTACAAACAAGCACACACTTGAGCAAGCACGTACAAATATCACTCTCCCAGATAAACACAAGTCGAAGGGGATTGCCAAAGTGGTGTGGCGGGTCCTGTCTCTGTGCTACAGGGGATCTCTATATGAAGAAGAAGGTGCATTTGTGGAACTTGGTAGGCTGCACTGGTAGTATTATAACAGGGCCCTTTGTCTCACAGGACTAAGGTGCTGCATCAATTACTTACCAGTAATTGCATTACTCTAAGTCCTTCTCCCTTGCTTCTATTTATTACACATACAAGGCATCCCTGCCTCACCAGACACCCATACCACGTGACGGTAGCGATTTAGTATATATAGCCCCCTGCTCCAACCTCCTGTAATACCACATAATCCGAAACCATACCAAAAAGTTTGGCCTGGACTACCAGGGAGGGTGGGAGGGATGTAATGAGTAGAAGCAAGGGAGTAGGACTCAGAGTAATGCAATTACCAGTAAGTAATAAATGCATTACCTCCTCGTCCGTCCCTCGCTTCCCGTCATTACACATACAAGATGTACAAAGCCAAACAGGATAACGAAAATGGATATGCACAAAACAGGTTTATTAGACAAACACAGTCAACTAGGAAGCACTATTCAGGAATCCTAGCAGAAAGAACCTTGAAACCAAAAACCTCAGAACGGTCAACCTCCTGGCCAATCCGGTAATGAGAAGCAAAGGTTAGCGGGGAAGCCTAGGTCGCAGCCAGGCAAATCTCAGAAATGGAAGCCCCTGGATCTCAGCACACGACGCTGCAATGGGCCGAGTGAAACAGCCCTGTACCCCCCCAAGGGAGAAAGGTGCCCAGCAGACTTGTAAGCTAGAGTCTGCACCAACTGACTCAAGGAAGAAGTGGAAGGACGCAAACCCCGATTCACAGACAAAACATTCACAAAAGGGGAATCAGAAAGACAAAAAGGAGCATCACGTTCCAAATAGATCAGGAGAGCCCTCCTGACATTCAACAAGGGCAGGCGCACCTCATATTCCGAGGAAGGGGAATCAAAAAATGAAGGGAGGATCAATTCCTGGTCCCGATGGAATTGAGAATCCACCTTAGGACAAAAGGAAAGGACCGGCATCAAAATGATCCTATCATCAAAAACCCTACAAAAAGGATGTCTGGAAGACAAAACATGCAGCTCACACAGACAGCGAGCAGAGGAAATAGCCACCAAAAAGGTTTTAAAAGACAAGAAACGTAAATCCACAGAAACCAGAGGCTCAAAAGGAGGCAACATCAAAGCCTCCACACCAGAGACAGATCCCAAGATGGAAAATGCTGCCGAGAGACAGGAGAACATTACAGAACCCTTTGAAAAGGTACCCAATCAAACCATCGGCATCTGAGAGATTATCCCAAGAATTCTGGAAAGCCTTAAACGCAGCCCACTGAAGACGAAAGGAGGAAACCTTCAACCTTAATGCAGCCCCATCCTCAATCAATCAATCAGGGGCTTTTAGAGCATGCTACTCACTGTGAGGGTCCCAAGGCGCTGTGGGGGCCAGGGGGTGGGAGGGTTGGAGGGGAGGCTGCAGCTCTGGGTCAGCCGAAAAGCCAGGTCTTGAGGCCCTTCCTGAAGGTGTGCATCCGGAGGAACAACACCACCTCAAACAAAGTAGAGGAAGCCGGATCCCATCCCCCGGATCCCATCCCTTATCACAACACCATCTAATGAAAGCACGCCAGTGCCTAAAGTAAGGTTTGTAGGTAGAAGAGCTCGTAGTTGCCTGCAGAGTTGAGGTCAAACAGCCAGAACCCCCTTATGCAGCAGACCTAAGCATTCAATCTCCAGGCCGCCAAGCGCATCCGGGACAGAACATCCTGCTGTAACACTGGAAACAACAAAGGCGACAGAGTCAGGGGCAGCAACCACTCCAACTCCAACCTCATTTCTACCATGAGAGGAAACCAAGAGCACGAGGCCAAGCAGGAGCTATCCGAATCACAGGTGCCCTCCAGGACCTGACCCGCAGAAGGAACCGGAGAAGTAGGGGAAAGGGAGGAAGGGCATATAGCAGACCGCAAGGCCAGGGGCAGGAGAGAGTATCCACTGCCCAAGCCAAACCCTCCCGACTGCGGGAGCAAACTCTGGTCACCTTGGCATTGCCAACACTTGCAAAAAGGTCCACCACCGGAACACCCCAGTGCTCTGTCAGCTCCACAAACCACTCCAGACTGAGGCAAAAATCCACTTAGGACGGGAGGACCCTGCTGAAAGCATCCACCAGAGAATTGGACACCCCCTGAATATGAATAGCCAAGATCGCCAACAGACAGGATTCTGCCCAGCTGAACAACTTCTCCACCACCAGAGTCGAGGACCTGGTCCTCCCCTGCCTGTTCACATAAGCCATGGTTGTGACGTTGTTCATCCTTAGCAGAACAACTGAACTCCTCAGTAACCTTGAGAAGGCTCTCAGAGCCAAGTGAACAGCCCCCAACTCCCTCCAATTCGAAGACTTCCTGCTCTGCGAATGGGACCAGAAGCCCCAGGTCTGACAATCCCTCATCTAGGCCACCCACCCTGAGAAGCTGACATCTGTGGTGACCACCAAAGGTACCGGAGGAGAGAGAGACACCCCTGCAGCAGGTGACCCCAAACCAGCCACCAACCTAGATCCTCCTTGATCTGAGGGGACACCGGAATCGGAGAACAGACCGGGGAGACAATAGGGAGACCAATGTGCCAGAATGTGAGCCATCAGTCTGTGCAAATGAAACCGGGCCCATGGAACCAGAAAAACGGTGGCTGCCAGATTCTGTTGGACTTGGAGCGAATGAGCCACAACCTGGACCTGGTTGGACAAAAGAGGTAGAATGTGAGAATGGATTTAGGACACTCGAACCTCTGGCAGTGTGACCACCCCCAAATCAATACGAAATCTTGCCCCAATAAAGAGACGATCCTGTGATGGAACAAGGCAGGATTTTTCCACATTGATAAAAGAACTGTGTACCCTACTGCAAAATGTCCAGAACCACCCCCGTGAGATTGAGAGCCAACTGGAACAAGGGAACATGAATCAACCAGTCGTCCAAGTAGGAATGGAAAAAAATCCCTTGACTGAACCAAAGCCACCAACAGAGCCAAAAGCTTGGTGAAGACCGGTGGAGCGGACTTCATCCCAAATGGCAACACTGCAAACTGGAAGTGTCAGTCTCCTATTGCAAAACGAAGAAACCTTTGATGCTCCTGTGCCATGAGAACATGCCGATAAGGGTGAAGGTCTATAGAAGTCATGAAGTCCTAGACCCCCACTAACGGAATTATAGACTGTAAAGTCACCATCTTGAAGTGAATGGTCCTTACCCACCTATTCACTCTTTTGAGGTCCAGAACCGGCCTGAACCCTCCTGACACCTTTTGAACAAGAAACAGAATGAAATCGCAACCCAGCCCATGTTCCTCCAGGGGGACAGGCATGATCACCTTCTTTTCCAGAAGAGCCTGATCCCCTTCCAGATTCGCCCTCCTCTTCACCATATCCCTGGGGATAGGAGTAGGGATGGTGCCCCAGCAGTGTGGCAGGGCGTTAGTGTACCCTGACCACCCATTTCCTTTTTTGGTCCTGAAGAAAAACCGGTAATTCCCACTCGGTTTGAAACATGTAGACCTTGCAAACATATTATAGATACATTTGGTCATAATAAAACCTTTTACTGTATCGACACATACACTGTTTTTATTATTGTCCAGTAGTCTTAAGAATAAAGTTTTCACATATAAGCCATACCAGGACAATTTTTAACTCACCTACTTCTTTTTTGCATTCATCACTCACATACCCACTCCACTGTATTCCAGGTGTCGCAGCACACCTTGACGGCACTCGGCTGTCAAGGTGGCCCCGATGATGAAGCATGTCACCGACCAGGTCGGTGAGTGAGGGGTTTATTAAAAACAAAGAAGGACTTCTTCTTTTTTTCTCATTAGAACTCCATCCCACCAAAATCGCTCTTTGAGCTTTGTGTATGGTGGTACTCCTCTTTCAGTTTTTTAAAGTCACATACCAATGATTGAGCAGCATAAGCAGAGTAGATGCCCGCCTTCAATGTCAAATTCTCAGCAGAGAAAACTTTCTTTAGATCCCCATCCACTTTCTTGTCTATTTCACCCGCAGGCAAACAATCCTCCGAATTGATCGTCGTACGACCAATCAGAGTGGCCAACACGGCATCCACCTTAACAGAGTGAGGAAGAAAGTCCCCCCTCCAGAGAGTATAGCTTCTTCAAAAAGCGTGGATCTGAAGAGCGTTCCAGATTGCGCCATTCACCAGCTATCAAGTCACTGATGAAACCATGAAAAGGCATAGCAAAAACAGGGGGTTTAACATACTGGGGAAAAATGTTCTCTGACCCCTCTGGAGAAGTAAAAGGCGAAAATCCCCAAATCTCCTGAATATGTTGAAGAATAACTGGGGCTTCCTCTCTACAGACAACTTTTCCAGAAGAGGTAGAAGGCCCGCTATTTTCCGAAACAGAGGAGTCATCAGAGGGTGAATCCACCGGACCCACGGCAGAATGAGAGACCCTGCGCTAAGATGGAACCCTGGACTCCAGAGCACAAGCCACAGAAGCTTCTATAATAGCCTGCACCTCAGAAGCAGACAGTAGGGCAGAAGAATCAACCGGACACTTGGACCTACTCCGGCGAGCCGGAATGGGCTCATGTAGGAAGGTAGGATCCTTCTGCATGGTTACCCCCACTTTTTGCCAGGTGTTAAGCTGTGTTTTGATTAGTCCGACTGGGATCCTGCTAATCAGGACCCCAGTCTATCTGCTTTCTCCATAAATAGGTTTGTTCAGTACTTAGGTACATCCCAGATTGGATACTGGGGTACCCTTGTCAATCCCTAGTATATGGTACCCATGTACCCAGGGCATAGGTACCCCAGAGGTCTCCCATGGGCTGCAGCATGTATTATGCCACCCATGAGAGACTATTCAAAATGGAACTACATGCCTGCCATTGCAACCTGTGCAAGTTGGTGCATGCACCACTTACCAAAGATATTGGCTTACTATATCTAAGTGTCACTGCATGTAAAACCTATAAGGCGCTCCTATAGCAGGCCTTTGCAATCCTGAAGGCAGAGTGCTTGGTTCTGCAGCCTACGGAGTCCATTCTCCCGGGTTGTCAGTGAAGCACCCATATACTATATAGAGGGGCACCGCATAATTATGTGATGATAATCTCGAAAACAGCTGCAACGAATCCTATCATGTTTGGTATCAAACATGTTGGAATCATACCCCCACACGTTAAACGGTGTTGGGGTATGATTTCAAACATTGGCAGAGCACTCTGTTAGGCTCTCAGTGTTCCTGGTACCAGTCTTCCAGACCAAGAAAGCACAAAATGGTTGCTGCCGACCAGAGACACATTTCTGCCTTCCTGCTGCTGAGCCAAGCTCAAGCAGAGGAAGATGGCTCTGCCGCCAAGAGCACAATGCGACTCCAGACGCGGTGAGGGAGGGCACATTGTTGTTCAGGCTGGCCAGCCTAGCCCAAACAAGCATGGATCGAAGGCAGCACCCTAAAAGTTGCCAGAAAAATTGAAAAGTGAGAACACGAACTTCAGGAAAGACTGCAGCACCGCAAACATCCTGCATGTGGTACACGCGTCTCAGGTGAGACAAAGAAAAAACAAGAGGTTGGAGGGGGTTGTGGGCGATATATACTCAATGTTTTGGGACATGTGGTGCAAGTGTCTGGTGAGGCAGGAATGCCTCATATATATAATGAAGGGAAGCAAGGAAGGGACAAGGAGGTAATGGGTGTTAACCCTGCACTGTTTGTCGGAAGTTGTCCACTATGCTCCAGCAACCTCACATAATTACATACTATTTACATACACTGATTCCATTCTAAAAGACTGAATAGAGCTATTTCTTCTGGTTAGAGGCTTGCTTTGATGTAGTTTTCTAATCAAGATTTGTTAAGTATAGCCCTTCCAGTGAAAATAAAAGACAACTTACAGAATAGCTATGTGTAAATGTCTTATAACTGTCAGTACAGTTACATTTGATACAGAAGGGGCAGGACACCATTGATAAATCATGATGCTGTATTTCAGAGTCTCCACCTATGTTTTTAGGTCAAAAGTGCCTTTGGCGCACATCAAAAAGTGCAATGCACAAACTAGTAAAATGCGCTACCCAGATGCTTTCTCCTTTGTTAGGAGAGAAATGGTTTTGTGAAGAATACTTTGTCTCTACCCTCCTGTGTCCCATTGTGCATTAAACAACCTGCCTACATAGTAAACACTGAATTTCTACTTGACTCACACTGTCAGTGTATCCACTGTTTCATGCTTCAGAACCGGTTTGGGTGGTACTCCTTTCAAATGTCCATTCCAGGCTGCTCTTCGGACACGGTCTTTGTGGAAAGAGGCCCCTCACAGTGCCTGGCCTGCAGTTCCCACACAGGCACAAACAGGTGTGAGGTTTCGGCACTGAAAGTGTGACCGAGGAAGACAAAAGGCTTGACCTCACCTAAAGGGCCCTCTTCACTTTGTACAACAGAATCTGCAGTTCCACCCCTCACATCTACCAAAGGGCAGTGCTTCAAGAACTCCACAATCAGCATCTCGTTGCTGACAAAGTCTTCATTGAATTTGTAAATGTAGCCTTTCACCAGTCTCCTCTCAGTGTATGCATCTCTACCCTCGAAAATGAAAGCATTTTGCTTACACAGTCCTCGCCCTCCCTCTAGTGGCAATACAATTCCGAGGCATCCAAAATGGATCCCACTATGCTTTGTAAACAATACTGTGAGCCAAACTAGAGGATAAACATCTCAAGACATCCGCTCCAGCATTTGCAGAATCTCCTTTTCAATATGTACATTGTTTGCCCACTATTTTCTCACATTGCTATAATCCTGCTTCTTTTCAGTGCGGTATAAAGCTACTGATATTTCTCGGCATATGCGTCCAGCCATTACTTTCCCTTCCAGCCCTTGAGTTGATCAGCTGGCCTGGCTGGAGAGGTGTTCTAGCAGCAGAGAGACTGTTTGCCTGATTGTCGTATCTATCAAAAATACCTAATAATGTACAATCTTTACATGCAACCAGTAGTTCTTTATACAGTCTTGCATCCCCAAATTACATGATCTGAAAACAGATCCTCTACATCCCTAAAATCCATCATGAAAAACTCACCTTTAAGTGTCTTGCAAGTATGCTTTAATCTCTATTGATTTACTTCTGTAAATTGCAAATGGATCATCTACAAGTTCTTCCTCTGAAAGTCATACTCTTGCAACCCAAGAATACCTAATCTCCTTTAGCTCCTCTAGTAATCCCACCAATCAAATGCATGAGCTCGCATTAATGATCACAACTAACTCCTACTAATTTAATCCATCGCAAACAAACTGGCCTGAATGCATGGAATGGTTTGCTTGGGCCCAATAGCCAACAATAGCCAATTATACTTGACTAACTACTAACTGTGGGATCCAGAGCAGCGTGCTGCTGGCGTAAAGTGCTTCAACACCTTGTCAGCGGTGGTAAGCTCTGCATAAATGTTCTCTGCACAGAAGCACCACAAAGAGTATGTGCAGGGCTATACTGGCACTTCGCTGTCAGAATGAAGCATAAACACACTTTTCTTTGAAAGCATCAGCAGCAGCAGCACTTACAGTGCCCATACCAGCACCTCTGGGCTAGCCCAATTACCTCTAGGAGTACGGAACTTTCCTTGGTCTAGGAGAAGATTTTATTCAAAAAAAGCCAGCACTCACTACTGGTCAGTACCTGCTCATTTAAAGCACTGCTGCTATCCTCTGTAAAACGAGATGCAAGCAGTACGGGGTAGTTCCCGGTTCCCTGAAGTCTCTATGCTTGGAAAAATGTAAAAAAAAATGTAAATTGATACTTGTATAGCGCACTACTCACCCGCAAGGGTCTCAAGGCGCTTGTACGAATACCGCTGTGGAACCCATCCTAGCTTTCCCTGTGAGGCGTCCACTCTTGGGCACCCCCAAGGTGGAGGCCAGGCATCCTTAGGGTTGTGGGGGCCGTTGTGGAGATTAAGCAAGCTATTGCCCAGAGTTGCAGAGTGAGAGAATTATCAGGTCCGTGGAATTTTGAGCCCAAGACCCACCGAGGCGGGGAATTGAACCTTGGTCCCGGGCTAGACCTCTACATCAGGGTCTGCCGCTCTAATCATTGAGCCACACTTGTGGCTCAATGATTAGATTAAATCTCTCTCACTTTACTGATGATTGCAACCACACTACATGAAGTTCAAAATAACTTATAACTCATCCTTTATGCTGTGCCTGTGAATCATAGTACATGCAATGGCTCTTCCCTGGGGTTCCATATGTCTATTTTGTGGAGCGTTCCGTTAAACCCCCCTCCTCCCCCCACACGAGTTTGGATACACTCTTAGACTGGGGTGAATATGATGGGCACAGAGTTTGGCACAGTGGGCACAAATTTAAAACCAGCATTGGTAAAACCAATAGATCTGGCAGTGGCATGCTTGCTGTTTTTTTTTTTTGGAGACATATGCAATAGACGTTAAAAACATAAAAGTAATAAAAAGCAAAAATGCTACAGTGTCAAAGTGGTGTGCATGTTTGTAATAACAAACTTACAACAAATGACCAAATTAAAAATAAATTTCAAAAATAGGCACTGAAGTGGACTACTTTTTAGTGCAGAAGCAAAATACCATCACTCACAGGGAAAAGCTCCAGTGGCTGAAGGTGGCTGAGCCACTGCCTGATGCATTATGCTTTAGTGGGCAGAATCAAAATGTGAATGGCACTGGAACGGACCAATCAATGACGATGGCTGACTAAAATTCCCTTTATTTATTTGTGAATTGACCATTATTAGTATGATCCTCAAAGTAGTTACTGTCAATCACCACAACAGTAGCGGCCACCATAAAACGAAAGTGGCGGGCGGGTGACAGGGGGGGCAAGGGTTGGGGAAAGTCATAATTTTTTTTTAGAACGTATCATTCCTTTTGCTGTCGCCAGGGGTGGTACTTCCGTTTGAGCAGAGGAGCGTTGCCCCACTGAAATGCCCCAGAGATTAAAATAAAATGGTAATGAAGTTAATTCATTACCATTTTATTTTTCTTCACCCTATCCTGAACGGAGTGTCAGGACGGGGGTGGGGCTGCTGCTGAATGACAGCAGCAGAGAGAGCAGGGCACTTTCAGTTTAAAGTGCGCATATCTTTGGGCAGCTGGCTTGCAACGGCAAGCCAGACATGCGCATTTTAAACCTCTCTAAACTAGATGTCTTAAAACAGCTATGTTAGAGAACCCCAAAGCCTCCAGAGCACTGTGGAGCGGTGTGTAAGGCCACTCTCACCAATCCTAGCACTGCTCTCATTCTTGTGAGAGCAGCGATAGGATTGGTGAAGGAAGTTTGGAGGGTACCTGCCTGCCTCAAGGAGAGAAGATCATCGAGAAGGAGGAGGATGTCAAATCGTGCTCGCAGGTAAGTTGATTTAATAAAAAAAAATTAATGTCCTGGTCGACTGCTTAAACAGTCCCTGGGAGCCTGAAACTTTTCTCCAACTGTGAACACAGTTGGGTTGGAGAAATAGAAATCTGCATGTCTGTTTGGTCGGCCTAAGACGGCCGTACAAACTTACATGCGCACTTCTAAGTGCCCACCACTCCTCCTGGCCATGCCTCCCCCACATGCATGTCTAAACCAGGCACAGAAAAATAAAATTATATTTTTTTTATATCATTTTCTTTACCTTTCACTGACGAGTGGGGAGCGGCTCCTCTGCCATTACGGAGGTGCCGCCCCCAACTACAACAGATTCTAGATTTCCATTTCCCCGAAATTGCAGAGAAACAGCATTATTGGATGTAGTTTACAAACTCCTTGAATCTATCTATAGAACGGTAATAGCTATGTTGTTCCTACGCGATGTCACTGTAATGTTCTGAAATGAAGGACCTTGAAATCTTCCTTCAGGGCCTCTTATTTCTGTGGATCAGCTCGGAATCAGTTTCCAGATTTTTTTCCAGTAGCAGCCCGTACCCTGCCAAAGTGGCAGGTGGGTCACAGGATGGAGGAAAGTGGTGGGGGGGGGGGTTCGGCTTAAAAATAAAGAAAAAGTACCTGAACACCAAAACCGCGGTCTCCTGCCGCATTGTGCTCTTCCTGCTTCTGGACACAGGCTCCCAGACTGCACTGTGGCCAATCCTGACACTGCATAAAAGCAGTGTCGGGATGGGCCTGAACGCTGGCAACTGGCGCGCCCAGGCAGACTGGGAACCTGTGCCTCCTCTCTCCAGCCCCAGCAACGCAGCTGGGGTCTTAGAGAGCTTCAAAAGTGCATGAGGGTTTGGCCAGCATGAGACACCTCCCCCACCAGCAGTCTCATCCCTTTGACCTGCCCCCAAGACTCATCAGAGTCCTGGGGCAAGTCCAGGGGACTAAAATAAATCAATATTAAAACCAGTTTTAATCGTTTTATTTGAGGGTGGTGGCTGGGGGGGGAGGGGGGCAGCGCTCCTCCGTTCTAATGGAGGGGGCCATCGCTGCTTTTGTTCCCCTGCTGGGCCAAGGTAATTACTTTGCTCTCAAGTAGGGGAATAAAGGCCTCCCCACACAAAAGGAGATATTATCAATGCTTGATTCAGAGCCTGAGAGGGGAGAAACATCTGCATCTGGCCATTAGTTGTCACACTGTACCTGAGGTGGACAAGCCAAGGCCCACAGAACAAACAAGGAAGCCCAAACATTTGAAGACAAATGCAGGGGGGGGCTCCCTTTTGAGGTTTTGGTGTGAAGGTAGCTGGTAGTGATGTCAGCTAGGGGTGGAACTAAGGCCCTGAGAGTAGCGCCGCTAATAGAAAACATAGCAGCGCCATATTGAATTGTGTCAGAATACTGTGAAAGTTGAAGAAATTGATGTACATAGACAGCATTCATTCCCCTTCTTCTCCCACTCCTCTCCCTGTGAGCACCATGAATACTGTAAACTATTGACCGTATCACTCTGCCAGTAAGAGCCCCTACCCCTGTGCATATGTACAGCCAGTTTAGGCACCATGGCCTTTTACCCATTGAGAACCCCGGTTTCCCTCCTGCGCGTATCTTAACCCCCCCCCTCTCTCATGCATAGACCATGAAACCCTCTCCCTCTGCGCGACCCCGCTGTGAAAGGCAACTCTCCCACTTGACTCGCACAAAACCCCCCCCCCATTCCTTCTTGGAGAGGCACCCTTCGCCTTAGCTGACGTAGCCCTCCCCAGCTGCACCTGACTGCCCCCGCTCTCTCATATACGGGTCATAAGATCTCTCTCTCTCTGTGTGACTCTGTCCCTGTGTCCACCCTGGCTACCCCTCCCTTCTCCTCACGTGGGCAAGTCATAAACCTTCTTCTTCTGCAAAACCCTGTCCTTGAGAGTCACGGCCGCGCCTGACCAACACCTCCTTCCCTTCCATGAATGCCCCTCTGTTGACAAGCCTTCCCTCCGCGCTCGATTGTCCACGCGGCATGAATACCACCCCTTTGATGACCCTCTCCCCCGAGTCCGGCTGACCACACATGTCCGAGGCCATCGCCTGAGCCAGGAGATACCATTTACTGCCCTTATTGTATGAAGTCACTCCTCTTCAAAGGATCCTCTATTGGTCTTAGCCACCCCACCCCCTGGGCTATGATCAGGCGTACACATCCTACGAAACACTCAGCTGCGTGATTGCCCTCCCCTCTTATCAGCAGGTCAAGGGTCCCCATTGTGAATGTATGTGGGGTAGGATCACCACGAGGATTATAGGGATGTTTTTCTTTTGCGTCATACAGTCCTGATTGTGTTATCGAGTGTTCTGTAGGGTATAAAAGCAAGAGTCTCAGCTCACTTGTTAGAGCACCTCCCGAAAGACACTGTGTTTCGTGTCCGAAATGACTGGCTCTCCTCATGAGAAATAAACTCTGTTCTTGATTCCTGCTTCCAGCGCCCGTCTCTTTATTTGGTAATTATTCAACATGGGAACTAAGAGGCGGTTTTTGCCAGCGGCCTGGGCATCGATAGGATTATGGGCTCGTTTTCCACAATTGGCGTCCCAACGCGGGGTCCATCAGTGACATAGGGTCCGATAAGAGAGATCCAGACGAAGAAGTGAACATCTAAATGATCGGGGCATGCCTGCCTTGAGAGGGCCCTCGCCCGGCTGCCGATCGACAGAACTTCACCAATTCTGAACTGACCTCTCTTGAGTGACCTATTGTCCTGACTGGAATCCCACAGGAATGCTACATGGAGTAAGAGAACGATCGGGCGCTGGAGGAGGAAGTCAAAGAACTGTCCGTATGGTCCGGTCCGGGTAAGATTAAGTAGGGTGTTTTTATGCCTGATTGGTAGGGTGGCTCTATCCACCTGATTGATTGATTGTTTGTATTGAAAATCGGTATTTGTATACCGAAATTGTTGGTATTGGTTCATTTAGCTTTGAAGGCTACTTGACATATTGGTTCTCTTCTGAGAACGAGACATTCTCTGTTTGCAAACAGCGGCGAATAGGAACGTCGTCCCTCTTTGCAGATAGAGAAGGGTAGGTAATGCAGACTTTTGTCCCCGGTATTAATCCGTCATGCCTACTTTTCTCCCCACTGAATTGTTTGAAGTCGATTAATAATCGATTGTTGTTCTTTGAGATCTTCCCTGTCTACAAACTGAGACGAGTAGAAATATTCTGTCTTCCTTTTTGGATAGCGAAGGGCAGGTAATGCAGACATTTGTCCTCGTTGTAATCCGTCATGCCTGTTTTTCTCCCCACTGATTGGTTGGTTGCCTGGACATTGTTGTTCCAGGAATTGTTTCGTTTGAGGTATTTTCTGCCTGCAAACAACGTGGAATAGAAATATTCTATCTAGTCTTTGCAAGTAGTAAAGGGTAGGTTATGCCCCTTTGTGAATTCGTCAGTCCTACCCACTCCCCACTGTTTGGGGGGAAGCTCGCATGGTCCGCCCAGGAGACTACCCTTATGGAGGACATATGCTCCCCGCTCATGGGCCATTTAGTGGAAGTAGACCATCTGGTCCGTCCAGGAGGCTACCCTAGTAAATGGAAGTACATCGCTCGGTCTGTCCAGGATGATACCCTAATGAAGGAATATATGTTCCCCTTTTGATCGATAATCTCGTTCCACCCCGGACCATTCATTGGAGGGAACTCGTCTGGTCCGTCCAGAAGTACCCCCCTAGTGAAAAGGACACATAAAAAATATGAAGTGATCACCGTTCCCTACTAACAGAAAACTTTAGCTCGAAACACGCTAAGGAAGAGAAAGAAAAATAATAAAAAGAAATCAGGCTAAGTCAGTAACCCCCTGATGAGCTTTTGACTTCACTAAAAATAAGAAACATTAGAAATAGTTCGTAATAAGAAGTATGAAATGGCGAAAAGTTTTGACAGCAAAAAATAGCCACGAGGTAGCTAGGCTCTACTGCCTGTTCCTGCTCCCAACATGTCTGCCTCATTGCCCGCCACGCCCAAATAACGGTCACATGAAATAGAAACAATCCAATAGGTACCTACCCCCATTCCGGAAGCTCCCGAAGTACAACAGGTCCGCGGTTACGCCCATCCGGAAGGCGAGGCCTCGAGGCACGAGGGGCTCGCCTGACCACGGTCGGGAGGAGATGATGTTGGGCAGGCGGTCCAAAGAATGGCAGAGTCCTCTCCTTCTCTCCTCTTCCGCTGCCCTGCAGGCCACGGGGGGGGGGCTGTCTTGCCTCAGCCACCGACCACCCCCCCCCTTCTGTCTCTCGCCTGGTCCGACCCACGAAGAAGGCCGAAGCCGGGGGCGAGAATGGCGGCAAGTCAAGTAGTCCCGCCACATGTCAAATTCCTGGATAGTTACAGGTAGTGCCGCCACATGTCGACAACTGGACAATTCCAGGTAGTCCCGCCACATGTCAAGAGAAAAGGGGGGGCTGTCTTGCCTCAGCCGCCGACCACCCCCCCCCCATCTTCAATAGCCAGCACGGCCAATATCGAAGCGACGGAGCCGAGGAACGGCGCGGGGTCGCTGGGAGGGGGGAGGTGACGCGAACGAGCCTCCCCCACCTCCCTCCAGGTGGAGGCTTCCAGCGACACCCCAATGCTCTTACTTAAAGAGGGTCAACATCATAAAGCGGTCTTCTGCCCAGGACGGGCACACGCTCCATGCCTTCTCCCCTCAACCTTGAAGATTCTATAAGAGCCGGGGGGCACCCCGATCCCTCCGCATGGGTGCCCCCGCCCCCTTCACTGGGAACCACGACACCGGTGCAACTCCTGCCGGCACCAGCCCCGGATTGGAAATGGCTAAAAATGCAGCCGCGGCACGGACTTGTTCAGTTCTGGAGGAACGCCAGGATGACCCGGTAGGAAAATTGTTGCCGCCCTTCCCACTCTTTGACTCATGGTCCATATTTGCTAAACTGTTAACCACATAGCACAAAACTTTTTGAACTGCCAACGGAAAGTTCTGGGCCAACCACGCGAGACTAGAGACATTCTGACTATGCTGGAACTCGCCTGACCCCTCCCAAAATGGCGCCGACACAAAATGAGACGTTTTGAATAAACTTTGTTGCACCCTGATTGCGCAGCTTGTTGTCCCGAGATCTATATGCAGTTTTTTGGATAATGAAAGTAGATATGAAGGATGTTGAGTATGTGCTTGGATAATGAACTGACTTAGGGTGGGTACTGATTATGGTTTGGAAAATGAATTGGTGTAATTTAGATAAAGAATGAGTATCGGATAATGAATTTATGAATTAATTAAAACTGAATTCTTGACATGCATCATGCTTGCTCTAATACGATTTTATTGCACTGCTGCACTTTATGCAATGAACTGCCACCAATTTCGTTTATTAAAAATATTTTTAAGAAGAAAGCATGGTTGTAGCAGTTGCATTAATGAGTTTTGGATGCCTTACTACTGTGAGCGAAGAATAAGTATGATGAAGGATGTAGATCAGAAGGGATCAGATATTTAGCAGCTACATTATGTGTCACCAGCAGCCGGAAAAGTGTTTCAGACACCCTTAAAATGACACCACAGAAATGCCACCTGACCGTCACCCTTGCACCCGATAAAGAGGGTTACGACCAAGTAGCTCATGTAGATACGCAGATCGTCAATGATTATCTATCTGACACCACTGGTCCCTCTGGGCTTAAACGCCGAGATGGCAAGGGAATGCAGTACGAGGAGATAGGGCGAGTATGTGGTAGGTAAAAACATTTTCGGATTACTGCATGATGATGTGCTTTGAATGCTGCCCCCCCCCACCCCTTCTTTTCCTCCCTTCTGCAGGTCACGTCAGAACGTCGGCTGAAGTGTGGAAGAGCGGCGGTTGGACCACCGACGAAAAAGGGAAAGAGGGAATATGTGTTTAGTCGTTATAACGATAAGTTTTTAAAAGACGTAGGCTTAACATGACTGTTCCTCCTTAGGACATAGCGACTGAGAGGATGGACTGACATAGAAACTGGACAGGTACTGAATGACGAAAAATTGACTAGAAATGACGTGTTAAATAATGTAACTGGACATTTGACTAGGTAGGGAAAGGACAAAGAAAAATTATACGGGTAAGGGTTGCCACGGCACCACCCGTCTAGGAAGTTAGAAATGTTGCTGATGTTCAAAATGCACTACCCCCTTTCTCACACTCTTATAGATATAGCCAAGCTGTCCGACTGTTCTCCCGATCAATACTTGCCGTTGCCTCAGCCTGGAGAACTTCCCACCAAAGGAGGGAACAGAAAAATGGCTTAAGATCCAACCATGGGTAACTAGCACGACCAGGTTAATTACTGATCGACCAACCGAGGTGTGAGTATTGGTAATTGGGAACGCTCGCAGGCGTGACAAGCGAGAAGGGAAAGGGGGGAAGGGTAGAAAGAGCTAAGCACGTAGATAAAATAGGATAGTAAAGATACGTAGGATATATATATATAAACAGATCCTGTAGGCTAACAATTGTTTCCTGTCTTGTCGTGAATGTCTTGTATATGTGTAATACATGTGCCGTCTTCCCTGTCTGAGTTTGTGTGTGTGTAATGTACGAATTTATGTCTTCCCTATGTCTGTATCTGCGTGTTATCTGACCTTTGCTGTTCCGTGTTGTGAGCGCACTAAATGACCTATTTTCGTACACGTCTCTCTCTCTCTGTCTCTCTCTCTCTCTCTCCACCCCCTTATCTCTCTCTCTCTACATGTCATACGTGTACCGAATGGCTCGTTTAGATTGCGGACGACTCTCACTCTCTATGAGAGTCTCTCTATTTTCTCTCCATCTTATTGGTAAAATTGTGCCCCACCGGCACCAGTCTGATTTGATACATATTGAACGCGAAGGTGTTCAGCGAAATTGACCGAAACTAAAATGATTGTATCTCGCCATATTACTGCCTCTCCTTTCTGCAAAATGAATGAACTTGAATTGGCTGAGAAGGAAAGGACAGGTAAGACGACTAAAGTCCCCCAAATCTGGCCATTTATAGGGGAACTGTATGTCAATGGCACCTTATGACTGTTCTTCAGAGACGAACGCCAACGTCTAGATTGACCCCCAATGCCCAGATTGCCCCACCCCCCTTTTGCACCCAAGCGCAAGCGCCCGAAGCATCCCCGCCCCATTTTTGATAAACCCCAATTGCTGTCCCGAATATAAACATGATGACCATGAGTAGCTGTTGACCCCCGAGAAAACCCTGTTTTGCCTGACTCTCGATAATGGCACCCCCGCCCTGTTTTGAAAAGGTTAGCCAGTCCTGATGGGAAATGCTCTGTAATGCTGAATATGATGTAATGCACAGTTGATGGGAATCTCATTTATCCTCACTTGAGTTATAAACAGGACAATGAATAAACCTGCCATAAACTCAGTAGGAATGCTGATACATGCACTGCTTGGTAATAGGACCTCTGACTGTGACCAATGAGCGTATCTCCCAAATGCGTAGAATTGGGGGAGGAATTCACATGCGTAAATATCTTCTTCTGCCATTTCTCTAAAACCTTGTCTTGTACCTATTCAAAGATTCACGATCACCGAAGGAGATGGGTCAGATGTGACGTACAGCCTGGCTGCGGATCTTGGGACTCGTGTGACCTCGACCAAAGGTGGAGCCGCAGAGCAACAGGATACGGGACGAGACCGCAATTTCAACGTGGAAAATGAAAAACGGTGGGCCGCCTCGAAGCCCCCCGCCTGCTAACCCACGTGTGCCTGGAGTCTCCGTCCCCCTTCCTTGGGCCCGATGGATGGGCCTGCCTGCTTGTTATCCTTTGCTCCCTTGGTCCCTTTTGTGTGTCCCAGGAACTCTGACCCAACTCCGCCCTCTCACCTATCGACTATTTGAACCACACTCACCCTCTTTTCCACGTGACTTTTTGCCAAGGGAAAGAACCGCATTCCACTGGGAATAGGGTGCTGCCATAGAACTATGGGTGCCGAGCATAAGGCGCCACCAACCGGATTGTTTAGGGAACAGGACTGTGGTCTAACAGCAGAGGACTGACCGCACCCTGCAACGCGTAAGGATAAGAACCGAGCTGGACCTATAGCTCCACCGCCGGTGCTCAACAGCGCCAACGAAAATACACGGACTAGAGCCTACCAGTGATGGCTCACTGACAAAAAGACACTGTGACGAAGAAATATTGTGTATTGAACTGAATTCCACTCTCAACTACCTGGTCAAAACTGTTCATCGGTCACATTTTTTAAGTCAGAAAGATTTTTGCTATGTAGTGCGTTTAGATTGTTAGGAACTCAATGAAAAGCAACTTTCTATGTACTGCATTCTGCCCATCACCTTAACTGTCTATGATTGTACGCCAAATGTTAGTATCGACAAAATGCTAATTCATCGACGATACCTGTCTACCTGTAAACCCATCGATGGCAAAAATGACTGCTGTCATGTAAAAAGGGGCGACTGTGAAAGTTGAAGAAATTGATGTACATAGACAGCATTCATTCCCCTTCTTCTCCCACTCCTCTCCCTGTGAGCACCATGAATACTGTAAACTATTGACCGTATCACTCTGCCAGTAAGAGCCCCTACCCCTGTGCATATGTACAGCCAGTTTAGGCACCATGGCCTTTTACCCATTGAGATCCCCGGTTTCCCTCCTGCGCGTATCTTAACCCCCCCCCTCTCTCATGCATAGACCATGAAACCCTCTCCCTCTGCGCGACCCCGCTGTGAAAGGCAACTCTCCCACTTGACTCGCACAAAACCCCCCCCCATTCCTTCTTGGAGAGGCACCCTTCGCCTTAGCTGACGTAGCCCTCCCCAGCTGCACCTGACTGCCCCCGCTCTCTCATATACGGGTCATAAGATCTCTCTCTCTCTGTGTGACTCTGTCCCTGTGTCCACCCTGGCTACCCCTCCCTTCTCCTCACGTGGGCAAGTCATAAACCTTCTTCTTCTGCAAAACCCTGTCCTTGAGAGTCACGGCCGCGCCTGACCAACACCTCCTTCCCTTCCATGAATGCCCCTCTGTTGACAAGCCTTCCCTCCGCGCTCGATTGTCCACGCGGCATGAATACCACCCCTTTGATGACCCTCTCCCCCGAGTCCGGCTGACCACACATGTCCGAGGCCATCGCCTGAGCCAGGAGATACCATTTACTGCCCTTATTGTATGAAGTCACTCCTCTTCAAAGGATCCTCTATTGGTCTTAGCCACCCCACCCCCTGGGCTATGATCAGGCCTACACATCCTACGAAACACTCAGCTGCGTGATTGCCCTCCCCTCTTATCAGCAGGTCAAGGGTCCCCATTGTGAATGTATGTGGGGTAGGATCACCACGAGGATTATAGGGATGTTTTTCTTTTGCGTCATACAGTCCTGATTGTGTTATCGAGTGTTCTGTAGGGTATAAAAGCAAGAGTCTCAGCTCACTTGTTAGAGCACCTCCCGAAAGACACTGTGTTTCGTGTCCGAAATGACTGGCTCTCCTCATGAGAAATAAACTCTGTTCTTGATTCCTGCTTCCAGCGCCCGTCTCTTTATTTGGTAATTATTCAACATGGGAACTAAGAGGCGGTTTTTGCCAGCGGCCTGGGCATCGATAGGATTATGGGCTCGTTTTCCACAATACTGTGTAAGAGGATTGGGACCGGGGTGGAGGAATAATGTGACATTTTAAGGCTGGCTATGTGTGCCTGGTTCCTAGAACTTTCCACCCACACATAAAAAAACCCGCAGAAGGGAGAGACAGGGTGCAAGACCCTGCACCTGGATGGTCAAGGACATTTGGAAGGAGAGGCAACCTGATGCTCTGTATTATGGGCTAAGGACTTTTAATTCCAGCTGACCCCATGATATATGGGTCTCTCCAGGGCCAGTAGTGCTGGCCCACTTTATGTCCCCCAAGGACCAGTTGGGGGAAGGCCTTGACTTCTGTCCCGCAGCAAAAGAAGAGCACCAAGAGGCAGGAAAAGGAGAAAACTGGTGCAGGGAGTCAGTGAAACTAGTTCCTCTCAGATGACCTGGTGTCAGCACAGGATTAATCCATTTTTGTTGCCTACGGGGTTCCCCTTCCATCAGACTTATTCTTGGCCCAGGGACCTAATGCCCTGGGCAGCCAATGCCACAACAACGGATCCCAGCACCGAGAAGAAAGGAACCTCCCCCTGTATAATGTGTTGGTTTTCTGGAGCGCAAAGTAGAGCCAATTCCCACACACAGGCGGGAATAGAAGAGGAAACCTGCTCCTGCAGCACTGATGCACGTAAGTAGGTGCCAGCTCCTGTCCACTGAACTGGCAGGGCAGCATGGGAGTAGGCTCCCTGTGCTATCCCAAAATAGCCAGCAGCTGCTGGTGTCCCGGTGGGACTAAGGGCACCCATCTCATAAAAAGAAAAATACAAAAAGCATCTTGAGGCAGCACCTGTAACCAAAGCAGCCAGAGCTGCTAATTGACTATGCATATTTCTCTGGCTTGTAGAGCCCGGTAATGCTCTGCAAGGCATACTCTGCAGATTTTTAGGTTGAAGCCTACCAGACAGCTGTGTTATTGTTAAGACATATTGGGGACATGTTTTACTTGTTATAGGCTGTCCAGCATTATTTTGTTCCTCCAATTGAGTGTAGCCTGTTTACCACCTTTCTGACCAGCTCCTTGTATTCCTCCGCGCATGCTCTCTTTCTTGGAACCTCTTTTTTCTTTTTCATGAGGTACTCCACAAAAGTATGTGTTTTCAGTTGTCACCCTTGCATTCTAGCTCAGGAAGCAGTAAACATGCTGTATTTCTTTTAAAAAGTTATCATGCCTCTGATCTTTATTCTTGACAGATTCTACTTCTCTCCACCACTACTATGGCATCATTCTTGCATGCCTGTGAGGAACAATATTCTGACTATGAGCTTGTTTATTTGTTAGTGTTCTTTACTAATAGCATAACTTAAACAGTACTCCTCCTGACTTTCACACCCATGCCATAGGCGTTGTAAGTAGGTGGGTGGGGGGCTGAAGCACCTCCAAAATAACCATGTTGGAATTCAGAAGTGAATGAGCAATAAACAGTCTTTTACATTTTGTTTTTTTCTTGTCACATTTGTTGTCCATTCCAAGACAGAGATCAAATGATAGGCTCCACCTTCCGAGGGAGGTTGGGGTTTACTTTTCTTTCACAGACTGCAAAGTGAAAGGCTGTCGGATCACAATTCTGAAGTGTGGCTGAAACAGATATTTTAATAAGATCAAAACAGATCAGTACAATAGGTGATGCTGCTTTCCACACATTATCGTCATCAGTGAAACTTCATGCCTGTGCAAGTGTACAGGTAATTGAAAATGTTTTGTCTGTAATGGCAGGGTGCTACCACACCATGCATACTCCACTCTAAGCAACTCCACAACACTACTCCAATCAATGCCACTCTACTCCATACAACAACATTGGACACCACTATACAACACTCTACTCTACGACACTCTACGCTTTTCCACAACACTCCACGTTACTCCACTTTACAACACTCAACTCTATGACACTTCTTGTCACTACCTTTAAGCCATGCTGACCAGTAACCACCCTAGTATACAAGACTAAAATACATTGGAAATGTGACCTACTGGCTTTGACAGTGCTTGTGGCAGTGGCGGCTGGTGACATTTGAAAGTGGCGGGCGTGATGATGACAGTATCTATTCCCACTGGTCATCCCTGAGGACCGCGGCCGGAAAAAGAGATAGGAGTGCCGCAAACACAGGAACTGTAGAGTGCAGCACAAACACAAAGGCATACAACATTTAAGTTGTAAAATCGCCTTGTTAATTTAACTCCACTTTGGGCTATTGCTTAAACTAAATTACCATTGCTACAGGAGCTATTACAGCCAGTGCAACATGCATTTAATACTGACCTTTAACATCAGGTAGAACGAATTTTAATTGAAGAATGTATTTTGCGCTGCATTTCTAACATACTAGCCTTGAGGCTATTTAACCATGCCTGCCTTCTTCATTGCCTGCATGCTCATATCTAGTTACATTTCAGCTCTGTAGCAATACACTTTCCGTGTTCGTCCATTAGCATTAAACTTATAGAAAGCAGTGTTGTTGCATGCTGTCTTTCACCAGTCTCCTGCCTTTGTATCTTGTAGTCTCTTTTTGCCCTTGTATCTTCAAATTCGCATCACATTTTCATCAGCCTTCCACTTCATAGAGATTTCCCTTAGGTGAACCGTAAATGCAAATTAGTCTAAACACCTTGACCTTTTGATCCTAAAATGCTCCAAACAAGAAGTCGCTGATGTGTTTTGTTAACGTAATTACCGTTGAGAGAACATGGTTGGACTTCTCAGATTAAAAGCTCGTGAAACAGCTGAGCTGTGTGCATTTTAATGGCTGATTACCCGCTCAAAGGGACTCTGTACTACTGAGCAGACGCTCAAACCAAACCTTGGCTAGTTAGGTCGGGATTGAAAAGTGACTCACTTCACACGTTTCATACAACGACCATAAAGAATACAAATCGATATTTCTTAAAGTTGTATTTTGCATTATGTGAACGGATGATCTCAGTTCCCTAGACAAGTACACGGTGAAAAGAACGTATCGGCACAGATAATGTCGGTCTGACTCGAAGGGACACGGTGGGAAAGGGAGCATGGAAAGGAAGACATATTTGCTCTAACTGCAAAGTGAATTAATAAACTTAACTACTTACCTTACCTTCCGGCTTCCCGCCTACAAGTTAGCTCCGACCCCCGCCGCCGTCCTGTTCTTGAATTCGTCATCGGACTCGTCATGCAGGAAGCCAGGCAGCCTCCCTCCCCTACGGCTCCACCACAGCACAGCGGCGCTGTGATTCGTTCGGCCGGCTGCCCCAACACCACGTGATTTCTCTGTATGCTGCAGCATACAGAGAACAGGGAGAGTGGGAGGGGCTACCCGAGGGCAGGGGGGAGCGGCTTTCCCCGCTGTTATGAATACAGTTAATACAGTCTGTTTGGACAGCCTCTCAGGCTGCCAAAGAGACTGTATTTACAACAGTGGAGAAAACCACTCCCCCTTGCCCTCGAGTAACCCCTCCCACTGAAAAAAAGCACGAACTTTGGGTTTCTCGCCGTACGAGAAGGCAGAAACAAATGGTAGTTCTCTACTATTTGTTTCTGCCTTCTCGCGCGGCGAGAAAGCAGTGGGGCGGCGCCCAAACGCCCATATGGAGGATCCGCCTCTGGCTTGTGGTGACCCGGTCTAGGCAAGGGCACCATCAACGAAGCAAAGGATTGTTGTGGAGGGGCTGCAGGAGTTGCAGCAGGCCCACCAGAAAGGATTTAAAACTTTCAACACTAAGCCTCCTGGGTCATTCACTTCATGACCCCAGTGTGGTTCTTCATATTTTTCAAAAACACCCTTAGAGCTGGAGCTTGCGCTCTCGGGTGCTTGAGAGCAGGAACTCCCAGTGGTTGGTCCTATGGCTGCATTTTAGGTTGGCTGACTGAAGGAAAAGACTTAAAGACCTGTTGTTTTGGGTTTGATGTTTGGTAAACTTGCAATGCTTTTATTATTAACCCTTTTGCTGACAGCCGCTGCACCTCCCCTTTTTGGCTTAGGTCGCCATAAAGTTTTTTCCACGTAGACTATCCATGCCACATTTGCATCCTTCCTCTCCCCCTCCCCCCCCCCCAATATCTTGGGAATTCTAAAGGTATACAGGGTTTGAGGTTTCTCTGGAGGGACTTGAGAAATTAGCCAAAATATAGCTACATTTAGTTTTTGGGGGGAGAAAATAGGGAAAAGTGCTGCAGAAGAAAGTATCTGGTTTTTCCCCGACAAATGAGATCACCAAACGGTTTGTAATGCTAAAATCACCATCTTCCCAGATATCCGAAAACAGGAAGACTTGATTCAAATACCAGATATTTTACTACAGTTTAGGTATTTTACATGGAGATAGGCCATTTTTTCAGTTTTTTGTGGTTTCAGACTGCTTCCAGTGAGTGGTGGAAACGGGTGTAAAACCTATGTTGGATCCCAAAAATCCATTCATTTCTGAAAATTGAACATTCTGAATTCTATGTCAGGACCGGAGGCTTCAGATTATGCTATATCTTCCTTCGCTTTATTAACATAAAGTCTCCACAGCAGCTTAGGAAAAGATATATAATAATAACCAAAAATGCTTTAAACATAAAGCATTGACGGAATGTTCAACAAATCAAACAACAACTCCCAAGAGTCTCTTTGTATACTGATAGTCCATAGTCCTTCCACTCTGTCCATCACCACTATAAATCCGGACTTCTCATCTTCTTCCTCCTCTTTCTTCGCTGCTCCCGCAGCCAGATAAGTGCTTTTTCATGTTTTTCCCTTTTTCGATATTGCTGATTGTATTGTGTACGATCGTTGGGGGACTCACTGCATGGTTTATTCCCTTACAGAGTCCCCGGTCGCGGGAACGTTCTCCGTTCCTACGCGACCTTTTTCTTTCCCACTTGTGTGCGGTGCGTGAATAGACCGCCAGGGGGCGGCCTGTCGTCTCGCCGACCCTTCGGCGCGCCTCCGCAATGCCAGGTGCCGCGCCGTGGAGTCTGCTTGCGCAGGAGCCAGCCCTCGCGTACCCCTCTGACACCTGGTGCCCCGGGTCTGTACTTTCCTGCTTCTGACGCCCCGTTGGGGTCTCTATTGCGGCTCTGACCGCGTGATCCGCCTTCGGGTGTCCTTTGTGCACCTCTTGATTCGAAGTGTGGCTTAGCGCGCTTGATGGGTGCGAAGACCCGGTCCTGGCGAGGAGGGTCTGCGCGCTTGGGGGTTGGTGCAGCCCACCTGCCACGTCAGTTGGCCAAAAAACGTGATCGCAGCCGGTTGGCCTGCCCATATCCGAGTTTTATCTCGACTGCCGCCCTACAGGGTGCCCCAGATTTGCCCTTGGTTCAAGGATGGAAGGGGAATACGAGGAGGAACCTTACCCCTATCTGCAGGACGACGAGTTCTACCAGGCGGTGGACAATTCGATTTACCGCTGCGTGACGGAGGTGGTAGGCCCCATGGAAGACCGCCTTTCCGCCCGCATCGTGGAAGAATGCGCGAAGCTGGCATCGGCGCATGTGCCCCCGGTCCCCGATCTCCCGGGGACGTCCGGCGGGTTGCCACCCGCCCCAAAGAGGCCTTGTAAGGAGGGGCCGTCATCGGAGGCCCAAGGTGTGGACAGGGGCGCGTTTGAGCGTCTTCGGGATGCCTTCCTGGCAAAGGCAACGGCGGTGCCCCCTGCGCCCTTGGTAGACCCTAGCGCTTCGGGGGACGTGTCTACGGCCCCCGCCTCTCCAGTATATGACTCTCCGGACACCGACGACGACGGGGAGTCGACCAGATCTTGGCTTCCGGCACCCTCTGCCAAGGAGATGCCTCGAGATGAGTCGGGCATGCTGGACCCGGACGAGATCGTCCACCCCCGCTCCGCGGCCTGGACACCGGGGGAGACGGTGGCGAAATTTGTAGCGGGCAGGCTGCGCAAGCCCCTGGAAAAGGAGGCGAGGGGTTGCCTGCGTGGGGAGTGCCCTCGGCCAACTTTGGAAGGGAAAGTGGCCATGACCCCGGAATTGGATCCCAAGATGGCCACCTTCCTGGCGAAATTTATGAAGGACCCCAGGAAGGGAATCGATCGGTCCTGGCGGGCCTGCCAGGACAAATTGTTAGATGCGGTTGGGCCCGCCACGAAGATCCTCGATATGGCGGAGGAGGCTAGGGCGAATGGCACCGTCATTTCCCCGGAGGTGCTTTTGAATTGGGCCCAGAGGGTGATAGTGTTCTTGGGCAACGCCAACTGTGCCCTGTCGACGGAGAGGCGGCGTTCGCTCCTGATCAAATTGGACCCAAAGTTGGGGGACCTGGCCTCGTCGGAGGCGGGTGCTGTGGCCCAGGGGGGCCTCTTCGGCGAACCCTTCATCAGGGAACTGGGCAAATTCGTGAACACGTTCACGTCGCTGGATAAGGCCCAGTCCAGCATTAAGCGGGTGTTTCACCAGCGTTTCTCCGGAGGGGCCGGTCGCGGTAGGGGCCGCGCGATCGGCCGTGGCCAGCAGACCAACAATAAAGGACAAGGCTCCAGAAGAGGTCAATAGTAGACCTCTGCCAACTATACCAACTTCTACCCCACCAGAGGGCAACGCTTCGGCGGCAGAGGGTTCAAGAAGAACTCCGGACAGGGAAATGCCCCCGGTAAGTGTCCTTTGTTTGGATCAAGTTCCTATTGGGGGGCGGCTGGCAAACTTTTACGAGGAGTGGGAATTGCTCACTGCCGACGCTTGGGTCTTGCAAACTGTACGAGGTTTCCACATAGAATTTTACGACCAGCCCACGCAAGCGAGGCCCCCGCGCCCAATGGTCTTTTCGGAGTCCGACGCGCAGTTGATAGACGGGGAGGTCTCGGACTTGCTGCGCAAGGGGGCCATCCGCCTATCAACGCGCCACCCACACGGGTTCCTCAGCAACGTCTTTTTAGTGGACAAGACGGATGGGGGCTTGACAGATTCTACTTCTCTCCACCACTACTATGGCATCATTCTTGCATGCCTGTGAGGAACAATATTCTGACTATGAGCTTGTTTATTTGTTAGTGTTCTTTACTAATAGCATAACTTAAACAGTACTCCTCCTGACTTTCACACCCATGCCATAGGCGTTGTAAGTAGGTGGGTGGGGGGCTGAAGCACCTCCAAAATAACCATGTTGGAATTCAGAAGTGAATGAGCAATAAAAAGTCTTTTACATTTTGTTTTTTTCTTGTCACATTTGTTGTCCATTCCAAGACAGAGATCAAATGATAGGCTCCACCTTCCGAGGGAGGTTGGGGTTTACTTTTCTTTCACAGACTGCAAAGTGAAAGGCTGTCGGATCACAATTCTGAAGTGTGGCTGAAACAGATATTTTAATAAGATCAAAACAGATCAGTACAATAGGTGATGCTGCTTTCCACACATTATCGTCATCAGTGAAACTTCATACCTGTGCAAGTGTACTGGTAATTGAAAATGTTTTGTCTGTAATGGCAGGGTGCTACCGCACCATGCATACTCCACTCTAAGCAACTCCACAACACTACTCCAATCAATGCCACTCTACTCCATACAACAACATTGGACACCATTATACAACACTCTACTCTACGACACTCTACGCTTTTCCACGACACTCCACGTTACTCCACTTTACAACACTCAACTCTATGACACTTCTTGTCACTACCTTTAAGCCATGCTGACCAGTAACCACCCTAGTATACAAGACTAAAATACATTGGAAATGTGACCTACTGGCTTTGACAGTGCTTGTGGTGACCCGGTCTAGGCAAGGGCACCATCAATGAAGCAAAGGATTGTTGTGGAGGGGCTGCAGGAGTTGCAGCAGGCCCACCAGAAAGGATTTAAAACTTTCAACACTAAGCCTCCTGGGTCATTCACTTCATGACCCCAGTGTGGTTCTTCATATTTTTCAAAAACACCCTTAGAGCTGGAGCTTGCGCTCTCGGGTGCTTGAGAGCAGGAACTCCCAGTGGTTGGTCCTATGGCTGCATTTTAGGTTGGCTGACTGAAGGAAAAGACTTAAAGACCTGTTGTTTTGGGTTTGATGTTTGGTAAACTTGCAATGCTTTTATTATTAACCCTTTTGCTGACAGCCGCTGCACCTCCCCTTTTTGGCTTAGGTCGCCATATAGTTTTTTCCACGTAGACTATCCATGCCACATTTGCATCCTTCCTCCCCCCCTCCCCCCCCCCCCCCAATATCTTGGGAATTCTAAAGGTATACAGGGTTTGAGGTTTCTCTGGAGGGACTTGAGAAATTAGCCGAAATATAGCTACATTTAGTTTTTGGGGGGAGAAAATAGGGAAAAGTGCTGCAGAAGAAAGTATCTGGTTTTTCCCCGACAAATGAGATCACCAAACGGTTTGTAATGCTAAAATCACCATCTTCCCAGATTTCCGAAAACAGGAAGACTTGATTCAAATACCAGATATTTTACTACAGTTTAGGTATTTTACATGGAGATAGGCCATTTTTTCAGTTTTTTGTGGTTTCAGACTGCTTCCAGTGAGTGGTGGAAACGGGTGTAAAACCTATGTTGGATCCCAAAAATCCATTCATTTCTGAAAATTGAACATTCTGAATTCAGCAAGGGGTTATGTGTGCAGATACTTCAAGGTTTTCCCATAGAAAGTAGCTGTTGGAATAAAAACAATTTACATTTAGTTGAAAAAACAGCCATTAGTGACTATGTTTTCATCTGTAACAACTTCTTACTGTGGCAGATTTTCAAAAGCAATATACGTTATGTCTCCTGTGCCCTTCTGATTACGGAGATATATAGGGTTTGTAGGTTCTCCAAGAACTCGACATACCCAGAGCCAGCAACAAAGCGGCACCAAACAATGTTCTTTTTTGTGTACCAACTGTACTGCAATTCATAAGGTAAATTATAAAAAATGGAAAAAGAATATGAAGGAAAACTCAGTATGTTTAAAATGTACACCAGATACTAAGTTTAGGAGCAGTGGTTGTTTGTACATTTCTAAATTTATGGGTCCCACAATGGAATGTGTTTCAGAGGGCATTTTGTAAAATGCCTTCTTTGTTACGCACTTAATTACATTTGAAAACCAAAAATGTAGAGATATTCAGTTGGTAATAGCAAATGTTCTACTATTCTTTATTTTCACATGCCTCCAGATATAAATGGCACCCCACTTGTGTGGCTGGGCCTTGTGCCTGCGACACAAAACACCCCAAAACGTGACTTAGGAGACATCATATTTCACCCAGCAGAATTCATGTGTGTTTTGTAACAAGATGGCCAGCTGTGGATTTTGGGCAGCAGCTCAGCCTGCACCTGGGGAAGTCTGTGAAACCAGCAAATCTTTGAAAACTAGACACTTGTGGGAGTCCAGGTTGGGGTGGCGTGTGTGGCTTTCACCAGGTTTTTTCACCCAGAAACCATTATGAATATCAAACTTTGCCTATAAAACACATTTTCCTTCCATTTATGTAGGGAAAAATCTTGAAACGTGCAGGGACCCACAAATTTCCTACCACCCAACATTCCCCCAAAACTCCAGAGAAAAACTGTGACTCACTTTTGTGGGTACGCCAAGTGCTTGTGACAGAAAAGGGCGCAAAACGCAACATAGACATCACATTTTTCCACTGAAAAACAATGCATTTTTGAAATGTTAGGAGCTGTTGATTTTGGGCCACAGCTCAGTCGACCCCTAGGGAAACCTACAAAACTAGCATATTTTTGACAATGATACACCCTGGTGAATTCTAGGTGGCGTGACGTGCATGCCTCTCACATATTTGCCTTGCATTTCTGTGAGGAAAAATCCAGGAATATGCAGGTAGTCACAAATGTCCTATAACTCAGCATTCCCCCAAATTTCCTGAGAAAAATGGGGCCTCACTTGTGTGGGTAGAGAAGATGATTCTAACACAACACATTTATCCACTGAAAAACGATATGCTTTTTACAATGTGGGTAGCTGTGGATTTTGGGCCTCAGCTCAGCCGGCACCTAGGGAGACCTTTGGAACCAGCACATTTTTTTAAAGGACACACTCAGGGGAGTCCAGAGTAGGGTGACGTGTGTGGTTCACGCCAGTTTTTTTTAACCCAGAATCTTGAGCAAAGCTCTAACTTTGGATTATATTATAGTCATGTAATGGTACATTTTATCCTGTTGTCAGGGTTTGAATTTTTTTTTTCTATTGTAATCCCTGGAGTAGCTCGACAAGGTTCCAGGCTAGACCATTGGTTGGGGGTTGAGCCTGGAGCAGTTTTGGTTCTCACTTCTTTTATTTCATGATTAAACTATTGAACTAGACCTCGCAATGTGGATGACTCTTTCCTTGCATCAACGCAACATGCATCATTCCTTCTGGACGATGCACCAACAATACTTCTTACTGCTCAGCCTCCTGCTGAGAATCCAAGACCAAACGCAGTATATCAAAAGATATATTTCAATAAGTTGTAGCTAACGCCGCTCAATTTAAACCCTGAACAAGAGTTTATGTTGAGCTGCGCTATTCCTTTCACTCCATCTCCGCTTGATCCTTCTGTGGTGTGCTCCCTTATGCTGCCTGACCGCCGCTCATGCTGCTTGAAGCACGTGGCAAGCAGATCGCTTGAGCTCTGTTCAAGCTGTCCGGGCTCGCTCCCTGTATTCTACACGACTCAGTGGCTTGGGTCCTGCCACCGCTACAGCACGCGTACTGCATCCATGCTGCATGAGTCCTGCCTGTGGTAGGGTGGTCATGCTTATAGTTACAATTAAATGTTACTAATGGGCAAAATTTCTTTATAACCTATACTGGTCCAAGCAACAGGTGTAAAGTTATTTTATCTCACAGCGTTGGAAGAACAAATCATCTCAGCATTAAAGTCTGAAAACAGCAGGTATATAACACAGTCATACATGCTGACTTCTTGTCTGAATCTTGTTGCTAATTCAAGTTGCTTCAATGCAAGGAAAGAGTCATCCATCATGAGAGGCCAAGTTCAATAGTTTAATAGTTAAATTAAAAAAAACAGCATCAGAGTCTATCCGCAACTGCTCCAGGCTCGACCCCAACCAACCGACTAGCCCGGATCCTTGCCGAGTAACTTCAGTGATCACAATAGAACAAAGAAAACATTCCAAACCTGACAACAGCATGACTATAAGCAACACATGTTCCTATCATTTCTGTGGGGAACAGTCCTGGAATGCGCAGGAAGAAAAAAATTTCTACCAAGCACCGTTCGCCCAAGTATTCTGAGAAAAACTGTACCTCACTTGCATGGGTAGGTCAATTGCCTCCGGCATGAAAGGGCACCAAACGCAGTGTAGACACATCACATTTTTCCACTGAAAAACTATGTGTTTTATGTAATGTGGTGCACAGCTCAGCCAGCACCTAGAGAAACTACAGAAAGGCTGAGCAGCAAGTATAACAGAAACCTACTAAACCAGCACATTTTTTGAAAATTAGACACCCAGATGGTCCAAGATACAGTGACTTGTGTGGCCCTCACCAGGTATATTTTACCCAGAATCCAGTGCAAAGCTCAACCTTTGCCTAAAAACAGACTTTCCTTGCATTTCTGTGAGGAAAAGTCCTGGAATCTGCAGGCAGTCACATATTTCCTACCACCCAGCATTCCTGAAAATCTCCTGAGAAAAACAGTGCCTAACTTGTGTGGGTAGGCCAAATGGCCGCAACAGAATAGGGCGCAAAGCACAACATAGGCACATCACATTTTTCCTGTGAAAAGTGATGTGTTTTTTTGCACTATGGGTAGCTGTGGAGTTTGGGTCCCAACTCAGCCGGGACATAGAGAAAATTACCAGACCAGCACATTTTTGAAAACTACAAACCCAGGTTTGTCCAGGGTGGGGTGACTTGTGTGTCATTAACCAGGGTTATTTTCACAAAATCGCATGCAAACTTTGCCTAAAAAAACACATTTTCCTTGTATTTCTGTGAGGAAAAGTCCTGGAGTCTGCATGAAACCGCAATTTCCTAGCACCTAGCATTTCCCTAAGTCTCCCATGAAAAACAGTACCTCACTTGTATGGGTGGGTCGAGTGCCCGCGACAGGGAAGGGCCGAAAACGCATTGTGGAGAAACACAAAATGATCTATTACAAAACAACCTTGTTTTGTAAGGGGGCCACCTGTGTGCTCCCAATACTTGAGTTGTGTGTGGTACGATTTAAAACATGCAGGCACACATAGCTGAGGATCATGAGAAAACTTTGGGCAGTACATACAAATCTCTTTTTGCAGATGGGTGCCTGCCCACTGCCTGTCACGACCTTGCAGGCTATAATCAATATTATTAAGACAGGAAAGAATCCCTGCTTGTGGGCGGCACTGTTCCTGTGGCAATTAATGCCGGAAATATTCTAACAAATATTCAATTCAGTCAAAAGAACTTTATAATAAAACTTTGACCAACAAACTTTCAATCTAGCCACATCCTCTACCATTCCAACTCTAGGAACACTTTCCTACTCCACTACAATAAAGCTGCCTAACACAGACTGCTGAAACTGAACAAAAGTCATCTTTGTATCTGGAGAAAAATTCTTAAATACAACAAAAGCATTGACGGTTGCCAAATGAACAGCCAACTTCTTATACCAAATATATGACTAGCACTGTAAAGCTCCAACCTCTGATCAACTCTCTACACCATGCATGTGCTTATTGTAGTCTAAAATGCACATGTTTGTTCACTTCAGCAACCTGACTCCAAACAGTCATGGGTGAAGTACTTTTATCATGAATGGTTGTCAGCATGTGGGCATCTCTCCTGTCTAAGAATTTCACAGCTAGATGTTCATCTCTGTGCAAGGCATTGCTCTCTCTGGCATTTTTACACACAAGCACTTTAGGGTTAGAATGGACTGCACAACATGTAACAGTGTCCTTTTTGAATAATTCCTTGAACAACTGGACACCTGTGTAAAAGTTATCTACGTATAAATGGTGACCTTTGTTAATAAGTCCTCTACCAAGTTCCCACATAATCTTTTCACTGACTTCAAAAGTGGACGAACAACAACTGGGGGGTGGGGAATGGTTGGGGGGGGGTCAATAGAAGAATACCTTCTAGTGTATACCATGAAACTGTAGACCTATCCTACAAACCTAGCCAGTACTACTTTCAGAAAGCATATACATCTTAATTCCATAACATGCCCTCTTGCTAGGAATTTTATGCCTAAAATCCCAAACGTCTCTTGAACAGGACCAAAGACTCATTCATAGCTGTTTCTTTTCCTGGAACTAAGATCTCTGAAAATCCATCTACAAAATAATCAAGGACAGCCCAAATCTTGATGAGACCGTCAACAACAACCGTTATAAACAAAATTCAGCATCCGAAGCAGAAGCAAATACCGATTACGACTCATGGTTTCAGGAAATATAGCAGTTGCCTTCAAGGGACGAGTTGGCCAATATGAAGAAAGTGACGGTTTGCTTATCAATCCCATCAAAAAGTTAAACCCTGTCATCTGAACCAGATGTGTGGGAGTCCACTGGCTAAGTCTAGAGTGGGGGCATAAGTCTGGCACTGTTGTCCATCAAATACTGTCCAGCATATAAATTAGTCTGGTCAATAATCTTTTCCAAAAATACATTGTCTATAAACTGAAAGAAATGAATAGGCAAAAAGTTTTCAGTATTGATTCCACAACCTACAACACCACTAAAGGCAGGCAATACAGGCTGCACCATGTTTGGGGCAACCAAGAGTTCAGCACTTCCCTGGCTGCAATCCAGTTTCCACTCAGCATATTAGTGTACTCCTCTAAAAGTGACATTATTCCCTGTTCAGATAGTGTCTCCATCATCAAATGAATCCTCATGGACAGAAAATTCTTAGAATCTTAGACTTCGTACCTTGCCTCAAGAGTAGAGTTAGTCTCAGAATCTTGGTCAGAGGAAGATTAGAAAAGCAAACAAATAACCTGCTGAGCCATCAACCTGCCGTTAGCCATAATCCTTACTAATAAAAGTAACACAACAAATAAGTCCGCAATAACCAACACTGTGTACATTAAGTAGTAAAGAAACTGTAGCTTTATTAAACAGAAAGTAAAACTACTGCCATATAGTAATCTGGAAAGAAAAGTCAATCAGTACAAAGCGCACAAAGACCTATGTATTTAAAAAAAAAAACGATGCCACTCATTTGGCAGAGAAGACAAGACTGAGTATCAACTGCACCTACTCTGCACAGATAAAGCAAGCACCAAAGAAGTCACAATGGGAAACAAAAAGAAATAATTACACACATCACAAGGCCGAATAGAGCATGCCCAAGTAATACATTACTTTGAAACAAAAGCACACAAAAAGCTAAAGATTTCAACATTAGTACAGCAGTAAATAAAATGATACACATAGGCCAAGGATAGACAATAGATGAAAAGATTACAAAATGAGTTGCTTACTAACCACAACTCCACCAACTACATATCAGCCAAAGCAGTACCCACAAACAGGATTCACAACCAAGACAAAGAAAACAATTGACTCTACAATGAAAAAATACATTGAAAATAAAAACACAAATAAAAATGTGCAGAGTACAAAATATATCCACCCAAGGAGTCTCTCCTTTTATATTTTGATGTGGTGACCCCTTGACAAAGTCAATAGGCCTGCCTTATTTTAAATAACACCCCCTTGTACTGTGATGTTCTATCTGGTGGGGTGGGGTGTTATAACTATGGGGGTTATGAGGGATTTCAGAATGTCACAATAGGCATTTCCACCTGTCCTATGTATATATTTGTAAATTAGTGGATAGTATTTAGTAATGTGTGTTTGCGCAATAAATGTACTTTTTCAAACGAAAAGAAATGACTAGATAATCTTTTATTGAGTGTTATTGCGTGGCAGCGAATGGAGATTACTAAGGGCACATTTACAAGCCCTTGCGACACTTTTGCGCCACCGTTGCATCACTTTTGTGATGCAGCGGTGATGAGCGGTGATGACTATTGTGATGCAGCGGTGGTGTAAATATTGCAGCCAATTTACAACATGACACATCTAGGGAGATGCGTCACGTCGTAAAGCCCTGCGTCACATTATACCCGCATCAGGTATAATGTATGCTGGGTGTGCGTTCCCACACAGGAAAACCTCGTAAAAGTGATGCAGTTCAATCTACAAGATTTCACTGTGTCACTTCTAAGACGCCACTGCGTTAAAACCTTATGCCTGCTTGAAGCAGGCGTAAGGAGTGATGTAGCGTAATGGGAATAGGCCTCACAATATCTTGCTGGAGTTGCGTCGTGCTTGCGACACGACTCCAGCAAAGTGTGACTTTTGCCCTAATAGATACGTCAGAATTTCTGATGCATCCGTCAATTCTTGTGCCATGTTGCGCCGTATTGTAAATACTGTGCATCCATGGTGGTGCAAGGGTTTCTCAGAGTGGCGCAGGGAAAGTGACTTTCTTGGTAATCTGCCCCCTGGTCCTCACTACTTCCCCTGAGTAAGCCTTCATACTGCTTTGCTTCATTAACCTGAGAGAGTCAAGTACTGCAATGAGTGCTTGATTCCCAGTAAGGAGATAATTGTGGACCTATTACTAGTGCAGGCCTCACACCCTGCACAACTAATTACCCAATTTCTTAAAAGAGATAATTGTGGACCTATTACTAGTGTAGGCCAAACACCCTGCACAACTAAATACCCAATTTCATAAAAGTATGATAATACGTAGTGCTCTATTTATGGAGGATACTGGTCCTTAAAATAGAGCGAGGATTTTGAATTTAACACACTTTTTTCCTCCACTGAAATCTTTATCTTCAGCTGAAAATATAAGTGTGTCTTTTTCAGATACAAAATTACTATTCATACACAAGAGTTGATTTTTGGTCAAATTCAGTTCCAGGAATTACCCTGGGAAATGTGGATTTTGTTCAGAAAAAATTGATATTATGTAATTCCCATATGGGTTTCCCTGAAGGTACTTTGTGGAGAAAACTGTTTTCTACACGACTTGGTCCTGAAACGTTTGACCTAATATTTAGCAACCCCCATGTACGATCACGTGCCTTACAAAGTTCGGCGAGCTCAAATGTGGAAGTTAAAGAGGCTGGTAGATCAACAATACAGCATGAATATACTACTGCCTACCAGCATTCAAATAATCATTCCTCTGGGTATTTGTTATTGGGAGCATTACATGGAAATAAATGCCAAAACTCTGCTTGGCAGCCTGTAAAGCAGTAATCTAACTTTGTTTTCATTTTACTTGGCAGGGCTAAATGAGGGAAAATAAATGTATTGTGGTCGCTGTAAATTAATAGAATTTGTCTTCAAGAAACGCGGTTAGTTGACGATGTAGTAGTAGACGTTTATTAAGTATTTCATTACCATATTATAAGCATGGGCATGCAAAAGTGGCAATGCTATCTTGCTCTCAGCTAACTGCAGTTGCAATATCCAGCATATTGATTAGGATTATAATAATTTCCAAAGTTTAAGGATTACATTTTCATCCACTAATGAAAAGCAGAGTCATTCCATTCTGTTTTTCAATGTCTATTTACCCTAAGTCAACTAAATAATACAACTGTTAATGTCATCTTTGAATTCATAAACTTGATAATAGAGAGAAGATCACTTGGTTAATTACTATGGGAGAACTCAACGGCATAGTACAATACATCTCTACAAGCTATTTGGAATAAGGACCTCGAGGAAAGTTGGAATATATGTTCAAGGTACCCCAGTATGAGGCCAGAAGTGTGGAACTCTTCTTCTGAATTGATTGTAGCCTTAAATTAGAAGCCATAATACGGATGGAAGAATGGACCCCGATATTCTGTTCACAATGACTCGGTATGGGCCTTCTAGCACCTCAATATTTGGTTATATGATTTGATTATATACAGTGTTTGACTTATTTAAGTAACTGAGTCTCCCAAAAATGATATGCAGCAGTTTTGGAAATTCTGCTTAAGAAAACAGTAACTGGTTGCTGGAAACTGGTTTTGGGTCCTCAGATGAGCAGTTTAAAAATGCAAAGCTACATTGGAATCCGTGCATGATTCATTTGTGTAATGATTTGTCATGGCGTTCAATAGGGTTTTAAAATATGTTGTTACTGGAGCTCTATCAATATCTAGGAGCCACTAGCGAAAGATCTAGTTAAATCAAGGGTAGCAATAATGGAATTGTCGTCCCAAGAAGCTAGAAAAGGATGACGCGGAGGCTCAGGTATGTGTTAGACTCAATATATTAAATCGATATGAGTTTCATTTTTTTACCTCTGTTCGTATGAACTTAAATTCAGTCAAAAACACTGAACAAATATCGGGGGCTCATAGAAAAAGACAATGGGAGTAGAATTGATATATCCTACATCGAGCTGCATAAGAAACAAATCAAGGTCCTTTTGATGTATTGTAGCTTTAAACTGCAGATCAAAATGCAAAACTGTGGCAATGTGATATCTGTTCTGATCTGGGTTGACTATTATCTTCAACCAGTCTGAGATGAACACAGATGTGATGGAACTTTCAGTACACCAGTCAATTGAATGATCCTATTTTGCCTCCCTCCTCCTGCCAAGTTGGGGGTTTTATTATTAGAGCAAGAGCTTCTGCTACATTGGGGTAGAATGAAATTCTGCTAATAGAGTTGAAAAAGAAAGCTGATTTGGGGGCAGAATCTCTGATGCCTCTCTGTGTGTAATGCTTTGAGTCAGGCTGTAGGCCTGAATCTTGGAAAGGGAGTGTTGTTATGCCGTTCCATAAAAAATTCTCTGGGAACTATTAGCAAATCACCCTTCTAATGCCGTTAGAAAGATTTTCGCTAGGAGGGCCTTGGACCACTTCAGTCTTCGGCCTAAGGAACGAACATTATTCCTGTGGAACAATCAGGATTTAGACTCAGTCGTTCATTGACAGACAATATAGCAATATTACGGACTATATGTGTGTAAATACTTTGCAAAAAAGAATCAAATTGTATATCCAGCTTTTAATAATTTTTCAAACATGTTCAATCGGATCGAAAAAACAACCCTGTGGTGAAAAGGAGTGTACTAACCATTTCAAATAATGTATTACGTTTAATTATTTCACTCTATTTGTCTACATGGTACAAAGTTCTGTTGGGTGGTAACAAAGGTCTTCCTCCACGTGTTGACATACAATGGCCTAAAGCCGATGTTTGTTGGCACCACTCTCCCTTTAAATGTGCGATATGCCACAAAAATTTACACAGGTGAATAATTTCCTGACAAAATTAGGATCTAAAGTAGTCACTTTAATGTATAACGATTATGCTATTTCATTTGATTTTACATCTCTACGTCTCCAAAGAAATTTTATGGCATTGAATAAATATGTTGAAAAACCTTTTTTAAAGAAATATTTCAAAAACGAAGGTCTTACCTTTTGCTAAAAGACAGCAACAGTACATAATTGGTAGCTGGGCCATGCACAATAATAGGTTGTGAAAAGCTATGCTTATTTAAATAGAACTTTCTCTAGCAAATTAGGTCATAGATTGCATTTTATTAATTTAGGGAATAAAGCAGTCATGCTTGCAGGTGCTCTTCAACATCTTTTTAATCTATGAGGAGAAGACATTTTATTTATTACAAGTTTATAAAATACAAATGTTGACTACCTTAAGTTATGTCCTGGAATGGTGATTCTTAACCTTGCGACTTCTGTTGACCCCCACTTAATCATTACTGCAACCTGAGAACCACCATTGAATCATTATTTGAATCTGGGGCCACTACTGAGTCATTACTATTCAGAGATCCCGGTTTCAACATTTTCAATCAAAAAAGAAAAAATCCAGAAATAAGCTTTCATCAAAAAACGACACACATTTAAAAACAATCTACATTTTAATGCAAAGGTTGGAGCTTCTCTTAATTTTTGTTGATTGATGCATTTGCATTGTTCCCACAAATCAATCTGGCAATACTAACATATTTTTAGTCTCCAATTTCGTATTCTGCCACCTTTACAGAACATTTTTAAATGTTGGATTTTACATTTTGCTTCTTTATTCATATACACTTTATCAGTCTGTTAATATTATGTCATTTTCTAGGCAGTCTAGGCTTCGCAGACCCCAGAGGTCCACGGACCAAGGTGAAGAACCATTGCCCTGGATGACACTGTTATGCAGAAATTCTGCTTGCATAGTAGTCTGTTTGAGAATGGCCCCTACAATACAAATGATTAGATTGGAGTTTGGACTATCCAGTACCTATTGTCTAACATACTGTTTTGGGGTTATTTTTTTTTATTTTTTTTTTTAAGACCAACGGTCCCAAACTTTATTTAGTTTCACAGATGAGTAAAACAGTAGTCACACAATGTCAAAACAATGAATCATTACTACAAACGGTACTCGGCTAGCAGCACATACTGACATGTCAATTATATATGAGTGAAAATAAACAGTAGCCAGTGGAGATGCATTAGTTCACAAGTGGCAGTGCTAGGAAATGTCTCGTGTTGAAGTGCTCGCGGCTCGTAGCACTGCGTAAGGACCAGAGTGGTCATGAAAATCCAACAGTCATTGTTTTAAGTTGTGTTCCCTGATTAGCACTGTAGTGAGCAAGGGCAGGATCATATCCCCCGTCATCATATTGGTCGCTGGGTGTCCGCCTCCTGTACGTGGAAGCATCCAGCTGGCAATGCGTGATACGGAAATGGGGAGGGGGGATCGAGCATTAGTGTGAGTACATCATTAACAATCTCTACGTCAACCAAAAGATATAACTGGGAAGTAAAAGAAGAGGGGGAGGGAGAAACATTTCAACAACTGTTGGACTAGCATTCGTGTGTGTGGTAGTGTATCTAGAACCCTGGCTGTGTGTGGTGCACCCTATGTGGGCTTCGCAGGGGCGGGGGTAATTGAGGATATGATGTCGCTGCGGCTGCAAGGCGGAGGGGGGGGGGAGGGGGGGGAGGGAATGGCAGTGGCGGGGAGCGGCAGGGGTCATCTCTCGTTGTGGAAGGTCTCAGCGGTCGGGGCAGGTGGTGGGGAGGGAAGGGGGGGGAAGGGGGGGGGGGGGAAATTCCACGCTCAACACGGACAGCAATTAACTGGGCCCCCTCTATTCCGCGTCGGGATGGTATTCTATACCGGCCTGGGCGCACGCCCGATGGTACGCGATCAGGGTAGCGTCCCAGTCTTGGGCGATCGGATATTTCCGTAGGCCAGCGGTCTCCTATCGGTGTAGAGACACACTCTCCGCACAGGCCCAGTTGCCAAGAGAGCGACGCCAGTCCGCAGGGCGCGGTGGAGTGGCGCTTTTCCACCGTTTCGTGATGAGGCGCTTAGCCGTAATGAGGCCTAAGTCCCAAAAGCGCGCCCGCAGCTTGGTCTGCTTGGTTCTCCTGTAGAGTCCCAGGAGGCACACTTCCCATGTCTTGGGGAGAGTTTCGCCTGTGGCTGCCGTCAGCGTGTCAGTGACTGCTGACCAGTACGAGGCGAGGTGGGCGCAACTCCAGAGTGCGTGCAGGAAGTTCGAGTCTAGAAGGCCGCATCTGGGACACGCCGACGAAGTGAGTCCGAAATAGCGATTTAGTTTGTCAGGAGACAAATACGCGCGGTGAATGATATAATATTGGATGGTTTTGAATCGCGCGTTGCAGGGAATATTTCTAGCGCCTGCTAATATCGCGGCCCACTGTTTGTCCGTCCAGTCGGTGCCCCGGTCAGTCGCCCACTTCTCCCTCAGTCTTTGGGAGGAGAATTGGGTATGGCTGTGTAGTGCCTGTGCCAGCCAGTGCACTATATGGGACCCATCGCCCATCACGTGCAGGTACTGGATGAGTAGATGAGTGGGCGGTTCTTGGCTCATGTCACCGCATGCCTTCGTCAGCTCATGGAGGAGTCTGGCGTGTGCCAGGAATTGACCCACTGGCAGCTCGGAATCTGTGGCCAGGGTCTCGAAGGGCAACAGCTCTCCGTCGCTATATAGGCCGCTCAAGTCGTCTAAGTCTGCCGCCGTCCAGCTGCGTAGCTCAGTCGAGGACAGTATGCCAGTGCCTAAGGGAGTCCCTAGTAGGGGTAGGTTCGGGGCATAGGGCACTGTACCTTTGGTGAGTCTGAGGGCCCGCGCAAAGCACCGCTTTGCGAGCGCCACATGGACTTGTGTGGGGGGTCGCCCCTGCGTTAGGGGGTGGAAGAGTGTTAGCACCTGCACGGGGGACAAGGTGGTGTCGGCCGTGGCCGTGTCTATCAGGTTCTTGCCGCTCAGCCAGTAAGCGACCCATTGTAGCTGGGCTGCCAAGTAATATAGCTCCTGATTGGGGACAGCTAAGCCTCCAGCGTCCGTGGCCGCATACAGGGTCTTTAATGCTACCCGGGGTCTCCCTTTGTTCCAAATGAGGCGCCTGGTGAGAGTTTCCAGCCCTCTGAATATGTGCGCTGGCACATACACTGGCAGGTTAGCATAATAATAGAGGAGCCGGGGGAGCATTATCATTTTGGTTAGCGCCACTCTGGCCGGCACATTCAGTGGGAGGGAGTTCCAGAACGTGACCTGGGCTGAGAGCGAGGATATAGCCCTCACCAGGTTGCCCTCCAGGAGGTCCACGGGGTCTCGGTATATTAAAATCCCTAGGTACCTGAATACCGTCGGGTGCCACCGGAGTGTCTCCCCCATCATGCGCACCTCACATTGCGGCATCTCGCTACTGAATGCATAGGTTCCTGATTTGGCCCAGTTAACGTGGAGCCCCGACATTTCTCCGAATGTTCGGAAGATGTCTGTGATTGCCTCGGGTATACGCGTGAGGTCTCTGACATACAGCAATAAATCATCGGCATACAGAGACACTGAGTGTGTGCCGTCTGCTAGCGGGATGCCCCATGCGGCGCCGGAGGTGCGTAGCAGTTCCGCCAACGGCTCCATCGCCAAGGCAAATATCATAGGGGAGAGGGGGCAGCACTGCCTGGTACCCCGCCCAATGCGGATCCTGTCAGAGAACAACCGTCCGGTCCGGACGCGCACCTCGGGCGCTTGATAGAGGAGCCCCACCATCTGGATATAGGCATCGCCTAGTTCGTATTTCTCGAGGACTCGGAGGAGATACGGCCATTCCACCGAGTCAAACGCTTTTTCCAGATCGAGCACGATGCACCCTGAGCATGGCCAGGTGGGGGTCGCATACCGTTGGATCTTGAAAAAACAGCGTAGATTGTAGGACGTGCTCCGGGTGGGCACAAAGCCATTTTGATCAGTGTGTACCAGTGTGGGGACCAGCGGTGCAAGCCTCCGAGCCAGCGTCGCTGCCAATATTTTGTAATCGGTGTTGAGGAGCGCCAGCGGTCTGTATGAGCCAAGTTCGTTCGCTTCTCTACCCGGTTTCAGCAGAGAGACCACGTTAGCTTCGTTTAGGGACGCCGGGAGTTCAGCATCTTCCAATGCCGCCTTATACATTCTCAGCAGCTCCGGTATTAACACCAGTGAGTAGGCCTTATAGAACTCTGCCGGGAGTCCATCAGGGCCCGGTGCTTTGCTATTGGAGAGGGAGAAAATCACTTCCCGCAATTCCTCCCCGGTGAGCGCAGCACCCAGCTCTGTCTGGTGGGCAGCAGTAGCTGTCGGGAGCTGCAGAGTCGTTAGATAGTCCGTGATCTCCACCACAGTGGCCCGCAGCCGTGAGCTGTACAGGGACCTGTAATGGGACGTGAACGCCTCATGGATCTGAGCCTGGGTGTAGACCTCGACGCCCTGGGCCGTGCGGATCGACAGGACCGGCCCGGATTGCGTGTCTTGCCGTATCAGCCACAACAGCAGCCTTCCAGGTTTATCCCCCGCGTTGTGTGTGCGCGCGGAGTGCGCTGCGAAATTAATGTTCTTTAGGCGCTCCCAATACAGCGTGATCCGCCCTGGCCGAAATCAGTTGGGAATCATCGCCCCCCGTCACCTCCCGCTCTTTTTCTAGTAGTGCCTCCTCCGCCCTTATCAGATCCCTCTCCACCTGACCTCGTAGGCCCGCCTGCACACAGAGGCAGCTTCCCCGGGTAACCGCCTTGAAGGCGTCCCACTCGACTCTCGGGGAGGAGGTTGAGTCGTTGTTGTCTTCGAAATATTGTATGATTCTCCTGGACATCTCCTCCCGGAATGGTGTGTCGAGTAGGAGATCTGGTTGCAAGCGCCATGTGGGTATGGGCGGGCGTGGGCGCCTCCATCCATATACCAGTATGTGCGGGTTGTGGTCTGAGTGCGTCCGTCCCAGGTAGTCTGCTTCTGTCACGGAGGGAATCAGGTCGCGGGACCGCATGTATCTGTCTAACCTGACATGCAGTGAGTGGGCTCCCGAGTAATAGGAATACACCCGGGCGGTGGGATTTCTGACTCGCCAGGCATCCTGTAAGTTCCATTGTGTTGCCCAATCAAGTAGGGCTCTGGAAGTTGCCTGCGCTGGGGCGATTGCAGCTGGGGGGGACGAGCGGTCAAGGGAGACATCTAGTACGCAGTTGTAATCCCCACCCACCATCAGGGGTACGTCTGGCCAGGGCGCAATTACTGCTGATAAGCGCGTGAAGAATTTCCCCTGCTCTACATTAGGTGCGTAGATGGAGGCTATGACCATCTGCTGCCCGTCTAGTCTGCCCTGTACGAAGACGTATCGCCCCTCGGTGTCGATATTGCTGTGTGTTAGTGCGAATGGAACCCCGGGCCTAACCCAGATCAGGGCCCCCCGTGCAAACGCTGAAAAGGTTGTGGCGAATATCTGCACCCTCCACCTACGGCGAAGTGCGGCTACCTCAGTGGCGACCAGGTGTGTCTCCTGTAATAGTGCAATCTGGACCTGATGTCTCCTAAGGTATGAGTACACCTGGTATCTACGTGAGGGTGTGTGCATGCCCCTGACATTCCAGGTACAAAATTTATCCGTAGCCATCACAGTGTTCATTGCGCCCAAGCACCCGTCCCCCCCCCCGACCCCCAGCCCGCCTCACCCACACACGCACAGCAGTTGCGAACAATGACCATTTTTTCCCTTCGCCCTCTCCCACAGACCCAGGGATGCACGCTGTAACACTTCAATGTCCACACTAGTCTCAAAAGGAAGAACTTTAACAAAAACATAATACCAAAAGGGCAACAACAGAACAAGTCGCCGCCCAAACGCTCTATCGAGCGCAATCAATCCGTGAGTTCAATGGGGGGATGACGAAGTTCAGCACTTAGGTAAAACAAATTAGTTCAAGTCGCCAAGAGAGCAGCGGTGGCTCCCCACCACGGGCAGTGGGTCAAGGGGCACCAAAAGTCAGTGGCAGTATCCGCAGACAGGTCAGAGTTCCCAATGTCACTGGTCCCGGACAGTCCACCCCAGGGGGGGGGATCCCATCTGTTAAACCCTCGGGGGGGGGCACTCACCTCTAGGGGTCTGTCCACCCCTCCAGATTTATGCTCCCGGTGGTGTGCCAACGGGACCGCTCCGGCTCCTCCCCCGGTGTCACGGCGGTTCCGTGACGGGTCGGCAGGGGGGGGGGGTTCGGGAGTAGAGCTCAGATCCCGGAGATGGGGCTGGACGTAGCTGCCGGGGTCTTCAGAAGTGCCGATGTGGATCTCCGATCTGGTCAGCCTTGGAAGTGATCAAACTGTTCCAAGATGCCAGTTGCGGTGGCCTAGCCAGGGCTAGGTTGTGGAGGGTTGCTCATACTATCTGATCCAATGTTTGGGGTGTGACATCCGGTAGGCCCTCTGTGTTCGAGTCATCTGGCAGTCCGTACATGAAGTCGTCGTCTTCGCTCCCGCGTGATCTTGGGCTTGCGTTGGAGATCAGGATGGGTGATTGTGACCCGCTGATCTCAGCTGCTATGCGGATGGCCTCTTGTTGTTCAGTCTGTATTTGCTCTGGAGTGGGGCCGATTTCTGCGTCCGTGGTCGGTGACCCGGCCCTCGAGGCGTGTCATTGTCTCCGTCTGCGGGTACCTCGGTTTCGGCGCTGCTCCTTCGGCGCGGGTTCGTAGTTCGCATCCACTCCCGAATCCAGCCAGGCCGCCGCCGCCTCTGGAGTATCGAAGAAGTGGGTTTTGTCCTGTGCCACCACTCTGAGGCGTGCCGGGAACAGCAAGGAGTACTTGAGAGCCAGGCGTCTGAGCCATTGTTTCACCTCGAGGAACGATTGACGCCGACGTTGGACTTGTATGGTGTAATCAGGGAAGAACGTCACCTTGGCGTTTTCTACCTGTATGTCCGATAGTTTCCGCGTTTCGCGGAGAATGGCGTCCCGGTCACGGTAGTTCAACACCCGCATGAGCATTGGCCTCGGGTTGGAGCCCTGCGGGGGTGGACGAGATGGTACCCTGTGGGCTCTTTCCACCACAAAGTGTGGTGACAGTGTGCCATCCGGCAGTAGCTCCCTGAGCCAGGCCTCCATATGTTCCGCCGTCTCCCTCCGTTCCCATCGTTCCGGCAGGCCTACAATGCGTACATTGTTTCTTCTGGCCCGTCCTTCTGCATCCTCCGCTCTATCCTCGAGGAACTCCACCCGGTTGAGCAGGTCACGGACGTGCTTATCTGTCTGCGTCAGCTTGGGTGTGGTCTCCGCCATCGCTTGTTCCAAGGTCGTGGTGCGGTCGGACAGTTTCTTGTGGTCCGCTCGGAGGAGCGTCAGGTCCACAGCCACCTTATCAATCCTGTTCTCTAGTGATGTACGGGTTAGCTGCATGGATTCCTCTAGGCGTTCCATGGCTGCCAGCATAGTGTCCAGTTTGGAGGCGGTTAGGTCAGTCTCTGTATTCTTCACCATTCTTCCTTTGCTCAGTGTCCCACCGGTGCCGGTCTTTGCTCCGGTCCCCCCTGACATGTGGGTGGGCGTCACAGGTTGGCAGCCGAGTGGGCAGGCTCTCGCGATGAACACTGTTGGGGCCTGTGCGCGCCGGTCTCTTCTGGTCAGGCAGTCTGCTCCGCCCGCGCCGGGCGGCGTGTGGTCCGCGAGGTATGAGGGGGGGACCACTGTACCGTCGTGTCGTGTGGGCCGGGCTCCTCGGTGTTAGACGGGCCCGGCGTTGACCAGCATCTATTTCTGGGCAGTGGGCGGGTACAGGTGTCCAGGAGATGGGGCCCACAGCCTCCGTCGCTGGTCGTTCAGGCCCAGGGGTGATGCCGTCAGTGTGGGTCTCCAAACAGTGGAGCACGACCGTCCTCCGGTGTCTGCCAAGTTCGGCGGGAAGTCCCCAGCGCCGGCGGGTAAGGCGGGTCAGTGGCACAGTGGGCTGTGGGCCAGCGTGGCGTGCCTGCTTGCAACCTCTGGGATCCCCGAGCAGTGGGTCGCCGGGGGTATCGGACGGCGTGATGTGGTCTCCTCCCCCTTGCTGGGCCTGTTGCAGGGCGGTGGGTGAGTGTGGGGGCCAAGGGGGCAGAGCGGGCCAGCCCTCGCCGTATCCTGCCGGGAACCAGGGGTAACGCTGTCCGAGTGGGCCCCCAAACAGTCGAGTGCGATCCCTCTCCGGTGCTCACGGGGCCTGGAAGAATGCCCCCAGTGGAGGTTGGCAGGGAGGGCTGATTTCACAGCCCGTTTCGAGCCAGGGTGTTATGTCCAGTATTCGTGTCTGGGGCCCCTGCACAGTTGGAGCGCTGGGGGGCAGCCGGGGTCGCGGCGCGGTCTCCTTCGCCCATTTAATTGCTCCGTGGAGTGTGCACGCGCTGCGGCCTACCTCGCTGGGCCGGATCCCCGGTCTCAGGTGGATGGGGCCGCCAACCGGAAGTGAGCCCTGGGTGGGCTGTTGCCGCGGCAGTCGACGGTCGGAGGGTTAGGTACTCCGATCCGTCTGAAAAGTTTGGTGATGGCGGAGCAGGTTCCCGGGTGCACTCAGTTCAAATTTGGGCCCGGTGTCGCTGAAAATGGAGGAGAAATAGCCCGTGTAAGGGGAGCTTCGCTCGGAGCTCAGCCCGGGCACGTCTTCCTACATCGCGTACTTGGCCACGCCCCCAGTTTTGGGGTTATAAGTTACTTTATGCTAGACGCCATCCTTATGAACCCGACTCAGAAGGGATGTAGTTACGGGTTGGGTCGATCAAATGACAACTTCTAATAACCTAACGTGTTAACTCAAATGTTTTAGTTGAAGCATCGAACTCCTAAGGGCATGGTCCCCTGGGCATCTGTGATTATGTTTAAAAATTCAAACAGCTCGAGTACAGTTTTCCCAGGACATCGAGCATTGTGCTAACTTGAAATGTATAAAGTATCTGGCATCTTGTTTGGTCAGGTTCAACAGCATTTTTAAAAAAAATCAAATATTTCAGAATGTAAGATGCCTGACCAGACAAAGATTCTCCAAATGGGTATTCTTCTCCTCTAGTCTTTGACTGGGAGATGGAAGAGTGCTTCTCGTGGATCTCTTCTCTGTAATATTTGTCATGCAGGACCTCAACATATTTTTTATATTACATCTTTGCCCAGTTTTAAGGGGATTTCAAATTTAGTACCTTAACTCATTACTTGTCGAGTTGAATATCAAAACCCCTCATGAATTTATTTATTCAAGCATCCCCCGAATTCACAAGTTTGTTTTAGGAGATTAGTTTATATTTTAGAAGTTAGTTCGACCAAATTAGCTCGTTTTCCCTTTTATAACATAAGTCTTAAAAATACTACTACAATGCAAAGGCTTGAAACTCATTGGTTTAAGTAGCTAGTGTATGAAATAATCGCAATGCCCTGTTGACCTCGGTGGAGGTCTTAATTTTGAATAAACATGGCACATTGAAAATTAACTTCCAGGCCTAGGTTTTCTGATATCTTACCTTCCAGACAACTTCCTGATGGATGACTGCAAAATAGGTTTCATTATTAGTGTGCCATAGAAATCTCCCTGAGCTTGTAAACAATGGTAATTTTATCAAGATGGAGGAATTAAATAGTCGCTGCTGCAGATACCCAAATATCTAGATCAATGTTTCTTGATCTTTTGACTTCGGTAGATCCCTATTGAATGATTTCTGGAATCTGTGGACCCCCACTGAGTCATTATTGGAAGCTGCCCCCCTCCAAACAAGTTCTTGTTTGAACCTCAAAACAATGCAATAAGTATACACCAAACAAGCGCTCAAATACTGAAATATTTTATTTAATTCACAATCCAATATAGAAAAGATTTTCAATTTTGCTTCTTTGTAGATACGTTAATAATTTTAATGTATTAATTTTATTATTTCATGTTGTAAAAAAGTTGTGGACCCATTGAGTAGGCCTCACAGATCCCCCTGGATCTTCAAAACAAAGCTTAAGAACTACTGATTTTTTTTGTTTTAATCCGTTTATTGAAAGTGTTTCAGTTTTTCATCAAGTACACATTACAGCAATCATTCGAGTGCTGAATCGCATGATATACAGTGGGATACATAAAAGCATGTACATCGAGCAGTGCAATGGCCACGTTATGCAATAGGGACATGTATGGCGTATCAGTAAATTAGTGGTGTTGAACCCATACAATAGGATATATAGAAGCATGTGATACAGAGTCATCCGAAAGGATGTGTTACACAGATGCATACTTTTGAAAACATTTCACTACGATAACTCTAATTCAATAATGCAATAGACCACGCACCTATACAACTGAAGACTGCTCTAGCCACCCTCCACTGTCTGGGATATCCATAACAAAGAGCTTTGGGAAATGGGGACTTGTGGGGGGCAACATGATGTAGAAAATGAATGGTTGCAGCCAACACCCGTCGTCTACAGGACAGAGGCCTCCGCTGCAGTGTCAGTGGTGACTACCGCTTAGTCTGTGCAGACAACCTGTAGATCAGTTAATTTAGGAAAGACAGGCTGTGCCTGGGAAGTTTATGATTTGTTTCAGAAATAAATGTCTAAAACATTATTTGTTTCTTTGATTGGTTTTTATTGAAAGCATCAGGGTTTGGGCCCTATGTAACAAAGTGAAGCCAGCACTCGTTTCGCCCCAAGTGGCTGGCACGCCTAGGGCTTTCTCAAGGCAAGAGATCAAAAGAGACATCGTTCCAGTCGTTTTGTAGCATGAGTCTCTGCACTCCCAGCATGTCTTCCCTATGCAGGGCTGTACTTTCGGCTTGAGCCCAAGTGACCATAGACCCTTTAAAACCACTAATCTAAACTTTAAACCAACTATTAGAGCCAGGCACCAGCACAATGACCATCTGACAAAGCAGTAAATACATGCAAGCCACGTACAGTCCAAAAAGTCTAACACACTCACATCAGTTAAAATGGGCCTGCTGTTATCCCCAGGTTATCTGTTGCAAAAGGCAGCCTAAAGACACTTGACCACCACATTATCCTTAATGGGCTCAGCATTAAGTCTGGAACATCTTACCCTGTCTGCAGTCTGGCTGTTAGAATTAACTTACCATACAAAGTGATTCTCTGTATGTAAGAAACTAGGAGTTGTGCTCTGAGACCATCCAGTTCATGGTGCACGGTACTGCGGAGGTGGAGACCAACACTGGCACATTGCATTTAAGCTTTACAAATGCTGCTAATCAAAGGGCTAGCACTAGTATGAGATTAATCACTTGTACAGTAGGGTGGCAAAGTATTCTGTTCATCAGAAGCAGACAGGGGTGCCTCTATCACAGCCATGCACACTGCCAACCAGCTGTGCAGAGGTGCCTACATTTGTTTACAAGGTGACAAAGGCAAGTTCTGCAGCATATATTTGCTGCTAAACACAGCCCTAGAAACACATGGATAAAAAAATAAGGAATGTGAACACCAGGAGGGGACCATTCGCACGCTCTTCAATGCAGCCCACTGCCCTGAATTAACAAGAATGAGATTGTGGCTATTCTGCCTCAACACACAGTAGATTTTCTGGGGCAGAGATAAAGCCAGTTCTTTACCACTGGAGTGGCAGGGTTGAGTAGTTGAATCAGGGGATAAAAGGGAACATAATGGTACAGCAAGGAGACGCCAGTCTCTGATACGAGTTCGCTAGGGTAATCTTTTATTGCAGGTTGCCAACATTTCTAGTGGAATAGTAAAGGACCTTAGAAGAGGCTCGTTTTGGGGCTTGAACCAGACATGGATGGAGAATACATGCTGGAGCATCCTGATTGACAGGCTGGAGTGTCCAACTCAGGGGACACCGACATAGTGGGATACATTTTGGCACTTTTAACAGCATGTAAAGCAGGTGCAAACATGGAAAGTGCATCCTATCAGGAAGAATGTGCTGCACTCAAGGAGAAAGGTCAGAGCAGTACAAGGCCTTACAGGGTCAAAGACCTTCGTTGTCAAACTTGTCAAACCAATCAACACTCCAACCTTCCCCCCCAAGCCCCGCATTCCCTCCAATCTTCCTCCCCCAGGATCCGCCCCCAAACAAAGGAGAAGACATCACTATGTCATGTATGGAAAATATCAAAGCTTCCCTCAAGCTGGGTTAGGTGGTGGCTCTGTTAACCGTTAAAGACGCAAATACCTAGGGCATGTGAGCTCACGAAACTCCATAGTGAGTAAAGACAGGAATGGGCACCAGAGTTCAGGGAAGGATGCCCCTTGATTTAACAGAGAGAGATGCTCCATGCCCAGAATATGCCATAAGTGCTGGAGCCAGCCTTAGTGAGTGGGGGTGTGCCTCGTACCCAGTGTGATATGTCCTCCGGGGCTGCCCCAGTGCTAACCCAATCTGTCCCCCTACGAGATTTAAGTGGAAAGGGGAGCGCATTGGGTAGACCTAAAACGGTAGAAACTGAGAAGCGGGGTATTTATTTATTTATGAGTTTTATAAAGCGCTAGCCAGAACCGAAGGTATCGGAGCGCTTTACAGCCTGAATCACTTGTAGGATACATTACGAAAATTACTATGTAAACTGTCCCAAGACGCCTCTCATAATATCAACGTGGAGTGCAAAATGTCACTCATAAAGTAAGTTATTGCAGTAGAATGTACAGGGAACAAATGACAGTTATTGCAGTAGAATGTACAGGGGACATATGATGCCTCGCTTAGGCAGTCGTAGAGAGCCCAGTGACTCACGGAGGGGTTCGACCAGTGAGGGGGGGAGGTAGTCATGCGGAGAGTGAGGTAGAGGTCATTGATGACAAAGTGTCCATATGCTATTATGGTTAGTCCTTGGTGACTGGTTTGTAGCTATCTGTTTGGGAGGGATCGGTTGAGGAGGAGGTCCTTGAGCTGTCTTTTGAATTTTATGTAGGAGGGGTTAGTCCTGATATGGACTGGAAGGGAGTTCCATATTTTCGGCGCACTTCCTGCGAAGGATCGAGATGCAGTTTTTTGTCTGCAAGATTTCGGGGGGATGAGGAGTAGAGTGTTTGTACTCCTTAGGGTTCTTGATTGACAGGTCTTCTGGAGTTTAGCAGCCAGGTAGGCGGGTTTTCCTGTGTGCTACACTTTGTGCGTGAGGCAGGTGGTTCTGAAGTTGGCACGCAATTCAACAGGGAGCTATTTTAGCTCTCTGAGTGCAGGCGAGATGTGATCATATTTCTTTACTCCAGTGGCCATTCTGGCTGCAGAGTTCAGAGTTGATCTGAGTGGAGCAAGATGGGATTTTTCTACTCCTGTGAAGGTTGCAATCCCACCTTTGGTTTTTCTTTGTTCGCCCTAGTTGGCAGGGTATGCTCAGACGTGAGTCCCTTGCTCACTTTGCCACTGGAGTCAAGCAAGCCCGGATGAAGACAGCTGTAATGCCAGAAACCGGTTCTGGGAAGCTTGATTCCGGTCCAGGGAAGACATGGCTTGGCAGTTCGGGCTGGACTGTCCCCATGAGGCACAGGGTCAGACTGATTTGCATATGGGCATGTCTGAACTGGGGTGGCGGAGTGAGCTAAAGAACGGTGATGGATTAAACCCAGATCAGTTGACTGGGGGTGAGTGTTTGTATTGTCAACGCTCCGTCCATCACCACCTTTGGTTTTTCTTTGCAATCCCGTAGTCCAGTCTGGACAGTACCAGGGATTGTGTCGCTTGTTTGAGGTCACTCAGAGGGATGAAGGGTTTTATTTTGTTGAGTAGTTTAAGGTTGAGGAATGCGCTCTTTGCGGTATTTTTGATGTGTTTGTTCATGTCTAGTTTGGGGTCCAGAGTGATTCACAATGATTTTGCAGAAACAGCTAGGGCGAGGTTGTGGTTGAGAGCCTTGATGGCTTTTATCCATTCTGTGATTTTGGGGTTCTCCTCTTTGTTGGAGATGAGGAGGATTTTTGTCTTGTCCTGATTTTGTTTTAGGTGGATGCGTGAGAGCCAGTGCTAGACTTCTCGTAGAGTGGTGTTCAGTCTCTGGATGTCTTCGATGGAGGAGGTTTCAAGATCAATTTGGGTATCATCTGCATAAAGATGGAAGGGAATGTTTTTTTTTTTTAATATGGAGGTAAGGGGCTCCATATAGAGGTTGAGAAGTTGTGGGGAGAGTACTGATCCTTGGGGGACACCCCTACATACAGGTAGTGGGTCAGACGAGAAGTTCTTGATTTTTATACTTTGGGTGAGGTTCTGTAGGAAGTAGGTGAACCACTGTAGGACCACCACCTCTGCTCCCGCCCTTTCTTAAAGTGCTTTGATGAGTAGTTTGTGGTCAACCATGTTGAAGGCTGCCAATACATCCAGGAGTATGAGTAGGCAGCATTGGCATTTATCCAGAGATTTGTGCATATCTTCTTTTACATTTAGGATTGCTGACTCTGTACTGTAACCTATTCTGAACCCCGATTGATGAGGATCAAGAAGGTTGGTGTTGTCTAGGTGTTGATTGAGTTGGAGGAGAACACATCTTTCCAGAATTTTTGTAAGGGAGGGAGGTTAGAGACTGGTCTGAAGTTGTTCTGATTGTGTCAGAGCCAAGTTTTTTCGGCCGATTTTGAAACAGTCAGGCATGACTCCAGTACTCAAGGAGCTGGGCTAGGCATAGTTTGAGCTTTTTGGACAGTTGGGCAGGTATGGGATCCATGACGTGTGCTGAGAGTTTGGTGTTGGAGATCATTTTGATGACCTCTGCTTCGGAGATGGGGTTGAAGGATTTCCATAAGTTAGGAGGGTGCTTGAGTGCGATGTCTTCTGACTCAGTGGGCGATCTAAATTCGTGGGGACTGCTTGGTACTTTCAAGGAGAGTTCGATCTTGGAGATTTGTCATTTAAGCAATTGGCAAAGTTGTCACACAGGTCTTTGGAGGCCATAACTTGTGTCATAGGGGGTTTGGAGGTTTGTTGCCTGATGAGGCTGAATAGTTCTTTAGGTCTATTCTTTACTTTGTCAAGGGCATTGCAATAGAAGGAATTGTTTTAATTTTCTATGTGTTTATTGTAACTCCCTCTTACTGCTTTGAGTCTAGCTCGTAGGATTGTGGACAGGTTGTTTTGCCACAGTCTTTCTGCTGCCCTTAGTTCTCTTCTTTCTGAGTTTAAGTCTGTATTGAACCGTGATCTAGAATGAATGTTCCTGGCTCTTTTTAGTTTCGGGGGGGCTATTTGGTCAATGATGGAGGTCATAGTGGTGTTGTACTGAGAAGTGAGTTCTGTTATGAAGAGTTCACTCATGTGGATGGGGAGGAGGGAACTTACCCTATCCTCCATGTCTGCAAGTGGAATTTGACTTAGATTTCTCACCAAGCGCAGAGGGTCCCGAGTGCAGGGTTGGTCTTGGATCCTTGGGTTTAGGTGGAACAGAATGATATGGTGATCCGACCAGTCCACAGGCAATGTGTGGTCGATGGAGACTATCTGCATGAGCGATAATTGCGTCAAGGATAGAGGCTTTGATGTGGGTTTTCTCTAGGCAGTGTTGGGTGTAATTGAAATTGCTTAGGAGATCATTTAGGGTTGTGATTAGCGCGATGTTTTCATCTTTCCAGTTTAAGTTGAGGTCGCATAGAATTATGTTGTTTGAGTCTTGGAGTGAGGAATGAGTTAGTAGGTTGGAGAGGTGCTCCCCGAAAGGGAGGTGTTTTTTGGCAGGTGGTAGAGGAGATGACAAAGTAGTGATTTATTGTCACTCATCTTAATGGTTGTAGTAAGACATTCAAAAGAGTTGTATTTGAGGGCCTCCGTTTCCGTTACGATGTATGATTGCTAAGCCTCCTCCTTTCTGTTTTTTTTATGTTTTTGTGTATGATAGCGAAGCCCTGGGGCACAACCATGTCCATAAATGGGGGAGAGAACTCGTTTAGCCAAGTTTTGGTGATTAATGTGAAGTCAATGTAATGTGTAAGGATGGTCTCTGCCAATTCAGTTGCATGTTTGGAGGCCGACCTGCAGTTAATGAGCATGCAGTTGGTATTGGATCTCTCATTCTTGTGATTCTTCATCAAAGGAGCCCTGGGGATATTAGTGAGGAGGGCTGGGGGCCTTGCGGGTCTTGTGGGGGGGCAGTTTCTTCCCATAGCCGCGATCTCCTGAATCTTGGAGCTAGAGGAGACAGTAGTGGTTGTGTCACATGTGGAGGCAAGATCCATTGCTTCCTTTGTGGACATGGTGGATCTTATTCTTTTGGGTCTCTGAGCCGGTTTGGGAGGTGGGTTGTATTCCAGCTGAGGCGTTGGGTCTCGTGAGGCCTTGAGTGATTAGTGTTGGCGGATGGGGGTGTCGGATGAGCATGTTGGACAGGCTTTGTGTGGTGAGGTTCCGTAATATTTCGGAGAGGCCCAGAATTATTGTTTTTAGCTAGCTTTCCAGCAAGGTCAGTCGCTGGTTCGTCTTTACGTAGGGAAGTGAAGAGGCGTCTCCAGAGGTTGTTGCGGCTCTTTTATTTCTGGGTCTCTGAGACAGAGTCGTGTTGGGGGTCGTGGTTGAGCTAGGCTGTTGGATCTTGGGCGACTTTGCGTGAGTGGTGTCAGTAAATGAGGGCGTCCGGAATGGGTGTGGGCTAGGCTCTCTGAGTTGGCTTTTGGTGTTGGAGTTGTCCCAATTATCTCTATAGAAAGTCTTGGATATTGAGGGTGGGCAGACTCGGCGTAGTTTCCGCTGCCACATCTTGTGGGGCAGTGGAGGGAGAGAGCTAGGCATCAAGGGTCGCGCCTTGTGTTCGCAGGTTGTTTGTTGAGAGTGGGGAGTTAAGGAAGGCGGGGTGGGTGTTGGCCGGGTGGTTGGAGAGCCTCATCTGTGACGGGGTTCCGATTATGTATTCAGATGGGCGTCTATATAATCCAACACCTGTGCCCAGTAGGCTGTAATTTTAGGGCAATCCCATAGTAACTGTGTTAGTGTGCCTAAAGGAACTACAGTCTTGCCAACACTCAGGCTTGCGGGTACGGTTCCCTTTGTGTAGACCGGGAGGGGTGAGATACCAGGTTATTTTAGTTGCATTTTTGATACCAGCTACATTGTGGGCTGCGTTTCTTGCTTGGTAATAAATGTCCTCCGATTCCCGCTGAGCGAGTGTGCGACTTAATTCAAGTCCCCAGCACTTCTGACTCTGGAATCTATGGTGTGGTACGGGAGAGCAAAGAATGCCATACAGCTCTGTTATAAGACATGCATCTAAGGTTTTAGAGAGCAACCATTTTTCAAAAGGGATGAGATGACGTTGAGCTTAGGGAGGTGTCAAGGAGTGCATCACTCAATGTTGGATCTGATTGTAGCGAAAGCGTTCTGATTCAGGTAGGTGGTGACCTATGCGGAAGTCAAGTCCGCCTTATCAAACAAATGGCCAATGGATATGCAACCCTCCCGTCCCCAGAATCTAAAGGCCACCGAATCAAGGCCTGGAGTAAAGTCAGGGCTACCCACTGTAGGCGTCAAGGGTGATGAAAAGGAGGTGAATCCACCCTGAACAGCAACACTGTTCCACACAGCAAGGGGCGCCTTAGTAATAGGGGATAGATGTAGACTTTTCAGGCATAGCGTTTTGTGGAGAAAAAGGAACCTTCCAAAAGGACTGCCCCACGACTTCTCTGCCCATGACAAGCCAGTGCTTTTCGGATTCAGTTCGGGACCACTCCACTAAAGGCCTCAGTTGTGCAGCTTTATAGTCCCTGAGCAGGTTCGGTATGCCCAGTCCTCCCTGGCCTGGGGGTCTGTAACAGAGATCTCTATGCATTCAGGCCGCTTCATTGCCCACACAAAGTGGTTACCCTCCTGTTGGAGAATATGGAACATCCCTGCGGGGGGCTCTACCTGGACCACCTGAAAGAGGAACAAAATCTTCAGAAGTATGGTAATTTTCGCTGCTGGTATTTGGTCTAGCCAAGGGAGACTGCATGTCCGCCATCAGTGCAGGTCTGATTGTACCTGCTGAAGTAGCTTTTTATACTTAAGGGACACTGTCCTCTGGGTGTTGGACATGAGCTGCAGCCCGAGATAGGGAACTGATGTAGCAGTCCATTGCATGGGCTAGGGGCATTGCAGCTCCAGCAGCGTGGGGTTTTGAGTGAGAGGCTGAGCGCCTAGGACTTGTGTATGTTTACCTTGAAGCCTGCTGCTCTGGCAAACAGCTAGAGTTCGGTGAGAAATGCCAGGAGAGGGACCAAGGGAACCTCCAGGGTAGCAACTGTCTTCTGCATAGAGACTGATAGTATGTCTCTCCCCTCCAAAGCAGATACCTGATACAAGAGGGTCATCCCGAATACTTTGGGCCATAGGATACATGTACAGAAAACAGTAGAGGGAAGAGTGGACAGCCCTGCCTCGTGCCCGTGCAGATTGCGAGTGGGGCAGAGAAGTGTCCATTCATGTGAAGCGTTGCTGTAGGATGCGTATAATTGCTAAGGATTTACTGTCGGAATTGGTCACCAATTTCAAAGTGCTAGAGAGTCGCCTCTATGTATGTCCAGTGAACTCTGTTGAATGCTTTTTCAGCTTATATTGCTAGTAGCATGCACTCCATGTCGTAGCGCAGCACTTTGTCACTAAGATGGAGCAGCCTTTTTGTATTATTACTACATTGGAGGTTGGAGACAAACGCCGCCTGCTCATGGAGTCGGGCGAGCAGCCAGGATACCGGTGAATAGTTTATGGTCGACTTTCAACAGGGATATCTGCTTGTACGAGGCAGTGTAGCTTATTCTTCCTGGGTTTTGGGATGACCATAATGGAGGCTCGTAACATCGACTGCGGGAGCGCAGCATGGTCTCCAATCTCCAATTGTGTGGATATGATCTATGATGGAGCAGAATGTCTTATAGGAAAGTGCAGAACATCCACCCGGGCCTGGGGATTTGAGAGGTTTATGACGAGTGATGGCGGATTTACCTCCTCGATACAGATCAGGTGGTCCAACTCCACAGCCTGCTTCCTGTGTTAGTCTGGCGGTAGAGGCTCCATGAATATATTGGGATGGGAGCTCTTGAGCAGTATATAGGCCGGCATAGAACTGACAATATCTCTGCTATGTGTGGGTCTTCCCTCTGCTCCATAACGGTTGAGTCAAGCACAGTTGAGACTCCCGATGATTGTTGATGGATGTACAGCCTGTTTGACAACAAGCGCCCATATCCATCCCTCTCCAATATAGAAGGACTGGGACAGACGAAGTGCAGCATACTCTGCCCTGTCAAGATCAAGGCCGGGGTAAGCTGGGTGCGTGTAGTTGGGAGCTGACGCCACACCTGAGGAGAGTCAGTCCTTTTGTTAATACACTCCAGCTGTTGGAACTGCTTAGTAAGATGGTCTCATTTGTCTGTGTGGATTTTATTACCACCCCGAGGAGATTGTGAAAAATTCTCCCCTGATCACCACCTTCAGAGTTTCCCAGATGACAATGGAGGTCTTGGGATTATCATTAATAGCTAGGAAAATCTTTATTGCTATGGTGATCTGCGAGACGACCGCAGGGCCGTGCAATAGCTTGCCTCACAGACGCCATTTAAGAGTCAGGCAGGGTGGGGTAATAGTCAAGGTGAGAGTCACTGCAGCGTGATCCGACAGCGAGCGAGGTATTATCTCAGATGATTTAGCTTGGGATACGACCCCTGGAGTGCCCAGAAAATAATCTATTCTAGTTTATGTCTTGTTCGCATGGGAATAGAAGATGTAATTCCTTGTCTGAGGATGGAGGAACCTTTAAATATCCACCAGGCTGACATCTTGTAGCCACTTCACTTTCTTCCGGAAGAAAGCCCCAGACCTGCCCAGACTTTCGCAGAGCGGTCTAATTCGTTATCAAAGGCTAGGTTGAGATGCCCCTCTCCCCCAATCAGCAGCAAACGGTCAGATCACCCTGACAGCTCCGCCACAGCACGATGGAGAAAAGGTTCCTGACCATCGTAAGGGGCATACACAGTACCCAGTGTAAAGTTATGTGACTTTATCAAGACTGAATAGGCCAGCAGTCTCCCCTTAATTTCGTCCTGCATATGACCCACTGTGCCAGGGAAGGTAGAAGAAAGGAGGATAGCCATCACTTCCGTTTTGGCAGGGAGGGATGAAATAAATTGCTGGGGATCCGCTCTGGATCGAAGCCTGTGAGTGTTGTGCATGACGTGTGTTTATTGGAGGAGACATATGTGGGCCCCAGAGTGTTACCAGGTATGAGAGAATGGCACGTCTTAATTGAGTTATTGAGACCCTTCATATTAAAAGAGATAATCTGAAGATCGGTGGCCATCGGGTGCATAGTAGGATAGATCCAAACCAAAAAGGAGAAGCGTAGAGGTACTGATAGAATCACCCTCCAAAGTAAGCTTTTATAACCACAGAGATTCTATCAAAAAAGTGAATAAGTGATATTTTTATATATAATTTTTACCATTTACAACAGGGTGCTAGGCTCTCTCTTACACATGGAAAGATGGGAGCACAATGTGCTTGTTAAAATACCCCTCACACTCTAAAAAACCAGGTAGAGTCATGCTTCATCATAGGGGTCTTCCCGCCCCTATAACGGGACGGGGCGTGCTACGACCAGACGAAATACGCGGGAGCACTAAGATGTGACAGAGGCTATGTGTGGGTGTATAGGAGTCAGTGAAAGTGTAGGGACCTAACACTAGTGAGTGTGCAAAAAGTGAGAAAAAATGAAAAAGATTTAAAAATTCCCTGGCTTGGTAGAAAAAAACAAATTTATTAGCTTCTCCAGCTGGGAACATTAAGAAGGGGTTGTGTGGTAGAGCATTAGCTACTACCTTGTCGACATGTTTCGTAAGCAGTCCCCTACTGCTTACTCATCAGGACCAAAAGAACAGTCCCTACTGTTATTTACTCAGTTTCTAACAAGTAATGCCTGCTGTCCTATAAACAACCAACAAAAATAAGTTGGCTGTTTAGGCCTCAGGGCATGAGTTGGCCCAAGTGAGGCAGAAAAAATCGACCTAATATGGTCTCTGTAAGAAAAAAGGAAGAGAAAAACCAACATAAATTTATGCATGGACATTGTTTTCTGAATGGGGAAGAAAACAAACATACTTGTTATAGCAATATGTAAAAGAAGGGTTTCCTTGGGGCTTGATACTTATTACAGCAGTGGATCTGTATATATGACGTTTGCGCAGTATGCTTATGAAGTATATATAGAGACTTATCGCTGGTAAGATCTCATGGTGGCAATGACTGCTGAAGGGAGGTATAGTAGAACTAGCCTACAATTGGCTCCAGGGTATATCATCATTTAATCCATGTTTGTGTGACTGGATGCGAAAAACGATGGGTTTGCTATAACAAGTATCCAGCCTCAACCCCCCTATTTTTGAAATATCAATTACGACCACGAGGCTGTATCAATAACAAAATCTTTTTTAAATACATCTTAAAATACTGTACCAATTGTAATGTACGTGGAATTTGTGTGGAATAAGGGTTTATAATATTATCGCTTCACTTGGATTCTGTTTAATTGACATCGAAAAAAGACTTCCGCTTCCTTTGCCCCTCCGCCGTGCCAAAAACAGGCCGCCATATTAGCTGGTTGACGCTCTAGCACAGGGAAAGGGGCGGCACCCAGCGCGTAACGAACGCGGAAGCACAGAGGCTTTCTAAAACACCGAGCCACTTGAGCCCGGCAATCCTCGGAGGTGCACGGGGGTAGGAACAATGCTTTCTTTTTGCTAGCAGAGACGTAAGTAATAGACTCCGACCTTGAGTCTTTAATAAACGGGTCGCGGGGGCAGATAAACGCACTAATATCTCGCTGCGCTTTTTTAAACAAACACCTAAAATGAAACTTTGTTTTTCATAGTAAACTGCGCAGATTACCCCTCGCCTGCAAACCTCATGGGGCATAGATAACTGCTGAGATAAGTATGTCACCATTACCATTTCAGAAACATTAGCAAGGAGGTCCCCCTCCCCTCTCTTTTGTTAGTCTGTTGTAAGTGCATTGAGTCACGATTGTTGTTGTGTGTGTGTGATACTATGATAAAGGTCCCGACAAAACGGTACCATTGGTGTCTCCCACAAAGGGCAGTGATGCCGAGAGACACATGATTACATGCTGATTTTCATGTATGAAAAAAGAACCGCTTTAAGTATTTGAAATTGTGGTCCCCTACAAGAAAAGAAAAAAACCTGTTCGTTTGTTTGTTTTCTTCCCCATTCAGAAAACAATGTCCATGCATAAATTTATGTTGGTTTTTCTCTTCCTTTTTTCTTACAGAGACCATATTAGGTCGATTTTTTCTGCCTCACTTGGGCCAACTCATGCCCTGAGGCCTAAACAGCCAACTTATTTTTGTTGGTTGTTTATAGGACAGCAGGCATTACTTGTTAGAAACTGAGTAAATAACAGTAGGGACTGTTCTTTTGGTCCTGATGAGTAAGCAGTAGGGGACTGCTTACGAAACATGTCGACAAGGTAGTAGCTAATGCTCTACCACACAACCCCTTCTTAATGTTCCCAGCTGGAGAAGCTAATAAATTTGTTTTTTTCTACCAAGCCAGGGAATTTTTAAATCTTTTTCATTTTTTCTCACTTTTTGCACACTCACTAGTGTTAGGTCCCTACACTTTCACTGACTCCTATACACCCACACATAGCCTCTGTCACATCTTAGTGCTCCCGCGTATTTCGTCTGGTCGTAGCACGCCCCGTCCCGTTATAGGGGCGGGAAGACCCCTATGATGAAGCATGACTCTACCTGGTTTTTTAGAGTGTGAGGGGTATTTTAACAAGCACATTGTGCTCCCGTCTTTCCATGTGTAAGAGAGAGCCTAGCACCCTGTTGTAAATGGTAAAAATTATATATAAAAATATCACTTATTCACTTTTTTGATAGAATCTCTGTGGTTATAAAAGAATAGTAGGATAGGGCAATCACCAAGGTCACTTGGGAAAGCTGGGGCGTGGTTGCGCGCGATGCCATTAGCTACAATAAAAAGGTTGCTATCTAGCGAGTCCTTTATGGAGGGATCAGTGCTAGAAGGGAGTAGAAGGAAATGAAATAGCCCAATAGAAACCAAATAAACACGTAACAATCCATGATGAATAATGCCAATGTCTTGGACGTGATGCACTATGGAGAAAATAGAGATAGGAGGAAGACAGTGGACATCGCACCCCGATCCCACTGCAAGGCAGGAGAGTGGAAGAACAGAGAAGCAGAGATGAAGAGCAAATGAGCGTGGCATGCATCAGGTTGGCTCTGGATCCACGGAGATTTCGTTGAGATGCTAGAACTGCCTGCCATTCCTTGGCCATCGTCTCTGGGTCCAGATGGAGCTTAGTGGATGCGTGTTTGACAGATCTCCACTTTCGAGCTTTGCGATTCGTTCGTTCCCGTCGTGCTGGTGGAGACTGCTCTGGGAAGCCCACTTTTATGTCCAGCAACTGACATGCTTCCTTGAACTACTGAATTTGATGGAGGACCCCATTCAGATAAGATCAGACGAAAGGGGTGTCTCCATGAATACAACACTCCAATAGATCAAAGATGGGAGGTAATCGGACGGAAGGCTCTGTCGATATGGCTAGATCCTGATATAAAAATTGGTTTCTGTCCACGAAACTAGATTGGGATTTTGTCCCACCCTAGCTGAAGGATGCACTCCTTTAGAGGGAAATCGCGGATGCACATTAGGATCACCACAGGGGGGGCGGTGCGGGTGCAGATCTCGTAGGTCCCACCGGGTCAGTACGATCCAGATTTTTAAATTAAATTGGAGGTGCTTCTAGAATCGTGAGAAAAAGGCCAATGACAAAGGAGGCGGGGTCCTACCCCCTACTTCAGCAAGGACCCCCTGATATGGATGGTATTGCGGCTTGAGCATTTTTCTAAGTCTTCGATGTGGGCCTGCAAATCTAGGTGTTGATCACATAGTGGCAGGATCTCTTGCTGGTGGTGTTCAATCTCTTCATCTCTGCTCAATTCATGCACTTCAATCGTATCCACTCTGTTGCCGTAGGCATCCATATCACGTTCTGTCTCTAGGTCTGTCTGAGATCCTCTTTTTCATAGTCTGAAGGCCATCCCTCAGATAAGCAAACAGAGCCTCTGTGAATGAGCGAGTTGGAGGGGCCTCCCGGCTGTCGGCATCTAGTGATGGCACGGCCTGTAAGAAGTATTCAGTGTGTGAACCTGTGGTCTTAAACAACCTCTCCCTCACGCTGCGATCCTTCTTCCCTTTACTCTTGGCCATGATTTCGAGGGTTTGGGACAGTCGCAGCAATAGGGGTGCATGTTTGCACTGCATCAAAGAGAGTGCCGGCCAAAGGGGGTGGGGGGATGATAAGTGCTGCAGCCAGGCCCAGGCAAGAGAGGAGGGAGAAAGCCAGAGTCCCAAAAATGGAGTTCCCAGGATCCACGATAGGACAACCGCTGTTAAGTGCTGCTAGGCATTAACCAGTGCCACACTGTCCACTCAGTGCAACAGTGACCTAAGAGGCCAATTCAGGGTCCCCGTGTCGACTCCCTCGGGCAGCCGCCCAGCAACAGAAACCCCACCCTGCTATCAGCCTGTGACCACAGTCCATCCAAGCGAGGCTCACAAAGTAGGCCAACAATCCAGTCCTCAGTCAAGCACAGGTAGGCGTTTCAAATGGTGCAGCACTTAGCTTGATGGGTTGGCACTTATCTTCACATAGAGGAATCCCTCAGCCTTCAGCTCTGTGCTCCCTGGTAGCTGCAGTGGATCGGCATGTCAACTCAGCCCAGAGGGCCAGGGAGGGATGTCCAGAGCCTAAGACAGAAGCGCCAGCCACCGAGACTCCTTCACAAGAGCCCGCCAGAAAATCCCCCCCCCCAGTCCTCCTGCATGGAGGAGACCACGTTGATCCACCCGCAATAAGCAGTCACAGTATGAGGCTGGGCCCAGGCGGCCCCCCATGCAGCCCCTGCCGGCCTAGACAAGCGGTCCAGAGTCATAGGGAGGCAGGGCTAGTATACTACGGCTGCGACAGCAGTCTGGAGCATCCTCAGGCAACCTTGCCCCCACTGCTTCTCACTGTGCTAATGAGGCCCTCTATCAAGTCCACCGATGGGGACAAGGGCGGGAGCCCTAACAGCCTCCACATCTCCAGAGCCCACCTGCCTATCCGCAGTCCCCAGGCATCAAGTGGGCACTCGTAAGTGACCAGGGACCAGGCCATCTTAAAAAAGAGGAATCCTTTGAGACCCAAAGGACTAGGATTCAAACAAATTCTAGATTAAGCATCCTCCAGGAGTGCTAAATTATAATTACACAGTATTCCTTCACAGACAAAACTACCATTCATTCAACCACTATTACACATTCCATCAAGAGTATCACTGTAAACATCAATGGTCTACGTGTTGGCACAGAAACAGTTGATGCACTGACATGCGGACTTTATTAAAATTGTAATACAAAGTTAAAAACATTTCATCTGAGAAAAGAGTATCAAGCACCAAATGCAACAATTTCACAAAATATTCGTTAAAAACATGAGATAATAAAGACATTACATTTTTGTCATTAGGTACCACAACCACTACCAAAAAGGCTGTACATGAACACCCCAATGTTTCAAAATTCATCAGCATTTGGGGTGAATTGAGAGCGGGGAGTCTATGGTAGACAGGCGTGAGGGACCACGCCACACACCACCTCAGCTGCGGAGCCCCGATCAAAGCAGGGGGCCCTGCACTCTGCCCAGGCAGTGCAGCTCAGCCCGGCGAAGCCTCAACTCCCTCCAGGGGGCAGGGCCAATGGGGGCCAGGGATCCAGGGCGCCAGGCAGGCCTCACCATACTATGGCAGTCCTGACTCATCTAGGCGGATCTGCCGCAGTGGTACAGGGCCAATGCTCCCCAAGTTGTCTCCCAGGGGTGTCTAGTGGGCACTGGGTTGTCCTTCGTGGGAATCAGACCCCCAACTGCGGCTATGCAGCAGCTGGAACATGTGGTCCCGGAGGTCTGTGTCGGAGAGACCCATCTCCCCCGATCGTCATCTTGGCCACACTTGCACTTTTAAAAGGGATTAGAGATCCCTTTGCAGGCGATTGCAATGAGTGACTGCACCAGCCTGCAAGGGGTCCATTGGACCCCCTTTCAGCCCTTTAGAGGGCTGCATGTAGAAGGTGCACTGAAAGTGCGTCAGCTTTTTGTGGTGCACTTTCAGTGGGCCTTCTAAAAGCATGTTTGCCTCTGCACCCACGTCGGTAATGCAGCATGGGCATAGAGGCAAAGTGATTGCCTCATGTACATGGGGCCATGCCCCCATGCAAATGAGACACCTGCTAATTATAGCACTGGTGCTATATGTGCGCCAGCAGTATCTGTATTACAGAAGGGTCTGCACAAGCATTTATTATAATTAAATTTGTATCTAGGCGCAACAGCTACCCAAAAAGGGTTTCCCGGGGCCCGGCAGAAACAGCAGCCGAAAAGGAAATGGAACCTACTGATTGAAAAGCCAAGTTTTGAGAGATTTACGAAAAAGAGTAACGTTCATCTGAGTTCGAAGGGACAGCGGAAGATTATTCCATAAAACAGGCCCAAATAAGAGAAGGAACGGCCGCCCATACGGGACCGTCTGATCCTTGGCACCTGAAATTTTGCCTGAGTAATAGCTCCAAGAGTAAGGGAAGGTAAGTAGGGGTGGACCAAGTTTTGCACATACATATGTGCCATGTCGTGCTTGATTCTGAACATATAGTTTAGAGCTTTAAACGTAATCCGGTTCTCAATTCTCAACCAGTGAAGCTCTCTCAGGGAAGCGGAAATAGAGGCCGTTCTCTGGGTTCAACAGAGCATTCTGGCTGCAGAGTTGTGTACTCTCTGAAGCTTTCGGATAACATATTTATTAGCTCCAAGATGGAGGATGTTACCGTAGTCCAGTCTAGATGTAATCAGAGACTGGACTACGGTTCTCTGAATCGGACCAGGGAGCATCCATACTATTTTTCTCAACCACAGAAGGGTCTGCACAAGCATTTGTGGCACCTTCTGTAATACCAGAGTGCCCTGGGGGTGAAGAAAGTGGGCACATACGCACATTGCGCTTCCACGGTGCTTGTGTAATAACGCCCCTGGTAGCCAAAGGCTGTCAGTTTGTGTGGACAGGGTAAGCCCCACTTTTTGTGCACCACATTTGCAAAACAAATAATGATACAAAAAGAAACTTGGGCGATGTCGCCTTTACAGATAGGATTCTCTAGATTGCATTATGTAGCTCTTTTGGCGGCCTCTCAGGACCTCGGCATCTATACAGCTACGAGTGCAAAGCTGGAGTTACATGACTCAGAAACTACATTTATGAGGGCAGTTACAATCAAGGGCTGTAGGGTTTAAAAATGGTCAAAACCGATCTTGCTGATCACCATCACAAGTGTTTTGTGTATGTGGGTACATACATGGTTATGTTTTTGTGAGACTACTTATATGTTTACATTGATGTCATGTCTTGCCAGGCTCTTTTCTCATAAAACACAATGTGAGTTTGTATCCCTTAGTTTAAAATATGGGTCTTTCCCACAATATGAAAATATATCAATGTACAATAGTGACACTTAAAAACTATTTTTATATGTATGTGACATATATATCATTTCTTACAGAGCACAACATTCCGAGGTGGGACTCTTGATGAAGACAGGTTTCTATCGAAACGCGCGTAGAGTCATTGAGTCACTTTGAAAACCACCCAAAAGAGCCAAACCTTCATTAATGTGCTGCTGTTTTTTCACTACATCCGTTATAGATTCCACCAGTTTTCTGACAGATTATATATTAATATGATTATGTATATGAATTGTGGTTGTGAATGAGTGTGGTCTGAATGTTGTGTATTTGCCTATGTATGAATTTCTCTTTTGTTAATATATGTTTATATATTCACCCCAAAAAAAGAAAAATATTTAGTAAACAAACTTTTTTATATTTTCCTAAATTTATAGTGTCACCATTGTCTTTCCTCACAATGTTTTGAGAGATTTAACGGTTTGAAGTAGCCCTAGAGTATTTACATTAATGTATTTTCCCTATCTGGGTGTACTTCTCATCAGTATCAGGGTCCCCTTTACTTTGCAATTGTCGGACCAGGGTGCATCCATACTATTTTTCTCAACCACAAAAGGGTCTGCACAAGCATTTGCGGTACCTTCTGTAATACCAGAGTGCCCTGGGGGTGAAGAAAGTGGGCACAAACACACATTGCGCACCCAGGATGCTTATGTAATAACGTCCCTGGTGACCAACAGCTATCAGTTGTCGTGGACCGGGTTCGCCCCACTTTTTGTGCACCATATTTGCCAAAAAGTTAATGATTTTAAACAAAATAGCCTGCGACAGCCTCTTTAACAGTAGTTCCTTCCACAAATTTTACAGCATACAAAAAAGAAACTTGGGCGATGTCGCCTGTACAGATAGGATTCTCTTGATTGCATTATGTGGCTCTTAAATATAGCCATTTTGGCAGCCTCTCAGGTCCTCACCATCTATACAGCTACGAGTGCAAAGCTGGAGTTTCACGATATAGACTCAGAATTTACTTAGAAGAGGCAGTTCCAGTCAAGGGCTGTAAGGTTGAAAAATGGCCAAAACCGATCATGCTGATCAAGGTTTATCTAAAAATACAGTCATGGGAACTAGGTCAACCGGATGGCTTTTTGCAAGGCATATGGCGAATTAATGTGCAAATTCGCCTCACATGAAATATTGATAACAGGAGACTTTAATTTACATAAACTAGATGACCCTTCTGATACAAACCTTAGGGTTAACCCTTTACCAACAGGGGAAGTATCCAGCTGTCTGGTATCCCACAACTTGGCATCCTCACGAACAGCCATTGCGTCCACTGGCAATCTTCCTCAAACTTTTAAGGAGATCACTACCATAGATTATACCTTCGTGGGCCCACTTTTGACACATTTATGCCGGGATTACTCCATGCAGGTTTGCTCAAAGCAACCATAATCCAGTTTATTATGCAGCTTGGATATCACTCGCCGATCAAATAAAAACGTTGGGCCTTTCCACAGGAGAGGAAAATAGCACGCTATTAAGAGACTCAAATAGTATAAGGTCTGCCAGGCTTACTTTAACAAGTTGAAAGCATCCATATATCAACTGCTAATTCGACCTGGCCACTAGCTCCAAGATTGGGATCTAAGAACAGAACGATATTTTGCCTTAAGGGCACAAAATAACAGTGGGGTACAGACAGTGAGGAAGCAAGTGATCAGTACCCAACCTTGGCACACCAGAGAGCTTAGTAAAAGAGTGCTAAATACAACAGCTAAAAGATATGGTCGACAGAAAACAAGTTTGATTTCCAAGCTCCATCTAAGTAAAATGTGAAAAGCTCATAGTGTTTTCTTGTGGAATACTAAAGCAAGATATGTGAATTACAATGGCACTGTGGGCATTCACTTTCAATTTAAAAAAATCTAAATAAACTCTGGCAATACATCACTGATTTAAGACCCTTTGTTACAAAGAATGGCACCCCACAGGGGAAACGGAGCACATCACTACACTTTACAATGAAGCAGAACTACAAGGCCACAACAATAGTGATTATAGGCACTAAATATCTCAATCAGAACATGATCTGCATCCAGGTGAGGTTTTCAAGATATCTGTGTGCAGTCATCACATCCATCAGAACCAGTGGGCTGCCAGATCCCAAAGACCTACCAGGCTACCCTTTTAAAGTCAGAAGATTTTTTAGAGGAACTACTAACCCTCCACGACACTGCTTGATTTCAATCAGCCAAAGTTCCTCACTCTTGAAAGGATCAATTCTTCATTCGATATACAAAAAAAGGGGACCCCCGACAAAGTAATTACTGATCTTAACACTATTGAATGTGGAGCCAAAAGCCTACACCAAACTTACTAGTAGAGTTACTAAGGCACTCAGGGCCACAATATCGCATTCTATCAAACAGGATTTAAAAAATACCTATCCACATTGGACAACACGGTAGCCCGGTCTTATTTGATAGACTGCACCCTTCGACTGTTCAGGCCGCAGTTATTTGGAATGATTTGTTCATTACTCTGAAGCCTTTAACGGTGCTGATCGAAATAAACAGTGGTCTAAATTAGCGGATTGGGGAATTTCTTTTACCCCAGTGAGAGCAAGGTTCTTGCTCTATACAAATGTATGGGTCTGCATCAAAACTGGAGAATGTATCCATACATCACGTTACAACCAGTTGTGGCTTAAAACAAGGCTACATACTAGCCCCTTTATTGTTTAACTTTTACACTGCTGATTTAGGATGCTCACTATTGTATTGGCTCACGTAGACTCCCAATATTTCAGTATGAGGACGACTTGTTGATTCTCTACCATACTCAAGTAGGCATGCAATGCGATATTGGCGCATTAAACAGATACAACGTAGACAAACTGGTGGTCAATAAAACTAAGATAATGACTTTTGGGGGGTATAAGAATTGAAGCTCCGATGAAAGTAAGGAAGTTTAACCATCTTGCGGAAACAAAACTACAATTACCAAGGTGTATTGTTCTCAGACACTAGCAAGGCCAGCCGTCAGACAAAACAGTCAGGAAGTCTGCTGGAGTCATATTAGCCCTATCTAAACTAAACTCATCTTTTGCATCTTCAGCTGTAGCCATCACTCCAGTTACACAGGCCAAGTTAATACCTACACTCTCATATGGCCACCAAGCTTATCCAGGGAAGATCCCTTCTACTTTAGATAAGACTACAATGCTCTGATTATTGAAGATTATTCCATCTCTCAAAATAAACCTCATTACTTCGCCTGGAATTTGGCCTGAGCAAGATCTCTAATCCAAGGCATCCTTTCTTCTCTGAGTCAGCCAATCCTTTGACACAGTATGTAAAGCAGGGGATCACAGACATGAACATGAACGCGGACACCTTAGCTGCCATCTGAATACCATATTCAGGTGTGTTAGACCTGGCCTCATTGGCGTGAGTCTGCCTTCCATTTTTGACGGATTGTCTCCTCTGTTTTGATATGTTTTTGCTGGTTATATGCTTTTGGCACTGTGCCACTGCTAATCAGTGCCACAGTGCAAGTGCTCCCTATGTTAAATTGATATACTAATTGGATTCCATGATTGGGTTATTTGATTTATCCGTCAGCCCCTAATACAGTGCACCATGTGAGCCCAGGACTTGTAGATCAAATGCTGCTGGTGGGCTTGCAGCACTGGTTGTGCCACCCACAGAAGCAGCTTGTAAAGTGTGTCTCAGGCCTGCCATTGCAAGGCCTATGTGCAGTCTAGCACTGCCATGTCGACTTGGCCAAGTGCACCCACTTGCCAGTCCCTAAATTTCCCTTTGCTTCATGTCAGACACCCCTATGGTAGGCCCAAGGCAGGGTGCATTGTAAGTATAAGGTAGGACATGCTCTGATGTGTGTAGCATGTTCTAATCGTGAATTACAGCCATTTTCGTTTTTCCCTATTGAAGGCTACCTGTTCTCCATAGGCCAGAATGGGCAGTTAGACTATTACATTCTTATAATCCTAACAGACTCAGAGAAAATGGTAGAAATTCGAATTTAGTATTCCTGAACTCAGAATATTAAAATACATCTTTTAGTAAAGTTGGTTTTAATATTCTGTGTTTGAAAATACCACTTTTAGAAAGTAGTTTTTTTTTGCCCAACTATCCAGGCCTGCCTCTGCTGGGTTTTGTATTCCTTGTCTGGGTTTGTGAGTGACAGGGCTGGGGGATTCCAAGAGACAGGCTTGGGCAGCACAGTGGTGAATAGAGAGATCTGCGTCTAGATGGGAGGGAGGAGTTGCACCTGGGACCTGAATAGGGCTGGGCCTTCCCTCTGCAATGCTGGCTCCACCTCCTGTGGCTTGTCTCATGTCTCTGCCCTGCACTGTGAAAGGAGAGGAGGAATCCTGTCAACTGAGTGCTCCAGAGCTGCTTCTTCCCTCCCCTGTGCTGGCTCCACCTCCTGTGGGGCGGCTGATGTCTCTGCCCTGCACAGTGAAAGGAAGAAGAGAGTCATGTAAACAAAGGGCTCAGGAACTGGTTTGGACTAGGCAGAGGCCTCTCTGCCTTCAGGGAACTAAGGATTTGGGGGTATAAATATTGGGACCCTGATCCCAAGAAACTAGATCACTTCTGGAACAAGAAGCCTTTCTGCCAAGGAGAAGAACCAAAGAAGTTGCAGGAGTTGTACTGCCCCTCCCTCTGCCAGTGTGCTGTTTGCTGGGCTGGCCTGCAGTGGTTGCTTCATTGCCAAGGGAAAGGAGAAGGAACTTTGTAAGGACTTTCATCTACAGAATATTCTCCAAGGGCTGGAACTGTGCTTTCCTCCTGCTGAAGTCTCAGGGACAAAAGACTTCACCTCCAGCTCCCTCCTGAATTTCCTTGCTGGGAATTCTGACTCCAGACACTTGCGTGCCGCTGGAAGCGCAACACATCGAGAAGCGTGTCGCCGCCACAGCTGAAATAGTAGCATCGCCGGAGAAGCGAGCCTTCGCCGCAACTCCCTGGAAGCATGTGTCATTGAAGCTGTCTGCTGTCACATCACCGGAGAAGCGTGAAACCATCGTCAGAGTCGCCATTGCATCACCGGAGAAGCTTGTCGCAGGGCATGTCGCGGCTCCAAAGTAGTCATCGCAAGGCTGCCAGGGTGTCATTCCATCGTCATCGCATTGCCGCATCAATGGCGCCATCTTCTCACATCGCAACTGGATCATCGCATCAAGGAGCTATCTTGCACACCACAACGGGGGCACAGGTCAAGAATCTACTCATCACCGCCGCCGGTAAGGCTCACAAAGAGTCCCCTACTCTGCGCAAGCATATTGCAGGACGCAACCGTTCCCCCGGATCAGACACATCTCCCCTTTTGCAAGCCTTTTGTTTACTTTGCGTTACGCATCCAGGTACTTTGTTGAGAACTTTGTCGCATTTAACAGCAACTTCAACTAAGAGACTTTAATCATCTTTTAAGTAATCTTAAGTGTAGTATTGTGGTGTGACGGGGCACGGGGGCCGGAACCTCAGACTACTGCCGAATGGTGGACAGCCACACCTCTTTTACCGTGCCCCTTGTCCCCACAGAATACACCAGCATCGTGGACCGAAGAGGATGCCTCAGTCTGGATTCCAGTCAGTAATTCGGAAGGTCCCTTTAAAACTTCTGACCAAGGTAACGAGTCTCCACCCCCTGAGAGCGTAACGGCGTCAAAAGCCGGAAAGACAATCTTCATCTGACGGCGTTTCCCAAGGAGCGGAGGCACACGTGGAAGACGACGGGAGTTTCCAGGACTCGGAGCAGAAGGAGAACGACACGCCAGGAGGCCAACGGTTTCACGCTTCGCCCCGCCACGTTCCCACGGGAGGAGCGTGGCTCCAAGAGGTACGGGGCCGGGTAGCGGGTTGGGTCGGGCGGAAGAAACAGCAGTGAATGTTTCTGTAGAAAAGCCCTCTATCCTCCACCCCTGCACGAGCACTTCCTTTCCCCACCTGTTAGGGGTAGATTTAAGTAGTGCACGAGCTCACGACGGTTATTCCCTCACTCCCGGTCCCTGGAGAAAGTATCACAACATTATTTTGTCCTGACCCTCGTTTCCTTTCCTTTGCCGGTACCGGAGCGGAACCAAAAGACGACTCCCGGTCTGGACTCCGACCACCTGACGTCCCGAAGCCAAAGAGTCAACGCAAGAGGATTACTTTTCTTTGTCCTATTTCAAAAGACTTTCATGAAAAAAACTTACGTCCCAATAAAGCCTTCGTTAAAACCGCTACTGAAGGCGCCTGTGTTCCTCTTTTCATCAGCTCCACCTGTAGAACCAACAGCACCCAGTTCAAATCCCAACGTCCCAACCACCTCAGGACATGTGGATTTTTGTCGTTTGTGGTTGTGTTTAAGTCTATATAAAGAATACTTTTTATAAAACCTGTGTTGTGCCCATCTGTAGTGTTTTCACTATTACTGTGTATATTCACAAATGCTTAACACTGCCTCTGAGATAAGCCTGTCTACTTGTGCCAAGCTACCAAGGGGGTGAGCAGGGGTTATTAAGGAGTGTAATCCCCTTATCCTGACTTAGAAGTAAGGGTCCCTATTTGGACAAAGGTGAATACCATTGCCAACTAGAGACCCCCAGATCTAATAAAGTGCAAAAACCGCCTTGACGAAACAGGCCAGACCTCTGTCTAGGTTAGAAGACCTCACCTTCGTCCAGCGGCTTGCAGCTACACCGCTCACTCGCAAAACCTTACAACTGTCTGGGAATGCAATCCTATGTGCAATCTTATTTAAAAGCAATCAATGAATTTCGCTCCAGCTAGGGCATCGGATTTTAGGATTGGTTCTTGTAGATTTTGTAACTATAAGAAAGTGTCTATGCATCACCTACTTTGCTGCCAACTGCATTTTTTCGTGCACAACACACTTTACTGAAACCAATGTCCTTCAAATTTGGGATTTCTACTTTGAAATTTTGTTTGACAACTGACATTGATGAATTTAGCCTGCTTTGGCAAGATTATGGATTTAATTTCCATTTATAGACTAGCGCAGGCAGGTCATGGCAGCCTTGAGTATCGTATAATGGTTTTCCTTTTAAATTCCTCTTGCTTGTACTATGTGAAATTCTGGACATTTAACTATGTTTTATTGCGGTACTAAAGATCGAACAATGTGATTGTTGGTAATTTCAGCAGTCTTATATGTACGTGTACCAATTTTAATTAACACAGTAAATGATTCATTCATACAAAAAATGAAGATTTCATTTGAAAATGTTGATTCTTCAGAAAACTTTGGCATTCAGCTCCACTGCTCATAAAATGTTCTGTTGCCTATAGTTAGTCATGAAAATCTGATATAGTAGTAAAATATAACATTTTGTTGCTTGACTTTAGTAGCCACAGCAATTTTGTTTTCATACTTACACTGTTCATTTGCGACTATGTTTGGCACCCAAGACATTCATTTTGTGTAAGAGCCTGGTCAGGCAAATTTGTTTTACGTTTTTGTTTTTCCTTCTAGCTCTCATGGGCTTGTATTCCTGGTTGACACCATAACCAGTCTAAGACAGTATAAATGGCATCTTGCCTTTGATCGGGTAGCTGGTCTCCATCCACCAGTTAGAGATCTGGGTCTGTTCCCGCTGTGATTCAAATACTTTAATATATATATATATTTTTTGGCAATCAACACTTGACAAACTATTCTTAACCCCTTCCATGCGGCCGCGATTTTTCCAATGTGCGGTAAATAGAACAGGGAAGGCCGTGACGAACCCCAGCCGTCATCCGCACACGAGCACTGCGGAGCGTGACGGCTGGGGTTCGTCACCAGCATGGGAGGGGTTAAATTGAGTTTGTGAATGAAAATGATGGTGGTGATCCTGTGACCAAGTCCTTCCAGTTCATGGTCTTAAAGCCAGTTGTAAAAAACTTTGCATAATGGTATCTGAAGGACCAGACACAATGACAAACATTTGCCCACGTTGAAGTAGTTTGATAAAGTAGGAGAACCAAGACTGCAGTGCAGGACTGCTTGCTCTATACGCTCATCTTAAAGAAACTCAGCAGGAAAAAAGAATTATAAGCCATTTCAATTAAAATATGAATCACTGGTACACTTTTAGACCGGTTTCTCTCCAAGGTGAAATATTTATTATGTAACGAACGACCTTGAGCACTAACAGCGATTGCCATTTGATGTAGATATTAAGTCACGAAACAATGTGCCCTTTGGGAACAGTTTTGATTTAAACGGTGTACAAAATAATTAAGAGTGGGTGATAATGTCTGATCTCCCTATATCTGCTGATTGGTCTGACCAAGTTATTGAGAAAGTAGTGACAAATGGGCAATTAAGACCCAAGCAATTGCTCAGGGATAAAAAAAAAAAACACCTTCATATATTTACCCGTGTCTAGCAAAACTAAAATGCTACTCCACACGAAGAATTAGCAGCGATCCTCTTGAAAAAACACTACACAAATTCTAAAAGGCATTTTAGAAGAAAGGCAGCTTATGGAACTAGAGCGACATTTCCTGCACTAAGGTATTCAAGAGCTGAACTAAGATATGAAATGGTTAGAGCAGCAAGATTGATTGAGGCAAGATCAATCTATCACGAGCACTGCTGATCTGGGAGCTTAAGGGGAAAGATGAAAGGATGGCAACGTCAAAGTAAAAGCATCTTTCTTCGGATATTACACCAAGCCAGAAATCTACACGAAAAAATGACAATTCACCAAATTGTCCTTCATTAACAATAATGCATAAGAACGAAGCTAAGAATTATCTAAAATCTTCATAGACTAGATTCAATGACTGAAGTGGGTTCCCACACCACCTACTGCTAATAGAGCACATTGTGGCAATAAAAACAATCTATTCATCATGGTTAGAAGCAAGAAACACTTATCACTTCACTGATCTACAACAGACCATTATAAAAGATCAGTTCATATCTTGTCCCCTACTGCATGGACAAGTCAGTGAGCCAATGTTTAGTTCCGAACTGTCTTAAAATAGGGAAGGCACCTCGCTCCAAAAAAACACGAGCAGATGATCTGAGTACCTCTTTAAAAACTTCAAAAAGTACCTCTAACTAAAAGTCTACAAAGATTGGGAGTAACAAGTTAAAACTATTCATTGAATACCATGACCTTTTAGATGCTATAAAATGTGATTTCAGTTTATGATGCGCTATAGAAACGGATGTCTTTCACATTATTTAAGCACTACACCGGCTAGGCAAGAAATACTCAAGATTTACTGATCAGTCCGCACATATATGCAAAGCTTCACCCAGTGGATCACTTTGATATGGTGAATGGTAATTGGCTGCTGCTCATCACTGGACAACTGTACTGAGCTAGTTTCCTAGGTCTGTGTGTCCGGGAGTATCCCGGTTTTGCAAATATATAATCTATAATCGTTCATCTTTGAGCGTAAAGAACTGGAATACCAAAAAGAATTGTTAGGTCAGCGGCCACTGGCTTTTTCTACAAGGCGAATTCAGAAACTATTCCACACGAAATCACTTCTGCAGCTGCACCTTTCGCGACCCCTATTGGTGGATGACGGTATAGCATTCTACGACACCGAACGTGTAATAGGTTGCTAAATTGCTGAGATTGGTTATCAAAGATTTAATTGTCCTTAATGTAGCCAATGATGCCCAAAAGCAACTTGTAAAGTAACGTTGATAGTTGTATTAATTTTTATTTAGAGCACAGCATACACGCAAGAGTAGCTGAATTTGACTAAAAGTTAAAACTCAATACCATGTAATCTTGAAAAATACCAGTGAAAACTCGTCAAACAAATGGGCTACATAAAGTTATATCTATCGAGTTTCCCAACTTTAAGAATGGAGAAACCTACTTTATGCCTTAGGCATCGATTGAGAATTAACCCACAGGCACGTGGAGTCATGTTATTCAGAAAAGCAAATGAATAGGAATATACCTCCAAAAATGGCAAGCAGATTACTGGGGGATCCGCCACATGAGTTACTCACAAAGGAATGTGTTCAGTAGTTCCCTAAACACAGGAAGCTGATGAATATGCATGAGGCCACTTGGCATGGAGTTTAACAAGCTCCGGTTCTTTAATGACTATTCAAAAATGTGAGATAGCAGACATGCGGGGGGTAGGGGTGTGAGGGGGGAGGCGGGGGTCCTGCAATCAGGGAGGGTACTTTACAGTGCAGTGACCGACTGAGCTAAGTACAGGGTGACAAGACTGGGGTGGCCCAAGGAGCCAGCCTACTTGGTACCAAAGGGCTGTGTCGGAAATGTAAAGACTTTAAACGAGCCTCCAAGCGAACCAGTGGAGGGCCAGCCAGATACCAACTGCGGTTATTCACGGCCACACCACACATGAACTTAACAAAAGTCATTTACCAGCAAGTTAAAGGATGCACTGACCAGGCTCTCAGCCTGTGAACCTCACTGGTTTTCTGCTCCGATGGACAGCAGACAACAGTTTGGGGAGGGTAGTAGCGAAGGGGTATGTGGAAGGGAGAAGATGGAAGAATTAAGTCAAGTTTGGTGCCACCACTCAAGTAACTTTATTAACTGTATGATTACTTAAAATCTTTACAGTATAAAAAACAAACACCCCCCACCCAAAGTACCCTTCCCCCAGTAAAAACCCAATGTTCAGCTTTAAAATAGCACCGTGGCTACGCAGGCTCGATTTACTACTTTGGTCCGTTAAAACTTCAATTAAAAGATATATATATTTTTTATAAATTAAAATAAGTTAGCACCATTTCGCATCTTTGCACCTCCGAGATCAAATAGTTGTATACGAGTCCAACAGGGTTGTTCTCTACATAATGCTAATTTTATGTCAGGACAGGAGGCTCCGATTATGCTTTCTCATTTCTTTAATGAAATGCTCAGCAGCCAATAAAAACAACCAAAAAACTACATTTCCCATGAACACCAGGGAGTAACCATAGAGAGTAGTGTATAAAAGGTCCCAACATTAGTCTGTCTTCCTCTTTCTTTGCTGCTCCGCAGCCAGTTAAGTGCATATTTTTCTCTTCTAAGCATATTGTTACTCTGTTGACTTTGTTGCTTTTTCTTACCTGTTGTGCTTTGCGCATTTGAGGTTCACGTGTTTGGGGCTTTGTCTCCGTGTTACTTGCGTGGTTTTTCTCAGCTGTTGTTCAGCTTTTCCTTCCATTTGGAGCGTGTGGCCACCTCCGTTTTGTTCCGAGCGCTATCTCGCGCTCGTGTACTCTTGTGGAGAGGGAGCAGGGGTTTCCGTTTTCCTTAGGGGAGCGCGAGCGCTCTCGAGATGGTGTTTGGTGACAGGTGACAGTCGCGCATGCGCACTGTCCTATTTCCGGTCTCGGGGTTTCTCCTTAGAACTGGTTGAGTGACGACGTCCTTGGCGTTCTGCCCACGACCTGTCTCCAGACTTTAACCCCGTCAGACACCGAGGTTCCTTGAGGACTTCGGTTGCAACATTGTGGCATAGGCTCTGCCTAGAGTGTTGGTGCTGTGCAGGCTTTGGCTCCCTCCACGCTTGAATACTTTTCTTGAAGTCCGGACCCAGTCCTGCTTCATTCAAAGCCTGCTTTGGGGTCTACACACTCCCCCTTGACTGGTGTTTTGACACTTTGGATTTTTAGTCGTCTTTTGGGCATTTACTTTTCTACCTGGTAGAATGGCTGAATATTATGACGCTGATGACGACTACTACTATGATGTCGAGGAGGACTCCTTGGAACAGAATTTGGTGGAGCAGTTGTATAAGGGGGTCCAACAATCAGTTAACAAGGCGCTGGTGCGTGCTATTAACCCCTTGAAGCGTCACCTGAATCTTTACGCCCAACAACAGGGTTGGCTTCCTGCTGCCAAGAAATCGGCTAAGTCGTCGGTTAATCCTCATAAGGCGGACATTCAGCGCCTGGCGAAGAGTTTAGCGGCAACTCCTTCCGCTTCTTCAGCTCCTCAAGAGTCGGAGTCGGATAATGCCCACTCTTCCGCGTCTTCAGATCATGCTTCACCGCCTCCTCGGAAGAGGGTCTGTAAGGAACATTTTGTAGACGCCCCTGAGCGTCCTTCAGTCCTTAATTTCGAGCCGGCGGACATTGTCCACCCGAACTCTTCCTCATGGACGCCTTCACCTGCAGTGGCGGCGTATATAGAGTCTCATATTCGCCAACCTTTTGAGGCCTCAGTTCGGGCACGGTTGCGCTCCGAGTGCCCGAGACCGGACTTGGCGGACCATCTAGCCGACACCCCGGAGGTTGACCCCATGATGGTCACGTACTTGAAAAAGTACGCAAAGGACCCTAAAAAAGGCCTGGACAGATCTTGGCGGTCCTGTCAAGACAAGATGCTCGACTTGCTGGCTCCTCTCACCAAACTCTTGGACCTTGGTTATAAGGCTGACGAGGCTTCTGCTCTTGTGAATCCAAAGGAATTGATCGAATGGGCCCAACGGGCCATTTGTTATCTGGGCAATGCTAATTGCGCGATGTCGACTGAACGTCGCAGGTCCATACTCTTAAAGTTGGATCCGAAACTTTCGGAGTTAGCAACTTCCGAATCTGGCCCTGAGGCTCAAGGACTGTTGTTCGGTCAGCCGTTCCTGAAGGAACTCACTCGTTTTGTCTCTACGTTCAGCGGGATTGACAAGGCGCAGGCCTCCTTGAGACGGGCCATGCGCCCGGTTTTTGCTAAGGCCGGACGTGGAAGGGGACGCTCGTTCGGCCGAGGCTCTGCGAACCAGTCCCAGAAGGGAAATTCCTCTCAGCAGAGAGGTTCCTATGATTCCGGCTACTCCACAAGAGCCAACTTCTATCCTTCGAGAAAGGGAAAAGGCCAGTATGGAAAAGGCCGATCTGGTGGTCAGCAAGGACAGTACCATGATGCCTCCTCTACAGGTGAGCCTAATTCATGCATGCGATGTAATGTTGGGGGGTCGCATTCAATTTTTCCTGCACAATTGGCGCATGATCTCAAGCGATGCATGGATTCTGCAAACTGTTCAAGGGTTCAGAATAGAGTTTTATCTTCCAGTGCATCAAACCCGTCCTCCCCCTTGTTTGCATTTTCCTCTGAAAGACCAGGCTTGTCTCTCCGAGGAAATTGCCACCCTCCTCAAGAAAGGGGCGATTGTTCCCACGACTCGTCATCCCTTGGGGTTTGCCAGTTCAGTCTTTCTGGTCGAGAAAAAAGGAGGCGGCTCTCGCCTTGTTCTCAATATGAAAGACTTCAACGGGGTGGTAGTCTACCGTCATTTCAAGATGGAGGGCATCCATCTGTTGAGAGATCTCTTACGAGAGGGGGACTGGATGGTCCGTCTGGATCTCAAGGATGCGTACCTCTCAATTCCAATTTTCCAACCTCATCGCCGTTTTCTTCAGTTTCAATGGCAGGGAGTTTGGTACGAGTATCAGGTTCTCCCCTTCGGTCTGTCGTCGGCACCATGGTGCTTCAATCCGCCATAAGGAGAATATCGTCCGGATAAATAATTGTCCTCTTCAACTCCTACGTCATCTGGAATGGTCCATCGATCTGTTACAATCTCTAGGCTTTCTGATCAATGTTCAGAAGTCGGTTTTGGTTCCTTCCCAGTCTATAGACTTCCTGGGCTTCCAGATAGATTCGGTGGCTTGTCAACTTCTCTTACCCAAGCAAAAGATGCGTTACATCAAGAGAGAGTTGACATCTGTTATTTCCAGACCGACTGTGTCATTGAGGTCGTTGGCGCGTGTAGTGGGTCTACTAGCGTCGTCCATTCAAGCGATATTTCCAGGTCCTCTGTATTACAGGGCAATGCAACGCCTGAAAATTCTGCATCTCCGGAAAGGTCTCGGATACTCGGACCAGATCCCTCTTACGGAGGAGGTCCATTGGGAAATGCAGTGGTGGTTGGACCACATGGAGGCCTGGAATGGTCGAGCCCTCTTCGGGGCGTCCCCGGATCTAGTGATAGAATCAGATGCCAGCCGGTGGGGTTGGGGAGCCCGTTGCGGGTCTGTCTCGACCGGGGGTCGTTGGTCGCCTCAGGAGTTGACTCTGCATATCAACTGTCTGGAACTCCTGGCGGGTTCCTTTGCGATCAAGTGTTTCTCTCCCCTACAACCGAGTTGTTGTGTCCTTCTCCGGATGGACAATGTGTCGGCAGTCCGCTATGTGAACAAACTAGGCGGGACCAGGTCCAAAGTGTTGGCGGAGATCGCCAAAGATTTCTGGCACTTTTGTCTACAGAAGAAGATCACTGTTATTGCGGAGTATCTTCCGGGATGCCACAATCAGATAGCGGACTGGCACTCCAGACATCTCCGGGATTACAGCGATTGGAGACTTCATCCTCGAGTCTTCCGTGCTCTCCAACGGCGTTGGGGTCCTTGTCAGCTGGATCTGTTTGCCTCTCGCCTCAATGCGCAACTCCCGCGCTTTTACAGTTGGAGACCGGACCCTCAGGCTCTGGCCACGGATGCTTTTCTCCAGCAGTGGCCATCGACCCTTTGTTATGCCTTTCCTCCGTTTCTAATGATTCCCAGGGTATTGGCTTACTCCAAACGGTTTCAGACGGATCTGATTCTGATTGCCCCTCTCTGGAGGGCTCAAGCTTGGTTTCCGGTGCTTCTGGAAAGGTGTTCCGCTCCGCCGTTTCTCCTTCCCCCATTGTGGAATCTCTTGTTGGATCCTCTCGGAGATCCTCATCCCCTGATCACCTCAGGCTCCCTACATCTGCTCGTGTGGAAGATCTCGGGGATCGTTGGGCGATCCCAGGCATTTCGAACGACGCTTCCGAATACCTTCGTGAGGCATGGGCTCCCAATACTCACAAACGATATAAGGGGTCTTGGAAGCGATGGTGCGATTGGTGTGATCAACAACAAGTTAATCCCGTTTCGGCAGATGTCAGTGTGATTGTTAACTTCTTGGCTTCTTTAGCCACCTCGGGGCTTGCTTACTCGACTGTCAATGGCTTTCGCTCGGCTATTTCAGCAGGTCATGCTCACATAGATGGGAAACCAGCGGGTGAACATCCTTTTGTTTCCAGGGTCCTTAAGGGGATTCGTTTTGCGAAACCTCCCAATCCAAAGTATGTTACATTATGGGACGTTTCGGTTGTTCTCCGTTTCTTGGAGGCTTGGCCTTCGACTTCCTTGCTTTCCCGCAAGCAGTTGTCTGCGAAATTGACTATGTTGCTATGTTTAGTTTCCTGTAAGCGTGTGTCAGATGTCCACGCTTTGGATCTTGCTGGTCGTAGTTTTACTCCTGAGGGGGTTTCTTTTCGTCTTTCCAGGCGTACAAAATCTAATACGCCTTCTATATTTTACCCTTCTTTTCCTTCTCATCCCAACCTTTGCGTTGTGCAATGCCTAAAAGATTACGAGGTGAGTACCGCTTCTTTGCGATCTGACATGCAGGGTCAATTGCTGATTGCTTTGCAAAAGCCTTTTCGCCCCGTCACTCCAGCTACTTTGGCGCGCTGGGTGCAGGGGCTTATGTCTGAAGCAGGTATTGACGTTTGTGTTTGGCGCACATTCTGCACGTGGGGCTATGGCGTCCAAAGCCTTCTCCATGGGTGTTACTTTGTTTGACATAATGAAAGCTGCATATTGGTCATCTGATTCTGTCTTTAAAACGTTTTATTACAAACCTATTGATTGCGTTGCTTCTGTAGTGGTGGATCAGCTTTAAAAAAGCATAATCGGAGCCTCCTGTCCTGACATAGAATTCAAAATTTGCAAACATTTGTGACAAGAATTTTCAATTCTATTAAGGACAAGGAGGCGAGGATTATCCCACCCAGGTTTTCATATTTGTATGCTAATGTATTATGACTGTATACATGCATTTGCAAATATTTCTCTCCTTGTTCCCTCCCTGGATGACTCTTGACAGTATTATTACTTTGGATATTATGGCTCTGTATCTTGTTTCAGGTTCAGACCAGAAGTGATGTCGTTTCTTCCTTATCAGGATCTGGTTCTCCTCCTGGCTTCTGGACCCATGGTTCTTCGGCTGCCTACTTCAGGATTCTGTGGATGACGGCGGCTTGTTTGGAATTGCTGTTCCTGTTGTATTTGGGATTTTACTTTAATTTGGACATATTTCCACAAAGAAAGAGGAAGACAGACTAATGTTGGGACCTTTTATACACTACTCTCTATGGTTACTCCCTGGTGTTCATGGGAAATGTAGTTTTTTGGTTGTTTTTATTGGCTGCTGAGCATTTCATTAAAGAAATGAGAAAGCATAATCCTCGCCTCCTTGTCCTTAATAGAATTGAAAATTCTTGTCACGAATGTTTGCAAATTTTGAATTGTCAACAAGATAAATTGCCCCAAGTTAGATTTCCGATTCCAGTGGCTTTGAAAGAAATCCCTAAATTAGATGACGACTAGCAGGGTTAGGGCACCAGATATTTTTCATTGCAAAGTGACAGGACCCCTGAGTTCTCTGGCCTTTGGAAATCAAGTGCAATTCTAACTTGGATAAACTTGCCAACCCTGGCAAGTGAACAAGTTGTGGTTTCTGAGAAGCACCAGTCCGAGGCCTTTCTGCAAGTTCTGAAGCCCAAGTTCCTTAGGGCCGGGCGCAGCAGACTATGGAGATTGCTGGCCAGCTTTGAACAGCAGCATAAAAGTTGTAGCCAAGATTCTCTGTGGTAGTGGCATAACCGGCAGGAGATGGTACTGTCAGTTCGTGCCCATTTTGGGTGAAAATCCAAAATCTTAAGGGCCAGGAGGCGCAAACACAGAATTTTCTTTCTTGCTTGAGTTGAAAGTGAATCTTGCAAATATGGTTGAAGTTTGCCAGGAGTATATGACTTGTCCAGGGCCAATGTGAGAAAGTTGTACCGGAGTGATGAGCGATCCAGTCCAAACGAGATGGTCTGGACTTGACGCTTTACAGCTTGGGCCCAGGCAGAATAAGGAATTTATTGAGGGGCATTCCCTTTCCCTGGATTTTCAGTAGGTTTATTGCTTGCTCCAACTTGGAGTGCCATGGGGAGACTGCTACTCTGAAAATAATTTTTAGTAAGTGTTTAAGATTGTTTTCAGGGGATTTCAGTACTCTGATGTAATATTTTATTAGGTCCCCCTGTACCAACTCCAGGCGGTTCAAACCTATTTCCAGCCTTAGCCTGGTGTTCCTTGCTTGTCTAGGAGATTGTAGCACAGTCTTGTAAGCTTTCACCTAGGCCGCATTGATGAATTTCTCAAGTGCTCCTGGGAAGGCTAAGTGACCATACATGATAGCAGGAATCAGTTTTGCCCTAAGTACAGTCAACATGGGTTCTATTGATGGACTAACTAGGCGATGGCTTAGAAGTCTAAAAGACAGGATTATTTTGTTAATACTCGGTGTTTACTCCTTTATGTGTTTGACTGCAGTGGTCCTCTCCGACACCCATACCCACCCCCAGATAAGTGTAGGATGTGGCTGTCCTGATTCGGTGCTCACCCGAAGACCATGTTGCTTGTTTTTGTGAGGGTATTTACCAAAAGATTACTATCTTGGTCTTGCTCTCATTAATCCGTAGGCTATTTTCCTTGTTTTATATTGCAAGACTATTTACTGCTCTTTTGAGCCCCACCCTGGTGTGGTTCATAACCACTATCGTCCGCATACTGGAGAGTTCCCAGGGCCAACTTCCCCAATCTCAGAGGTACTAAGTTGGCGTCTTTCAGGGCTTGCCCCATGTCGGCTGTGTACAAGTTGAAGAGTAGGGGGGCCAAACCACAACCCTGTTTAGTCGGTATTAGTTTCAATTCTTGATGTTGCAACTGCTGGACTTAATTTGACCTGGACGCATGCCCCCTCATAGAGGGCCTTTATAGCTTTAAGCAGGGTGCCACCACTTAAAACATGAAAGAAAACTGTGGCTCTTAAATGGGGCGGCGTGAGGAGGGCTCCAAGGTTAAGTGGGTCCGGAGGAAGGGAGGAGAGAGTCCATGATATATAGGAGTGTGGCTCGGATTTGGCCATCCTTGAACGCGAGTCCAGGATCTCTTGCTGGGTAGATCACGAGGCGAAGTCATCAAAAGAACGAGAGATGTGAGACTGGTTCAGGACAGATTAGCATTTTTGTATTTCCGTCCTAGAGGTCATTCAGCCTACTACAAAGCACCATTCTAGGAAGGCAACGTACATAATTGGAGGGTGCAAACACATCTGCGCTTACCACCACTGGGCAAAGGAACTGGCTGCTCACCTGACGTGTGTTGGTGTCACTCACTACTTATTACTTGGGTCATTCTTCAAAAACGACCCCACACCCAAGGCGTGTCTTATAGCTCACAAATCCATGCATAACCAATCAAATCACTAAAGTGATTCTTCAAATACTTGTTTGTATTACAATATGTACCATATGCACCTGCCTTGGTATAAAGGGAAAATAAAAGTGTGAGGAACAGTTAGAATATTGGAATCAAGCGGTAGGATCAAACATCACATCAGAATGTGGGGACAGGGCCTTTGAAAAATGGGAACAAGGAGAAAAGAACAAGAGGTGAGTTGAACCCCAGGATAAACACGAGCACTCAGATCAAGATTACAACAAAGCAGCTATTTTTAAATCTTATGATAAAGCCACATAAATCGCACTTCAAGGCTGTCAATGAAAAATTGCATACATTCCTAGACCCCAAGCACAATCAACGTCGAAAGAGAAAACCTCTTTACAGAAGGCGGAAGTGGCGCTGCTTAGAGATATAGTAGGTTGAATAAGGGACTTTCTACAAAGCAGAATATTCAGTATGTAGTGGGATGATCACGGCTCAGTATGGACAGATCAACTGTAGCATTAGGATAGTTCTGTAGGGTAAGGATCAATGTTACAAATGTAGTCAAAGAGGTGCAGAAGGAGTTGTCCGATTAGAAATTGTAGCGGCAGAAAGAGAAGAGGCACATCTCGGGGATTAAAAGGAAACTGTATGACTCCGCAGACTTTAAGGAAACATGTAGAGGGGTGAACACGGGTTGCTCTTGCCAGCAAGGAAGTTAGCAACTATCTACTCTACGGTAATTCCCAACGGATGAGAGAATGAAGGGGCTGAGTGGAGGGAGCAGACGTTCCGATGTCTGGTTAGATCTAAAACTGAGGAGAGGGAAAGCCTTCCAGCGGCAAGATCTGATTAGTATTAGTACAGGACAAATGTGCTGTACAAAAAATAAGCAACCCATGAAACAAGCTGGAACTACCTTATTTGGTACTGGCCTATTACAAGCTAAGAGCAAATGCTTGCTATTAAAAGTTAGCTTCCTCTCCATTCACAGGGTACTTTTCTGTCTTAAATAGTGGGTTCCATGCTAAGGTCACACTTTTGGACAGGAGCCTTGTGTCACAAACAGCCAGGGTTAAATCCGAGTAATGTTGTCTCACTCAGCTAAACATAGTAGCTCTTCACAAACAAATGACCGATACAAAATCATTGTTATTTTGTTGTTTTATTATATTCAATAAACTCTATGAAACAGGTTATGCAGTCTTGGTAGCCCTGGTACGCTTCTTCTTAACCACCACAGGCTTCTGGCTTCTCAAGATGGCACTGGCACGACGGAGAGCCGCCTAGAATAAATTGAGAGTATTACTAAAATACTGAACTTGTTTAATAACTTCGCATACAATTACTGCAAGCAAAAATTACAATGTGCAAAAACGTGTACAATACAAATTCAAACGCAGTCTGGAGTGCAGAGAAGAAAGTTGGTAAAACCTAATCACAGGCTTTAAATGGAAGGGACTGACCCAAACACATGTAAAGCCCAGTTTAAGCCCCCACCTTAGCTTTACTACACTTTCAAAGAGTATCACTATTCCCAATTTAAAGGGTGCGTAAAGGTGGAGCATTAGGGGTGCAGAGTAGGTGTATACTGAAAGTTGGAGTAAAAGAAGTGCACATCTACAATAACTGAAGGCTTCTGGGGAGGTGGTTGGACCCTTGTGAATCTGCAGCACTACATGCTACAAACAGATGCTTACAAGGTAAGTAACATTCAGTTTGTATGATGTGGCTGTAAAAACGTGCTCTGCATAGACAGTAAGGTAGTACACCAGTTAAATGGGGATAGCTGGAGGATGTTGCAGAGGATTGAAACAGTTATTAGGACAGCTTGGCCAAATCTTGTTTGCAGTCGTGCCACAAAGTAGTGTTTTGCGAATGTGTGTGGAGCTGCCTTACGAATGTCAGCTATGGATATTTTTCAAAGGAAAGCCATAGTAGCCCCGTTTTTGCAAGTGGAACTATTGATGTAGACGAGGGCATGCTTGACAGGTGTAAAGGGCCCTCTTAGCCATCAAGTCTGGTTGTGGGTAGAAGAATGGGCGCTCAATGGTTTAAGGCAGTGGTTCCCAAACTTTTTTGACCTGTGGCTCCCCTGACCTAATCGGCAGTTGGCCGTGGCTCCCCACCATTTTTTTACCGGTGGGTGGCGTGTACCTCCTGTTATCTTCCTTAAAGTATTTGGGACGCAATGAAGGTATTATATTGGTTGGAATGCTTGAATTATTAATCTCATCCACTGGCTGCATCCCAATCCATCGTTTTTTTCCCCAACAGAGTACCTGGTCCCAAACCCTTATTTATGCCAGCTGCTGCTTTCGGTACCTTTTGGTACTGAGACCCGCTCTGAGAAAATGGAACATTGAGCTTGGTCTGTCGTAATCAGTATCCCCAGCCTTATTTTTACACTAAAAAGGTCTGTCCTTCCATCTGTGTGCCCATCTATATCCAAACATTCAACCATTTGCACACCTATCCACAATATATCCTTCCGTCCATCATTTCACTCATCCATCCCTCCATAGACCCTTTCACTCATCCATCCATTATTCATCTACCCACCCTTTCACCCCATCCATCTGTACAATCATCCATGCATCCACTCTTCCACCCAGCCATCCACTTACTCATCCATCCACCCATTCACTTACTCATCCATTCACCCAGTCATTTATCCTTCCACCCATTCACCCTTTCAGTCATTCATCCTCCCTTTCTCTCTCCATCCCCTTTTCACTTATCCATCCATCTACCCACCCATTTACTCATCCATTCATGAATCCATCCACTGATCCTATTACTCATCCATTCTTTCACTCAAACCATCCGTTCACTCATCCAGCCATCCGTTCTCTCATCCATCCACCCTTTCACTTCACTCATCTATCCATCCTTTTGTCCATCTACCCCCTTTCACTAACTCATCAATCCTTACATCCACCCTTTCACTCATCCATCCATTCACCATTTCACTTATCAATTCATCCATCCACCCATTCACTTGCCCATCATCTAACCTTTCATTCATCCACCCATCCATCCTTTCACACACCCATCCACCAATTCACTCGTCTATCAGCTGCCCTTTCACTCATCCATCCATCCACACACCCATCCACACTTTTACCCATCCTTCTACATTTGCACCCATAGATCTACCCTTCCACCCATACATCCATCTATTTACATTTTCTCTCATCCATACTTCCATTCATTCACTCATCCGTCCATCCTTTCTTTCATTATCTATCCATTCCCCCTTTCATTCATGCATTCATCCTTTCAGTAATCCATCCAGCCATTCCTTCACTTATTTACTCACCCACTTTTTCACATTATGAGCTGAGCCTTTGTTTGCAGAGTGGCAGGCAGAAGAGTCCCATCAAGAATGAACTAAAGCAAGGGGTGGGCTGGTGGAGAGTTCACTATGCCCCTGCACATAGGCAGACTGAAAACGTAGAAGTCATGCATGATGCACAGTGCCAGGATGTGAAGTTACTGTAACATGGTGTTGTTTCCGGGGCTTTAAGCGGTGTAAAAAAACTGGGGGGGGGTCTCTTCAAAGGGGGTGTTTGACGTAATTAAGAGCGCAGCTTAAAATACCTAGGCTAAAAATATGCGCTTAGCATAGTGTTCTGCCTCACTGGTATTATGGTGTCTCTGTCATTGCATCCAGATATATAATACAGCAAGTATCATTACACCCCAACAAGCCAGGACTATTGGCTTTGTCAATGGTTGCTAGTTCCTTAAAAAAAAAAAGGAGCAACCATGGCTTTGTTGATACAATATTGAAAATACTTCCGTTCTAAAATGACAGGACAGCGAGAGGCCTGTTCTTTTAAACTTATTTTACAGGCTTCTATGAATGAAGTGCTTTCTAACGTTGCAGCGTGGACGTTTTACTTTTTATGGTACAGAATGCCCTTCTGTACTCTGAGGCAGGAGGAGGCCGCCACATGGTGTCACACCCCCAGACTGCCCCATTGTCATTCAGTAAGTGGCAATCAGCGGCATACTGAATGACAATGGGCGGGAGGGGCTGCTCTCGTGCTCTTGGAGGAGTGCGAGGCGCCTCCAGCAGCAGGGGTGAGGCCTCACAGGGGAGCAGCGCTGCTCCTTGTGATGGCCAAAATTACAGATGGTGTGCGCGGCGCCCCTGGCACCTCCTTACGGGGCGCCGCGGCGCACAGTTTGGGAACCACAGGTTTATGGTGAAATGAGGATATCCCTTTGGAAAGCATTTGGGGTTTGTACTGAGGACAATTCTGTCATTATGAACATGAAAGAAAGTGAATTGCGGGCCTTCACCCTGGAAGAACCTAACACTAATGATGTGATGGCGACACTGAAAGCAACTTTTCAGGAAAGTGTAGCAAGTTCCTTTAAGGGCCTACTTGGTTCTCCCTTATTTTAGCCTAATGTAGGCTGCATTACACACAACACCTTTTATTTTGTGCCGTAATATTTTAGAAATATGCTGCACATTCTTGTTATTCAGTTCTTCCTGTGATTCAGACTGAACATTGCATACAAGGTTGAACAACTTAGTGCCCTGTTTTTCTGAGCTCGGTCAAGCAACATTTAACGTTTTAGACAACACGAAGGCACCGCTGCTGTTTTCCAACAGTGCACTTATATAAACTGACTTTTCATTTGAAAAGTAGAGAGGAGAATTCTAGCAGAGGGTAAAGGTCCTGGAAAGAGCGCACCAGCCTTGCACAACCTTAGCTTGCGTCTATGATACGGACAACTTTACTACAAATGCCAGGTACGGGGTCCTGTTCCAATTCCAGAGAAAACTGATATATCACAGTGCTCATGAAGTAAGGGTAGGTTTAGACAGATATATAATTCATCATGGTAGGGCTTTTCATTGTACAGTTTGCTCGTAATGTTGATTAATTTGCTCAGATGTAAATGTTTTCTGACCACAGCACAATTGCTTCAAAATCAAGCACACTAGTTCAATCAATATTGTAAGCTTTCCTTGTGTCTTTCTTTTGTTTAATATGGACATGCATAAGTGAGAAACAAAAGGTAATGATCTTTTTCCACTGTTCCCTTGGGGAGCAGAGTTGTGTTCTAGGTTGCCAATTCACCTGTTACTCTGGAAAGGTTAGGAGGGCAGGCAAGGCACTGTGAGCTAGTCAGATAGGTACTGATGTTGTATGGTGATTTAATCCCTACATTCTGTGATCCCAGACAGTTCTAGAAATTGTATGGGGCACAAGTGTAAAGGTTCAAATGGAGAGCCCATGAGTCTGGTATGGATAACATTAAAGTTACAGACACGGACAGGGGTACTCTGGGAGCAATACGCAGTCCGAGTCTTTCCATGAAAGCCTTGTTGACAAGGACTCTTGATAAAGGAGTGTGTTTCCTGTTCTGCAAACAAGCTGCAACAGCATCTAAGTGAAATATAGGCAAGACCCGATTTCTGTAGATGGAGCTAAACAGGGGTGTGGAATTTTTTCAATCTACTTGTTCAAGGGACAAAAGTTCTAGAAATCTACATGTCCTTTAAAAATCACTTGTCCCAGCGACTCCTTCAATCAGTCATATGGGCTAATAGAGAAACTAAATTTGTTTTGTTTTTGTGCATTAAGACAAACAAAACCAAGATTTGCAATAATGCTAAAGTAAAATACGAAATGTGAAGCTTTTACATGTCTTTCCTTTCTTCCTACCTTCTCTCCGGTTAGTTCTCTCCCACCCTGGGGGAGTGACCTATCCTGCTATCAAACACTAAACCCTGCCGAAAACATCCCCTTGGTGCAAATGAACTCTGCAGGCATTCCTGGCACAGAACCACAATGTCCCCAGCACACAGCACAACACCTCTTGAACAGATATGCAACCCCAGTGTAAACAGAATACATTGTTTAAATCGTTCATCCATTACAGACAACCCCTCCAGGTGCACACACCCATACGCACTATCACCCTGAAGATACTATGGCTAAGGGCAGAGGGGACAAGGGCAGTTGCCTGTTTACACCTGTTCGAGACTGATCAGGGCCAGAAATGCTGCACATTTCCCCATTTAGCAATACCCAGCCCAAACCATCCACAAACTTAAGGTGCTTATGGATCTATATATTTATCTCTTCTATTTTGGAATTTCCAATGCACTACCCTATTTCTCAGCTTATACAGTTATCAATATATCCTCTAGATCCTCTCATTTATCCCAAACCCCATGCCACTACTATGACCCCCAAAATAACCCTTTCTCGACTCTCTCGTACTCTACCCCTCCTTGTAGCATCTGACACCTTTCTACTATAACTATCCCCCAAAAGAAATCTTTCTAAACTCTTCTCTGACTCCTTCCCTCCAAAACTCCTTATTACTCATCCAAAGGCCTCCTCCTACTGTTAAGACCTAAAAAAAAATCCTTCACTCTTATCTCATTATCCTTTTGAACCAAAATTAACAGACTAACATGTTCACTTCTCAAATTCCATATTCAACTATACTAATTCACCACTAATCCTTTATGGGTTTTGAAGTGGCGTGCTTTAACAACCCATCAGGGGTAACAAGTGCTATATGAATGCAAACCTTTCTTCCCCTTTTACCCTTCCGCTATCCTTCTCACTCCAAATAACTGACTAATATCCACCACTGAGATTACTTTCATATTTCACCATACTAATTCACCACCAATCCTTTATGGGCCTCCGGAGTAGCGTGCTTCAACACCCCATCAGGGGTAACAAGCGCTATATAAATGCACTACACCAGTTTGGAAAATTTAAAGCTTTAACTACAAGTAAGATGTAAATCGCTGTTTGAGTAACAAAGTTGCCTCACTACATCGGTGTTAGGTCACTAATACAAGTAGAGCAGTTTATTGAAAAGTTACCATGCGCAGGTCCTTCCTGTAGTTGTTCTTGCGAATGATGTGACGTAGGCTGCTCAGGGTAGCCCGAGCATTCTTGTTAATGGTGATTTTTTCGTAGGCGGAGACTGGTTTGCGCTGACCTAAGGAAAGAATGTGTAACAAGTAAAAACAAATTCATGGACACAATTGGCACAAAGACAGGATAAAAAACTAGCATCTTCTACAAAACTAGCTTTAGTCTTTGTGTTTGCTTAGTATTCGTAAATTATCCAGGACAACCCTGTGAATTGTGTAAGATAATGGTTCTTAACCAGTGGCAATGCCTGCTCATGGAGTCTGCGACTGGTTGGAAAATTAAATATTAGCATATGTATTAAGTACATATACATAAAACAAACAAAGTTACAATCATTAAACGTGTAAGAATTCTCAACTGGAAGCTAAGAATTGAGTTTGTATCCTCTTCATTTGAGGAAAAGCGCAAACAACGCAAATGGACTCTAGTCAGACCCTCCAGGATTTCGTGATTTGCCGCAAAATCGGCATTTTTGTAAAAATGCTGCGATTTTTACAAAAGTGCTCGCGAAAATGAAGGAAGTCTGCTATTCACTGTCTGCATACGAATAGTAGCAAGTATATCGTTCCTTCATTTCTCATTTAATGAAATATCTACCTCCATAAGAAAATGTAAAAAAAACAATTTACTAGTGAGCAAAAAATATCCATACTAACGAAAATGCAATATATATATATTTTTTTATCACAAACTTCTTCTGATGATAGCATGAGAAAGGCATGGCTGCTGAAACGTGCCTATTGTTAAGCATTCAAAGAAAGGTCCTAAGAACAGTTGGATTAAAGTGAACAATGATTACCATCTCTAATGAAAGGTATGCCATGACATTTTCTCCAAAACTTTAAAAGGGACTCAACTTTTAGAAGTATTGTACACTTGCTTAAAGTATTTTTAAGATTGTTTCCCAGCCTACACGAACCGAGTCACTCGTTTAGGGTTGCAATACTTGCATTAATTAAAAATCCCAATCATCAATTATGATTCTCTGCACATATCCTGGAGAGGTTGACAACCTTGCATGGTCTCTCTCTAGCAGTAGGGGCTCGCAAATGGTGTGCTGCGGGGTAGTAAGGCAGGGCTAGGGAGGAGCAGGTTGGGGGTAGTGGACTCCGACATACGGCGGAACGGAGTAAAGTAAGTAAATAAATATAACAATTTACCTTGCGAGCGCTGCATCGCTAACTCGGCGATGCAGCGTGCGCAAGGTAAATTGTTTTATTTATTTACTTTACTCGGTTCCTCTGTATGTCAGAGTCCACTACACCCCCCCCCCCACCCTTCCCCTCCTCCGTCTTACTGCACACCATCTGCAAGCCGCCACTGCTCTCTAGTATACTTGTCTTTATTGTAAGTGCCCAGTTCTGACAAAACTTAGGACTTTGACTTAAAACATTTCTAAATCTAACTGTGGGAATATATATATATATATATATATATATATATATATATATATATATATATATATATATATATATATATGAGAATCAAAAAAAAAAAAACTTCGCAGGATTATTTATATTTTAAATATTTGTTTTTTTAAAGGGATCCACAAGGTCTATGGATTTGTAATGCTTTCCTATGGCATTAATAGTTTTAGCAGTAGAGCATTCTGACCATGACACCGGGTTGCATTTTTCAACATTACATGTAATGGAACAGACATTAATTGGCGAAAAGGATGTTACCATAGGTAGATAATTTCAGGTATGAAAAGGTTTGCCCAACACAGGGGCAGGTGAACATTAAGTGAAGGCACAGTCTGGGAAATATTTATCCCTGCTAGTGAGTGCGGCTGAACAAACTATCCAAGCGCGCTCATGGGCCTTCAAAGGGGGTTCAGGGGTGCTGAAGCAAGGTAACCTTCCTGAAGACAAAGGAAGAGGAGTTGATGAAGTCACCGAGACGGAGACACATAGTAAACATTGTGGGTGCCAGCAGCCGACCTCCCATTCCTAAGCAGAGAGATAACATGTACACCATCAATCCTTACATCACAAAACTTCTACAGCAGTTATGAGATGAACAAGAGATTTTTGAGCTGCTAACATGGGCCAAACAAACATTCAACTTCAGCACATACACTCAAACTTCATGTTATAGCAAAGTTGTACTGCAATAAATCACGAAAATAGGTTTAAACAAAATTAAGTATATTTATTTCTTGTTAATATACGTAAAAGCTAAAATAGGAAGCCCTTTTTAATAAACCTTTCAAATTTAGAAGTTGCATTAATATATGAAAGTATGGGTTGTTCAAACTCATCAAGATATATTTAAATACAGGCACATTGGAAGGTGAGGGGGGTAACAGGCAACTAGAGCATGGGCGTCAATTCACTAAAATCTTAGGGGTAGTGGAAAGGACATCAAAGGAAATGACACCACATCAGGGCTGGACTGGCCGCATCGGCCATTTGCCAGACAGGCTGGAAGGGTGAGTGCCAAGATGTTTTATTGATGTGTCGTAATTTGCCTCAAAGTAAAAAGTAAAAGGTCAAAGTATTGCACTGTTGTATAGTGTCTTTATTACGAGTTTCTCCTCTGCTGCTCCGAAGTGGATTCCACAGGTCATATACTCTTACTGGTTGCATAGTTTCCAATTTCTTTTGGTATCTCCCTGTCCCTCCAATCTGGACCACCCCCCAGAGCATACACTAAAGTAGGTTCTAGAATGCCGTTTCCCACCGGATGCTGTCCGGCCATCTTTGATGAGTTTCTCCGAACCTTTACTAAAGCAAATGGAGGATTGCATTTCCAAGGGCTAGCAGCCTTCACCTGTGGGCTGTTTCCTCTGTTCGATATCCCAGGTTGCCTATTTCAAAGTGGAATACTCTGCTAAAAAAGCTTCCATTGTTTTAAAGCTGAAAATGAATGATTATGAATAAAATAAAGTGATACAAAATGCTGCAAGATTTCCATATTTGTGCCGCTAAATTTGCTTATCCATTCTGCAATATCCTGGGGGGGTCTGCCTAGTAAGGATGATTGGTGGCCCACCTTGAAACAGCACTGGATGATTGGCGGCCCACCTTGAAACAGCACTGGAAAAATATCAGGAAAGCTCTGAGGATGTTAGAGGAGGCTCATAGTCCTTCACAGTTCACTAGTTCCTAACTTAACTTTTACAATGACATTAATGATAATGCAAAACTAAAGATGTTCTTCAAAGGGCAGCAATACATCAGCCCCACATTTCAGCTCTGCTAGTAGAGATTCCCAAACTGCACTAAAGCATGAGTAGATGCTTTTAAAAATAAACAGAAGCACACCTGCACGTTTCTTCAGAACCACAATGACTCCTTTTCCATCAGCTGCCGGCTCCACACCGACTGTTTTCCTGTGGATGAGTCCATTGTACCGGAAAGAGTTCCTGGCCTTCAGATTGTTGGGCTCCTTTAAACAAAGAATAAAATATATATCACTGCATGATGAAAACAAGGATTTTCAATGCAAATAGGTCTCGCAAAAGTTTGAACTATTGGCACTGTAAATGACAATGCCTTTTATTTAAGTGTTTTGAAAAGCAACCCATAAAAGGCATCGTTATTTCTAATGGCGATAGCTCAAATTGTTCCCAAAGGCGAGACCACTTTTATAGAGATCAAACCTCTTTCTTTAGACGATGCGCATCTTACTCAGGTTACAGTGAGCAGCGTCTATTGAAAGGGGAAATGCCAACATCGGAAGATCTCCTGATAGCCATTGCTAAAGGCATTAAATCAGGCTCCCCGCATGATCCTGCCCCTGCCAAATTTCTGAACAGCGCCATGAGTCATCTGGCACCCTATGTTGGCCATGTTCTATCTACCTCCTTTGACACCGGCACGGTCCCTCTCCGGTGGAAACAGGCAGTCGTACTGCCTCTGAAGAAAAAACCCAACATCAGTGTGTCCCAGCTTAGTAACTTACGCCCCATTTCGCTTTTACCCTTCTTTTCTAAACTGGCGGAAAAGCTGGTTAACCAACAACTCTCCGCGCACATAGAGTCCAGAGGCCTCCTGCACACCAACCAATCGGGCTTTCGTGCACGCCACTCCACAGAATCAGCCCTCCTTTTTTCAACTGAGGCACTGAGGAGGCACGTAGATGCGGGACATGTGGCAGCACTAGTGCTTCTGGACCTCAGTGCAGCCTTCGACACTGTAGCACATCATACGCTGCTGCAGTGTCTGAAGAAAGGAGGGGTGACAGGCCGGGCCTGGTTATGGCTGGAATCTTTTCTCACCAACCGCAGCTTCTCGGTAGAGCAAGGAGGAGCACGCTCCGACACCTTTGACCTTGGTCAAGGAGTGCCGCAGGGCTCAAGTCTCAGTCCAACCCTTTTTAATCTATATGTCACCCCAGTGGCTTCTACGGCAGAACGATATGGGGTAGAAGTAGTGACATACGCAGACGACACACAGTTGGTGGTCGCTCTGACCCAACCTGCTGAACAAGCTGCCGCTAATTTCTCAGCATGCCTCCAGGACATGGCGGGATGGATGGCGAAGAATTGCCTCCGTCTTAACGGTGACAAGACTGAGGTGCTGATTGTTGGAAAACCTCCCTCAGTCTGGACATCTGCCTGGTGGCCACAGACCCTGGGGCCCTTTCCTACCCCTAGTGATCAGGTCAAGAATCTGGGAATATGGGTGGACTCGAAATTGGACTACGACTACCATACCAGACGGGTAGCCGGTACGTGCTTTTCGATCTTACGGAAACTCCGCAAAACCATCGACCTGCTCCCTGAATCATCTAGGAAGACCCTTGTCCACGCCCTGGTCACATCAAGATTGGACTACGGCAACGCCCTATATCTGGGGGCCAATGCCTCTAGCCGGCGGCGACTGCAGACTATCCAGAACGCTGCCGCCCGCCTGGTCCTCCGGTTGCCCAGAAGAGCCCCCTCAAAAAAATCCCTACAGACTCTTCACTGGCTCCCGATCAATGAAAGAATTGATTTCAAAGTCCTTTGTATCAGTCATAGGATAGTACATGGCAAGAGCCCGGCCTTCCTTCAGAACCTTTTATGCCCCTACACGCCCACTCGTCAACTCCGCTCGCTAGGAGCAGGCCTCCTCGCTGTCCCCAGACACAAGAAAGCCAGAATGGGAGGAAGATCCTTTCGCATTCTGGCAGCACGTAAATGGAACTCTCTCCCCCTGAGCTTAAGAGCGGAAACATCAGAGCTCATCTTCCGTAGAAAGCTCAAAACATTCCTCTTTCCCAATGATTAGCCAGTCTTGTTTGTCTAACGGAGTCGATGGCTCTTCTGACAGCGCGGGGACACACGGAAGTGTAACCATGCGCTCTACAAATTCAGAAATAATAATAATAATAATAACATTAAAGTGAAAGCACAAAATGGGACGCTTTCACTTTAAAAATATTTTTTTAAGTTCCTGTAGGGCGACTGCTAAAGTGAACGTGAACCACGCTGCAAATTAATTAGGTAAATCAGTACAGCCGCTAAAGTGAATGCGGACCGCACGGATAGTTAAATAAAAAATCGTGGCTGCTTAAGTGAAAGCGGAACGCGCTGTAAATAAAGTGTGGCCGATAATTTGAGAAGCGGACCGCGCTGCGGGCGGCATGCTGTGAAGTCGTGGGTGGAATAGGGGAAAACCATTAAAGAAAACAGTGCTCCATGACTAGATAAAGCAGACTAACACCACAAGTAAAAAGTCCAGTCGTTAAACAAGGTCAAGGTGCACCACTTCAGAGTTTGCATGAACTGATAACTTAGATGAGGTTAACAGCAATAATCACATTAGTTGTTATTTTTGTTCTTTAAGAGTTCTTTAATTGAGTTCAGTTGTAAGTAACAAATCACACACAGGAGCTACAGCCGACGCGTTTCGTCCTCTTGGGACTTCTTCAGGGCGAAGTGAAAAATAGGATAGTGTCCTTATGTCTTCTCTCGTGACTATCAGGGTGCGTGGAAATATCTGTAACGATTTGTCATGCTCGATAGGGCATATCAAGAATATGGATGTTGATCCAAAGAGAGCTGGAACCAGGGTAGTGGAAAATGTAGGTTTAGTCTGGCTATCTATTGTAGGCTTGTTGTAAGAAAAGGGGTATTAAACCTTCTGCTTAGGCACTCTTAATAAAGTGAGCTAAGGCATCCCCTGGTTCCTATATCCACCTGCAGTACAACGTCCTCCTCCGTCAGGTAGCAGCAGCCCCTACCTGACGGAGGAGGACGTTGTACTGCAGGTGGATATAGGAACCAGGGGATGCCTTAGCTCACTTTATTAAGAGTGCCTAAGCAGAAGGTTTAATACCCCTTTTCTTACAACAAGCCTACAATAGATAGCCAGACTAAACCTACATTTTCCACTACCCTGGTTCCAGCTCTCTTTGGATCAACATCCATATTCTTGATATGCCCTATCGAGCATGACAAATCGTTACAGATATTTCCATGCACCCTGATAGTCACGGGAGAAGACATAAGGACACTATCCTATTTTTCACTTCGCCCTGAAGAAGTCCCAAGAGGACGAAACGCGCCGGCTGTAGCTCCTGTGTGTGATTTGTCACTTACAACTGAACTCAATTAACGAACTCTTAAAGAACAAAAATAATAACTAATGTGATTATTGCTGTTAACCTCATCTAAGTTATCAGTTCATGCAAACTCTGAAGTGGTGCACCTTGACCTTGTTTAAAGTAATTCAGTTCATGTTTTGAACCAACATTGTAACGGTGGGTGTTATTGAAGTGTGCACACATATTGTCCCATGTATTATAGTGTGGGTCTAAACTAATTTTGGGAGAATATTTGACCAGGTGCTGTTCTGGTGGGAATCCTCCACCGTTGTTCTTTTTCCAAAACAAAAAGTCCAGTCGTGGTGAGGTTACAAATGCAGACATGGTGGTACCAAGGAGGGACTAGTAAGCCTATTGAAAAAATAAAAAGCAACTATTTTGAAAGGACTAACATGAACCAATTTAAAAGACGGGTGGAGCCTTTTTTCCCATACCTCAATACAGCATGCCTCTCAGACCAGAGCATGCGCTGCCCAGGCTCGACCTAAAAACGAATGTGTTGTACCGAGGGGCACAGAATTCAGCATGATCATATTCAGCATGATCACACCTGCCATAAAAACTGCTGTCCAGGTAACAATCAAAGGGTAAATCAGCAAGCTTTTGTAGTTAAATAAAAAAATTAAAACACAGTAAAATTATGTATATGGGTGAATTAGCCATTCAAGCAAACAAGACGATACAGGCAAAAAAAAATTATAAGCACACCTATCTATTTAACCCCTTCCACGCTGACGACGAGCTGGGCTCGTCATGGCGTAGTCTCCTCGCACGCTGATGACGAGCCTAGCTCGTCACGTAACATGCGATTTAAAAAATCTCAGCGTGCGAGCGGAATTCCGCTAGCGCACATGAGGTTAACTCAATTTATAAAACTAAGAAATGCCTACCAATTAAATGTTTGCTCTTGCATCTCGTATGTAAAACATAGATATCAACCTTACATCCATAGTTAAACTTACCGTACTGTAAACCTGCTTGTTCCGTTTAATCAGGAAACTAGAGGAATTGCGAATAATCATCCATTGCAGGTGGGCAGACATCTTCACACCTACAAAAAATAATGTCTGATTAGCTTTGTTTAACTTCAGTACAAACATGAGAACTTGGATATTTTATTAATTTAAACTGCTTTAACATGGCAGGTGCCTTAGTGAACAGAACAGGTGCACCTACAATGAACATTGTCATAGTTGGCCTTCGGCACACAAGTCTCTTGCTATATAATAAGTTATAATGTTATACATTTACACATGCAGTTCCTAACCAGGGGTTGGTGGGCTACTGGGGTCTCCAACTCAGGGTAACATGGTTTTGAAAATAAAAATGACCAGATTGATATAGTATATACTTAAAACTCTAAATAAATAGGGTGGCCTAAATTAAAGCATTGGTATTAGCCAATTAAGAGCATGCATTAGGAGTGACAAGGCAATATGCTAGAGTCTAGGACATTGTACCATTTTCTGAACTGAATCTAGACTTTGAAAAGCTCCATCTTCCCAGTAAAATACCGATTTTAGCATATGTGTGTGAATTAAATATACCATCATTTGTGTACTTGTATTTTTAGAATATTTCCCAAATTTCATAAGGGGGATGCTTCCAGAAGTGTTGCAGTATAGTACACAATCAATGTTATCTATTGCTGATTTAGGTGTTTCGAGGCTAAACCGAATTGCACACTTCTTTACAAGTATGTTAATGAGCTATCCAATCTTTTGTCACTAAATGGTTCAAAGTGAAAAATAAAACAGTGAAAGAAAAATTCAAACTTGTTGGGTTTAAGACAAACCATTTCGACACAATGCCCAATGGTGTCCTCACGACACGCAAGAGATATGGACTAACATGTATACAATACCCTCGATATTCCAGGTGCAAAGCACTGAGAATTGAGTTATCATGACCCTTGTCACATGATTTATAAAGGGATGACATTACACAGTTATCACTTCGTAAAGATGGACATCAAAACTCTTCCCTTGGGTGCCAGGAAGAGCGTAAAGTCAAATTGAATCCTAAGCTGCATATCAATTATAGGTTTTGGAAACCTTTTAACCCCGTGGCCAGTATACAAAATAACTATGGTCCTCGCATACAACTGCAATCACGTTCTTTGTCTTGCTAGATTAAACTTTAGACAACTGCAATTCAATCAAGAATAGACCACATGAATGGCAACAAAATTGAAAGACCAGCACCTCTCAATCCAACCCATAAGAGAACACATTAGTAGCCAACACACGTAGAAAATGTGTCACAGAACAGGAGCCCATTCCTGTGGCGAATACTGTGAGCATGAAAGTGGAGGCAGTGCAGCAACTGAAACGTCAGAAAAAATTAAAGACCCACGATAAACCATACATGCATAGGCCTACCTCCATAACATGGTGGAGGGTAATAAGGCATGGGCAGCCTTAAATGGGGCCAAAGAACTAAAGCTGTGACAACGGCAACATCCTGAAATGTCAAATGTCACTAGGCCAGATTCAGCTCAATGTGAAAACCATGAACAGTTCAGACTAGCATTCGCCTCAAAATCCCTACATTTTAGATTGATTGGAAATGTATTTTGCTCGGTTCGAAACAGGGCTCCTGTACTAATAAACCTGTCTAGAAGTAACTCATTGAAACAAGATACAATATTTGCTGCAGGAAGCTAGAATAGCCATTTCGAAAGCAGCCCGGCTTTGCGCACATTCGTTTTTGCTCATTCTCCTGTCTTTGGGTAGGGCTGAATTTCCTGTGCTTAATTGATCGCAATCCTGTCAATGTGCAATATAAATGAAAAGCAGGATGTGAACAATGATGTATACCAAAACATACAGGAAAGGGCAGCCTGGAACACCCTCTTCTGCCACAGTACACTGACTGGAGATGCAGGAAAATCTTAGGTCACACTAAAGACAAGTTGTGCACAACGCACCAACATTCTGCCACTTATTTGGGACGTGTAGCATTAATTCTTGGACACAGAACGTTCCACACAAATTTCCATGTGATCATTTGCAAAAATAAATATTTTTTGAATTCTAATAAAAGGTTATTGATTCAAAGATTTCTGCGAGTAGTTGTGTCATGGTGGGATTTGGGAAGTTTGAAAAATCGAGTACCCAAGTTTAATAGCAAGAAAAGCTAACAGAATGATTTTGTTAAGTAATTTTGGAAGGCTCTTCTCGATCATTGATTGGTCACCTTTTCTGTTCTTTGCTGCATTTTGGGTGTTAAACTGGTACTAATGAAGGTGAAACCTTTTCCCAGATAGGGTCAACGTACAAAAACAGAATGAGGCAATACTGTAACAAAGACCTGCTGCATTATTTAGTCAACCCTGCCAGTTAATTCGGTCCATCCCTGCCGCAATATTCCAGTAGCCCAGACTGCCCAATGAACGTACCAGCCTTCTGACAAACAAGCATTGGCAAAGCCAATAGATATCACTATCATAATTTAATACCAGTCTGTTGGTTTGCCGTTTGTAACATTGCTTAAAAAATGTCAAACAAAATACCATTTCAAAATACAGGTGGAAAAGCAAAGACATCCCAAAGTACCTCAAAACTAAATTGAACTGGTTTTAATATTTAAAAAATTGCATTTTTTTCTGCCCTTTTATCTGGGAACTAAACAATTAAAGAACAAGGAAGTGTCCAATTGTAATGGGTGACTGTTGCCAAGGCTTTATTAACTTTCCATAGGATTCAAACATTTGGTTCTCTGTGGTAGCCAAGGGAGCAGATTTATGGACCTCCAAGAAAAAGGTCATGCGTAGCACTCCTTTTGCCCCAGACGCCGGCTGAGTGCAGCAGATGCCTCCCCAATACCAGAAAGAATGCGAAAAGAAACCTCTCCCATTGAGTCAGAGTGAAAAAAGGTAGTTCCCTTAATGTATGCAGTGTAAGACTACAAATCAGCCAATCAAGTAGCCTATACAGAGGTTACAGGGTAGGGACATACAAGAGAAAGAAGCATATGCAATAGGTCTCACATTTACGCACATGAGCTATTGGCATTGTAAATGACAATGCCTTCAATTTACATTTGGGCTTTTAAAACAAATATAAGACATTGTCAATTACAATGCCAATAGCTTAAAGTCTCTCAAATGCGAAATATATTGCATTCCAAATACTTGAAGGCATTGCTGAGTAGCCCCTTTCTGTCTCCAATGTCCCCTAAAGAGCTCCCCGTTTTCTACAAGTTACACAAGCGGCGGTCACAACTGCGCATTAAGGACCCTCCTGCAGTAAGAGAAACTCAAAGTAGTGCTCACAGACTAGGGCCAGTCCTCATGGGAGATTACAAATGAAGACAAGGCGGTACTAAGGGGAGACTAACAAGCCTAATAACAAATCAGATGGCAGAACTTAAGGAGGACAATAACAATTGTGTGCAGAGAGTGGGCAGGACTTCAAGTACATACGCCAATAAAGCACTGCCCAGGCTCGACCTAAAAATGCCAACAAATAGGCACTTCTAGGAGTTAATAGGGATTCGACAACCTGTCTGTTAAGTTGGGCCTAAAAGAAAAGACTCCAAATATACTGCTACAAGCTTCCTCCATTAGTATCAAAATCGGTTTTAAACTTCTTGGTAGCATTATACTGGTGGCTCGGTTTTCTACGTGCACCAAAAAGGATGAGGGATATATGTGCATCTTACACAAGGCAATCTTAAGGTCCCATCCTTGGACGAACAGTTGACTTTTTAACCAAGGGGACTTTGCATTAGGGGGCATCTATCTACTAATTACAAGGTAATTAACAAAAAAGTACTCAAATCTTAGAATAAAAGTTATCGGACTAAAACCCACCACCAGCTGCCGTCTCGCGTGACGGACTATGAGCCGTGTGTTCGTTTTGCATTACGGCGATGACTTCAGTCTTAAAGTCAAATACACAGAGGGAAAACGTGCGTAGCACAAAATATGCCTCCCTGTGCATAGCACTACAAAAAACTATTTGACAGAGAGCAACTTTGCAGCCTCAAAACACGCAAGTGTAAACCAAGCAAACGAAAACTATTTTAATAGCTTCTGCTACTGGAAGGCCCCCACGAACAGATTACACGAAGCGGGAGATAGGCGGCTTAACTGAATCGAGATGAAGGTATCACGGAACAATATAGGGAATGCGTGTAATATATAACGTCCGGTTTCACAAGACAACGATTTATTCACGGGAATTTGAGCAGTCCGACAGCAACTACACGTTACCTCGCTACTCGTTGGTCAGAGAAAAGGGAAAGGAAGTAGGCGGAGCGGGAGAGGTCTTATCACCTCTCTTCCGGTCCACAAGCCCATGCGCGGGTGGAAGTTGCGTCAGAATTAGGGTCGAAGCAAACATGAAAAGGGGGCTGTTATTAGTCTTGCAATTAGCGCCATACGCTGCCAATAACGACTATGATAGGAACGAACTCAAATTGTGCCCAGACCCTCGCTCATACATACTTTGTTTTAATATTCGCCCACATTGAAAGTTGAAAAAAACGACTAGCATTATTTGGTTGTGAGGGTTAATGACCGCCTTTGAAAAGGGTTACATTATTAACTCGCTAGGAAAATACTTCTTAAAATGCTTGTTAGCAATATTTCCAAACATTTGCATACGCTAATCTGTAGTGGTGAATAGTAAAGTGTATGAGACTTGCACTGCAATTTAAGCGATTCATAGGATTTTCAAATAACATCAATGTTACTTTGAAAATGGTTATCAAGGGTACAATTATTTCTGTTCCAAGATGGCCTCCAGATTTACCAGAACAGGAAATGGGTCTGTCTTTTGTCCCTTTTCTTGGAATGAAATTAACTCAGCAGCCATGTTGAAACAGGCAGGAGAGGCGCATTACTGAATGAAACATGGTTAGCAGCATGGCCATCGGAGGTTCCTTGATGTAGATCATTCTACGACAGAGTAAGGTATAACCAAAGTGCTTTTCGTTTGGGAAACTTCTGAGACGTAGCAGTGGTTGGGGATGAGGACCAAAGGTGTGAAATAGAATAAAAAGTCATATTTTCTCATGGCGGGTGTTTTTAAAAGTTCTGAGATGGTTTCACGTGTCAGTGGGTCAGCTGGTCTTGTTTTAACATTTCCTTTTTTTAACATGACCAGGGAAAATCATTTTTTTTTTTTTCTTTCGAAGTTTATTTCTATAGCAAGGAGTCTTTTATTAATAATGCGCTGTTATTACAGAAAATGAGCTGTTGGTGTGTTACTTATCTTTTCATTATGTAGTGTCTGTTCGGTGTAAGCATTGCATATTGATCGTCTTTAGGTGGTTTGACGGTTGTCATTTAGTTTCTCGCCGAGACACCATGCTCCGAAACCCTGGACTTTCTTTTGACAAATTAATTGTATTGTCGTGGAAGAAGTAGGCATTTACAGGTAAAGATTGAGGCTGACTAGCGCGAAGCTCTCAGGTTCCCCAGGACCATTCCGTTCAGGTTTATTTTTTTTGCATTCTGGGCCCTGTGATTCTGGTTTTATAAAGTGGTAAACAGGACTGACTACAAATCCCAACGTGCAATGAAAAATACTAAACTGGATGCGCTACACACGCATGACCTGGAGGACTTGAGAGTTCTGGGGTTTCCATTTTTAGGTCTCGCCTGAGAAAGCGCATTTGCTGTCACTTGCACGATATTGTGAATAACTATAGGAGAATTAGAGCCTGCATATTCCTGATCATTGGTTGGCCCCTTCGTTACTTTAATTTCCTTGCTTCTTATTGGACAGCTGCAGTTAGGCTTCCTTCCTCTTCATGTGTTTATCCCTCCCCTGGACCATGAATGCATTACTTGTGTCCTTATACTGCTCCTTTTGATGGGCACAACTTTTTTATTTTCATTTAGGCACTCTACAAGATTATGGTTTTTGTTCTGCTGGCTCCCTCATGTGCTTCTCCGAGGGCGTCCTGGGCTCAGAACTGCTGACTTTTGAGCGGGGAAATGAGGTTTTGATCTTGGCTAGGCTCAACATCCTGTGATCCTGGGCCGATTATCCCCAGAGTACTTATAAAAAAGCATTTGCAATGCAATAGGTCTTGCATTGGTGTGAGTTAGAGTTATTGGAGTTGTAAATGATAATATGTTTACCTATGTATTTTGTTTTGGCGTGTAGTGGATGTATGTGGTGTGTTGTGGAATTATGTCGGTTTTATTGGAAATGTTAGTTGTGGAACTGTGTGTTGTGTAGTGTATTTGTGTAGTATATTTATGTGGCATGGTGAATAGAGAGTGGTGAGAGCTGCAGAGAATAGACAGAAAAAAAGAATGAGAGTGATGGGTAGCTTATGTAGGAAGCAGTTATTGAACTTGAGATAGAGGAGCAGAGATGGAAAGAAAAGGATAGAAGGCTATAGACGCATAAAGTGGGAGGTTTTGTGTATGTGGATTCACCCTAAGAGGAAAGCGTGGGTTTGAGGGACGGAAACAATGAAAAGTTACTGGGTAAAAACTGTGCTTGAAGACCTGAAGTTAACCACATGAAGAAGTGGGAATAGTGCGTGAGAGTACGAGAAAGATGGTTGAGAAAGAGTTCCAGAGAGAGAGACCTAGAGAAACATGTGAAAGGGGCACCTGAGGGGGGTGAGATGTGGCTAAGTGCACAGTGTGAAAAGGTACAGGAAGGTAGCCTGTGTGAGAAGGCAATATAAAGAGGAGACAGTGTGAGTGAGGGATTAGAGAGGGCAGTGGTATTTTGGGATGAGACTGGGGAGTCGGAGTGAGTGAGAGAGAGAGATGAGGGGAAGTGGGTATGTGCATTCCACCACACATTAAATACGAGCAGGCCCTTTGCAAAGAGTAAACACTAAACCTACCTACACATGAACATTCAAAGACCACAAAATAATGAACTATTAAAAATAACATTATAATTTAAAAAATGTAGCGAGTCTACATTTTCGTATGTATAAATGTGACAGATAAATGCAGCGTTTGCACAGTTTAACTTTTCTTTGTTTCTGAAGAGCAAAAATATTGTTGCATGTGGACAAACCCCTTCGCAGACAGGCACCATCATCAACTTTTTACACCCTAACAACGGGCTTCTTCGGATCTTGCAGGAATAATTCTGCAACTATTTCAGGGCGTCAAACTACCTGAAAAGGGGTTTGTAAATACCCAAGCACTCAAGTTTATTGTGTTTTATTGCCCACGTGCGAAGTGCGCAAATTGCTTTATGAGTTGAACTTTTTTTTTTTTTTTTTTAATGATCGCGGTTGTATAACCAAATCACAGGAACAGGTTGGTATTGTAAGGGAACTACACAAGAAAGCACATGTTGCTTATGTGAGTTTTTGGGTGTTCACCTATATTTATGGAAATCTCCTACAAACACTTCCATAAGAATAGATTTGCTCATGGCAATGCAATTTCCACCAAAGTGCCGTAGTTTTAACATGATCAAATCCCGTTTACAAGATAGGTGCCACCCACCACATTATGCGAATCGGGGGCAACCTTTCCTCTCTGCGTTTCCTAGCATGCACTACGGCAGGATAGACTGCAGAGCACCTTCTAAGCGAGCAGAAGTAGCAGACCCTAAAAGTGAATACTTTAATAAGCCAGGCATTTACCCAACACTGCAAAGGGGTGTCTGCCAACAAAAATCCGCACCTCCCAAAAAATGAGTGACATGGCGCATACAGCGAAAGTAAAACAAGTACTAGTATGCAACAAAAACAGGATGCTCTGAAATATCTGCAGCTGACATGAGTAATATCTTGGGAGTATTACAAGATGGGGTGTATATTTTTACGACAAGCTAACAAGTGCTATGGGGTTGGAACTATAGGGAAATGTGTACATTTGCCATGTTTTCCAGTTACACCTTTAAGGTTACCCCTTGAATAAAGGCGTCACGCCGAGTCCTGTGCTCCTAGTTAATGACGTAAGTGACTACTCGAGTGCAATTTTACTCAACCGAACCAATTGAACTAACGCGCAGTAACGTGTTGCTTCCTCCCCGGACCCCAACTCTACTGACCGTCTTGAAAAAAGGTGTTCCAATGAGATGATGGGGTGGCAAGGGACACCCGAAATCACACATACCAGTAGACCACATTCAAGAGGGAAACTCCTGGATTTGTATGCCAAAATGCCCTATTTTCACTGTTGGAGCGGCCTATGCTTCAATAGAAATCATTGTGGAAAATACATTCCCCCTATTTTATTAACAAAGTCTCCCACTAAAATGTTGGCATGATTGCTTAAAATGCAGATTAATAATTAAAAAAAATCGAAGGAGAACATCGTTGACATGGACACCTACATATGAAAGGGAGGCAGGATCATTGTTTGAGTGACGAGGAACAAAAGGGCGAACAGCTCTGAGTAACAAGTGTATCGAGTAACACTTCGGAGCCCCCGCCCAGGGGGGACTTTGTAAGAAACTAGCCAAAATAATCATCTCGCACGTTCATGCTGAGGGGCGAAGGACACTTTGAAGCTCTTCTTCAAGACAATTGGTTTGTCCCTTCTCTCTGCTAAAAAACGCACTCGCTTTTCTTTGCTAAAACTGCCTTATGACCACTTTAAGGCACCTAAAACAAAGCGCAAACTTATAACTCGTAGGACAAAGCAGACCTCGAACGCACTATACAAATATATATAAGCCTCTCGAGGATCGTCACATATTATCGTTTCCTAGAGGGTTTCACTGGCTCACATTACCCGGAGCAACTTATCCAGGTCTGGTTTTGTTTGGTTTCGGACTCTTGCATTTCTGCACTTTTCATTACAAACACAGAGCTGTATAGAGCAGGTTGCAAACAAAAGGCAAGACAATTTACCTACATGAAAAGCGGGTACTAATTTATCTATGCCTAACTCTTACCTATCACAATGTTGTTTTGCCTTTGCTGGGGTTGGTGGGCAAGCGCTGCTCCAGAGACAGACCCCGTACTATCTGGAAGTCCTACATAACGATCCCGGAGCTGCTCACCTGTTCCAGCCCGTCTCCAGCGCTGCAACCGAAGACTCTTCCTGCTTGGGATCCTGTCCATTGTCTCCGACACCGGACTTCAAGCCGCTAAGTTAAAAACGACCAATGGATATATAAAAAGGGCACATATATACATTGTGTACATATAAAAAGTGCAATGTAGAATATGCTATAAAAACAAACATTTTGCTCACTCAATGGAAAGGAGGGGGGAGGATTGGAAAGGAGGGTGAGGGAGGTGAGAAAGGAGAGGGACAGAGAAGGGAGGGTGGAGGAGCCCGGGTAAACACAAGACAACGAAAGCAAAACCGGCGGGCATGGTGCTGATAGAGCTGGGCTTTGTGAACTCTGCCTGAACCTTGATGCACGCAGAAACCTGATCTGTTACTACACGCCTCCTTCAGATAAGAAATACCTTCACGACAGCCGTGAAGCAAGCGATCCAGTCCGGAGGGGCCGTCCGAAAATTAGACAGGGTAGTAACCAAAAAGCATCCTTTTCAATGGCAAGCCAGCGTTTAGCATAAACTCTGACACTACTGTAGAAGACAGGAAGTCTTATTGAATCCAAGAATCAGGTGTTCATTAAAGAAGTTTATTTCCAAAGGTTTCCAATCACAAGAGGAGCGCCTCATCAGCCAGGAGTCCGACTAGCAACTGAAGATACACAACGGACCCCTGGCCTCTGAAGGCTTCATACATTTAAAAGAATACATTCTCTGACATTCTCTGCATGCGCTAGCGCATGCGATACCAATACAAACCCAGCACGAGATGAAAACACTTTTCAAATACATTACACTACATCACCTTCCCCCTTATACAGAAACACAAACAAAAACAGCAATAATCAATAAGAAATAAATTCATTATATCTTGCAGGAGCTTTTCTGATAAGTCCACTGCGACTACAAGAAGGGACAGCAGAATTATCAGCATTGCCAGAGGAAGGAGAAAAATCATCCGTGGAAGTGAGAGAATGAGAATCCAATTTAATATCTGGTTGTAACCAATGCATCCAATCACACCCCTCCTGAGTTGACAAATTTTTCCTCTTACAGATAAGTGCAGCTTGCTCCCCAGTCAATTTCGCCAATTGTCTGACATTCCACCAGCCCTTGTCACCCAAGAAAACAGCATTCTTGCTAACTTTAACAACCTGGACGGGACTTGAAAAAACAGAAATCCCTTTTGCAACCCTGTAGGGTTTCTTAATCATAACCCAGTCTCCCATAGCCATTTGAACATCCTTCACACTTTTGACTCTATTAAAATTCTCTTTCATCGCCGACTGCTTATGCTTAACTGTAGCATTAAGCTCATCATGATTCAACATACACTGATTTGAATCCATCCTACCCAGCCAAGAAGGAAATAAAGGAGAATGCAATATTCTTCCCCTCAACAATTCGAAGGGAGACACCTGAGTGGTGCAATGAGGAAAGACGTTATAATTCCAAATTTTCTTTTCCAGAAATTTAAAGACATCCACCCTAGAGGCCAATGCAGTTTGAATACCTTCCTTCAAAATCTTATTCCCACGTTCCACTAAACCATTGGAATAAGGGGAATAAAGCGCCGCTTTAAGTTGTTTCACATCATGAACCTTCAAAAATCTACACATTTTGTCTGACACAAAATGAGTCCTGTTATCCGTAACCAAAACCTGAGGTGCCCCTTCCAGTAAAAACACCCTTTCCAAAAAAGAAATAGTATTATCCGAATTCGGGGCCTCCACGAACCTGTAATACATCCACTTTGAAAAGTAGTCAATAGCCAAAATAAGGTATCTTTTCCCCTCAGGAAGTACATTATACAGACCTGAAAAATCCAGACCTACTTTCTCCCAAGCAACCTCAGGAAATTCAGAAGGTTGCAATGGAGAATCATGTGTTTTCCAATGCTTATCCGACAACAAGCATTCCTCACAGCTGTTTACTAAAGCCCTCACCAGGGCATCAATACCCGGCCACCAATAATGAGATTTAATCCTCATGCATGTTTTCGTCACACCCAAGTGACCATTGTGCGCCAGCTTAACAATAACATTACTCAAACCGCTAGGTGGAACAAATATGTCACCCCTCAACAAGACGCCATCTTTCACAGAGAGTTCCTCAGCAACTTGAGCAAAATTCTTCAAGTCCCCCGATAAATTCCTCATGTCAGCCAAACCTTAGAAGAAAACTCCACCGCTTGAGACAAAATGACATCCTTCAAACTAGCTTCTTTCCAGTCCTTTTCAAAAATGGCAGAACTCAATTCCTCAACGGCATCTACCACCGACACACATTCCACGTCCTCCTCCACCATATCATCGTCATCATCCTTATCCATCAACATCCTGGATAAACAATCAGCCCTGAAATTTTTACCACCGGCAATATACCTTAACGCGAAATTAAACTCTTGAAGTTTAGAAACTAGTCTGGTTAACCTAGGAGAAAGACTGTTAGAACCAGACACCTTGCTAAAAATAAAAGAAAGAGGTTAATGATCCGATAACATTACAAATTTACGACCCCAGATGTACATCTTAAATTTCTGAGCAGCCCACACACAGGCCAACGCCTCTCTCTCAATTGTGCTATAGTGTTTCTCAAAATCTTTCAAAGACCTTGAAGCAAAAGCTACAGTTTGCTCATTTCCATCCACCTGCTGACTCAACACTGCACCCAAACCTTTCATACTAGCGTCTACTGAGATAACACAGGGAGGATCATCCCTGAATGCATGAAGTGACCGCGCTGAAACAATCAACTCCTTGACTCTAACGAAGGATTCATCCAAATCCTTAGACCAAATGAATTTCTGACCTTTCTTAAGAAGTAGACGAACTGGTTCCACCACCTGTGCATAATTTTCCACAAACCTGGCATAATATCCTGCCAGCCCTAAGAAAGAACGCAGAGAATCTTTATCCCCCGGAGGTTTGGCTTCCATAAGAGCTCTGACAACAGAAAACTTTGGCTTGATACCGGACTCCGAAATCATATGGCCCAAGTATTCCAACTCAGACACCCCAAACTTACACTTGTCCTCTCTCAAGTCATCCCTCTTCCACCCAGAATGGACAACACTTTTCTCAATAAAATGTTATGTTCGTCCATTGTCTTTGCAAAAATTAAAATATCGTCCAAATACGCTTGAACCCCCACCAGATCTTTAAAAAAGGAATCCATCAATCTTTGAAAAACACTGGCTGCCGATGCTAACCCAAACGGCAGCCTCAAAAACTTAAAAGCGCCGAATGGGGTAACAAAGGTAGTCAGCTCTTGTGAATCTTTTGACTAGGGGATCTGATGATAAGCGGATTTTAGATCCAAAAGTGAAAACCATTTAGCCCCACCTAGATTTGCCAACAGTTCCTGAATCTTTGGAAGAGGGTGACAGTCAATCTTAATATTTTTGTTGAGACCCCTGAGATCCGCACATAATCTTTTGTCGGGCTACGACGATGGGAGAGACCCATTGAGAGGATTCAGAGGGTTCAATAATTTTGTCATTGCATAAATCCTCAAGCATTTTCTTAAACTCTGCCCTGACACTCAAAGGAACTGGACGTACCTTATAAAAATCTGGAGTTGCCCCTGGAATTAATCTAATTTTGTGTTCAGCCCCTTTCACCAGACCAATTTTATTGCAAAAAACATTCTTGAATTCATTCAAAAGATCCACTTGATCAATTTTTGCTTCTTCTACAAAACAAACAGGACACTCTCGCACCTTAATAGGATTTTCATCACCTGGGACCAGATATAAACCCATCTTAGCTAGGTCCTTCCAACCCACAATATCCTTTCCTTTTATCGCAACATAAATCTTAGTAACAATAGATCTCCCAAGAACTTGTAAATTTCCCAAGAAAAAACCCAACATATCTATATCTTTCTCTCCGAAAGCTTTCGGGTTGACATCAGATTGTGTTAATTTCATATCTCTCCCCCACTTGTCGTAAAAAGTAGTGTCCCGGAGAATTGTAATGGGCGAGCCCGAATCCGCCATTATATGTACATTAATGTTATCAATTGAAGCTTCACATATAGGCCCCTTAATAAAAACAGAACCCTCATCAGCATCCACCATTAACATAAGGTTGTCCAAATTTTCACAACATTCATCCATGTCCACATAGTTAACTTTAACTGGTTTCTTTTGAAACCTACATACTTTTTGAAAATGGCCAATTTTCTTACACAAAACACAGCGTTTATTAACAGCTGGACACCCTTTAAAATTCCCAATATGGAATTTAGATCCACACCTAAAACAAAAGTTTTGTTTGTTTTGATTAAAATTCGGTTTACCTTGCCACTTCTCTTTATTTTCTTTACCAGCAATAGCATATAGACCTTCCTCCGTCATCTCCTCAGAAACAAAATTTACTTTAGGAGATGAATCAACCATCATTGCCTTTGTAGAAATTATCGATCTTTTAATACTAAGACTCAGATCAATAACTTCTGATAAAGACGGATTCTTACAACTGAGAATCCTTTCTTTAACTTTAGGAGAAGCACAATTAAACACAAATTGGTCACGAATATAGTTATCAAGCAGAGGACCAAAATCACAAGTAATTGCCAACACTCTTAAAGCAGAAATATATTCATCAATTTCTTTCGTCTTCCTTTTGTTTTCTTTTATAAAATTTATGTCTCTCTAACATAATATTAGGAGATTCCTCAAACTGTTTTTTTAATCTTGCAATAGCCTCAACATATACATTCCACTGACTATCACCAGATTGACCAGACGGAGGAGGAATAGGTATTAGACTCTTAAAAATAAGTTGTGCCGCTTAACCTAGACTACCAAACAAAAGAGCAAACGTCCTAGGAGGTGAATAGTCAGCAGCATCAATAGCCATAATGTGGTTCTCAAATAAGCCAAACCACTCCGACCAAAACAAAGTAGGTTTTCCAGTCTTTTCGAGAAAAGGAGGAGGTGAGTGACTTCTCTAACAGCATACATGTTAAAAACAAAAAAAATCACAGAATTCAGTAACCACCAAATAAATAAAGTGATGTTGAAATCACTAGTAAAGAGATCGCATAACCCAAACCAAAAGTGAAGAAGACTTGGTGAGCTAATTGTTCACACAGTACCAAAAAGACGAAGAAATGTCTTCCAGAACGATAAACCTTCCACTTGCATGAAGAGAAGTGTGTGAATCGCCGCTAAGCAGATCACACGTAAACTGAAGAACTGAAGTTTTCAAAACTTCACCAAAATGGCCGCCGAACGTAACGCGCAACGTGAAACATCACACGTATTCCCAGCATGCACGGCGAATAGGAAATTACCTTGTGACAAATATCATGTGACCCTCCAAACGAGTTAAGAAATCACACACAAATCACCACAAATCCGACCCCTCGACAACTCTGCTCCTCATCAAGACGCAAACACCTCTGTAGAGATTCCAGGAAAATTCCTTGCCCCAAAATAATCCTGAGATGTCGAAAAAGAAAACAACTTGTAGAAAATCAATCCCTTTCTTCTCTGTACGAAGATTCCCAAAGCGTCACAGAGATAAAAAGGTCTCAAACGCTGAACGCGTAGAAATCCAAGAAAATCACCAAACTGTAGAGCAATCCCATTGCGTGGGTCGGTGATTGGAAACAAAATCCCGATCGTCGCCAATATGTAGAAGACAGGAAGTCTTATTGAATCCAAGAATCAGGTTTTCATTAAAGAAGTTTATTTCCAAAGGTTTCCAATCACAAGAGGAGCGCCTCATCAGCCAGGAGTCCGACTAGCAACTGAAGATACACAACAGACCCCTGGCCTCTGAAGGCTCCATACATTTAAAAGAATACACTCTCTGACATTCTCTGCATGCGCTAACGCATGCAATACCAATACAAACCCAGCACGAGATGAAAACACTTTTCAAACACATTACACTACAACTACCCAATGAAAATGATGGGCGGGGGCGCGCTGCAACGCTAGGCGAGACCTAAAAACTGGGGAGAGATAAGGAGAGGCTTGTAATTACGCTATTTGTTTGTTCCTACAGGCTGTTTTGGGGTTGAATTGACATTTTCTGTCTCTAAGGGCAAATTAAATATTATAATTGTTCCTGTGGCGGTGGGTAGTTGTAGCCCAGCCTTTCACAGACTTGATTTAACAGAAGTTTATAGCTGCATGGTATGACATTTTCTGTCTCTGAAAGGTAAATAAATACTATAATTGTTCCTACTAGATCTGGCAAGTTTTCTGATAAAATAGTGTTTTGGCTGTGGGTAGTTGTAGCCCTGCCTTTCAGATACTTGATTTAACAGAAGTTCATAGCTGTATGGTAAGATCCTTGCCTTGGGTCTATGGGTTGCAAGCATTGCTCACGGGTATGTGTATGAATGCAAATGAACCTCATTTGATTCCTGTTCAAGCTGCACAACAAAGTTCATCACTGAATGAACCCAATAATCGAAATATATATATTTCATCTTCACTTTTTTCACTGTTTGCTCCTTTACTTTTCTCCTGGTTTTGTTTGTATGTCAACAATCCATTTTATTTATTCCCATTTTTATGCAAAACTCTCCATAAAAACACAGCAACAAAGTCAGTTTTCACATGTCGCGCCTTTATTTTAAAAGTTGACCAATGCATTTCGGGATACTTCCCTTCGTCAGGGGTATCTAAAATACAAAAATAGATATGTGAAACCATCAGCATCATTGTTTACACACCTAATTACTTTCACATACTGAATACTTCTATTTTACTGCACTCGTTTATGCAAAATTCCTATTGACTGAAACATGCTGCATGTACCACAACCAAAATCCGTAAGAAAACTGCTATTCTATTTTTTACCATATTCGCCAACATGAGCAATCCCTGTTGCCCATTCTAACTACTGCAACCTAGACCTCTCACTTTTCTAACATTTAGTGCTTCCATAATGTTTGTACCACGTAGTGACCCATAGAACCCCTATTTTATGATATTTACAGTGATGATCACAACACACTTACCGGGACATGTGTTGATCTTCACTCCTAAAAACCCAATTTAGCCCAATTTTTACATAGCTCGACAAAAATGTTAAACGCCATTCTATTTTTGGATTTTCCATAGTATGCCCCCGCGCATCTCTCCTTTGTCAATAGTAACAGCACTTAGGGCCCGATGTAGGTAATATTGATTTCCCGATTTTTAATTACCGAATTTTACCGATTCGGTAATTGAAAATCGGTAAATCAATGTGCTTGACATGTAGGTATTTCCAGATGTGGAAATACCGATTCTGTAACATTCGGTATTTACCGATTCTGTAAATACAGAATCAGTATTTCCCATTGATTCCGATGGGCTTCAAAGCCCATAGGGATCAATGGGAAATACCAATTCTGTATTTACAGAATCGGTAAATACCGAATTTTGCAAGGGTGCAGGGGGTGTCATTTTGACACCCTCTGGCACCCCACAAATAGGCATGTGCGCCATGTGGCACACAGACATGCCCTAAGGGCATGTCTGTCTGTCACATGGCTAGGTGTGCATGCACACCTGAAATCGCTATTTTACCACACAATAGGATTGTGTGGTAAAATACCGATTTTGTAGGGCCTTGGGACTCAGAAGAGTCCCACCTACATCTGAGATTTACCGAATCGGTAAAAATACCGATTCGGTATTTTACAGAATCGGTAACTTTACCAAATCGGTAAAGTTACCGATTCTGTAAAATTGTGCCCCTACATTTCAAATCATGTATACCGGTCGGTAACGGCCGAAAATACCGATTTTCGGCCGTTACCGACCGACCTACATCTGGCCCTTAATGTTAGGCAGGTGAGCGGTGTAGGTTGCAGTAGTTAGAATGGGGAACGGGGATTGCTCATGTTGGCGAATATGGTAAAGAGAGGAAGATCTCTTCCCACAGAAAAGGCAGACTGCTTCTAAAAGCATGCTCTTGAATGCTTGTTTTTTATTACTTTGTTGTGTAAATCAGATGCTTTAGCCTCGGAACGTTTGTGATATTTTCTATTTATGCCTCAGTACCTTTCTTTGTACTTTTTTAGGCATTAACTGATTTTTATTTATTTATTTTCCTCAACTTAAATATTTGGTCATATGATCAAATTCTGAATGTTGTAATAAATCTTGCATGTTAAAAGTAAAGTTAATATACAAGCGCTTTGCTATATTTTACTACTAAACGCGAGTGCAGTTACCTTGCAGACAACCGGGTCTTGATTTAAATGGTGCAACAGATGCAGTAGCACCGGACCCAACAGTTGACTCCTCTATGCACATTTATATTGCTATATTTGACTACGAAACAGGCAGTCACAATTGCAGTTACTTTGCAGTTAAAAGGGGCTTGATTTGAATGGTGCAGCCGGTGCACTGGCACTGGGGTTAAAAGCTCTAGGGATCCCACTAAACCCAGATTATTGCTAAAATGTAAAACTAAACAGTCAGTCACAAGTGCAGTTACCTTGCTGACAGCAGGGTCATGATTTGAATGGTGCAGCAGGTGCAGTGGCATCAGGCCTAAAGTTGTCAGAACTCCTGTAAACACATAATATTGATATATTGTACAACTAAATAGGCAGTCACAAGTGCAGTGATCTAGCAAGCACTAGGGTCATGATTTAAATAGTGCAGCAAGTTCAGTAGCACTGGGACCAAATGCTCCAGGCTCCCCACTAAACATCTAATATTGCCATATTTTATACCTGAACAGGCAACCACAAGTGCAGTTACCTTCCAGACAACAGGGTTATGGTTTGAATGTTGCAATAGCACTGGGCCCAAAACTTGTCAGAACTCCTCTAAAAACATAATATTGCTCTATTTGACTACTGAACAGGCAGACGCAATTGCAGTTAAAAGGGACTTGATTTGAATTATTCAGCAGGTGCGGTGGTACCTAGCCCAAAATTTGCCAGGACATCCTTGAAATGCCAAATACTGCAATATTTTACTACTATACAGGCAGACACAATTTCAGTTATCTTGCAGTTTAAAGGGGCTTGATTCAAATGGTGCAGGAGGTGCAGTGGCACCAGGGCCAACAGCTCTCGGGACTCAACTAAATGGAGAATATTGCTAAAATATACTACTAAACAGGCAGTCACTAGTGTAGTTATCTAGCAAGCACTAGGGCCATGATTTCAATGGTGCTGCAGGTGCTGTGGCACTGGGGCCAAAAGTTGTCAGAACTCCTCTAAACATCAAGTATTGCTATATTTAACTACTAAATAAGTAGTTACAAGTGTAGTTACCTTGCAGGCACTAGGGTCATGATTTCAATGGTGCAGCAGGTGCAGTGAGTGACACTGGGCCCAAGTCTCTAGGAACCCCTCTAAACAACAAAATCCAATATTTTACTACTAAAGAGGCAGTGAAAAGTGTAGTACAGTCATGATTTAAATATTGCAGAAGGCGCAGTGGCACTGTGGCAACAAGTTGCCATAACTTCTCTGAACACTTAATATTGCTATCACATCAATTAATTATATTATTTCCATCTTTCATTACATTTTTCAAAATGTTGCTCTTACTTACCCGCACTATTCCACTAGTAACAGCACAATATGTTGCCTTTTTGTGCATAAACAAGTCATAACACTTTAACAGACTTTCTGTAACTTATATTGTACAACTACTCAGCAAGCTACAATTTACAACAAAAAACATCTTATTATTAATCACGTAGACGAAACCCAATGCTTGTTTATATTTGTAATACACATGTCGAACAACAAAGCAGAAATATGGAATTAGTGCAATGCCAGACTAAATTTGTTCCATTTGTAAAGTCTAGTACAATTGTCATGTTATGTACTTCACTTTATTCTAATCACTGTAATCTAAAAGCAAAGTTAATTTATTGGGGAGCAGTTACAAATGATAGTGAAATGTGTGAGGGCGAGACAAAGTATCAAGGATGTTTGTATGTGAATGCTGCAAGTGGTTCTACGAATATTACATGTTTCGCCTATGTGTTGCATTCCACAGTTCATTTCTTTTCTACATGATGACTATACATTTCCTTTATGTATGTTTTGTCTTCCCTTGCTTCCTGTAAAGAATCATGAAGTGCCTTACAACAAGCTTGTCCTGTCTGTGGAATAGTGGTTAGCACAAACGGTCTAAATGATGGCTAAGGGCAATATTTGCTTGTAACACGCACAGGTTTGATAAAGCACAACTTTTTTTGCAAATAGCATTTCTCTTTTTTATTTTTGTTTATAGGCTTGAGAGTTGAACCATTGGCCAGCCAGCAAAATGGGCAAAAACCGGAAGAGGCATGCAGAAAGTGAGTCGTCTATCAACAGGCCACGGAAATCCACAGAGAACTTTCTTCCAAAGAAAAAGAAAGTGTGTGAGGAGGTGTCCTTGACATCAAAAGGGATAGAGGATGAGGAAGCGCGAGAACGGACGATGAAAGATAGCAGGGAGCTGGAGAGAAAACTGAAGAAAGAGCAGAAGAAGCAGAGGCGAGAGGGAGTTGTGTGCACCAAACTACTCGACAACACCTCTGAAGCTTCACGGACATCAAAAGGGATGAATAAGATTAAGATGGGACAGCCGGTGGCTGTGGAAGAGATGACCTCTGACAAGAAGAGGATATTTGAGAGGAAACTGAAAAAAGAACGTAAAAAGAAGGAGCGATTGGGAGCGGATGGTGGGTGTACTGAGGCAGCACATGTCAACTCTGGGGCTTCTCAGGCCTCAAACGGGGTAAAAAGTGTGGCAAAGCTAAAGACTGAGGAAGACCTGACCCCAGAAGAGATGAGGATAATTGAGAGAAAAATGAAAAAAGAACGTAAGAAGGAGGAGAAGAAGCTAATGCGGGAGGGTCATGTTGACACAAAGAAAGCGGAGCCGGAGAAGCCCTCGGGCTGTGACCTAGCGCTGCAGTATCTGACCAGCTGGGCCCAGAAGGCGCAGAACTGGAAGTTCCAGAAGACCAGGCAGACCTGGCTGCTGCTGCATATGTACGACTCGCAGAGGATCTCCAGGGACCACTTCACGGTTCTGCTGGACTACCTGGAGGGCCTGAAGGGCAGCGCCCGTGATCTGACTGTGACCAAGGCGGAGGCCGTACTGAAGGAAAACGAGGCCAACACAGAAGACAGCTCTGGGCTGGAAGTGACTGAGCGAGCCAGACAAGTCATCCAGCTGCTCTCATGAGGCCTCTTGAACACACAAAACTGTTCTACCCAATGTCAACTGTAGTAGCAACGTTGGAGAACTTACGCTGTCTGGTGTGAGTAGGCCATCCAGCTCTGTTCATAATTGGGCATTCTGAGACATGCATCTTGATGTGTCTCCAAATGCAGGACTTCTTGTACCGGAATCTAAAGAAAAGTACAGGACTAGATAAAACCTCCAATAAGTGACCTGGTGCAACTCCTGGCCAGTATTTTAGAAGATGAATTTTCGCGTGTTTGTTGACTCCTTTGCAAATGCTAAAGGTGAATCTAATACTGGCCCTGCCTTTAGGCTTATTAATGAGTTAGCATTCGTCTATACATGTAGCCATTAATAAAGGCCTATGTCAGTGCCACTGTCTTTGAAGGTATGCTTTTGCTAGCCTTTATGCTGTGGGTCTAGTTTTCCCAGACTGTATTCCAGTGTTTTTCATCAAGTAACTATACAGTCCTCGTCCATAAGTTGCACATTTCGGGTGATGCTTCTGCAAATTATTATGTTATGTTTTTAGTAATTGATTATTCTGTTGGAAAAAAAGAGGCCTGGAAGTATTTCCCATAAAATATTCTGTACAGTCATGATATTCTATTATTTTGTTGACCATAGTTTATACACCTGTCGTATTGTGTGTGATGGATGTATGGCAAATGTTTGACAATTATTTTCTTGAAACATAACCCTCTGCTCATAATACTCAATTTTTTTTACAGCACAATAAAACATTGGGTAAAGAAATACCCTGAGGATAATAGTATTTGTAGGTATAATTAAAGTAATCTATTGATATCTTATTGAAATCCTAATTGTAAAATGTCCTTGAATATCTGTTCACCCAGATGGCGAGCACTTCTATCAGTCTACACGTGGGTATGTATTAGCATTCCAATACCATGCTGTCATTCATCTTTGTTTATGGGGTGATTTAATGTCTTTCACCAGCAGATCTCAAGCAACCACCAAAAATGACTTCTCAATACACCTAAGAGTCGGTGATACTTTAAACTTTTTCGAGTAAAACTATTCGCCCCAGATGACGGATTGAAGGAGATTATTTTCCCACAATCAAAAAATAGTAACGTTTTCCGATTAATATATATACATTCAAAGCTGTAAGTTTTGCTGGGTTGTGTCTCATTTGAGGATGAAATATTTGTTTGTGATTTCATTAATGGTTTTTACTGGAGGAATTATGACAAATTTTCCCATTTTTACAAATATATACAGGTGAAAATGTGTTTTCATCTCAGTATTTTTAAACATGTAAAAATATAGAAAGAATGTCTATGAGTAACTTTCCATGCTGATAATAAGGGAGGAGATGTGGTGTAGTAGCTCAGGTGCTGACTTTGAAACCTAGGGTTGTGAATTCATATCCCGGCTTTGTCACTTGACTGAAAATCTTCAAATTCTTGACAAATGATTAAATCTCTGTGCTCTTAAAATTGTAAAAGTGTGAAAAATTATTAAATTATATGAAAAGTAATGTCTTTGTGCAATTCACCAACTAATATTATACCTTTTTATTGCATACCCCCTCTCCTTACTCTATTATGTAAATTCCCCTTTTGTACGTAGCCAGGTTTGGATTCAGATCTTTACTACAATACTAATGCTTCTTTCCAGATGAATTTAGTGTTTTAATATACAAAGCTGCTCAGTACTAAAACCAGATAATCATCTGATTGAGGAAGTATGTTTATTGGTAAAATAAATGTGAAAATAGACTGAACACATGATGTATGAACAGTTGTTGATAAGAAGATGGGTCAAAATAAATATGGATAAATGGAGACTGAAATGTTAAAAAATAAACATCCTAAAAATCGGAGCACTATTCATGAGTATGACACAGGTGCGATTAATACTTTTGACTGAAATTAATGCAGACTATGAGGGAACCTTTGAATCCATGTCTTGGTGATCTCGAAAATGTGAACAAAAAGAAGTTGAGTTTGTCTACAAATGTAAGAAAATGGTGAAAAATAGTTTTTTTAACCCCTTCGTGCTAGGCCTTTCTCCCCCCTCTCCCCATGCTAAACCTTTTTGGGGGGTTATTTGGGGCAGTTTGCGCTTAAGCCCCTGTAACTTTTTGTCCACATATGGTGTTCACACCAAATCTGTTTTTTTCTTCAAACCTCCTGAGAATTCTAATGGTACCCAGGGTTCGCAGATTCCCCTTGAGAGGACTAAGAAATTAGCCAAAATACAGAAAAATAGGAGAAAAGTGCTGATGAAGAAAGTGTCATTTTTTTCTGTGCAAATGGTATCAACAAAGGGTTTGTGGTGCTAAAATCACCATCTTCCCAGCTTTCAGTAACAGGCAGACTTATGTCAGAAAACCAACATTTTCCACACAGTTTTGGCATTTTACTGGGACATAGCCTATTTTTGCTAATTTTCTGCTTTCAACCTCCTTCCAGTTCGTGATAGAAATGGGTGTGAAAGCAATAATCGATCTAGGAAAGCTATTCATTTTCGAAAAGTAGACAAAAGTCTTAATTCAGCAAGGGGTTATTTGTGTAGGTCCTTCAAGGTTTTCCTATCGAAACTAACAGTTGAAATAAAATATCGAAATTGAGTTAAAAATAAACAGCCATTCGTGCCAACGTTTTCACCTGTAACTTCGAAGTATGGCAGATTTTGAAAGCAATATACCATTTGGTTGCAGTGATTTATAGGGCTTGTAGGTTCACCAAGAACCCGAGATACCGAGCGCCAATAACTGAGCTGTGCCTTGCAATGGTTTTTCATTGTGTACTCGGTATATAGCAACTCATTTTGTAAAATATGAAGAGTGAAACATAGGTATCAAGGATATATATACCTTTCTGGAATAGGAACAAAATATAGAGTTTAGAAGCAGTAGTTATTTGCACATCTCCCAAATTCTGAGTACCCATACTAGCATGTGAATTAGAGGACATTTATCAAAATGACTTCAATTTTTTTACACATTGTCTTACATTTGGAAGGCAGGAATGCATAGAAAGTCAATTGGTACTAACATGTGTTCTACTGTTCTGTGTTCCCCCAAGTCTCCTGATAAAAATAGTCTCTCACTTGCCCACGACAAGAAACTGCCCAAAACGCAACATGGGCATATCACGGTTTTCAGAGTGAAAACGGACCCTTTTCTTGCAATGTGTGTGTGGATTTTCGACCCTAGCTCAGCCAGCACCTAGGGAATCGTAGAAAAACCTGTACATTTTTTAAAACTAGACACCCAGGGGAATCCAGGATGGGGTGACTTGTGTGGCTCTCACCAGGTTCTCTTAGCCAGAATCCCTTGCAAACCTCAAACTTTATTTAAAAAAATATATATATTTCCCCACTTTTCTTTGAAGGAAAGTTCTGGAATCTGTGGGGAGCCACACATTTCCATCTACACAACATTCCCGCAAGTCTCTCAATAAAAATGGTCCCTCACTTGTGTGGGTAGGCCGTGTGCCCGCAACAAGAAATGACCCAAACGCAACCTCGGCACATTACATTTTCCAGTGAAAACTGATCCTTCTTATGTCTCGCTGAACCAACGCGCATTCGTTGTTCAGCGAGAGTAAAGTAAAGAACTTTTAAAAATGCTTCCAAAGTCTGCAGGCGGATCGGGTACAGTGCATGTGCGCCGGGCGCTCGCACCATTTGTCCGCCTGCAGACTTTGAGAGCAATTTCGCGGCTGCTTTGATGTTTTCAGTGAGCCGCGCGGCCACTGAGAACATCAAAGCTGCCGCGAAAGTGCTCACCATTTGTCACCCCCTCCCTTCCGGCTGGCATTTCCCCCTCCCTTCTCGCCCAGTCCTTGTTTCCCTTGTTTTTATAGTACATCACACCACAAATCTCACATTTTGTCTGCAAGTCCCACAACTTGGACCATTTTCTTTTGAACTTCTTGACAGGAGTCTCGTTCACACCTGGAATTCCCTATTGCAGCGAGAAACTGCTTTAAATGGCACTGATTTACGTTGAGGGCATTGTGTACACTCCGTTTGATGTAACCAGGTTCCAAAATATGTATGTCTGTGTGTTCTTTCACAGTGCGTTTGTTGGAGCACTCTAACAGTTTTTGTCAATGTGCGTGTAATGCGTGCTGTAAAACCATTTCAAAGTGCAGTTCATCACTTACCAGCGAGTACACAAGTGAAGCCACTTTCTTAAAGCAGTACCCTTCCCCCTACCCCACCTGCCACAGAGCTCTCAATTTTTCCAGGTTCACCCCCCAACACACACAACCCCACACAAACACACACAACACCACACACACAACCCCACCCTCACACACACACACACAATCCCCCCCACAAACGCACAATCCCCCACACACATGCACAACCCCACCCCCCCACACACAACCCCTTCACACACACAACCCCACACACACACAACCCCACACTCACACACACACAACCCCACACAACCACAACCCTGCACACACGCACAACCCCCCCCACACGCACAACCCCCCCCACACACACAACCCCCCCCCACACACACAACCCCCTCCACACACACAACCCCTCCACACACACACAACCCCACACACACAAACCCACACACCCAACCCCCCCACACACATACAACCACACAAACCCACACACACCAGACACACTACCCCCCACACACAACCCCTTTGTTCTGTGCTAAGACCTGTGTGTTAAAACAGTGAAATGGTTTTACAGCAAGGAGGTCACTGTTTTAACACACAGGTCTTAGCACAGAGCAAAGGGGTTGTGTGTGTGGGGTAGTGTGTGTGTGGCTGTGTGGGGGGGGTTGTGCATGCGTGTGGGGTTGTGCATGCGTGTGGGGTTGTGCGTGCGTGTGGTTGTGTGTGGGGGGGTTGTGTGTGTGGGGGGGTTGTGTGTGTGGGGGGGTTGTGTGTGTGAGGGGTTGTGTGTGAGGGAGGGGTGTGTGGGGTTGTGTGAGGGGGGGTGAACCTGGAAAAATTGAGAGCTCTGTGGCAGGTGGGGGTAGGGGGAGGGTACTGCTTTAAGAAAGTGGCTTCACTTGTGTACTCGCTAGTAAGTGATGAACTGCACTTTGAAATGGTTTTACAGCAAGGGGTGCAAAGTGCAGTTCATCACTTACCAGCGAGTACACAAGTGAAGCCACTTTCTTAAAGCAGTACCCTCCCCCTTAATCCCGCCTGCCACAGAGCTCTCAATTTTTTGAGGTTCACCCCCCACACACACAACCCCCATAAACACACAACCCCCACACAAACACACACACACCACACACACAACCCCACACCACACACACAATCCCCCCAAACACACACAATCCCCCACACACATGCACAACCCCCCCACACACATGCACAACCCCCCACAAACAACGTCCCTCACACACAACCCCCTCACACACACAACCCCACACACACACAACCCCACACACACAACCCTCCACACACAACCCCACACCACACAACCCCCCCCCCCACGACCACAACTCCACACACACATGCTCTGTAAAACATAAAAAGCACCACCCACAGTTTTCAGTCGCTCCTCTCTAAAAACCGGGACAGGAGCTGCATTTCCTGAAATTTTCCCGGACAGCAGGTGATAAACCGGGACCGTCCGGGCAAATCTGGGACGCCTAGTCACCCTAGGTAACAAGCATTTACAATGCAATGGTTTTGCCTTTGTTAAAGTTAGAGCTATTGGTATTGCTCTTGACATTATTTTTATTTATGTTTTTTTAACATAAATAAATGGCATTGTCATTTACAATGCCACTAGCTTTATCTCAATCAATCAATCAATCAGTGACACTTATAAAGCGCGCTACATACCCGTAGGGTCTCAAGACGCTGGGGGGGGGTGGGGGGGGTAGCCGCTACTGCTCGAACAGCCAGGTCTTCAGCTTCTTCCTGAAGGAGAGGTGGTCTTGGGTCAGGCGCAGGTCGGTCGGGAGGGAGTTCCAGGTCTTGGCGGCCAGGTAGGAGAAGGACCTTCCTCCTGTAGTCGCTCTTCGGATGCAGGGGACGGCGGCGAGGGCGTGGTTGGCTGATCGGAGGTGGCGTTTGGGAGCGTAGAAGTTGACTCGGCTGTTGAGGTAGCTCGGGCCTTGGTCGTGTAGGGCTTTGTGTGCGTGGGTGAGGAGGCGGAAGGTGATTCTTTTGTTGACGGGGAGCCAGTGAAGGTCTCTCAGATGTCCGGAGATGTGGCTGGTTCGTGGGATGTCGAGGATGAGTCTGGCTGAGGCGTTCTGGATCCGCTGGAGTCTCTTCTGGAGCTTGGCGGTGGTACCGGCGTAGAGGGCGTTGCCGTAGTCCAGTCGGCTGGTGACGAGGGCCTGGGTGACGGTCTTCCTGGTCTCGGTGGGGATCCACCAGAAGATCTTCCGTAGCATGCGTAGGATGTTGAAGCATGCCGAGGAGACGTTGTTGACTTGCCTGGTCATGGAGAGGGAGGAGTCCAGGATGAAGCCCAGGTTGCGTGCATGGTCTGTCGGTTTGGGTGCGGTGCCCAGGGCGGGAGGCCACCAGGAGTCGTCCCAGGCGGAGGGAGAGGAGCCCAGGATGAGGACTTCCGTCTTGTCCGAGTTCAGTTTCAGGCGGCTGGTTGTCATCCACTCGGCTACCTCTTTCATCCCTTCGTGCAGGTTGGCTCTGGCGGCGGCGGGGTCGTTGGTCAGGGAGAGGATCAGCTGGGTGTCGTCGGTGTAGGAGATTATGCTGAGGTTGTGTTTGCGTACGATGGCCGCGAGGGGGCTCATGTAGACGTTGAAGAGGGTGGGGCTCAGAGATGATCCTTGGGGGACGCCGCAGATGACTTCGGTGGCCTCTGACTTGTACGGTGGTAGGCGGACTCTCTGTGTTCTTCCGTCGAGGAAGGAGATGATCCATTCCAGCGCCTTGTCCTGGATTCCGACGCTGCTGAGGCGCCGTACTAGGGTGCGGTGGCAGACCGTGTCGAATGCCGCGGAGAGGTCTAGGAGGATGAGGGCCGCTGTTTCTCCGTTGTCCATCAGGGCTCGGATGTCATCGGTGGCGGCGATGAGGGCGGTCTCGGTGCTGTGGTTGGCTCGGAAGCCGGACTGTGAGGGGTCGAGGGATCCGTTCGTCTCGAGGAAAGCGGCCATCTGCTTGTTGACGGTCTTCTCGATGACTTTGGCTGGAAACGGGAGGAGCGAGATGGGGCGGTAATTCTTGAGGTCGGTGGGGTCCGCTGTTGGTTTCTTGAGTAGAGCGCTGAGTTCGGCGTGTTTCCAGCTCTCAGGGAAGATGGTGGTGTCGAAGGATGTGTTGATGATGTCTCGCAGGTGGGGTGCGATGACAGCGTCGGCCTTGTTGAAGACGTGGTGAGGGCAGGGGTCGGTCGGTGATCCGGAGTGGATGGAGTTCATCGTGCGGATGGTGTCTTCGGTGCTGATCGGAGTCCAGGCGTGGAGGGTGGTGGTGGGGGGTGGTTGTTCGGTCATGGTGTGCGTTGGTTGGTTGTTGAAGCTGTTGTGTATGTCCGCGATCTTGTTGTGGAAGTATGAAGCGAGGGAGTTGCAGAGGTCTTGCGATGGGGTGATGTCGTTGTTTCCTGCGCTGGGGTTGGAGAGCTCTTTGACGATGTTGAAGAGTTCCTTGCAGTTGTGTGCGTTGTTGTCCAACCGGTCCTTGAATGCTGTTTTCTTGGCGGCGCGGATCAGCTGGTGGTGTTTCCGGGTGGCAAGTTTGAAGGAGGTCCTGTTGTCCGGTGTCGGTTCCCTTCTCCAGACTTTCTCGAGGGCTCGGCAGTTCTTCTTGGAGCTCTTGAGTTCGTCGGTGAACCATGGGGCTTTCTTGCTGCCGGGTCTGCTGGGCGGGGTCCTCAGTGGGGCGAGTTCGTCCGCGCAGTTGCTGATCCATTTCGTGAGGTTGTCGGCGGCCTGGCTGGGGTTCGCTGAGCTGGCAGGAGGGTGCTGGCTCAGGGAGGTGGCGAGCTGGTCTGCTGTGATCTTGTTCCAGCTTCTGCGGGCGGCCTGTTGCTGGTGGTGGTGGGTCGTTGTTTTCTTGAAGGTGAAGTGGACGCAGCTGTGGTCCGTCCATTGAAGCTCTGTGGCGTGGCTGAAGTTGATGTCCTTGCTGGATGAGAAGACCGCGTCGAGTGTGTGTCCGGCGAGGTGGGTGGGGGTGGACACCAGTTGCTTGAGTCCCAGGTTGGTGAGGTTGTCGAGCAGGGTGCTGGTGTTGCGGTCGTTGTTGTTCTCCAGATGGAAGTTGAGGTCTCCCAGGAGGATGTAGTCAGCGGAGGGGAGGGCATGCGGGCTGACGAAGTCGGCGATGTCCTCGCAGAATTGTGTGCGTGGTCCAGGGGGTCGGTAGATCAGGGTGCCTCTGAGGGTGGTGTTCGGGTTGGTGTGGATCTGGAAATGCAGGTGTTCGGCGGTGGTCAGGGAGTTGTCGGTGCTGGTCGTGAGACGGATGGTGCTCCTGTGGATGATGGCGATGCCTCCTCCCATCTGGTTGGCGTTTCGGTCCCTCCGGACGATCTTGTAGCCCTCTGGGATAGCGATGGCGGGAGCTGAAGAGGCGTTCATCCAGGTCTCCGTGAGGAAGGCAACGTCTGGAGCTGTGGTGTCGAGGAGGTTCCAGAGTTCGATGGCATGTCTCTGGACGGAGCGGGTGTTGAGCAGGATGCACTTGAGGTGGGTGCTGCTGGTGTTCGACTTGGCGGGTGCTGGTGCGAGGCAGGTCCGGATGCAGGTGAACTTGCAGGCGTGGCAGCTGAAGGGTCCGTGGGTACGTCGTGGAGTGGCTTGGTGGCATTCTGGGAGTCGGCCGGTGTTGAGAGCGGTGAGGGTGGCGGCGGAGTACGTCAGGCGGGTCGGTCGGGGTCTTCGTGGGCCAGGGGTCCTGGCGCTGGTCGCGATCCGGTCGCGGACACACAATGACACAAATCTCGCAAATGACACACACAAACACACACAGAGCCCACCCACACCCACACACAGCCCCCCACACACACAGCCACACAGAGCCCCCCACACACACAGCCACACAGAACCCCCCACACACACAGCCACACAAAGCTCTCCACACACACACCCACACAGATCCTTCCACAGACACCCACACAGCACAAGCAGGCAACAGTGGCACACGGAGGCACAAGCAGGCAACAGGGGCACACGGAGGCACAAGCAGGCAACAGGGGCACACGGAGGCACAAGCAGGCAACAGGGGCACACGGAAGCACAAGCAGGCAACAGGGGCACGAAAACGGAGGCACAAGCAGGCAACAGGGGCACACGGAGGCACAAGCAGGCAACAGGGGCACACGGAGGCACAAGCAGGCAACAGGGGCACACGGAGGCACAAGCAGGCGACAGGGGCACACGGAGGCACAAGCAGGCGCCAGGGGCACGAAAACTGAGGCACAAGCAGGCGACAGGGGCACGAAAACGGAGGCACAAGCAGGCAACAGGGGCACACGGAGGCACAAGCAGGCAACAGGGGCACATGGAGGCACAAGCAGGCCACAGGGTCACGAAAACAAGCACAAGCAGGCAAAAGAGTCACAAGCAGGAATTGTAATTTAGACCGGGCTGAAGTGGAGAACGGTCCGTAGGGAAGTAGTGCGGCTGGTG